>NW_026542596.1:90651527-91287115 GCF_028750875.1 Macrosteles quadrilineatus
GAAAAATATAAGAAAAAGGTGAAAATTTGGTAAAAAAATAGTGAATTTCAGGTAAAAATATCGAAAATGTGAAAATAAGGTGACAAAAAAATGTTAGTCAACGTGGCCTCCCACCTTGCCACCCGATTGATAGAGAGTGGTCCATCCAGGACTCATGTCCGTGATAAACAGCTCTTTCTGGACCTAAGCCGTCACTCTGCAGGTTGGTGGCCGTGTAATGGGTGACGAGGGTCTTTCTCTTTTCTGCGTCGGCAGCGACATCACGTCGGATTGATGGAGGGGCGATCCCTATGATAGGATAGAGATTGTATCCTATGAACATGCAGGTCACCAATGGCCGTGAAAAATATAAGAAAAAGGTGAAAATTTGGTGAAAAAATAGTGAATTTTAGGTAAAAATATCGAAAATGTGAAATTAAGGTGACAAAAAAATGTTGAATTTGATAAACTATAACCACTGGGGCATTGTGAGGTGTTCATAATCCTTGGCTTAGACATACACCTCGAAATCATCGGATTGGGCGAATCTTTTCGCTAAGTGGTTGGTAGTGTATCCTATGAACATGCAGGTCACCAATGGCCGTTTTGCTATTTTTTTAAATAACCTTCCCCTCTATATCCCTTAGGGTTTTTTTTAAAACAACGATATATCGTTTCATAAATGTGAATTCCACGTGAAAAATATAAGAAAAAGGTGAAAATTTGGTAAAAAAATAGTGAATTTCAGGTAAAAATATCGAAAATGTGAAAATAAGGTGACAAAAAAATGTTAGTCAACGTGGCCTCCCACCTTGCCACCCGATTGATAGAGAGTGGTCCATCCAGGACTCATGTCCGTGATAAACAGCTCTTTCTGGACCTAAGCCGTCACTCTGCAGGTTGGTGGCCGTGTAATGGGTGACGAGGGTCTTTCTCTTTTCTGCGTCGGCAGCGACATCACGTCGGATTGATGGAGGGGCGATCCCTATGATAGGATAGAGATTGTATCCTATGAACATGCAGGTCACCAATGGCCGTGAAAAATATAAGAAAAAGGTGAAAATTTGGTGAAAAAATAGTGAATTTTAGGTAAAAATATCGAAAATGTGAAATTAAGGTGACAAAAAAATGTTGAATTTGATAAACTATAACCACTGGGGCATAGTGAGGTGTTCATAATCCTTGGTTTAGACATACACCTCGAAATCATCGGATTGGGCGAATCTTTTAGCTAAGTGGTTGGTAGTGTAACCTATGAACATGCAGGTCACCAATGGCCGTTTTGCTATTTTTTTTAAATAACCTTCCTCTCTATATCCCTTAGGGTTTTTTTTAAAAACAACGATATATCTTTTCATAAATGTGAATTCCACGTGAAAAATATAAGAAAAAGGTGAAAATTTGGTAAAAAAATAGTGAATTTCAGGTAAAAATATCGAAAATGTGAAAATAAGGTGACAAAATAATGTTAGTCATCGTGGCCTTCCACCTTGCCACCCGATTGATTGAAATTGGTCCATCCAGGACTCATGTCCGTGATAAAAAGCTCTTTCTGGACCCAAGCCGTCACTCTGCAGGTTGGTGGCCGTGTAATGGGTGACGAGGGTCTTTCTCTTTTCTGCGTCGGCAGCGACATCACGTCGGATTGATGGAGGGGCGATCCCTATGATAGGATAGAGATTGTATCCTATGAACATGCAGGTCACCAATGGCCGTGAAAAATATAAGAAAAAGGTGAAAATTTGGTAAAAAAATAGTGAATTTTAGGTAAAAATATCGAAAATGTGAAAATAAGGTGACAAAAAAATGTTGAATTCGATATACTATAACCACTGGGGCATAGTGAGGTGTTCATAATCCTTGGTTTAGACATACACCTCGAAATCATCGGATTGGGCGAATCTTTTCGCTAAGTGGTTGGTAGTGTATCCTATGAACATGCAGGTCACCAATGGCCGTTTTGCTATTTTTTTAAATAACCTTCCCCTCTATATCCCTTAGGTTTTTTTTTTAAACAACGATATTTCGTTTCATAAATGTGAATTCCACGTGAAAAATATAAGAAAAAGGTGAAAATTTGGTAAAAAAATAGTGAATTTCAGGTAAAAATATCGAAAATGTGAAAATAAGGTGACAAAAAAAAGTTAGTCAACGTGGCCTCCCACCTTTCCACACGATTGATAGAGAGTGGTCCATCCAGGACTCATGTCCGTGATAAACAGCTCTTTCTGGACCCAAGCCGTCACTCTGCAGGTTGGTGGCCGTGTAATGGGTGACGAGGGTCTTTCTCTTTTCTGCGTCGGCAGCGACATCACGTCGGATTGATGGAGGGGCGATCCCTATGATAGGATAGAGATTGTATCCTATGAACATGCAGGTCACCAATGGCCGTGAAAAATATAAGAAAAAGGTGAAAATTTGGTAAAAAAAATAGTGAATTTTAGGTAAAAATATCGAAAATGTGAAAATAAGGTGACAAAAAAATGTTGAATTCGATATACTATAACCACTGGGGCATAGTGAGGTGTTCATAATCCTTGGTTTAGACATACACCTCGAAATCATCGGATTGGGCGAATCTTTTAGCTAAGTGGTTGGTAGTGTATCCTATGAACATGCAGGTCACCAATGGCCGTTTTGCTATTTTTTTTAAATAACCTTCCCCTCTATATCCCTTAGGGTTTTTTTTAAAACAACGATATATCGTTTCATAAATGTGAATTCCACGTGAAAAATATAAGAAAAAGGTGTAAATTTGGTAAAAAACTAGTGAATTTCAGGTAAAAATATCGAAAATGTGAAAATAAGGTGACAAAAAAATGTTAGTCAACGTGGCCTCCCAAAGTTATTACCCAAAGTTATACCTTGCCACCCGATTGATAGAGAGTGGTCCATCCAGGACTCATGTCCGTGATAAACAGCTCTTTCTGGACCCAAGCCGTCACTCTGCAGGTTGGTGGCCGTGTATTGGGTGACGAGGGTCATTCTCTTTTCTGCGTCGGCAGCGACATCACGTCGGATTGATGGAGGGGCGATCCCTATGATAGGATAAAGATTGTATCCTTTGAACATGCAGGTCACCAATGGCCGTGAAAAATATAAGAAAAAGGTGAAAATTTGGTAAAAAAATAGTGAATTTCAGGTAAAAATATCGAAAATGTGAAAATAAGGTGACAAAAAAATGTTAGTCAACGTGGCCTCCCACCTTGCCACCCGATTGATTGAGAGTGGTCCATCCAGGACTCATGTCCGTGATAAAAAGCTCT
Organism: Macrosteles quadrilineatus; assembly: GCF_028750875.1. NCBI lineage: Eukaryota > Metazoa > Arthropoda > Insecta > Hemiptera > Cicadellidae > Macrosteles > Macrosteles quadrilineatus. Next base: position 90,654,773 of record NW_026542596.1, read on the forward strand.
TTCTGGACCCAAGCCGTCACTCTGCAGGTTGGTGGCCGTGTAATGGGTGACGAGGGTCTTTCTCTTTTCTGCGTCGGCAGCGACATCACGTCGGATTGATGGAGGGGCGATCCCTATGATAAGATAGAGATTGTATCCTATGAACATGCAGGTCACCAATGGCCGTAAAAATATATAAGAAAAAGGTGAAAATTTGGTGAACAAATAGTGAATTTTAGGTAAAAATATCGAAAATGTGAAAATAAGGTGACAAAAAAATGTTGAATTCGATATACTATAACCACTGGGGCATAGTGAGGTGTTCATAATCCTTGGTTTAGACATACACCCCGAAATCATCGGATTGGGCGAATCTTTTAGCTAAGTGGTTGGTAGTGTAACCTATGAACATGCAGGTCACCAATGGCCGTTTTGCTATTTTTTTTAAATAACCTTCCTCTCTATATCCCTTAGGGTTTTTTTTAAAAACAACGATATATCTTTTCATAAATGTGAATTCCACGTGAAAAATATAAGAAAAAGGTGAAAATTTGGTAAAAAAATAGTGAATTTCAGGTAAAAATATCGAAAATGTGAAAATAAGGTGACAAAATAATGTTAGTCAACGTGGCCTTCCACCTTGCCACCCGATTGATTGAAATTGGTCCATCCAGGACTCATGTCCGTGATAAAAAGCTCTTTCTGGACCCAAGCCGTCACTCTGCAGGTTGGTGGCCGTGTAATGGGTGACGAGGGTCTTTCTCTTTTCTGCGTCGGCAGCGACATCACGTCGGATTGATGGAGGGGCGATCCCTATGATAGGATAGAGATTGTATCTGATGAAGATGCAGGTCACCAATGGCCGTGAAAAATATAAGAAAAAGGTGAAAATTTGGTAAAAAAATAGTGAATTTTAGGTAAAAATATCGAAAATGAGAAAAAAAGGTGACAAAAAAATGTTGAATTCGATATACTATAACCACTGGGGCATATTGAGGTGTTCATAATCCTTGGTTTAGACATACACCTCGAAATCATCGGATTGGGCGAATCTTTTAGCTAAGTGGTTGGTAGTGTATCCTATGAACATGCAGGTCACCAATGGCCGTTTTGCTATTTTTTTTAAAAAACCTTCCTCTCTATATCCCTTAGGGGTTTTTTTTAAAACAACGATATATCGTTTCATAAATGTGAATTCCACGTGAAAAATATAAGAAAAAGGTGAAAATTTGGTAAAAAAATAGTGAATTTCAGGTAAAAATATCGAAAATGTGAAAATAAGGTGACAAAAAAATGTTAGTCAACGTGGCCTCCCACCTTGCCACCCGATTGATTGAGAGTGGTCCATCCAGGACTCATGTCCGTGATAAAAAGCTCTTTCTGGACCCAAGCCGTCACTCTGCAGGTTGGTGGCCGTGTAATGGGTGACGAGGGTCTTTCTCTTTTCTGCGTCGGCAGCGACAACACGTCGGATTGATGGAGGGGCGATCCCTATGATAGGATAGAGATTGTATCCTATGAACATGCAGGTCACCAATGGCCGTGAAAAATATAAGAAAAAGGTGAAAATTTGGTAAAAAAATAGTGAATTTTAGGTAAAAATATCGAAAATGTGAAAATAAGGTGACAAAAAAATGTTGAATTCGATATACTATAACCACTGGGGCATAGTGAGGTGTTCATAATCCTTGGTTTAGACATACACCTCGAAATCATCGGATTGGGCGAATCTTTTCGCTAAGTGGTTGGTAGTGTATCCTATGAACATGCAGGTCACCAATGGCCGTTTTGCTATTTTTTTAAATAACCTTCCCCTCTATATCCCTTAGGGTTTTTTTAAAACAACGATATATCGTTTCATAAATGTGAATTCCACGTGAAAAATATAAGAAAAAGGTGAAAATTTGGTAAAAAAATAATGAATTTCATGGAAAAAATATCGAAAATGTGAAAATAAGGTGACAAAAAAATGTTAGTCAACGTGGCCTCCCACCTTGCCACCCGATTGATAGAGAGTGGTCCATCCAGGACTCATGTCCGTGATAAACAGCTCTTTCTGGACCCAAGCCGTCACTCTGCAGGTTGGTGGCCGTGTAATGGGTGACGAGGGTCTTTCTCTTTTCTGCGTCGGCAGCGACATCACGTCGGATTGATGGAGGGGCGATCCCTATGATAGGATAGAGATTGTATCCTATGAACATGCAGGTCACCAATGGCCGTGAAAAATATAAGAAAAAGGTGAAAATTTGGTGAAAAAATAGTGAATTTTAGGTAAAAATATCGAAAATGTGAAAATAAGGTGACAAAAAAATGTTGAATTTGATAAACTATAACCACTGGGGCATAGTGAGGTGTTCATAATCCTTGGTTTAGACATACACCTCGAAATCATCGGATTGGGCGAATCTTTTAGCTAAGTGGTTGGTAGTGTATCCTATGAACATGCAGGTCACCAATGGCCGTTTTGCTATTTTTTTAAAATAACCTTCCTCTCTATATTCCTTAGGGTTTTTTTAAAACAACGATATATCGTTTCATAAATGTGAATTCCACGTGAAAAATATATGAAAAAGGTGAAAATTTGGTAAAAAAATAGTGAATTTCAGGTAAAAATATCGAAAATGTGAAAATAAGGTGACAAAATAATGTTAGTCAACGTGGCCTTCCACCTTGCCACCCGATTGATTGAAATTGGTCCATCCAGGACTCATGTCCGTGATAAAAAGCTCTTTCTGGACCCAAGCCGTCACTCTGCAGGTTGGTGGCCGTGTAATGGGTGACGAGGGTCTTTCTCTTTTCTGCGTCGGCAGCGACATCACGTCGGATTGATGGAGGGGCGATCCCTATGATAGGATAGAGATTGTATCCTATGAACATGCAGGTCACCAATGGCCGTGAAAAATATAAGAAAAAGGTGAAAATTTGGTAAAAAAATAGTGAATTTTAGGTAAAAATATCGAAAATGTGAAAATAAGGTGACAAAAAAATGTTGAATTCGATATACTATAACCACTGGGGCATAGTGAGGTGTTCATAATCCTTGGTTTAGACATACACCTCGAAATCATCGGATTGGGCGAATCTTTTCGCTAAGTGGTTGGTAGTGTATCCTATGAACATGCAGGTCACCAATGGCCGTTTTGCTATTTTTTTAAATAACCTTCCCCTCTATATCCCTTAGGTTTTTTTTTTAAACAACGATATTTCGTTTCATAAATGTGAATTCCACGTGAAAAATATAAGAAAAAGGTGAAAATTTGGTAAAAAAATAGTGAATTTCAGGTAAAAATATCGAAAATGTGAAAATAAGGTGACAAAAAAAAGTTAGTCAACGTGGCCTCCCACCTTTCCACACGATTGATAGAGAGTGGTCCATCCAGGACTCATGTCCGTGATAAACAGCTCTTTCTGGACCCAAGCCGTCACTCTGCAGGTTGGTGGCCGTGTAATGGGTGACGAGGGTCTTTCTCTTTTCTGCGTCGGCAGCGACATCACGTCGGATTGATGGAGGGGCGATCCCTATGATAGGATAGAGATTGTATCCTATGAACATGCAGGTCACCAATGGCCGTGAAAAATATAAGAAAAAGGTGAAAATTTGGTAAAAAAATAGTGAATTTTAGGTAAAAATATCGAAAATGTGAAAATAAGGTGACAAAAAAATGTTGAATTCGATATACTATAACCACTGGGGCATAGTGAGGTGTTCATAATCCTTGGTTTAGACATACACCTCGAAATCATCGGATTGGGCGAATCTTTTAGCTAAGTGGTTGGTAGTGTATCCTATGAACATGCAGGTCACCAATGGCCGTTTTGCTATTTTTTTTAAATAACCTTCCCCTCTATATCCCTTAGGGTTTTTTTTAAAACAACGATATATCGTTTCATAAATGTGAATTCCACGTGAAAAATATAAGAAAAAGGTGAAAATTTGGTAAAAAAATAGTGAATTTTAGGTAAAAATATCGAAAATGTGAAAATAAGGTGACAAAAAAATGTTAGTCAACGTGGCCTCCCACCTTGCCACCCGATTGATTGAGAGTGGTCCATCCAGGACTCATGTCCGTGATAAAAAGCTCTTTCTGGACCCAAGCCGTCACTCTGCAGGTTGGTGGCCGTGTAATGGGTGACGAGGGTCTTTCTCTTTTCTGCGTCGGCAGCGACATCACGTCGGATTGATGGAGGGGCGATCCCTATGATAGGATAGAGATTGTATCTGATGAAGATGCAGGTCACCAATGGCCGTGAAAAATATAAGAAAAAGGTGAAAATTTGGTAAAAAAATAGTGAATTTTAGGTAAAAATATCGAAAATGAGAAAAAAAGGTGACAAAAAAATGTTGAATTCGATATACTATAACCACTGGGGCATATTGAGGTGTTCATAATCCTTGGTTTAGACATACACCTCGAAATCATCGGATTGGGCGAATCTTTTAGCTAAGTGGTTGGTAGTGTATCCTATGAACATGCAGGTCACCAATGGCCGTTTTGCTATTTTTTTTAAAAAACCTTCCTCTCTATATCCCTTAGGGGTTTTTTTAAAACAACGATATATCGTTTCATAAATGTGAATTCCACGTGAAAAATATAAGAAAAAGGTGAAAATTTGGTAAAAAAATAGTGAATTTCAGGTAAAAATATCGAAAATGTGAAAATAAGGTGACAAAAAAATGTTAGTCAACGTGGCCTCCCACCTTGCCACCCGATTGATTGAGAGTGGTCCATCCAGGACTCATGTCCGTGATAAAAAGCTCTTTCTGGACCCAAGCCGTCACTCTGCAGGTTGGTGGCCGTGTAATGGGTGACGAGGGTCTTTCTCTTTTCTGCGTCGGCAGCGACATCACGTCGGATTGATGGAGGGGCGATCCCTATGATAGGATAGAGATTGTATCCTATGAACATGCAGGTCACCAATGGCCGTGAAAAATATAAGAAAAAGGTGAAAATTTGGTAAAAAAAATAGTGAATTTTAGGTAAAAATATCGAAAATGTGAAAATAAGGTGACAAAAAAATGTTGAATTCGATATACTATAACCACTGGGGCATAGTGAGGTGTTCATAATCCTTGGTTTAGACATACACCTCGAAATCATCGGATTGGGCGAATCTTTTCGCTAAGTGGTTGGTAGTGTATCCTATGAACATGCAGGTCACCAATGGCCGTTTTGCTATTTTTTTAAATAACCTTCCCCTCTATATCCCTTAGTGTTTTTTTAAAACAACGATATATCGTTTCATAAATGTGAATTCCACGTGAAAAATATAAGAAAAAGGTGAAAATTTGGTAAAAAAATAATGAATTTCATGGAAAAAATATCGAAAATGTGAAAATAAGGTGACAAAAAAATGTTAGTCAACGTGGCCTCCCACCTTGCCACCCGATTGATAGAGAGTGGTCCATCCAGGACTCATGTCCGTGATAAACAGCTCTTTCTGGACCCAAGCCGTCACTCTGCAGGTTGGTGGCCGTGTAATGGGTGACGAGGGTCTTTCTCTTTTCTGCGTCGGCAGCGACATCACGTCGGATTGATGGAGGGGCGATCCCTATGATAGGATAGAGATTGTATCCTATGAACATGCAGGTCACCAATGGCCGTGAAAAATATAAGAAAAAGGTGAAAATTTGGTGAAAAAATAGTGAATTTTAGGTAAAAATATCGAAAATGTGAAAATAAGGTGACAAAAAAATGTTGAATTTGATAAACTATAACCACTGGGGCATAGTGAGGTGTTCATAATCCTTGGTTTAGACATACACCTCGAAATCATCGGATTGGGCGAATCTTTTAGCTAAGTGGTTGGTAGTGTATCCTATGAACATGCAGGTCACCAATGGCCGTTTTGCTATTTTTTTAAAATAACCTTCCTCTCTATATCCCTTAGGGGTTTTTTTAAAACAACGATATATCGTTTCATAAATGTGAATTACACGTGAAAAATATAAGAAAAAGGTGAAAATTTGGTAAAAAAATAGTGAATTTCAGGTAAAAATATCGAAAATGTGAAAATAAGGTGACAAAATAATGTTAGTCAACGTGGCCTTCCACCTTGCCACCCGATTGATTGAAATTGGTCCATCCAGGACTCATGTCCGTGATAAAAAGCTCTTTCTGGACCCAAGCCGTCACTCTGCAGGTTGGTGGCCGTGTAATGGGTGACGAGGGTCTTTCTCTTTTCTGCGTCGGCAGCGACATCACGTCGGATTGATGGAGGGGCGATCCCTATGATAGGATAGAGATTGTATCCTATGAACATGCAGGTCACCAATGGCCGTGAAAAATATAAGAAAAAGGTGAAAATTTGGTAAAAAAATAGTGAATTTTAGGTAAAAATATCGAAAATGTGAAAATAAGGTGACAAAAAAATGTTGAATTCGATATACTATAACCACTGGGGCATAGTGAGGTGTTCATAATCCTTGGTTTAGACATACACCTCGAAATCATCGGATTGGGCGAATCTTTTAGCTAAGTGGTTGGTAGTGTATCCTATGAACATGCAGGTCACCAATGGCCGTTTTGCTATTTTTTTTTTTAAAACCTTCCTCTCTATATCCCTTAGGGGTTTTTTTTAAACAACGATATATCGTTTCATAAATGTGAATTCCACTTGAAAAATATAAGAAAAAGGTGAAAATTTGGTAAAAAAATAGTGAATTTCAGGTAAAAATATCGAAAATGTGAAAATAAGGTGACAAAAAAATGTTAGTCAACGTGGCCTCCCACCTTGCCACCCGATTGATTGAGAGTGGTCCATCCAGGACTCATGTCCGTGATAAAAAGCTCTTTCTGGACCCAAGCCGTCACTCTGCAGGTTGGTGGCCGTGTAATGGGTGACGAGGGTCTTTCTCTTTTCTGCGTCGGCAGCGACATCAGGTCGGATTGATGGAGTGGCGATCCCTATGATAGGATAGAGATTGTATCCTATGAACATGCAGGTCACCAATGGCCGTGAAAAATATAAGAAAAAGGTCAAAATTTGGTAAAAAAAATAGTGAATTTTAGGTAAAAATATCGAAAATGTGAAAATAAGGTGACAAAAAAATGTTGAATTCGATATACTATAACCACTGGGGTATAGTGAGGTGTTCATAATCCTTGGTTTAGACATACACCTCGAAATCATCGGATTGGGCGAATCTTTTAGCTAAGTGGTTGGTAGTGTATCCTATGAACATGCAGGTCACCAATGGCCGTTTTGCTATTTTTTTTTTTAAAACCTTCCTCTCTATATCCCTTAGGGGTTTTTTTTAAACAACGATATATCGTTTCATAAATGTGAATTCCACTTGAAAAATATAAGAAAAAGGTGAAAATTTGGTAAAAAAATAGTGAATTTCAGGTAAAAATATCGAAAATGTGAAAATAAGGTGACAAAAAAATGTTAGTCAACGTGGCCTCCCACCTTGCCACCCGATTGATTGAGAGTGGTCCATCCAGGACTCATGTCCGTGATAAAAAGCTCTTTCTGGACCCAAGCCGTCACTCTGCAGGTTGGTGGCCGTGTAATGGGTGACGAGGGTCTTTCTCTTTTCTGCGTCGGCAGCGACATCAGGTCGGATTGATGGAGGGGCGATCCCTATGATAGGATAGAGATTGTATCCTATGAACATGCAGGTCACCAATGGCCGTGAAAAATATAAGAAAAAGGTGAAAATTTGGTAAAAAAAATAGTGAATTTTAGGTAAAAATATCGAAAATGTGAAAATAAGGTGACAAAAAAATGTTGAATTCGATATACTATAACCACTGGGGTATAGTGAGGTGTTCATAATCCTTGGTTTAGACATACACCTCGAAATCATCGGATTGGGCGAATCTTTTCGCTAAGTGGTTGGTAGTGTATCCTATGAACATGCAGGTCACCAATGGCCGTTTTGCTATTTTTTTAAATAACCTTCCCCTCTATATCCCTTAGGGTTTTTTTTAAAAACAACGATATATCGTTTCATAAATGTGAATTCCACGTGAAAAATATAAGAAAAAGGTGAAAATTTGGTAAAAAAATAGTGAATTTCAGGTAAAAATATCGAAAATGTGAAAATAAGGTTACAAAAAAATGTTAGTCAACGTGGCCTCCCACCTTGCCACCCGATTGATAGAGAGTGGTCCATCCAGGACTCATGTCCGTGATAAACAGCTCTTTCTGGACCCAAGCCGTCACTCTGCAGGTTGGTGGCCGTGTAATGGGTGACGAGGGTCTTTCTCTTTTCTGCGTCGGCAGCGACATCACGTCGGATTGATGAAGGGGCGATCCCTATGATAGGATAGAGATTGTATCCTATGAACATGCAGGTCACCAATGGCCGTGAAAAATATAAGAAAAAGGTGAAAATTTGGTGAAAAAATAGTGAATTTTAGGTAAAAATATCGAAAATGTGAAATTAAGGTGACAAAAAAATGTTGAATTTGATAAACTATAACCACTGGGGCATAGTGAGGTGTTCATAATCCTTGGTTTAGACATACACCTCGAAATCATCGGATTGGGCGAATCTTTTAGCTAAGTGGTTGGTAGTGTATCCTTTGAACATGCAGGTCACCAATGGCCGTTTTGCTATTTTTTTTAAATAACCTTCCTCTCTATATCCCTTAGGGTTTTTTTTTAAAACAACGATATATCGTTTCATAAATGTGAATTCCACGTGAAAAATATAAGAAAAAGGTGAAAATTTGGTAAAAAAAAATAGTGAATTTCAGGTAAAAATATCGAAAATGTGAAAATAAGGTGACAAAAAAATGTTAGTCAACGTGGCCTCCCACCTTGCCACCCGATTGATTGAGAGTGGTCCATCCAGGACTCATGTCCGTGATAAACAGCTCTTTCTGGACCCAAGCCGTCACTCTGCAGGTTGGTGGCCGTGTAATGGGTGACGAGGGTCTTTCTCTTTTCTGCGTCGGCAGCGACATCACGTCGGATTGATGGAGGGGCGATCCCTATGATAGGATAGAGATTGTATCCTATGAACATGCAGGTCACCAATGGCCGTGAAAAATATAAGAAAAAGGTGAAAATTTGGTGAAAAAATAGTGAATTTTAGGTAAAAATATCGAAAATGTGAAAATAAGGTGACAAAAAAATGTTGAATTCGATAAACTATAACCTCTGGGGCATAGTGAGGTGTTCATAATCCTTGGTTTAGACATACACCTCGAAACCATCGGATTGGGCGAATCTTTTAGCTAAGTGGTTGGTAGTGTATCCTATGAACATGCAGGTCACCAATGGCCGTTTTGCTATTTTTTTTAAATAACCTTCCTCTCTATATCCCTTAGGGTTTTTTTTAAAACAACGATATATCGTTTCATAAATGTGAATTCCACGTGAAAAATATAAAAAAAGGTGAAAATTTGGTAAAAAAATAGTGAATTTCAGGTAAAAATATCGAAAATGTGAAAATAAGGTGACAAAAAAATGTTAGTCAACGTGGCCTCCCACCTTGCCACCCGATTGATTGAGAGTGGTCATTCCAGGACTCATGTCCGTGATAAAAAGCTCTTTCTGGACCCAAGCCGTCACTCTGCAGGTTGGTGGCCGTGTAATGGGTGACGAGGGTCTTTCTCTTTTCTGCGTCGGCAGCGACATCACGTCGGATTGATGGAGGGGCGATCCCTATGATAAGATAGAGATTGTATCCTATGAACATGCAGGTCACCAATGGCCGTGAAAATATATAAGAAAAAGGTGAAAATTTGGTGAACAAATAGTGATTTTTAGGTAAAAATATCAAAAATGTGAAAATAAGGTGACAAAAAAATGTTGAATTCGATATACTATAACCACTGGGGCATAGTGAGGTGTTCATAATCCTTGGTTTAGACATACACCTCGAAATCATCGGATTGGGCGAATCTTTTAGCTAAGTGGTTGGTAGTGTATCCTATGAACATGCAGGTCACCAATGGCCGTTTTGCTATTTTTTTTAAATAACCTTCCTCTCTATATCCCTTAGGGTTTTTTTTAAAACAACGATATATCGTTTCATAAACGTGAATTCCACGTGAAAAATATAAGAAAAAGGCGAAAATTTGGTAAAAAAATAGTGAATTTCAGGTAAAAATATCGAAAATGTGAAAATAAGGTGACAAAAAAATGTTAGTCAACGTAGCCTCCCACCTTGCCCCCCGATTGATTGAGAGTGGTCCATCCAGGACTCATGTCCGTGATAAAAAGCTCTTTCTGGACCCAAGCCGTCACTCTGCAGGTTGGTGGCCGTGTAATGGGTGACGAGGGTCTTTCTCTTTTCTGCGTCGGCAGCGACATCACGTCGGATTGATGGAGGGGCGATCCCTATGATAAGATAGAGATTGTATCCTATGAACATGCAGGTCACCAATGGCCGTGAAAAATATAAGAAAAAGGTGAAAATTTGGTAAAAAAATAGTGAATTTTAGGTAAAAATATTGAAAATGTGAAAATAAGGTGACAAAAAAATTTTGAATTCATTTGAAAAACTTGTTTTAAAACTTGTATTAAAATAATTAAAAAACTTGTATTAAAACAATTGAAAAACTTGTTTTAAAACTTGTATTAAAACAACTGAAAAACTTGTTTTAAAACAAGTTTTTGAACAGTTTTAAAACAAGTTTACAACTGTTTTGAAACATGTTTACAACTGTTTTATTCTTAAAAAAGGCTTAGGGAATGATGGAAACAGGTCCACGACGTTGAGGAAGTGAAGGAAAGTTCCAAAGGCAAAGGGTCTGGAGTGTGGGAAATGTCAAGTGACTATGGAATAATACAACGCCATGCTTAAAAACGATTAGGGAATGATGGAAACAGGTCCACGACGTAGAGGAAGTGGAGGCAAGCTGCAAAGGCAAACGGTCTGGAGAATGGGAAATGTCAATTAACTGTAGAATAATACAAAGTCATGCTTAAAGAGGCTTAGGGAATGATGGAAACAGGTCCACGACGTTGAGAAAGTGAAGGGAAGTTGCAAAGGCAAAGGGTCTGGAGTGTGCGAAATGTCAAGTGACTATGGAATAATACAACGCCATGCTTAAAAACGAATAGGGAATGATGGAAACAGGTCCACGACGTAGAGGAAGTGGAGGGAAGTTACAAAGGCAAAGGGTCTGGAGTTGTGGGAAATGTCAAGTGACGATGGAATTATACTACGCCATGCTTAAAAAGTCTTAGGGAATGATGGAAACAGGTCCACGACGTAGAGGAAGTGGAGGAAAGTTGCAAAGGCAAAATAACGTAATTAATAAAGAGTTAAACCTGTTAAGGCAAAGCGTTGTATGATTCCATAGTCACTTGACATTTACCACACTCCACACCTTTTGCATAAAAGAGTTGTAAACTTGTTTTAAAACAGTTGTAAACTTGTTTTAAAACGGTTAAAATACTTGTTTTAAAACAGTTAAAAATCTTGTTTTAAAACATTTGAAAAAAGTGTTTAAAAACTTGTATTAAAACAATTGAAAAACTTGTTTTAAAACTTGTATTAAAACAATTGAAAAATTTGTTTTGAAACAAGTTTACAACTGTTATAAAAAAAGGCTTAAAAGGTTATAAAAAAAGGCTGTTAAAAAAGGCTTAGGGAATGATGGAAACCCAAATTATTTAAAGGGAGGTTATTTAAAAAAAAATAGCAAAACGGCCATTGGTGACCCGTATGTTCATAGGATACACTAACAACCACTTAGCTAAAAGATTCGCCCAATTCGATAATTTTGAGGTGTATGTCTAAACCAAGGATTATGAACACCTCAGTATGCCCCAGTGGTTGTAGTATATCGCTACAAACACACAGGTCACCAATTATTTGCCACACAGGACGGGATTCGAACCCGAGCAGACGAATGCCACTGGCCAAGTGACACACGCCCTAGCCTTCTAGGCTATCTGTGCTTGAAGACTGAGGAGTCAAAAACCGGTATTTAAGCTGAGGCCACCGATTGCGAACAGATAGCGCTGCTGATGGCTGTTCAATGCGTTACCAGGTAGCAGCAACAGTAAGTCACGGACTATTTAGATGAAATCTTTTAGTTTAAACACAACAGTGATCATAAATGTGTTCCCGAGACTTTACTGCAAAACATTAGTTTCCCTAAAATGGCTATATTACGATAACCTTGTCTAACTAAATCAAGGTTAAATTCAATATTACATTAACAACCATATGTCTTTTGATTTTATGAGATTTCGGTTTCAAATAATGCTATCAGAACATAAAAATTTAAAGGAAAACCAGAAAAATTAAAAAAAAACTAAGTTTTAACGTTTACTACAAATACCGGGATTTATCTTTCTTATATATTTTCTTATTGTGTTATTATTCAAAATAACCTAATTAATAAAGGGTTAAACCTGTTAAGGCAAAGCGTTGTATAATTCCATAGTCACTTGACATTTACCACACTCCACACCTTTTGCCTTTGCAACTTCTTCTTATTTCATATACGTCGTAGACCTGTTTCCATCATTCCCTAAGCCTTATTAAGCATAAAAGAGTTGTAAACTTGTTTTAAATTATTTGTAAACTTGTTTTAAAACGGTTAAAAAACTTGTTTTAAAACAGTTAAAAAACTTGTTTTAAAAAATTTGAAAAACTTGTTTTAAAACTTGTATTAAAACAATTAAAAAACTTGTATTAAAACAATTGAAAAACTTGTTTTAAAACTTGTATTAAAACAATTAAGAAACTTGTATTAAAACAATTGAAAAACTTGTTTTAAAACAAGTTTTTTAAGCGTTTTAATACAAGTTTACAACTGTTTTGAAACAAGTTTACAACTGTTTTATTCTTAAAAATAGGCTTAAGGAATTATGGAAACAGGTCCACGACGTTGAGGAAGTGAAGGAAAGTTGCAAAGGCAAAGGGTCTGGAGTGTGGGAAATGTCATTTGACTATGGAAAGGTTATTAAATAAAAGTTTACAACTGTTTTATTCTTAAAAAAAGGCTTAAGGAATGATGGAAACAGGTCCACGACGTTGAGGAAGTGAAGAAAAGTTGCAAAGGCAAAGGGTCTGGAGTGTGGGAAATGTCATGTGACTAAGGAAAGGTTATTAAAAAAAAAGCAAAACGGCCATTGGTGACCCGTATGTTCATAGGATACACTAACAACCACTTAGCTAAAAGATTCGCCCAATTCGATGATTTCGAGGTGTATGTCTAAACCAAGGATTATGAACACCTCACTATGCCCCAGTGGTTGTAGTATATCGCTACAAACACACAGGTCACCAATTATTTGCCACACAGGACGGGATTCGAACCCGAGCAGACGAATGCCACTGGCCAAGTGACACACGCCCTAGCCTTCTAGGCTATCTGTGCTTGAAGACTGAGGAGTCAAAAACCGGTATTTAAGCTGAGGCCACCGATTGCGAACAGATAGCGCTGCTGATGGTTGTTCAATGCGTTACCAGGTAGCAGCATTAATTAGTTACGGACTATTTAGATGAAATCTTTTAGTTTAAACACAACAGTGATCATAAATGTGTTCCCGAGACTTTACTGCAAGACATTAGTTTCCCTAAAATGGCTATATTACGATAACCTTGTCTAACTAAATCAAGGTTAAATTCAATATTACTTAAAAAACTATATGTGTTTTGATTTTATGAGATTTCGGTTTCAAATAATGCTATCAGAACATAAAAATTTATAGGAAAACCAGAAAAATTAAAAAAAAACTAAGTTTTATTTAATGTTTACAAAAAATACCGGGATTTATCTTTCTTATATATTTTCTTATTGTGTTATTAATCAAAATAACCTAATTAATAAAGGGTTAAACCTGTTAAGGCAAAGCGTCGTATAATGCCATAGTCACTTGACATTTACCACACTCCACACCTTTTGCCTTTGCAACTTCCCTCCATTTCATATACGTCGTAGACCTGTTTCCATCATTTCCTAAGCCTTATTAAGCATAAAAGAGTTGTAAACTTGTTTTAAAACAGTTATAAACTTGTTTTAAAACGGTTAAAAAACTTGTTTTAAAACAGTTAAAACACTTGTTTTAAAACATTTGAAAAACTTGTTTTAAAACTTGTATTAAAACAATTAAAAAACTTGTATTAAAACAATTAAAAAACTTGTATTAAAACAATTGAAAAACTTGTTTTAAAACTTGTATTAAAACAATTGAAAAACTTGTTTTAAAACAAGTTTTTTAACCGTTTTAAAACAAGTTTACAACTGTTTTGAAACATGTTTACAACTGTTTTATTCTTAAAAAAGGCTTAGGGAATGATGGAAACAGGTCCACGACGTTGAGGAAGTGAAGGAAAGTTGCAAAGGCAAAGGGTCTGGAGTGTGGGAAATGTCATGTGACTATGGAATAATACAACGCCATGCTTAAAAACGATTAGGGAATGATGGAAACAGGTCCACGACGTTGAGGAATTGAAGGGAAGTTGTAAAGGCAAAGGGTCTGGAGTGTGGGAAATGTCAAGTGACTATGGAATAATACAACGCCATGCTTAAAAACGATTAGGGAATGATGGAAACAGGTCTACGACGTAGAGGAAGTGGAGGCAAGCTGCAAAGGCAAACGGTCTGGAGAATGGGAAATGTCAATTAACTGTAGAATAATACAAAGTCATGCTTAAAGAGGCTTAGGAAATGATGGAAACAGGTCCACGACGTAGAGGAAGTGGAGGGAAGTTACAAAGGCAAAGGGTCTGGAGTGTGGGAAATGTCAAGTGACGATGGAATTATACTACGCCATGCTTAAAAAGTCTTAAGGAATGATGGAAACAGGTCCACGACGTAGAGGAAGTGGAGGGAAGTTGCAAAGGCAAAATAACCTAATTAATAAAGAGTTAAACCTGTTAAGGCAAAGCGTTGTATAATTCCATAGTCACTTGACATTTACCACACTCCACACCTTTTGCCTTTGCAACTTCCCTCTATTTCCTACACGTCGTAGACCTGTTTCCATCATTCTCTAAGCCTTATTAAACATAAAAGAGTTGTAAACTTGTTTTAAAACAGTTATAAACTTGTTTTAAAACGGTTAAAAAACTTGTTTTAAAACAGTTAAAACACTTGTTTTAAAACATTTGAAAAACTTGTTTTAAAACTTGTATTAAAACAATTAAAAAACTTGTATTAAAACAATTGAAAAACTTGTTTTAAAACTTGTATTAAAACAATTGAAAAACTTGTTTAAAAACAAGTTTTTTAACCGTTTTAAAACAAGTTTACAACTGTTTTGAAACATGTTTACAACTGTTTTATTCTTAAAAAAGGCTTAGGGAATGATGGAAACAGGTCCACGACGTTGAGGAAGTGAAGGAAAGTTGCAAAGGCAAAGGGTCTGGAGTGTGGGAAATGTCATGTGACTATGGAATAATACAACGCCATGCTTAAAAACGATTAGGGAATGTTGGAAACAGGTCCACGACGTTGAGGAATTGAAGGGAAGTTGCAAAGGCAAAGGGTTTGGAGTGTGGGAAATGTCAAGTGACTATGGAATAATACAACGCCATGCTTAAAAACGATTAGGGAATGATGGAAACAGGTCCACGACGTAGAGGAAGTGGAGGCAAGCTGCAAAGGCAAACGGTCTGGAGAATGGGAAATGTCAATTAACTGTAGAATAATACAAAGTCATGCTTAAAGAGGCTTAGGAAATGATGGAAACAGGTCCACGACGTTGAGAAAGTGAAGGGAAGTTGCAAAGGCAAAGGGTCTGGAGTGTGCGAAATGTCAAGTGACTATGGAATAATACAACGCCATGCTTAAAAACGATTAGGGAATGATGGAAACAGGTCCACGACGTAGAGGAAGTGGAGGGAAGTTACAAAGGCAAAGGGTCTGGAGTGTGGGAAATGTCAAGTGACGATGGAATTATACTACGCCATGCTTAAAAAGTCTTAAGGAATGATGGAAACAGGTCCACGACGTAGAGGAAGTGGAGGGAAGTTGCAAAGGCAAAATAACCTAATTAATAAAGAGTTAAACCTGTTAAGGCAAAGCGTTGTATAATTCCATAGTCACTTGACATTTACCACACTCCACACCTTTTGCCTTTGCAACTTCCCTCTATTTCCTACACGTCGTAGACCTGTTTCCATCATTCTCTAAGCCTTATTAAACATAAAAGAGTTGTAAACTTGTTTTAAAACAGTTATAAACTTGTTTTAAAACGGTTAAAAAACTTGTTTTAAAACAGTTAAAACACTTGTTTTAAAACATTTGAAAAACTTGTTTTAAAACTTGTATTAAAACAATTAAAAAACTTGTATTAAAACAATTGAAAAACTTGTTTTAAAACTTGTATTAAAACAATTGAAAAACTTGTTTAAAAACAAGTTTTTTAACCGTTTTAAAACAAGTTTACAACTGTTTTGAAACATGTTTACAACTGTTTTATTCTTAAAAAAGGCTTAGGGAATGATGGAAACAGGTCCACGACGTTGAGGAAGTGAAGGAAAGTTGCAAAGGCAAAGGGTCTGGAGTGTGGGAAATGTCATGTGACTATGGAATAATACAACGCCATGCTTAAAAACGATTAGGGAATGTTGGAAACAGGTCCACGACGTTGAGGAATTGAAGGGAAGTTGCAAAGGCAAAGGGTTTGGAGTGTGGGAAATGTCAAGTGACTATGGAATAATACAACGCCATGCTTAAAAACGATTAGGGAATGATGGAAACAGGTCCACGACGTAGAGGAAGTGGAGGCAAGCTGCAAAGGCAAACGGTCTGGAGAATGGGAAATGTCAATTAACTGTAGAATAATACAAAGTCATGCTTAAAGAGGCTTAGGAAATGATGGAAACAGGTCTACGACGTTGAGAAAGTGAAGGGAAGTTGCAAAGGCAAAGGGTCTGGAGTGTGCGAAATGTCAAGTGACTATGGAATAATACAACGCCATGCTTAAAAACGATTAGGGAATGATGGAAACAGGTCCACGACGTAGAGGAAGTGGAGGGAAGTTACAAAGGCAAAGGGTCTGGAGTGTGGGAAATGTCAAGTGACGATGGAATTATACTACGCCATGCTTAAAAAGTCTTAAGGAATGATGGAAACAGGTCCACGACGTAGAGGAAGTGGAGGGAAGTTGCAAAGGCAAAATAACCTAATTAATAAAGAGTTAAACCTGTTAAGGCAAAGCGTTGTATAATTCCATAGTCACTTGACATTTACCACACTCCACACCTTTTGCCTTTGCAACTTCCCTCTATTTCCTACACGTCGTAGACCTGTTTCCATCATTCTCTAAGCCTTATTAAACATAAAAGAGTTGTAAACTTGTTTTAAAACAGTTGTAAACTTGTTTTAAAACGGTTAAAAAACTTGTTTTAAAACAGTTAAAAATCTTGTTTTAAAACATTTGAAAATCGTGTTTAAAAACTTGTATTAAAACAATTGAAAAACTTGTTTTAAAACTTGTATTAAAACAATTGAAAAACTTGTTTTAAAACTTGTATTAAAACAATTGAAAAACTTGTTTTGAAACAAGTTTACAACTGTTTTATTCTTAAAAAAAGGCTTTGGGAATGACAGGTCCACGAATGACGGAATTAGGGAATGATGGAAACCCAAATTATTTAAAGGGAGGTTATTTAAAAAAAATAGCAAAACGGCCATTGGTAACCCGTATGTTCATAGGATACACTAACAACCACTTAGCTAAAAGATTCGCAACATAAAAGAGTTGTAAACTTGTTTTAAAACAGTTGTAAACTTGTTTTAAAACGGTTAAAAAACTTGTTTTAAAACAGTTAAAAATCTTGTTTTAAAACATTTGAAAATCGTGTTTAAAAACTTGTATTAAAACAATTGAAAAACTTGTTTTAAAACTTGTATTAAAACAATTAAAAAACTTGTTTTAAAACTTGTATTAAAACAATTGAAAAACTTGTTTAAAAACAAGTTTTTTAACCGTTTTAAAACAAGTTTACAACTGTTTTGAAACATGTTTACAACTGTTTTATTCTTAAAAAAGGCTTAGGGAATGATGGAAACAGGTCCACGACGTTGAGGAAGTGAAGGAAAGTTGCAAAGGCAAAGGGTCTGGAGTGTGGGAAATGTCATGTGACTATGGAATAATACAACGCCATGCTTAAAAACGATTAGGGAATGTTGGAAACAGGTCCACGACGTTGAGGAATTGAAGGGAAGTTGCAAAGGCAAAGGGTTTGGAGTGTGGGAAATGTCAAGTGACTATGGAATAATACAACGCCATGCTTAAAAACGATTAGGGAATGATGGAAACAGGTCCACGACGTAGAGGAAGTGGAGGCAAGCTGCAAAGGCAAACGGTCTGGAGAATGGGAAATGTCAATTAACTGTAGAATAATACAAAGTCATGCTTAAAGAGGCTTAGGAAATGATGGAAACAGGTCCACGACGTTGAGAAAGTGAAGGGAAGTTGCAAAGGCAAAGGGTCTGGAGTGTGCGAAATGTCAAGTGACTATGGAATAATACAACGCCATGCTTAAAAACGATTAGGGAATGATGGAAACAGGTCCACGACGTAGAGGAAGTGGAGGGAAGTTACAAAGGCAAAGGGTCTGGAGTGTGGGAAATGTCAAGTGACGATGGAATTATACTACGCCATGCTTAAAAAGTCTTAAGGAATGATGGAAACAGGTCCACGACGTAGAGGAAGTGGAGGGAAGTTGCAAAGGCAAAATAACCTAATTAATAAAGAGTTAAACCTGTTAAGGCAAAGCGTTGTATAATTCCATAGTCACTTGACATTTACCACACTCCACACCTTTTGCCTTTGCAACTTCCCTCTATTTCCTACACGTCGTAGACCTGTTTCCATCATTCTCTAAGCCTTATTAAACATAAAAGAGTTGTAAACTTGTTTTAAAACAGTTGTAAACTTGTTTTAAAACGGTTAAAAAACTTGTTTTAAAACAGTTAAAAATCTTGTTTTAAAACATTTGAAAATCGTGTTTAAAAACTTGTATTAAAACAATTGAAAAACTTGTTTTAAAACTTGTATTAAAACAATTGAAAAACTTGTTTTAAAACTTGTATTAAAACAATTGAAAAACTTGTTTTGAAACAAGTTTACAACTGTTTTATTCTTAAAAAAAGGCTTTGGGAATGACAGGTCCACGAATGACGGAATTAGGGAATGATGGAAACCCAAATTATTTAAAGGGAGGTTATTTAAAAAAAATAGCAAAACGGCCATTGGTAACCCGTATGTTCATAGGATACACTGACAACCACTTAGCTAAAAGATTCGCAACATAAAAGAGTTGTAAACTTGTTTTAAAACAGTTGTAAACTTGTTTTAAAACGGTTAAAAAACTTGTTTTAAAACAGTTAAAAATCTTGTTTTAAAACATTTGAAAATCGTGTTTAAAAACTTGTATTAAAACAATTGAAAAACTTGTTTAAAAACTTGTATTAAAACAATTAAAAAACTTGTTTTAAAACTTGTATTAAAACAATTGAAAAACTTGTTTTGAAACAAGTTTACAACTGTTTTATCCTTAAAAAAAAGGCTTAGGGAATGACAGTCCACGAATGACGGAATTAGGGAATGATGGAAACCCAAATTATTTAAAGGGAGGTTATTTAAAAAAAATAGCAAAACGGCCATTGGTGACCCGTATGTTCATAGGATACACTAACAACCACTTAGCTAAAAGATTCGCCCAATTCGATGATTTCGAGGTGTATGTCTAAACCAAGGATTATGAACACCTCACTATGCCCCAGTGGTTGTAGTATATCGCTACAAACACACAGGTCACCAACTATTTGCCACACAGAACGGGATTCGAACCAGAGCAGACGAATGCCACTGGCCAAGTGACACACGCCCTAGCCTTCTAGGCTATCTGTGCTTGAAGACTGAGGAGTCAAAAACCGGTATTTAAGCTGAGGCCACCGATTGCGAACAGATAGCGCTGCTGATGGTTGTTCAATGCGTTACCAGGTAGCAGCATAAGTTAGTCACGGACTATTTAGATGAAATCTTTTAGTTTAAACACAACAGTGATCATAAATGTGTTCCCGAGACTTTACTGCAAAACATTAGTTTCCCTAAAATGGCTATATTACGAAAACCTTGTCTAACTAAATCAAGGTTAAATTCAATATTACATTAAAAACTATATGTCTTTTGATTTTATGAGATTTCGGTTTCAAATAATGCTATCAGAACATAAAAATTTATAGGAAAACCGGAAAAATTAAAACAAAAACTAAGTTTTAACGTTTACTACAAATACCGGGATTTATCTTTCTTATATATTTTCTTATTGTGTTATTATTCAAAATAACCTAATTAATAAAGGGTTAAACCTGTTAAGGCAAAGCGTTGTATAATTCCATAGTCACTTGACATTTACCACACTCCACACCTTTTGCCTTTGCAACTTCCCTCCATTTCATATACGTCGTAGACCTATTTCCATAATTCCCCGTAGCCTTATTAATCATAAAAGAGTTGTAAACTTGTTTTAAAACAGTTGTAAACTTGTTTTAAAACGGTTAAAAAACTTGTTTTAAAACAGTTA
Source organism: Macrosteles quadrilineatus (assembly GCF_028750875.1). Taxonomy (NCBI): domain Eukaryota; kingdom Metazoa; phylum Arthropoda; class Insecta; order Hemiptera; family Cicadellidae; genus Macrosteles; species Macrosteles quadrilineatus. The sequence continues at coordinate 90,675,213 of NW_026542596.1, forward strand.
AAAAACTTGTATTAAAACAATTTAAAAACTTGTATTAAAACAATTGAAAAACTTGTTTTAAAACTTGTATTAAAACAATTGAAAAACTTGTTTTAAAACAAGTTTTTTAAGCGTTTTAAAACAAGTTTACAACTGTTTTGAAACAAGTTTACAACTGTTTTATTCTTTAAAAAAGGCTTAAGGAATGATGGAAACAGGTCCACGACGTTGAGGAAGTGAAGGAAAGTTGCAAAGGCAAAGGGTCTGGAGTGTGGGAAATGTCATGTGACTATGGAATAATACAACGCCATGCTTAAAAACGATTAGGGAATGATGGAAACAGGTCCACGACGTAGAGGAAGTGGAGGCAAGCTGCAAAGGCAAACGGTCTGGAGAGTAGGAAATGTCAATTAACTGTGGAATAATACAAAGTCATGCTTAAAAGCGATTAGGGAATGATGGAAACAGGTCCACGACGTAGAGGAAGTGGAGGGAAATTGCAAAGGCAAACGGTCTGGAAAGTTTTTCAACTGTTTTGAAACAAGTTTTTCAACTGTTTTAAAACAAGTTTTCAACTGTTTTAAAACAAGTTTTTCAACTATTTTAAAACAAATTTACAACTGTTTTGAAACAACTGAAAATGTGTAACGTGAAATATGAAATGTGAAATGTGAAATGTGAAATGTGAAATGTGAAATGTGAAATGTGAAATGAAAATGAAAATTAAAAAGAAAATGAAAATGAAAATGAATATGAAAATGAAAATGAAAATGAAAATGAACTATTTTAATACAAGTTTACAACCGATGTAAAATAAGTTTACAACTTTTTGAAACAATTTTACAACTGTTTTTATATAATTTTACAACTGTTTTGAAACAAGTTTTTCAACTGTTTTATACCAGTTTTTCAACCGTTTTAAAACAAGTTTTTCAACTGTTTTAAAACAATCTTACAACTGTTCTGAAACAAGTTTACAACTGTTTTGAAACAACTGGAAATGTGTAATGTGAAATATGAAATGTGAAATGTGGAATTTGAAATGTGAAATGTGAAATGTGAGATGTGAAATTAATGTGAAATGTGAAATTAATGTGAAATTAATGTGAAATGTGAAATGTGAAATGTAAAATGAAAATGAAAATGAAAATGAAAATGAAAATGAAAATGAAAATGAAAATGAAAATGAAAATGAAAATGAAAATGAAAATGAAAATGAAAATGAAAATGAAAATGAAAATGAAAATGAAAATGAAAATGAAAATGAAAATGAAAATGAAAATGAAAATGAAAATGAAAATGAAAATGAAAATGAAAATGAAAATGAAAATGAAAATGAAAATGAAAATGAAAATGAAAATGAAAATGAAAATGAAAATGAAAATGAAAATGAAAATGAAAATGAAAATGAAAATGAAAATGAAAATGAAAATGAAAATGAAAATGAAAATGAAAATGAAAATGAAAATGAAAATGAAAATGAAAATGAAAATGAAAATGAAAATGAAAATGAAAATGAAAATGAAAATGAAAATGAAAATGAAAATGAAAATGAAAATGAAAATGAAAATGAAAATGAAAATGAAAATGAAAATGAAAATGAAAATGAAAATGAAAATGAAAATGAAAATGAAAATGAAAATGAAAATGAAAATGAAAATGAAAATGAAAATGAAAATGAAAATGAAAATGAAAATGAAAATGAAAATGAAAATGAAAATGAAAATGAAAATGAAAATGAAAATGAAAATGAAAATGAAAATGAAAATGAAAATGAAAATGAAAATGAAAATGAAAATGAAAATGAAAATGAAAATGAAAATGAAAATGAAAATGAAAATGAAAATGAAAATGAAAATGAAAATGAAAATGAAAATGAAAATGAAAATGAAAATGAAAATGAAAATGAAAATGAAAATGAAAATGAAAATGAAAATGAAAATGAAAATGAAAATGAAAATGAAAATGAAAATGAAAATGAAAATGGAAATGAAAATGAAAATAAAAATGAAAATAAAAGTTTTTTAACAGTTTTAAAACAAGTTTTTCATCTGTTTTAAAACAAGTTTTTCAACTGTTTTGAAACAAGTTATTCAACTGTTTTGAAACAAGTTTTTCAACTGTTTTAAAACAAGTTTACAACTGTTTTGAAACAACCAGAAATGTGTAATGTGAAATATGAAATGTGAAATGTGAAATGTGAAAATTGAAAACTGCTAGATAAATTGAAAATTTATACAAACAGTATTTAATGTATACAATTTAATGATGTAACACATATTGATATCTTATGTCAAGGATTGGCTGACGAGGTAAGTTTAGCCATTTGTCACGAAAACGTAATCACGGGGCTATAAAATTAACTAAAACTATAATTGTAAGACTATATTACTTACGTCAATAGCTCATTGAATTTCACTTTATGTTTCAGTACATGTTTCGACACATTGTCATCATCTGTCTCATCTGACTCAGTCTGTCCCCGACCCGCGGCGTGATCGTGTGTTTTGTTCGAACAGGCCTGCATGTCTTAAAGCTTTACGTGTTGTAAATGTATATGTTCCGTGTCGTGTCGTATTTGTGTTACGTGTTACGTGTTTATTTAATTGAACATTGACGAAACCATATGGTGAATAAAAACTTCACTAGTACTCAGCTGATGATGACAATGTGTCGAAACATGTACTGCAACATGAAGTGAAATTCAATGAGCTATTGACGTAAGTAATATAGTTAGTCCGGCAGCCAAATGAGGATTTTGTCCCTAACCTGGTTTTGTTCTATTAAGTTTTTTTTACTGTTGTTTTGAGTTATATAGGGTATGTAGACCATAAAACCACCGGGCAACAAGAAACAATTAGACATTTTAATAGACTTTAAAGTTAAGAATAGTTTAGCCCAACAGGATATTCTTAGCTTAAACAAAATGTTAAAAGATAAATGGGTGGATGATAGCATAATTACTGATTACTTTCTGTCCTTGCAAAGTTATGTAATTGAAGGTCAATCCCTTTTTATCACCCCTGCTCTGTCACAGCTAATAAAGCTTGACAATCAAGATGTTATTACAGACATAACTAAATCTGTCGAGTACTCCAATTGTAAATATGTATTTATTCCTGTTAATAATAGCAATGATCTGGTAAATGGGGAATCAGGTTCTCACTGGTCTCTGTTGTTTATTGACAAATCTCAACAACACGCTTACCACTTGGATTCTCTTCCAGGGTCTAACAATAAGTGTGCGAAGACCGTTTCTCTCAATCTAAGTATACCATCTGAAAATGTATTTTCAGTCCCTTGCTTTAAACAGAGAAATGACTTTGAGTGTGGAATCAATGTGTTGGTTCATGCTAAGACCATTTTGCACTATTATTGTTTAAATTTAGTAAATAAACCCTTTTTGGATTGGTTTGGTTGTCAGCTTGCACCATCTGATGTTATTAATCAAAACATACATCAACCTAAAGCTGAAAGTGGTATTGTATCTTATACATTAAATGAGGTAAAAAGTTCTACCAGTTCAAATGAATGTACAGGGGTAACAAACAATGGCAATAAGTTGTCTGTAAAGTTTAAGCGTAATAGTTCTGGTGATTGGGTAGTAAAAAAACACAAAAAAACTCGACTAAACAAACAACCAAAGGTACCTGAAACATGTTTTGAAAATCAAAATAAATTTAGCGTTCTTGCATCACTAGACAATGATCTTTCCCTGGAGCGTCAATCATCTCCTCCAAAAAAGACACCCACTCCTAGGGTGACTCCTGGAAAGACTGTCCCTCCAAAAAAAAAATGTATCTACCTCAAAAAAACCATTTCCATCCAAAACAAGCTCCATCGGGCAAACTCACGCTCATGTTCCGCTCCCTGTACCCTCAGCCCGTACCCTCCCAAAGCCAGGGTCGATTGTTGTGTGCTCAGATAGTCACCGGCGCCACATATCGAGGCTGCTAAGAGAAAATGTAAAATCAGAAAGTGTAATTACTGAGTGGGTAAAACCTAATGGTAAGATGGAAAACATTTTAGAAACTTTAAGAGCATATTCTTCAAATGTATGTGATTATATCGTCATTATGGGGGGGACAAATAATATTGTAAACGAACGCTGCAGCTTAGATTTTGTCTTAGATTTGGAAACTACTCTTGGCAAAATGTCTAGTCAGAAAGTTATCCTCGTCGGTCTTCCTGCTAGACACGACAACCCCTCCCTCAATACATCTGTGAATAAAGTAAACTCTGATCTTCTTAGTCTTTCATCTAAATACAATAACGTCACTTTTCTGTCCTTAAGTTCCATCCCTCGTTTTGCATTCACCAGACATGGGCTACATCTGAATTTTAAGGGCAAGCATATGTTGGCAAACCTCTTGGCAGATTCAATGAACCTTTCTAAATGCTCTTTCCCCATCCAGACACCTTCTAATAGTCAACTCTATCCTAAGCCTCGGCTGAACCACGAATCAGTGACAGTCTCCAAACAAATAAAACCATATCCTGTACGTTCTTATATAGCTGAGCAAAGTAACAACCACAATACTCGAACATTATTTGTCTCCAAACATTTTTTAGGGGAGGCTCGGAAACCTGTGGGGGTTCCTTGGGCACACTTCCTCAGGGAAACCAGAGAAAGGATAAGGTGATTAACTGTCTCAAAATGGCACATCAGAATATTAGGAGTCTAATGCACAAAGTAGATCTGCTAGAAATATTTATTAAAGACGAAATTCCTGATATTCTGTGTTTGTCCGAACATTTCTTGAAAGAGCATGAGATAGAAAATTTAGTCTTAGGCAACTTGACTTATGTCTCTGCTTTTTGTAGAACCAAAATGAATGGGGGCGGTGTGGCAATATGGTGCTCTCCTGGTATAAAACACCGACCACTTGACTGTAAAGCGTTTAGTGTAGAAGGCGAGTGTGAATTTTCTGCAATGTCAGTAGAAGTTAGTAAAAAAAGTAAAATACTTGTTGTAGCAGGCTACAGACCACCGTCAGGTCACCATGATCACTTCTTTGAATTTATGAACGACTGTTTAAATGAATATGCAGCTAAGCACAACAAGGTTTTTGTTCTTGGAGACTTTAATATTGATCTATCTATTGACAGCTTTTCTGGTAGTAAATTTACTGCCATCATGGCGTCATTTGGTCTGTACAACACTATCCACTCGTATACAAGAGAAGCCTCAGGATCATGCACCTTAATTGATCATATATTTACAAACGATCATGATGGCACAAAGAGTGAAGTTATTAAGACTATACTGTCTGACCACAGTGCCCAGACTATAACAACGAACATAAATTTATCGAACAATGACAGGCAAATCAAGTTTAAGTATGGACGGAGTTTTAATACCTCTAATATTGAAACGTTCAAATATTATCTAAAAAATGAAAAATGGGATGAGGTGTTCCAAGTGACAAAAACAGAGAATAAGTACAATGCTTTCATAAGCCAGTTTAAGTACTATTTTGAGATATGTTTTCCAGAAAAATTAAAAAGACATATAAAAAAATCCAATTCACACATTAAAATGTCTGACGAACTTAAAAACTTAAAGGAGCAATGTTTCATATACCACGAAAAAACAAAACATTTACATTCGAATCACTTTTTAAGACAATACTACTTTAGAATAAAAGATAGATTCAGGAGAATAATAAGAGAAGAGAGATCAAAGGCCGTATTAAATATCATCGAGGAATCCGACAATAGAACCAAAGGAATCTGGAAAGTTATAAATAATAACAGACGGAAAAAAGGTGAAAGGGGTATAGAAAGTATTAATTTAAATACTAGTTTTGGTGGCATTGTTTCTGAACCCAAGGATGTTTGTGAGAAACTCAATCAACTCTTTATTAAAACGGTTGGAAGTCCGTTATGTGTCACAAACAACGTCCAAAACAATAGTATAGATAGAAATACAAGCTCTTTTTTCCTAAGACCAATTAATCCAGATGAAATAATAAAAATTATACAAAGCCTTAAGAGTAAAAGGTCTGCTGGAGTGGATGGGATATCACCAAAACTAATCAAGTCAATCTCAGACTTAATTTCAACACCGTTAAGTCACATAATAAATAGCTCGTTTGCCGAGGGAAACTTTCCTAGCCAGCTAAAATTGTCTTTGGTAAGGCCAATCTTTAAGAGCGGAGATAGAAGTTCTTGCCATAACTACAGGCCTGTAAGTCTAGTTTCGACGTTCTCGAAGGTTTTTGAGAAAGCAGTAATTAGTAGGCTGTGCGATTTCCTAGAGAAACACAATATATTAGTTGGAAAACAGTACGGCTTTGTAAAGAACAGTTCCACAACAAAGGCCATACTCAGCCTCATAAATAAAGTAGTCAAAGACATTGATTCGGGACAGTCTGTGGCTGGCATGTTCATTGACTTGAGTCGTGCTTTTGACTTAGTTGACCATGGTCTACTTCTGGGAAAAATGCATGATGCTGGCATTAGAGGCATTGCTCTTGATTGGTTTACATCATACCTTAAAGGAAGAAAGCAGTATGTAGCAATCCCTGCCATCGATGAAACAGGTCTTCTAAAGTATCATCGTTCTGCTGACGCCTCAGTCACGAGAGGTGTGCCCCAGGGTTCCGTCCTCGGACCGACCTTATTCCTTCTATTTATAAACAACTTGCCCACTTGCGCAAACAAGGCAAACATTTGTCTGTTTGCCGATGATACATCTCTTACTGTATCCAGTCATTCTACAGAAACACTTGAGCAATCGATTTTTCTTGAATCTAATAGCCTGCTCCAATGGTGTGAGGAAAATCACCTTGTCCTAAATGCAAAAAAACCCAACTTCTCCAATTTAGCATTTCAAATCATCAAACAAACAAAAAACAAGGAACATTTAGCTTACTGTTGGGTGAAAATGAGATCCATCCCTGTCAAGAGGTTAAGTTCCTTGGTGTGGTCCTTGATGAAAATCTTAACTACCACAAACATATCAAACATGTCACAACAAAAATATCAGTTGGTATTTCCATGCTACGTATGCTTAGCCAAACAGTAAATTCAGAAGTCCTCCTGTCTGCTTATTATGGTCTTGTATATCCATATTTATCCTATGCTGTCCCTGTCTGGGGTAGTGAAAGTGAAAAGACGAAGTTTCTTTTCCGACAACAATTGAAAGCCATCCGCATCATATTTTCTCTACCTAAACGACAATCCTGCAAAGACATTTTCCAAAAATTCCGAATTCTAACCTTCCCATCCATATACATTTTTGAAACACTATCCTTCACCAGAAAAAATATATCTTCTTTTTGTTCACAGATCAACAATAGATATACCCTTCGTAATTCTTCCGACCTTGCAATTCCTAAGCACTCAACTTCCTTCTTCCAAAAAAACTTTCAATACAATGCCGTCAAGCTTTTCAATAACCTTCCTCCTTCCTTAAAGACCGAACAGGATTTAAATAGATTTCAGAAAAAACTAAAGAATTTTTTGCTGGATAATGCCTTCTGCAGCGTTCGTGAATTTCTTTGCCCTAGAACTGGTGGGGTAAATATAGTAGCATAGTGGACAGTTTTAATTTATACAAGAGAGTTTTTTTGTTATGTAAATATTGTATTTTATTTTGTTTTGTTGACGTAGCTAATGCATTATATGTTAATTTTGCTGAATAAACGACTTATGACTTATGACTTATGACCGGGTACTTTTTTGGTACCCTTGGGCAATAGCCGCCATCTTGGAAAATGGCGGAAAACGTAATTTACAGTGTAAGCTTTTACTTAAAACTCTGTTATCAAAATAACATGCTATTTACAGCAGTGCAAACGCTTTTACAATACTCACACTAAAATTCCATGCAGGAAAATATCATATTTTAATTGTATATTGTGTGTTTTAAGGCCAGTATTTCTTTTTAAATTTAATAATTTAGATAAAAAATATGTTCTATCCCTACTTTTTTCATCTTTGTGCTAAAATCTTTGAAAAAAGGCCATGATACATGTAACAAAAGTTGTAGATCTTAAAATTGGGCATCCAATGCACCTATAGGGATCTTTGTTGGATCAATGATAACTTCACAACAATGTGTAAAAAAAAACTTTTATTATAATTTTTCTATGACAAATAGGGGTATCTAATAAATGAACATAATTTATATAATCCTTCCTAAGAATATTCTGTAGTTCTTTTCTTCTGTTTTTGGTATCAATATGCTCAATAAACCAACGGCTTTCATTTACGCTAATTAAAATTCAAATCATAGGATGTAGCTAGTTATGGACCCCCCCCCCCAAAAAAAATAGAGTAATTTTATTTATAAAAAAGTCTCATCAAAGCCCTATATCTTTGGCGATTTTTATGTTATGTTTTATTTATTTATATGAACACAGTCGGTAACGTACTAGCTTTCATGGATAATATTAATTATTGGGTTTCAAAAAATTTTAGGTATAGATCATCAATCAATAAATCAATAATTTTTCTTGTAATTTGTTGATTTGTAAATTGGGAATAGTCCGGCAACCAAACAGGGAATTTCCCTTGAACCCTGTTTTGTTCTATTACGTTTTTTTACTGATGATATTTTATTTTGGTAGTATATAGATGCAGAAAATAGCGGGTACTTACAAAGTACCTTTGGGTAACTTCTAGAATTTGAGATAATAATTGTCCATATTAATAAATAAATCGATTAATTTAAAACATGGTAATTAAGCTATAAACTATGCGTTTTTAGTTCGAATATCATGAAATTTAGTATGAAACCTCGTTATAATGTTACTCATAAATTTACCAGATATTAGCCATATCAAAGCTGTTTCAAACTGGAGGCGGAAAACGTGGTTTTTATCTTTAAGAATTGAATTTTTTCCCCAATTGAAAAAAAACTTGTTATACGACCTTGTTTTAGTGTTACCGGTACCTATAGGCGAACAAAATATAAGTTTTGCCAATTTAAACCTAAACTTCTATAAGTTAAAAAAAAAATAGCAAAACGGCCATTGGTGACCCGTATGTACATAGGATACACTAACAACCACTTAGCTAAAAGATTCACCCAATTCGATGATTTCGAGGTGTATGTCTAAACCAAGGATTATGAACACCTCACTATGCCCCAGTGGTTGTAGTATATCGCTACAAACACACAGGTCACCAATTATTTGCCACACAGGACGGGATTCGAACCCGAGCAGACGAATGCCACTGGCCAAGTGACACACGCCCTAGCCTTCTAGGCTATCTGTGCTTGAAGACTGAGGAGTAAAAACCGGTATTTAAGCTGAGGCCACCGATTGCGAACAGATAGCGCTGCTGATGGTTGTTCAATGCGTTACCAGGTAGCAGCACCAGTTAGTCACGGACTATTTAGATGAAATCTTTTAGTTTAAACACAACAGTGATCATAAATGTGTTTCCGAGACTTTACTGCAAAACATTAGTTTCCCTAAAATGGCTATATTACGATAACCTTGTCTAACTAAATCAAGGTTAAATTCAATATTACATTAAAAACTATATGTCTTTTGATTTTATGAGATTTCGGTTTCAAATAATGCTATCAGAACATAAAAATTTATAGGAAAACCAGAAAAATTAAAACAAAAACTAAGTTTTAACGTTTACTACGAATACCGGGATTTATCTTTCTTATATATTTTCTTATTGTGTTATTATTCAAAATAACCTAATTAATGAAGGGTTAAACCTGTTAAGGCAAAGCGTTGTATAATTCCATAGTCACTTGACATTTACCACACTCCACACCTTTTGCCTTTGCAACTCCCCTCCACTTCATATACGTCGTAGACCTATTTCCATCATTCCCTAAGCCTTATTAAGCATAAAAGAGTTGTAAACTTGTTTTAAAACAGTTGTAAACTTGTTTTAAAACGGTTAAAAAACTTGTTTTAAAACAGTTAAAAAACTTGTTTTAAAACATTTGAAAAACTTGTTTTAAAACTTGTATTAAAACAATTAAAAAACTTGTATTAAAACAATTGAAAAACTTGTTTTAAAACAAGTTTTTTAAGCGTTTTAAAACAAGTTTACAACTGTTTTGAAACAAGTTTACAACTGTTTTATTCTTTAAAAAAGGCTTAAGGAATGATGGAAACAGGTCCACGACGTTGAGGAAGTGAAGGAAAGTTGCAAAGGCAAAGGGTCTGGAGTGTGGGAAATGTCATGTGACTATGGAATAATACAACACCATGCTTAAAAACGATTAGGGAATGATGGAAACAGGTCCACGACGTAGAGGAAGTGGAGGCAAGCTGCAAAGGCAAACGGTCTGGAGAATGTGAAATGTCAATTAACTGTATAATAATACAAAGTCATGCTTAAAGAGGCTTAGGGAATGATGGAAACAGGTCCACGACGTTGAGAAAGTGAAGGGAAGTTGCAAAGGCAAAGGGTCTGGAGTGTGGGAAATGTCATGTGACTATGGAATAATACATCGCCATGCTTAAAAGCGATTAGGGAATGATGGAAACAGGTCCACGACGTAGAGGAAGTGGAGGGAAATTGCAAAGGCAAACGGTCTGGAAAGTTTTTCAACTGTTTTAAAACAAGTTTTTCAACTGTCTAAAACAAGTTTTCAACTGTTTTAAAACAAGTTTTTCAACTGTTTTAAAAAAAGTTTTTCAACTGTTTTAAAACAAGTTTTTCAACTGTTTTAAAACAAGTTTTTCAACTATTTTAAAACAAGTTTACAACTGTTCTGAAACAAGTTTACAACTGTTTTGAAACAACTGAAAATGTGTAACGTGAAATATGAAATATGAAATGTGAAATGTGAAATGTGAAATGTGAAATGAAAAATATAATGAAAATGAAAATGAAAATGAAAATGAATATGAAAATGAAAATGAAAATGAAAATGAAAATAAAAATAAAAATGAAAATGAAAATGAACTATTTTAATACAAGTTTACAACCGTTGTAAAATAAGTTTACAACTTTTTGAAACAATTTTACAACTGTTTTTATATAAGTTTACAACTGTTTTAAAACAAGTTTACAACTGTTTTGAAACAACTGGAAATGTGTAATGTGAAATGTGAAAATTGAAAACTGCTAGATAAATTGAAAATTTATACAAACAGTATTTAATGTATACAATTTAATGATGTAACACATATTGATATCTTATGTCAAGGATTGGCTGACGAGGTAAGTTTAGCCATTTGTCACGAAAACGTAATCACGGGGCTATAAAATTAACTAAAACTATAATTGTAAGACTATATTACTTACGTCAATAGCTCATTGAATTTCACTTTATGTTTCAGTACATGTTTCGACACATTGTCATCATCTGTCTCATCTGACTCAGTCTGTCCCCGACCCGCGGCGTGATCGTGTGTTTTGTTCGAACAGGCCTGCATGTCTTAAAGCTTTACGTGTTGTAAATGTATATGTTCCGTGTCGTGTCGTATTTGTGTTACGTGTTACGTGTTTATTTAATTGAACATTGACGAAACCATATGGTGAATAAAAACTTCACTAGTACTCAGCTGATGATGACAATGTGTCGAAACATGTACTGCAACATGAAGTGAAATTCAATGAGCTATTGACGTAAGTAATATAGTTAGTCCAGCAGCCAAATGAGGATTTTGTCCCTAACCTGGTTTTGTTCTATTAAGTTTTTTTTACTGTTGTTTTGAGTTATATAGGGTATGTAGACCATAAAACCACCGGGTACTTTTTTGGTACCCTTGGGCAATAGCCGCCATCTTGGAAAATGGCGGAAAACGTAATTTACAGTGTAAGCTTTTACTTAAAACTCTGTTATCAAAATAACATGCTATTTACAGCAGTGCAAACGCTTTTACAATACTCACACTAAAATTCCATGCAGGAAAATATCATATTTTAATTATATATTGTGTGTTTTAAGGCCAGTATTTCTTTTCAAATTTAATAATTTAGATAAAAAATATGTTCTATCCCTACTTTTTTCATCTTTGTGCTAAAATCTTTGAAAAAAGGCCATGATACATGTAACAAAAGTTGTAGATCTTAAAATTGTGCATCCAATGCACCTATAGGGATCTTTGTTGGATCAATGATAACTTCCCAACAATGTGTAAAAAATAACTTTTATTTTAATTTTTTCTATGACAAATAGGGGTATCTAATAAATGAACATAATTTATATAATCCTTCCTAAGAATATTCTGTAGTTCTTTTCTTCTGTTTTTGGTATCAATATGCTCAATAAACCAACGGCTTTCATTTACGCTAATTAAAATTCAAATCATAGGATGTAGCTAGTTATGGACCCCCCCCCCAAAAAAAAGAGTAATTTTAATTATAAAAAAGTCTCATCAAAGCCCTATATCTTTGGCGATTATTATGTTATGTTTTATGTATTTATATGAACACAGTCGGTAACGTACTAGCTTTCATGGATAATATTAATTATTGGGTTTCAAAAAATTTTAGGTATAGATCATCAATCAATAAATCAATAATTTTTCTTGTAATTTGTTGATTTGTAAATTGGGAATAGTCCGGCAACCAAACAGGGAATTTCCCTTGAACCCTGTTTTGTTCTATTACGTTTTTTTACTGATGATATTTTATTTTGGTAGTATATAGATGCAGAAAATAGCGGGTACTTACAAAGTACCTTTGGGTAACTTCTAGAATTTGAGATAATAATTGTCCATATTAATAAATAAATCGATTAATTTAAAACATGGTAATTAAGCTATAAACTATGCGTTTTTAGTTCGAATATCATGAAATTTAGTATGAAACCTCGTTATAATGTTACTCATAAATTTACCAGATATTAGCCATATCAAAGCTGTTTTAAGAATTGAATTTTTTCCCCAATTGAAAAAAAAACTTGTTATACGACCTTGTTTTAGTGTTACCGGTACCTATAAGCGAACAAAATATAAGTTTTGCCAATTTAAACCTAAACTTCTATAAGTTACTAGCAAGACACATTCTTTACATCATTATTATGGCATGTAATAATAATACTCGATTATGAAGTTAACTGAATTCCCGTAGCACTTGTGGCTATGCTTGTTAGTATTTGCGTTACATTGAAAAAAGACAATAAGTTAACAAAATTAATAAAATCGATTTCAACATAGTTGAGTTTTATTATTTTGTATTGTAATATAAATATTTTATTCATGTAAAATTGTAACTTACATAATAGACCTACATGTAGAAATAACTTGTAAATAACGTTTCAGTAACCTTAGTGACTATTAGCGATTTCTCTATAGGGAAGTAGCTATTACCGTAGGTCTCATGGTAAGACCTAAGCCCGGGACCGATTTACATCATTTTGATCTCCCCAGAGGCCAAACACACTCTTTCGCACAAATTTATATATATATATATATATGTATTTAGAAAATTTAAAAAATAGTTCATTTAAAATACTATGTTATTTTAATTATAAAAAATTATTAATGCATATTAATAATTATAGAGAATATTGTAAAATGTTTTAGTTGGCTTGTTTTTGGATATATTTTTAATCAAACTTGGCAGATTTTTTTTATTCTATACTAAGCTATAAAAAATAATAAAAATAATAAAAATAAAGAAATATTTTAATAAAAAATACACTTTATTAGTTTCCCTTTAGCAGCAAACCAGGTACTCGTTAAACATAAATGTGAATTTAATAGATTAATTGAAAATCAATTCAGGCAAATGGAAATTTGCTCATTCGTCAGGTTTGCTGCAGCGGGGGTATTAACTCATTATTCTACACTGTCATAGTCTTCACTGACGTCTTGAGTTTGTATTTTTCTATTTCAACAGGTATTATATCCACAATGACAAAATACTGTGCAAGGTAAGCCTGAGTTCACTGGTGCATATCAAACGCAACAAAAAAACTTGATAGGAATAAACCAGGTTAGGTTCATATCTGAGTGTACCCATAGCTTACTGAGGTTTTCTTCACCAAAATGAATAACACAGCTCATTTAGATCTTGAGATATAGATCTTTAATAAAAGACAGTCCTTAAAATTGAAAACCTAGTGTTAGTTAGAGGTCTACAACTCACCTTAAGCTCTACATATTTAAATGAAAATTGTCTCAAATGAAAGTTCTAAGTTGACTTAGTGTTTTTAGATCAGAACGAATAACATAGTACACATAGCAGCTGAGAAATATGGCTTTAAGTACAGAAGAAAGTTAAGAAACAACAACTTTTATTCTACGTTTAAGCTTATAACTCGCCCCAAACACGTCAGATTGTAATAAATAATAGCTGAAAAGAACCATTAAATCCAGTAACTCACTGAGTATTCATAGTAAATACCGCTATTACATCTTCCCACCACGTTGTGTACGTTGTGTAATTTCATATAACGTAATAATTATAACCTGGGATAATATCTTTAATTAAAGACAAATCTTGGAAAAACTAAAATGTTATTTGGTTAAAGTTCTATAAATCCCCTCAAACCCGATAGATTTGAATGACCAATGCCTCAAATGAAAGCCAGTAGTTTGCTGAGTATTTTATTATAAAAAAAAACATAACATCGCATAATCAGTACTAGAGTAACAATCTTTTTTTCAAAGAAAATTATACAACCATTAAAATCTTTGTTGGTTGAAGTCTTGTAATTCACCTCCGACTCGTTCGTTTTCAGTGATCTACATGTCAAATGGATGCCAATTGTTTACTGAGTGTTTTTATTGCAATACGTACAACATCTAATAATAATAACTCAATGGGTTGGTCAAAATTTAAACTTTTTATGAAAAAAAAATGTTGTTTCTTTGCAGTGAAGATGAATAGATCGACCTTAAAGTCCTTAAATACAACAGTTAATAGTTCAAATTAAATTTGATAATTTTACAAACATTTTAATACCAAAAACAGCCAGAGAGAAGTGGCGGATAGTCTCAGGAAAGATGTTACAATTTTATTGAACATATAAAATATCCTTATTTTACATTGAAAATCAATAAAAACATTATTTTCTAACGCTTTGTTCTGGCGTTACCCTTGATCCAACAAATATCCAATAGATTTATTCGATGCGAAATTTAAAGCTCTACAAACTTTATAATGTATATTATAGTCATATTTTGAGTAATTAAGGCGCAAAATTGAAATAAAAATAAATATGACATTATTTTTTTATACATTATAATCTTTGAAAAGTAATACTGACCTTAAAACAAATTATATATATTTAATATATGGTATTTCTGAGTAGGGAATTTAACCATAAACATTTTAAAATAACATGCATTGTTCCATCTTTAATCGTTTTTAAATTACATTGGTTTAAGTAAAAGCTTACACTGAAATTTACGTTTCCCGCCATTTTCCAAGATGGCGGCTGTTGCCCAAGGGTACCAAAAAAGTACCCGGTGGTTTTAGGGTCTACTTACCCTAGATATCACATATCAACAATAAAATAACTTAATAGGACAAAACCAGGTTCGGGTCAATTCTGCCGGACTAAGTCTTACAATAATATCTACAGCTCAGGGGCTTAACAATGAATTTAAATAAAACTATAAACAAAACAGAACGGTTCTATTTATAAAACGATCTATCAAATTTTCATCGTCAACTGCATCGTCATATGGAATTTAATATTTACATCTGGTCTTTGCTTTATTATATCAATTATAATCAATGGACGATCGGTCTTAAGCCCTCTCCCTGACTAGTGACTAGGAGCCAAGCATCTCAAGTTGGGCTTGTAGATGTCGCCTTGGTCAATTCATGAGTAAAACATCCATCTGTGGAAGAGCTTATTGGCAGAGGCCCAAGTACAATAAACTGATGACTACTTGGGTGAAAGTTTTTTGAATTTCACATATAATTTACTTTATGATAATTTTTTAGACTTTCAAAAATCTTGATAAAAATATTCATGATGAAATCTGTAATTAAATAAATAGTTTGAAAGGTTAATCCAGTTCAATGAACAAATAAGATCGAAATCATTTCTTTTACTTACCACATCAGTTTTAAAAGATCACACTTTTACAAGTAGTATTATATTGTAAGCTTTATGCCTCGATAACGAATCGCCATGGTTTCCTTTTTAGTAGATAAATTCATCAGCTTTATTTGTATAAATAAAACCATTAATTGTACCCCGTCCTCTGGTCACAGTACTAAATGTCTAAGAAGAGATCCATCAGAACTTCCCTCAGAAGCTGCGTTGTTTGGTAACACGTAATTTCAACTTCTATAGAAGCTTCGGTAAGTTCTTGCGAAAGCCGAATCAATAGTTGAAGCTTAAAGCCATGGAAACCCATCTAGGATTCAGAGTCATGTCAAACGTTCAATGAAACATGTATTTAATAAACCACATTTTTTGTTTCTCTTTTACACATAGAGAAGTATTTTGTTGAAAAGTATATGTAAACATTAGTATTTTTTAAAACACATTCCTCCCTGAATGCCGATAGAGGGTGAACTTAATCAAGTCTGTTTAACTTTGTTCCTGGCCAAGGTCAGTTGTTACATCAGCCAGAATAATTTATTAGAATCCCTATAATCAAGGATGGCTGGGTCCAGTATCAAAAACGCAAACAGCTACTGACTCAGGATCAAATTGGCGATCTCCTTTTAAAAGGCAAACAATTTAAAAGGCTAAGGCCCGGTTTCCTCAAAATGGTATAAACTTCGTTTATAATAAACTAGTTTATTTTTAAACTCCGTTTATAATGTGTGTTCGGTTTCTCCGACATTTTACTGGCTTCGTTTAAGATAAACGGCAATTCGTGCGGTTGGCAATCCTGAATGTGTATTTGTAAAGAATCTTCGGTGGGCTTTGGGCTAGTGTTTCTTACAACGCTCACTACGCCACGCTACAAATCGGTAGAGCAGACAGACGAGCAAAGTGCGAATGCTGCTAGAATAACATCACTGTTTAAGGTTACCTATGTTATGTTATAAAGTTGATTTTTCTTTTACAACAAGAATAATTCTGTCCCTTATTTTAGTAGGCCCTCTTGTTTTTGGTATCAAAGTGTTATAATCTTCATATTCAACTTCTTCGAAAATGTCAATTAACTCTTCCATTTGAGTTAAGGCAAATGCTGCAATTAATAGTAGCCTAACTTGCAAAAAAATAAATGTACAAATAAAAAAAACTTAACAAACAAAATAAATTAAAATTTAAATAAAACTTAACTTAATTATAGGCCTTTACAATATAAGCTAGCCCTAAGCCAAGCCTATTTTCGTCCATATAAATTTGTTGATGCTTCAATTATTAACCTGTTATTAACCTACCTATTGTTTTGGAATTATTTGAGGTTATGTTTTAATAATTTTAACTCAGTTTATTTTATCACCAGTAGTTAAACCAAGTCGAGAGGTGGTTTAGTTTGAACTTAGATTAATACCTAGTTTAAATTTGGAGAAACACAAATCAAAGTTAAACTAAATTTAAATCACCGTTTAACTTAAAACTAAGTTTAAATGAGTTGGGGAAACCGGGCCTTAGTGAAAGAAAATGATTACTAGATTTACGATTAATCCCTATAAAACCTATTGACATTTTAGTATATGGTTCAGCCAGCAACTTCAAGCCTTGAATGTTATTGTTGATCCAGACTGTGAGGTTTTCGAAAGACCATTTGATGGAAGAAAATTATGTTTTCGTCAGGTGTAATAGTATATTTCGTACCTAGGGCCGAGAACGAGGTTTTACCGGCTCGAGATAGTTTTTAAGTTCGAGAAGAAGTCAAGAGCTGCAAAACCATTTCGGTTCGTGGTAAGAACGCTATTTTTCACCACACCATACCCTATTAGCACTATCCACCATAATAATAATGCACACTGTCAACACAAGTACAACTTTAAGGTTATGTGAAGAAATTATTCGAGGAATCAGCAAAAATAATAATAAATAGTTGCTAGGCAGTGGTGACAATAAATTATATTGCAGTGCTATAGATACTGATTGTGTATTTAAATATGCATTCATGTTTTAAGAAAGTAAGTGGGCAATACTGAGTTGGTTAAGAATCGTTGAGATTACAAAGTCACCATACTGGTGCACTTCCCCTAAATTTATTCTTGCCCGTTCGAAAACTCATTTCGACAAAAGTTAACTTATATATAAATGGCTGTAAGATGTGACAGATGCAATAGCATCTCATCGTATCCACATAATTAGGACGGTCCTTTGATTAAACCCCAATCTGTCTTGTGGTTATATGGTAATAGTTAAGTGGTTACATACGCTTCATAGAGTGAACTAGTTATACGCTTCTTAGTTTAATGTAATTAATGTTCTTGACTAAGCCATACTCCTACACTTGATCCCATTATTGTATTTTCTATAAGATAATATTATTTGTATTTTTTAGAGAGATAAGGAGGACACAAACACTGACTGATGGAAGTGATAAGAGTTTGGACTTGATTTCCCTTTAGTTTAATGAGCTGCAGACAAGCCATGTCAGGCTGTTGCAGCATGAAAATGATATGTAAAATGTGTGTTCAATTTGTTTCAAATAAATAAATAAATAATAAACCTGATTTTCAATTACGGGCTTCTATTCCTATTTTGAAGGAAATGGCGGATACAATTTACATTTTCTTCAGACAAAATCAAAATGTTTTTTTACCGATAAAAATTAAAAGTATATTTTTGTGTTGGAATGAAAGGGAAAATAAATTTACCAACTAAAAGGATTACTCTATAAACGTTTAAGTAAGTTTGGGGATAATTTCACCATTTAAGTTTAAATACAATATTCCAAACAACATATATTTACAGTTTCATTTAATGATTTGTCAGAATTCAAAGTAGAGACCGCAATAACAAGTGGTAAACTTCAGATTGAAACCATCCTCAGTTCAGTTAGATAACATTATTTATATTGATACAGAAATTGTGAACATGCAAAATGTAATACTATACTAAGCAGATTAGGATTATAAGGACATAAACACATAGTAATGGAACAATTAATTTTGAAGTACTCAATTTCCATCCCTTCCTCTTTTAAAACCTTTTACTATTTATAATTTACACGAAAATAGAACATTTTTATTTTACAATTAATATTTTTAAGTTTGAAGCAGAATATTCACCAGATCCAAAATAGATCTTCATTACAGTAGGAAGTGAGTCTAAACCACCGGTAATGTTCCTGGTTCAATGTCTTGGTTTGCCCTTCATTAATTAAATTTTTTAAAATTAAACAATTCTTTGTGTCTTTACCATAAATATTCTTTCATCACGATAAAGTAAAACATAGATATAGTTTCGAGGGAGGAAACTCTAAAATCTTTCAAATTCAAAGCATAAATATAGAAGCTCATATGTCTATTAAATCAGGAAAATATATCTATCAAATATAAATCTGTATTGATATTGTTGCTTCCAGCTAATCTCTAAGCTTGCTATATATAAGAGAAATTGAATTGATAAGTAATTTGATTCCTATGCTTGTCGTATTGGATGGATATTTCCCTCGTAGCCTACATATTGGATATAATACCTCAAAAGTATAACAAGTAGAGAGATTCGTGATTGAAGGAAGAACGAAGTTCATTTTTATTTAGAATTAATATAAAAAAATAAAATATGGATTTTCGATCATTCCAATCCAAGATCTTGTAAGTGTAGTTGTCGTTTATTAACTTGGGTCGATTTTCATTCGTATAATAAAACTAAAAAAGTTTAACGAAAACTCTCCAAGACGTATCAGTTTTTACGCCACACTACACTGATTTTTCGAACGTCCCACGCAAGTATTTAGTCCAGAAACTAGCTGATTATATACTGTATTTGGCAATGAGTGAGAGTGGTTAGTTTATAAACAAAACATAACCTATCTTAGAGGTTATGACTAGTGATTGTTAGTCCTTTAGTCGGTTGTAATATATAAGGATTTGTACAGATTTAGTATTATGGCGTACATTATCGTACGTCACTCGTCCAAAATGTGTTTACCGCACTCGTATGGTAACAAGCACACTTGTCCGGTAAACACCTATTTACAGAACTAGTAACGTCAATCTTACTATAAAGAAGTAGGCTACTATAAAGAAACTTGTTCAAGAAGTAAGAGCCATACAAAAAACGGTATACACATTTTACCAAGATTGAAAATTTGATTCATAAAGAACTAGTTCGTACAAACGAGGCCGGTTTTTAGGCAAGGGCCGGTTTCACGTATAAATCCGTAGTTTGCTTGTACACCGTTTGTGGTAACGAGGCTCTTCACTACCTACTGTCTTCTCTTTTAGAACGATCTCGATATAATTGGTATTCTAGTACAGTTGGTAAAAATAAATTTATTCAACTAAATAAACCGTAAAATGTTGAGAATGAACAATGAATACCAAAATGATTTTGTATTCATTGATATGAACAATTTGGAGGGTTAAGCAATTAATAGTCGTCCGTATAAAATGTCATCGTCATTTGGAGACCGAACAGGTTTTTTACATCCCTAGGGCCGCAAAATCAGCTGCCTGCTTACTTTCTTAATACACGAATACATATTAAATACAATCAGTATCCATAGCATTGCAATATAATTGTTTTATTGACATTGCTGCCTAGCAACTATTTATTGTTATTTCTGCCGATCAAATTATTTCTACAAATAACCTTAAAGTTGTAGTTGTGTTGACTATCAGTGTGCATTTTTATTGTGGTGGATAGTGGTAATAAGGTATAGTGTGGTAAAAAAATAGCGTTCGTACCAAGGACCGAAATGGTTTTGCAGCTCTCGATAATTTTAAGTTCACGACTTCGTTTCGAACTTGAAAACTATCTTGAGCCGGCAAAACCTCATTTTCGGTTTTAAGTACGAAAAATTGTGTTAAATCGTTAAGTGCCAATGAATCTGAACACAACAAAGTTATTAAAGTATTCTATAACGTTGCTTGACGAAAAGTCTGGTCATATTTCTAAAAATTCTGTCGAAAATGATAATGGTCTTAAAATTTTTTACAGCCGGTGATATCATTAGTAATAATGCTACTGTCACTTATAGCAACAAAATATATAGGAAACAAAGTTTGAGTTGATTTGCTATTGAATGGAAATAATTTTTGAATTTAGTTATTCGTTGTATACAAAACAGGCTTACAAAAACAAAACATTAACTTAAATGTTTAGATACGTAATAATATAAATTGGATTGTAATAAATTACCATTTACAATCCAAAAGTACCCCTTATATGATAATATTCTACGTCAATGTTGATATCCACCCATCAAAGGTTTTATCGATGTTTATACTTATTGATTTTGAAACTAATCACGAAATTAAATTTAAAATTATCAAAGCCCCAAGTACTATACGAGTTGGTACATTCCCATTTATTTCGTTTACATAGCAAACATCTCAATTTAATTAAATTAAAACTATTAAAAAATAATACTTGTTTGTATACCAGTTTGACATAAGGATTTGCATGTTGCAATCGGCAATCTCAGATTCCTTTGCCTCCTTTAAAGGAAGTAAACTGGTTAACGTCAAAGAAGAGCTCTTCAAAGGTCACCTTTACTTTATGTGACACCACCTCATGTGGAAAGTATTACACCTTTGTGGCACTACTGGTAGTGATTGAGGTTCTGTTTAGTGATTTTTTGTCCTAGGACGCTAGGCACGAGCCCGAAATTGTTTTTCGCATTACTTCAGATGGATAAAATCCATTGGTGATTTGTCGGGATTCGAACCTGGGACCTATGGAACCGAAGTCCCGCGCTCGAACCACTAGACCAGCTCGCTCCCTTCTCTGTTTAATGATAAGTGTGCTCTTTGTGTTAAACAGTGTTTTTAATTCTCACGTAATAAATTAGTTTTTATTGTTGATACTCTGCTACATAGCTACATATACATATGGTAAACCGTTTTTACACAATGTCATTTTAAAGTCGAAGGTAAGGGAAATACATGAGCTCGATGAAAGTACATAACTGTATATGTGAAGCTGTTTCTTTGAAAAATGATTTATTGTTTACTGCCCAGCAACCAAGGTCAGCCGGGTCAATTTCTTTGCTATAAAATTACTAAACTGTTCTAAATTCTGAGTTTGATCGCCTTATATGATGTAGGAGTAAATTCATAAAGCATATATTTAAAAATGGAAAGATTTTGCTATTCATCTGAAATAAAATTGTAGTTATAGATAAACTTGGATTGTTTATAATTCGTCTCCTTTATCACACAACATTTCATTTTTTTTCTTAACTATACGCAAGTATTTATTTTTTTAGAATAAAAACTTAAATTGTGGCTCCCTGTGTAATGTGTATGCAATGCCAATATCAATATGTTATACTGGCAATAATATCTATACACTGTATAATATGATAACAGTCAGCTATTAGTATACAGCCAGGTCATTGTTGTACATAGTAGACTAGTTAATACATGTCATGTATCATAACTTCATGGAAAGACTGCTGAAATATTTAAAGAATAAGCGTAAATTAACTAAAAGTTAAAATAGATACGTTTATTCTTTAAGTTTTTTTATGTATGTCATAGTATGTATATAACATACATTTTCCTATTGTAGATTTTAGATTCAATCAAATATAAGGTTATAAAGTGCCCATGTTGCTGAGTAGGTCTAATCATTTAAAATATTTACGGTCATAATCATTTAATATTTCTTTAATTATAAAGGATAATGCCATCTAAACTTTCTTGTACTAAATATCATTCTCGATGGGCATTTCAATGCTGCATAGGTTAGATATTTTTTATCATTTTGTAAATGCTACCAAATTTACTATGTATTAATATTTTGAATTGTCTGTATTTTTCCGATCCACAGAATACATAAAGCATGTGTAAGGTCATTCTACCAAGTTCTTATAAGGAGTGTTTTGGTATCAGCAATGTTGCTTTCTTTAACCTTATCAAATTGCCATAATCTTGTTATCGTCGCAAAAGAGCTCTTCAAAGGACATCTTTACTTTATTCGCAGAAACCACCATGTAGAAAATATGATACTCCTTTGTCGCACTACTGATAGTAATTAAGTGATTTGGTTTGAACAACACTCGAACTCTGAGCTAGCCCTTCGTGATTCCCATATTAATAGATTAGTTCAGATCCACTCAATATGAGATACACTAAGGAGTATTATCCTATTTTTATGTGAACGTGAATAAAGGATTGGTGTTAAATGGATAAAACCGAGTAACTGGCCATTTACCTTTTTCTCTAGGAAAAAAATTATTGTCCAGCTCAGACACTGGGATATACTTGTGTCCCATCATTGTCATTAGCATTAATTTTTAACACAGCATCGCTAACTAGTTGCGTATTTAAACCTTATTATGAATGGAAGATGAATTTAAAATCAATTCCGACAAGATAGACGTACATAAAGCACAGGTTAAGAAACAAAATCATATTCTTGTTAAATTAATTAATTGCCAACCGTTCAAAATTATAAGAAAATTAACCAACGAAAACTTACTACTGTAAACCAACATGAGAAATTGCAAATCTTAAAAAGTCCTGTTATTAAATGTAACCTATTTTGTGATTATTAGGTCCTAATATTTAATCACCTAAAAGAGAAGTCAAAAGTTTCGATTCAATACTAACCACTGAAGAAAATTTCCAGTAATCTAATTCCAAAGGATTCCCAAAAATAATAGAGATTCAATTTTTCTTAGCAGTCCAGAGGAGGAAAACAATAAAACCTTGTTTATTCAGGCACAAATTAAACATTTGCGAAAGAAGTCTTTAAAAACCTAAAATGGAAAAGTAAATCAAACCGATAATCAAAATTGTTCAGAGTATATAGTTTTCAATTAAGCGTTTTCCTTACTCGTACTACTATGAAAATAGAATTTGTAACATTTAGTAACAGTATTTGTATTTGGCTTTTAATACATCTGGAATCATAGACTTTATATGATATTAAGAGTTAACTTTCCATTGAAAGCTGAGGTCGTTATGACCTGTAAATACCCCAAGGATGGATAAAATTTCAATTTATGAATCAAACATAAACTAATGGCTTGATGTGTAGGATTTTTTTTTAGTAAATGAAGTGTATATTATTCTGGTGTAAAAGTGATGAGGATTATTTAAATCACAAAACAAAATGGAAATCCCTTTATTGAAGTAAAACATTTGAAATTAAAATGTATAATAACATTATTTACATTTTTAGAATTCAGTTTCAATATGTAAAATACAGTATAAAACTGTGAAATGCCTTAAAAAAAAGACAAGTGTTACGTCATTGGTTGATGCATCATTAAAAATAAAAATAAAACTTTAAATGTAAATAAATAACTGGCATCAAAAATATTATTCCCCAAAATTAATAACTTATGTATTTTAATTACTAGGCACATTTATTTACAATTAAAACAAATATACAACTGATACAACAAAATGTAATATCTAACTGTTATTATATACAATACCAAACTGTTCATGAATGATGGCAAAATATAAAGGTGGAGAAAGTTTCGATTAGGTTTTCACGTGCAACTCTCAGAGGGGAAAAGTTTACCTCAAGTGATAAAATTGAGGAGGCTTATCTTGGCCATTGTTGCTTCACCCTTAAAGATTAAAGAAACACAGCTTAAAATAAAAAGAAGAAGAATTTTCGGAAATGACGATAATTGAACTCAAGCCATATGGTCCAATGGTACAACGATATGCTAAATGTGTAACATAAAAGATAACAGATTTTATGTTACACATTTACCATTTTGTCTAAAATCACAGTATTAGAAAAATATATTCAAATGTGAATCGTTATTGTAGACTAGTGAATGTTTACCATACGACGACAACGACACATACCTTAATAATATTAACCACTATTCACTGTGATGTTTCCTGGTCACGTGATTAAGTTGGTTGAGAAACTGATCAAATCTAAGTCAGGACATTTACAGTGGAACCTTGATAAGAACGCCCTCGATAACAAGTCACCATTGATAACAAGTGTCATTTCAAATCCCCTTGACATTATTTTACCCCTAATCACATGTTATTACAAACCTCGATAAGAAGTCAACCTTGATAACAAGTCTTATTTTACAATCCCCATGAGAGTCTTGTTATCAAGGTTCTACTGTATCACGAAAATATTTTGTAATTGTAACTACAGCTTAAAATATATAGCACAAAATTCGCCACATAAAAAAAAACTGTTAGATAGTTTTATAAAATGTTGAGGGTGCAATAACAAGCTTAGATAGATTGTTAGATGTTACTAGCTAGACTTAAGTTTTAATAATAGAAACCAACATTTTCCTTCCCACGTGTGTGGCATTATTACCATTGATGTTAAAGTAACAAACTGTAAAAGATTGTGTGGACCACGTGTGTGTCCCTGTTCATAAGGAAAACTTGTTTAAATGAACGTGATGAAATAAAATTTTACGATACAACACTGTAATTTTCGTGATTGAATTATTGAACTGTTAAGAAAATTAGATAACAAATAAGTTAAATTTTTGTTATGAATTTGATCAATTATAGTTTAAAATTTGATCAATTGTGGTTTTAAATGTATTCTTTTTTTCAGGATTGGTATAATATCTATAATATTGGTAACGTTCCTTAAGTTGTCGTCTGTCTATTTTAAAGTAATACGTTTTGGTATATTGTTTCCCCATTTAAAAATCAAAAGGGTCCGCCCTACCTGCACGGCAAAATAAAATCGCATTACAGTTCGGCCGACTGCCGCTTGGCGCGCTCCTCGGCCAGGCGCGTGAGGGGAAGGGACACCGTCTCGTCTCCGTGGAGGGGATTAGTTAGTGGTTGGGGTTGGACTGGTTCGAGGCTGCCACGGTACACAACAACAAATGATCGCTTATCGCTGCGCTCAACTCTGCCACTGCAACCGCTGGCTACTCACACTGACCACTGACTATTAATTGTGCTTACAGCACCTATGAAATCTCAATTATTATAGCTTAATATATTCTATTTAAGTATTAAGCTTGCTGATTTTACCACAAATTTTATTTACCCTCCCTTGTCAGTTAATGGATAGATAAATGTCAATGTACAAGTAAGATTTAATATACAGGGTTAGTAAAAAGTGTGGAGACCCCCTGTTGTTTTTTTAACGGCCCATACTAGAAAAAATAAACTCGGCACACCTTTATGGCATGTTATGAAGTAGTTTTTGGGCATAACCGCCACTTGGTGTTGTAACGTGCCCGAATTACACCTGTCTGATTTCCCCAAATGTTATATTAAATTGTCCCTCAGTCCCCTCGACTCTCCTTACCTTACGTCACCTTCCGCTATCCTACGTCGCCCTATAGAACCTTCCTCGACCTTCCCCTTCCCTTACGTCGCCTTCCGCTACCCTAAGTCATCTCCCAAACCCTTGTCCGACCATCCCCTTACCTTACGTCGCCTGCCGCTATCCTACGTCCCCCTATAGAACCTTCCCCGAACTTCCCCTTCCCTTATGTCACCTTCCGCTACCCCACGACACCTTCCAGACCCTTACCCGATCTTCCCCTTACCTTGCGTCACCTTCCGCTATCCCACGTCGCCCTCTAGAGCCTTCTCCGACCTTCCTCTTACCTTACTTCGCCTTCCGCTACCCCACGTCACCTTCCAGACCCTTACCCGACCTTCCCCTTACCTTGCGTCGCCTTCCGCTATCCCACGTCGCCCTCTAGAGCCTTCCCCGACCTTCCTCTTACCTTACGTCGCCTTCCGCCACCCCACGTCACCTTCCAGACCTTTACCCGACCTTCCCCTTACCTTGCGTCGCCTTCCTTTACTCAAAAGTTTTAAATGATAAGCCCCATCGAGTGACCCCTCATTTTGAAGGTCCTGGTAAAAACACTAACAACGCAACCTAGAGGTTTCCATCTCAATCCAGTAAAAAATGGAAGCTGATTGATATCTTTAGAAATCAGAAATAAACTGTAATTTTATATTAAATTGGCTGCCATATTTTACCGTGTTAAGATAGAGACCTCTAATTTGCGTTGTTAGTTTTCTTTTACCAGGACCTTCAATCGATGAGGCTTAACATTTAAAATGTTTGACTTTCCCCCGAAATCCCCCATTTTGGGTTTGGGAACCAAGTGGCTATTAGGCTTAAAAAGTACTTCATAACATTCATAAAAGGTGTGTATAGTTTAGTATTCATAGTGTGAGTCGTTAAAAATTTACAGAGCGTCTCCAGACTTGGAAAGTTGTAAGTTAAATTTAACTACTGAGAATTTAAATTGGCTGCCATTTTTTACTGGATTGAGATAGAGACTTCTAGTTGCGTTGTTGGTTTTCTTTTACAAGGACCTTCAAAATGAAGGGTCACTCTATGGGTCTTTGCATTTGAAATCTTTGAGTTACCCTCAAAATCCCCCATTTTGGGGATGTACACTAAGTGGCGGTTATGCCCAAAAAGTACTTCATATCATGCCATAAAGGTGAGCCGAGTTTAGTTTTTCTAGTATGGACCGTTAAAAAAATAACAGGGGGTCTCCACACTTTTTACTAACCCTGTATATGTATAACTACGGTATCTATTGATTTATTATACAGTGTTTAAATTAAGTATTGAAAGAAATCTGTATTTTTAAAACCGAAATAGATAGAAATATTTTGTTTGTGGTAATAATTGTTAACAAAGGTTTCGCATTTTTTTACATCAACAATATTTTGTAACCCCTCTAACATGGTAGGGGGTAGGGGGTGACTCATTTTTCTCAAATAGCAACCCCTATTGAGTGACCCTTCATTTTGAAGGATTTGTCAAAAGAAACACAATGAAGCAAACCCGAGGTGGATATCTCACCCCTAGCCAAAATGGCAGGCATTAGAAAATTTTAGGGAAGGTATTGAGGTGTGTTTTTATTTCAAATGTTGATAGCTTAGTATGAAATAAACAAAATTGCCAAATTTGATGAAAATATATCCATAAACAAGCAAACTACAACAGTATATTTATTCTCCATAAGAATAACATGGGAATTTTAAATTTAAAGTCTTTAAATTATCTCCGTAATCGTTAGGCATACAACAATGCTTCAATATACAAAATGATTTATTTTTTTAAGTTCTACAAATTAGTCTGGAAAGAAATTGAAAATTTTGTGTTTTTAGGGTCAACAATTTAAAAAGGTTGGAGCGCTGCACAGCGGAGGGGAGTGGGAGAGGGGTCAAGTGAGTGGGAAAGGGGATGAGAGAGAGAGAGAGAGAGAAGCGGCGCGGCGGCGGCGGCGGCGCCCAGCAGGAGAGGAACAGCGAACAGCACTGGCATACTCGCCGTTTCATTGCCATACAATACATTATTGCACTTACAACCCTGCCAAAAACTGACGAAACGTGCAAGTGTCACCGTGCAAGCACGGCGTGCATTGGCACGGCACGGTGGAAATCAAAACGTATGAGATGCGTATAAACATCAATCTAGTACTTGTTGATGGTGTGACATCACAAATGAATTAATCGCACTTGTTTGTTCTCTAGTTGAATTACCAAGTTGAACAACAAGTTATGACTAGGCTAATGCAATCCATTCTCTTGTTTGGAAATTAGGTTATGAACAATTGATATCGTCTTAAGTGATCAAATATCGTTTTAAAGTATTATCGACGTAGATATCTTTCCTCATCATAAAATAAATTGCCATGTGATTATTATTTTTCCAAATAGTTCTTCTTAAAACCTAAAGGTTAGAAGGAGTGTAATAATATTCATGTTTTCTACAATTGAAGAATATAGATCATGAATGGACATTTTGAACTCAAAATATCTGCCTAATATGTCACCAGAAAATTTCAAACATTTTTTTATAAATTATAAAACTGTATTAAGTAACCTATATAGTACCTTTATAACCAGTAAAACAATACTCTATTTAGAACTCAATTTTTGTTTAAGCCATATTTTGCTTTGTAAAATACAGGGTTTCCTAAAAATAATGGTGCGGTTTTAACATCCTGTAAAACTGTTATAAGACAAATTAAATGACTTCTGTTGGTATCCCTGTATCTAGTAGCTCAAACAGTTTTGTTCACATTTGTTAAAACAGCTGTTTTGATTGTTGTACTATTCAAAACACTTCTTAATCAATAAGTTGAGTTTTTTCGACCAACATGTTTTCAGATCAGGAAAAAGCTAAGTGTGTATTGTTATTAAGTGAGTTAAAGTCAGTGACTTTAGTGCAACGGGCATTTCGAAGAACATTCAATAAAGCTCCGCCTCATAAAAACCACATTAATCGTTGGAGTAAGCAATTCATAAACACTGGGTCAGTTAAAAAGCAAAGTAGACCTGGTAGACCACCAGTATCTAACCAGACAGTTGAAGACATCAGACTATCTTGTGTTAGAAGTCCAAAGAAATCCCTCCCTCGCCGTAGTCTTGAATTAGGAATACCTGTAAGTACTCTTCACAAAGTTTTACACAAAGGACTCCATCTTCATGCCTACAAAATTCAACTTCTTCAAAAAATAAAAACAACAGATTTGATAAAAAGAGCAGGTTTCGCTACATTTATGTTGAACCAAATGGCAGAAAATGAATCATTTTTGAATGAAGTAGTTTTTTCAGATAAAGCCACATTTCACATCAGTGGTTGTGTTAATAGGCACAACGTAAGAATTTGGGGAGCTCAGCATCCTCATGAAACTTTTGAAAAGGAAAGAGACTCGCCAAAAATAAACGTTTGGTGTGGCCTGTCCAGAGAAGAAGTAATTGGGCCATTTTTCTTCGCTGAAGAAACTATAAATGGAAATGTTTACTTGGGCATGTTAGAAAACTATTGTTTTCCTCTACTTGACGACATGGAAAATGCAAAAAGCCTTTATTTTCAGCAGGATGGAGCACCTCCACATTATAAAACAATTGTTCGAGATGCTTTAGATGTTAAGTTCCCGAACAGGTGGATTGGAAGAGGCGGTCCTATAGCATGGCCCGCCAGGAGCCCGGACCTGACTCCATGCGATTTTTTTCTTTGGGGCCATGTAAAGAACATAGTATATGCTCAAAAAATTTGCAATTTGGACCACCTAAGGGAAAGAATCATTCATGCAGTTTCAACAGTGACAAAAGAAATGTTGCAAAATGTGTGGGCTGAAGTAGATTATCGTTTGGATGGTGTCGTGCCAGAAGCGACCGTGCCAGAAGCGACCCGTGCCACTAGCGACCCACCAATTTTCTACCGTGCCGCTAGCGACCCAAGAATTTGGTGCGGGAGGCGAGTAATGAATTAACGCCGATTCAACTTATATTCTTAACAAAAACTAAACAGAATTTCACTGTAAAACCATTAAAACGATTTGCTGTCACATTAAATACATAACAAAATACTCCCGCCGCAGCAGTCCTGCAGACTAAATTTATTCCCACTTGGGGAAGAAAAAATAGTTTTTTTATGTAAATTGTATCGTATAATTCATACGAGTATACATTTACCAACACATATCCATAAATAAAATAAGCAAACTATAACAGTTTGTAGAGTCCAGCTAGGTGCATTTATTGTAATAGGCCTATTTTTTTTATTCGTTCGTGTATGTGTGTGTAAAAGTTTATGGACATTAGTAAACAATGATAAGTATTTTTTCCAACTGCTGGGTTCATACAGTAGTTAATAAATAGCACAAGAACTAGTAACTGACCTAAGTTTAACCCCGCTTGGAGAAGCATCATCCTGCATATTTGAATTCGAATACTGTACTGTGAACTTTAGGCTAACTGGACAATTATTTATTAAATAACAAATATTGTTATCTAAGCTGTCTTCGCAGTAGGGTTGATGTTTCACAGATCTTTAATCAAGTAAGTACCTCAAAGACCAAAGTGTTTAGGCTAAAATAACAACAGATATGAACACAACAACAGCTATTTGTCGTGTTATGTTGTTGTGGCAGGTGCAGGATATTGTGATAGAACATCAACATAACTGTGCTACTTAGAACTAACTTATACGATGCGTTTAAGGGTATAACTACTTAGCATCTTTATTGCTGTTCTGCTAGAAATGAATTAAAAATGCCCAGTACTATTTTTGAGTTGAAATTATTTGTTATTAAACTTCTAGATAAATTGAAACTTTATACAAACAGTATTTATTGTATATAATTGAGCGGAGCGAGCGAAGCGAGCGAAGCTCTTATACGTCGACTTTTATGCATTTCGTAATACGCAAACTCCTCCTAGACGGCTGAATCAATCGTTTTCAAATTTTGAAAAGTATAGGTAAACGTGAGTATTTTTTTAAACACATTCCTCCCTGAATGCCGATGGAGGGTGAACTTATAATCAAGTCTGTTTAGCTTTGTTCCTGGCCAAGGTCAGTTGTTACATCAGCCAGAATAATTTATTAGAATCCCTATAATCAAGGACGGCTGGGTCCAGTATCAAAAACGCAAACAGCAACTGACTCAGGATCAAATGGGCGATCTCTTTGTAAAAGACAAACAATTTAAAAGGCTAAGTGCAAGAAAATGATTACTAGGTTTACGATTAATCCCTATAAAACCTATTGACATTTTAGTATATGGTTCAGCCAGCAACTTTAAGCCTTGAATGTTATTGTTGATCCGGACTGTGAGGTTTTCGAAAGAACATTTGATTAAAGAAAATAATGTTTACGTCAGGTGTAAATGTATATTTCGTACCCAGGGCTGAGAATGTGGTTTTACCGGCTCGAGATAGTTTTTAAGTTCGAGAAGAAGTCAAGAGCTGCAAAACCATTTCGATTCGTGGTACGAACGCTATTTTTCACCATACTATACCCTATTATATCCACCACAATAATAATGCACACTGTCAACACAAGTACAACTTTAAGGCTATGTGAAGTAATAATTCGAGGAATCAGCAAAAATAATAATAAATAGTTGCTAGGCAGTGGTGACAATTAATTATATTGCAGTGCTATAGATACTGATTGTGTATTTAAATATGCATTCATGTTTTAAGAAAGTAAGTGGGCAGCTGATTTTGCGGCCCTAGGGGTGTAAAAACCTGCTTGGTCCCCAAATGACGATGACAGCTGGAATGGCCAGCAAAACGTAACTTTCAGCTGTATGTATTAACGTATGTAAGATAGCTAACCAACCGAACGTATTAGTGGCATTGGATGCATGACTTATTATTGATCATAAACCATAACCTTGAATTTTTAACATTTTACTGTTTCGTTTACATATTTCAATCAAATTATTTAAAATTACCCCACCGCAGCCAACCTGCAGATAAGGCAAATTTCAATTTGTCTGATTGCATTATTACTAAACTATTTCCATAAATAATTCATATTTATTCCATTTTTAAATATCATTAGATTTAATTAGTTCTTAAGTTTGCTGCTGTATGATAGGGAAAAGGAGAGTTGCGGTCGTGCTGATGAAATGTAAGTGACTGATCTTAAATCATCTTGTCTGGTCTATCAGCACAAATTGATAACACCAAGCTACAGTTTCAGTCAGATAAGTTATCATATAGTTATGCTATCGTATGCATTAAAATTGATTTTGCTGAAGATCCTTTACTAAATATATTCTATATCCGAAACTGCAAAAAATATTTTGTGATTTTTATTTTACGATTTTAAAAGTTTTAAGGCAATTACACAATACTGATTTGGTTAAGAATCGTTGAGATTACAAAGTCACCATACTGGTGCACTTCCCCTAAATTTATTCTTGCCAGTTCGAAAACTCATTTCGACAAAAGTTAACTTATATATATAAATGGCTGTAAGATGTCACAGAGGCAATAGCATCTCATCGTATCCACATAAGTGGGACGGTCCTTTGATTATACCCCAATCTGTCTTGTAACTACATATAACTATATGGTAATAGTTATGTGGTTACATACGCTTCATAGAGTGGACTAGTTATACGCTTCTTAGCTTAATGTAATTAATGTGACTAAACCATACTCCTACACTTTATCCCATTATTGTAATGGCTATAGGCCTAAACCTGATTTTCAATTATGGGATTCTATTCCTATTTTTATGACGGATACAATTTACATTTCGTTCAGACAAAATCAAAATGTTTTTTTTTTACCGATCAAAATTAAAAGTATATTTTTGTGTTGAAATGAGAGGGAAAATAAATTTACCATCTAAAGGATTACTCTATAAAAGTTTAAGTAAGTTTGGGGATAATTTCACCATTTAAGTTTAAAAACAATACTCCAAACAACATATATTTACAGTTTCATTTAATGATTTGTCAGAATTCAAAGTTCCGCAATAACAAGTGGTAAACTTGTACCGATGGAAATTAGTTTAATTGAAATAACTAAAACAAAATCAAATCATTTAATCATTGGCTAGAGTAAGATTAAGAAATAGTGTCCAGCAGTTTGAAAGATTTAGTTTTGTAGGGTTGGTAGTGGTCTTAGATAACAAATTTAAGTTTGTCTTTGGCCTACTTAGTCTTTTAATTCATCTCACTTCTACTACCAGCTTAAATTAGATTCTTCCTAAATTAAAGTATACTACCTAATTGGCTACATGGTAGGGGTATAAACTTCAGATCGAAACCATCCTCAGTTCAATTAGATAAAATAATTTATATTGATACAGAAATTGTGAACATGCAAAATATAATACTATACTAAGCAGATTGCGATTATAAGCACATAAACACATGGTAATACAACAATTAATTTTGAAGTACTCGATTTTCATTCCTTCCTCTCTTAAAACCTTGTACTATTAATAATTTACACGAAAATAAAAAATTTTTATTTTACAATTAATGTTTAAGTTTGAAGCAGAATATTCACCAGATCCTAGGTTTTACCAAAGTAGATCTTAATTACAGTAGTATGTGAGTCTAAACCACCGGTAATGTTCCTGGTTCAATGTCTTGGTTTGCCCTTCATTAATTAAATTTTTAAAAATTAAACAATTCCTTGTGTCTTTACCATAAATATTCTTTTATCAAGATAAATTAAAACATAGATAATATACTTTCAAAGGAGGAAACTCTAAAATCTGTCAAATTCAAGCCAAATAATACGAAACATAAATAGACGCTCATACGCATATTAAATCAGGAAAATATATGTATCAAATATAAATCTGTATTGATATCGTTGCTTCTAGCTAATCTCAAAATGATTTGTTGAAAGCTTGCTATATATACCAGAAATTCAATTGATAAGTTATTTGATTCCTATGCTAAACCATAAAAAACTTGTTTTAAAACTTGTATTAAAACAATTGAAAAACTGGTTTTAAAACACGTTTTTTAACCGTTTTAAAACAAGTTTACAGGGATATGCCTATAAGTGTGTAATTTTATATAATACATCTAATGTACCAATTTTTGGTTAACTCTATTCCTAGGTTAGAGTCCACAAAGGAAAATAAGATTTATTTCAATTCTTTAACATTAAACCAAAGTCGACCAGGACATTGTAAAAAATGCTTACAACTTCATTTATTATTTATTTAAATTTATAGGAAAACCAGGAAAATTACAACAAAAACTAAGTTTTATTTAATGTTTACTACAAATACAGGGATTTATCTTATATTTATATCTTTTTTTTTTTTTTTTTTTTTTTTTAAGAGGTTGGCGGCCTCGTTTAACCTTGCATTTGCCCGTCCACATAGACTACAGATCTGTGCGTGGAACGTATCCAGCAAAGCAAGGGGTGAGCCGGTACAGTACAAAGGTGAACTGTACTGATAAAAGTTTGTGGCAGTGACCAGGATCCGAACCCACGACACTACTGCCTTGGGCCCGAAGTCCGCGACGCTACCAACTGAGCCACCGACTCACCAACATATATATCTCATATATCTCATTTATATGGACGTTTTATAAAATGTCTAAGGGATATAGAATAAGGGATATTCTATATCTAAGGGATATAGAGAGGAAGGTTATTAAAAAAAAATAGCAAAACGGCCATTGGTGACCTGTATGTTTATAGGATACACTAACAACCACTTAGCTAAAAGATTTGCCCAATCCGATGATTTCGAGGTGTATGTCTAAACCAAGGATTATGAACACCTCACTATGCCCCAGTGGTTGTAGTATATCGCTACAAACACACAGGTCACCAATTATTTGCCACACAGGGCGGGATTCGAACCCGAGCAGACGAATGCCACTGGCCAAGTGACACACGCCCTAGCCTTCTAGGCTATCTGTGGTTGAAGACTGAGGAGTCAAAAACCGGTATTTAAGCTGAGGCCACCGATTGCGAACAGATAGCGCTGCTGATGGTTGTTCAATGCGTTACCAGGTAGCAGCACCAATTAGTTACGGACTATTTAGATGAAATCTTTTAGTTTAAACACAGCAGTGATCATCAATGTGTTTCCGAGACTTTACTGCAAGACATTAGTTTCCCAAAAATGGCTATATTACGATAACCTTGTCTAACTAAATCAAGGTTAAATTCAATATTACATTAAAAACTATATGTCTTTTGATTTTATGAGATTTCGGTTTCAAATAATGCTATCAGAACATAAAAATTTATAGGAAAACCAGAAAAATTAAAACAAAAACTAAGTTTTAACGTTTACTACAAATACCGGGATTTATCTTTCTTATATATTTTCTTATTGTGTTATTAATCAAAATAACCTAATTAATAAAGGGTTAAACCTGTTAAGGCAAAGCGTTGTATAATTCCATAGTCACTTGACATTTACCACACTCCACACCTTTTGCCTTTGCAACTTCCCTCCATTTCCTATACGTCGTAGACCTGTTTCCATCATTCCCTAAGCCTTATTAAGCATAAAAGAGTTGTAAACTTGTTTTAAAACAGTTGTACACTTGTTTTAAAACTTGTATTAAAACAATTAAAAAACTTGTATTTAAACAATTGAAAAACTTGGTTTAAAACTTGTATTAAAACAATTGAAAAACTTGTTTTAAAACAAGTTTTTTAACCGTTTTAAAACAAGTTTACAACTGTTTTGAAACAAGTTTACAACTGTTTTGAAACATGTTTACAACTGTTTTATTCTTAAAAAAGGCTTAGGGAATGATGGAAACAGGTCCACGACGTTGAGGAAGTGAAGGAAAGTTGCAAAGGCAAAGGGTCTGGAGTGTGGGAAATGTCATGTGACTATGGAATAATACAACGCCATGCTTAAAAACGATTAGGGAATGATGGAAACAGGTCCACGACGTAGAGGAAGTGGAGGCAAGCTGCAAAGTCAAACGGTCTGGAGAATGGGAAATGTCAATTAACTGTAGAATAATACAAAGTCATGCTTAAAGAGGCTTAGGGAATGATGGAAACAGGTCCACGACGTTGAGAAAGTGAAGGGAAGTTGCAAAGGCAAAGGGTCTGGAGTGTGCGAAATGTCAAGTGACTATGGAATAATACAACGCCATGCTTAAAAACGATTAGGGAATGATGGAAACAGGTCCACGACGTAGAGGAAATGGAGGGAAGTTACAAAGGCAAAGGGTCTGAAGTGTGGGAAATGTCAAGTGACGATGGAATTATACTACGCCATGCTTAAAAAGTCTTAGGGAATGATGGAAACAGGTCCACGACGTAGAGGAAGTGGAGGGAAGTTGCAAAGGCAATATAACCTAATTAATAAAGAGTTAAACCTGTTAAGGCAAAGCGTTGTATAATTCCATAGTCACTTGATATTTACCACACTCCACACCTTTTGCCTTTGCAACTTCCCTCCATTTCCTATACGTCGTAGACGTGTTTCCATCATTCTCTAAGCCTTATTAAGCATAAAAGAGTTGTAAACTTGTTTTAAAACAGTTGTAAACTTGTTTTAAAACGGTTAAAAAACTTGTTTTAAAACGGTTAAAAAACTTATTTTAAAACAGTTAAAAATCGTGTTTTAAAACATTTGAAAAACGTGTTTAAAAACTTGTATTAAAACAATTGAAAAACTTGTTTTAAAACTTGTATTAAAACAATTGAAAAACTTGTTTTAAAACTTGTATTAAAACAATTGAAAAACTTGTTTTGAAACAAGTTTACAACTGTTATAAAAAAAGGCTTAAAAGGTTATAAAAAAAGGCTGTTAATAAAAGGCTTAGGGAATGATGGAAACCCAAATTATTTAAGGGGAGGTTATTTAAAAAAAAGCAAAACGGCCATTGGTGACCCGTATGTTCATAGGATACACTAACAACCACTTAGCTAAAAGATTCGCCCAATTCGATGATTTCGAGGTGTATGTCTAAACCAAGGATTCTAGATGCACGGACTATTTAGATGCAATCTTTTAGTTCTAGTATTAGAAAATGTGTTCCTGAGACTTTGACACTTACCCAGGACATGAGTCCTGGATGGACCACTCTCAATCAATCGGGTGGCAAGGTGGGAGGCCACGTTGACTAACATTTTTTTGTCACCTTATTTTCACATTTTCGATATTTTTACCTGAAATTCACTATTTTTTTACCAAATGTTCACCTTTTTCTTATATTTTTCACGTGGAATTCACATTTATGAAACGATATATCGTTGTTTAAAAAAAACCCTAAGGGATATAGAGAGGAAGGTTATTTAAAAAAAATAGCAAAATGGCCATTGGTGACCTGCATGTTCATAGGATACACTACCAACCACTTAGCTAAAAGATTGGCCCAATCCGATGATTTCGAGGTGTATGTCTAAACCAAGGATTATGAACACCTCACTATGCCCCAGTGGTTATAGTATATCGAATTCAACATTTTTTTGTCACCTTATTTTCACATTTTCGATATTTTTACCTAAAATTCACTATTTTTTTACCAAAATTTCCCCCTTTTCTTATATTTTTCACGGCCATTGGTGACCTGCATGTTCATAGGATACAATCTCTATCCTATCATGGGGATCGCCCCTCCATCTATCCGACGTGATGTCATAATATAAAAGTGATCAATCCGACGTGTAGGTTATTTTAAAAAAATAGCGAAACGGCCATTGGTGACCTGCATGTTCATAGGATACACTACCAACCACTTAGCTAAAAGATTCGCCCAATCCGATGATTTCGAGGTGTATGTCTAATCCAAGGATTATGAACACCTCACTATGCCCCAGTGGTTATAGTATATCGCTACAAACACACAGGTCACCAATTATTTGCCACACAGGACTGGATTCGAACCCGAGCAGACGAATGCCACTGGCCAAGTGACACACGCCCTAGCCTT
The DNA here is from genome assembly GCF_028750875.1 of Macrosteles quadrilineatus. NCBI lineage: Eukaryota > Metazoa > Arthropoda > Insecta > Hemiptera > Cicadellidae > Macrosteles > Macrosteles quadrilineatus. Next base: position 90,713,258 of record NW_026542596.1, read on the forward strand.
CTCAGCTATCTGTGCTTGAAGACTGGGGAGTCAAAAACCGGTATTTAAGCTGTCGCCACAAATTGCGAACAGATGGCACGTTGACTAACATTTTTTGTCACCTTATTTTCACATTTTCGATATTTTTACCTGAAATTCACTATTTTTTTACCAAATTTTCACCTTCTTCTTATATTTTTCACGTGGAATTTACATTTAGTGAATTTTAGGTAAAAATATAGAAAATGTGAAAATAAGGTGACAAAAAAATGTTGAATTCGAGATACTATAACCACTGGGGCATAGTGAGGTGTTCATAATCCTTGGTTTAGACATACACCTCGAAATCATCGGATTGGGCGAATCTTTTAGCTAAGTGGTTGGTAGTGTATCCTATGAACATGCAGGTCACCAATGGCCGTTTTGCTATTTTTTTTAAATAACCTTCCCCTCTATATCCCTTAGGGGTTTTTTTAAAACAACGATATATCGTTTCATAAATGTGAATTCCACGTGAAAAATATAAGAAAAAGTTGAAAATTTGGTAAAAAAATAGTGAATTTCAGGTAAAAATATCGAAAATGTGAAAATAAGGTGACAAAAAAATGTTAGTCAACGTGGCCTCCCACCTTGCCACCCGATTGATAGAGAGTGGTCCATCCAGGACTCATGTCCGTGATAAACAGCTCTTTCTGGACCCAAGCCGTCACTCTGCAGGTTGGTGGCCGTGTAATGGGTGACGAGGTTCTTTCTCTTTTCTGCGTCGGCAGCGACATCACGTCGGATTGATGGAGGGGCGATCCCTATGATAGGATAGAGATTGTATCCTATGAACATGCAGGTCACCAATGGCCGTGAAAAATATAAGAAAAAGGTGAAAATTTGGTGAAAAAATAGTGAATTTTAGGTAAAAATATCGAAAATGTGAAAATAAGGTGACAAAAAAATGTTGAATTTGATAAACTATAACCACTGGGGCATAGTGAGGTGTTCATAATCCTTGGTTTAGACATACACCTCGAAATCATCGGATTGGGCGAATCTTTTAGCTAAGTGGTTGGTAGTGTATCCTATGAACATGCAGGTCACCAATGGCCGTTTTGCTATTTTTTTAAAATAACCTTCCTCTCTATATCCCTTAGGGTTTTTTTAAAACAACGATATATCGTTTCATAAATGTGAATTCCACGTGAAAAATATAAGAAAAAGGTGAAAATTTGGTAAAAAAATAATGAATTTCATGGAAAAAATATCGAAAATGTGAAAATAAGGTGACAAAAAAATGTTAGTCAACGTGGCCTCCCACCTTGCCACCCGATTGATAGAGAGTGGTCCATCCAGGACTCATGTCCGTGATAAACAGCTCTTTCTGGACCCAAGCCGTCACTCTGCAGGTTGGTGGCCGTGTAATGGGTGACGAGGGTCTTTCTCTTTTCTGCGTCGGCAGCGACATCACGTCGGATTGATGTAGGGACGATCCCTATGATAGGATAGAGATTGTATCCTATGAACATGCAGGTCACCAATGGCCGTGAAAAATATAAGAAAAAGGTGAAAATTTGGTAAAAAAATAGTGAATTTAAGGTAAAAATATCGAAAATGTGAAAAAAAGGTGACAAAAAAATTTTGAATTCACATTATGTGAAAAAAATGTGAAAATGTGTATATATGACATAGGAACGTGAATTTCACGTTTTTGTCACGTTTTTTTCACGTGAAATATTGTGCGGTTTTTATGATTTTGTGAAAGACTTCTATAAGAGTGACATTTGTGTTATAAATATTTGAGGTATAAAATAAAAATATACAGTGACATTAAATCGTAAATTTAATGTTCAGTGTATAAAAAAGGTGAATATTTGGTTATAAAATAGTGAATTTTTGGTCAAAATAAAGTTGAAACTATGAAACGATATATCGTTGTTTAAAAAAAAAACCCCCCTAAGGGATATAGTAATATTGAATTTAACCCTGATTTAGTTGGACGAGGTTATCATAATATAGCCATTTTAGGGAAACTAATGTTTTGCAGCAAAGTCTCAGGAACACATTTTCTACTACTAGAACTAAAAGATTGCATCTAAATAGTCCGTGACTAACTGGTGCTGCTACCTAGTAACGCATTGAACAACCATCTGCAGCGCCATCTGTTCGCAATTTGTGGCGACAGCTTAAATACCGGTTTTTGACTCCCCAGTCTTCAAGCACAGATAGCTGAGAAGGCAAGGGCGTGTGTCACTTGGCCAGTGGCATTCGTCTGCTCGGGTTCGAATCCCGTCCTGTGTGGCAAATAATTGGTGACCTGTGTGTTTGTAGCGATATACTATAACCACTGGGGCATAGTGAGGTGTTCATAATCCTTGGTTTAGACATACACCTCGAAATCATCGGATTGGGCGAATCTTTTAGCTAAGTGGTTGGTAGTGTATCCTATGAACATGCAGGTCACCAATGGCCGTTTTGCTATTTTTTTTAAATAACCTTCCTCTCTATATCCCTTAGGGTTTTTTTTAAAACAACGATATATCGTTTCATAAATGTGAATTCCACGTGAAAAATATAAGAAAAAGGTGAAAATTTGGTAAAAAAAATAGTGAATTTCAGGTAAAAATATCGAAAATGTGAAAATAAGGTGACAAAAAAATGTTAGTCAACGTGGCCTCCCACCTTACCACCCGATTGATTGAGAGTGGTCCATCCAGGACTCATGTCCGTGATAAAAAGCTCTTTCTGGACCCAAGCCGTCACTCTGCAGGTTGGTGGCCGTGTAATGGGTGACGAGGGTCTTTCTCTTTTCTGCGTCGGCAGCGACATCACGTCGGATTGATGGAGGGGCGATCCCTATGATAAGATAGAGATTGTATCCTATGAACATGCAGGTCACCAATGGCCGTGAAAATATATAAGAAAAAGGTGAAAATTTGGTAAACAAATAGTGAATTTTAGGTAAAAATATCGAAAATGTGAAAATAAGGTGACAAAAAAATGTTGAATTCGATATACTATAACCACTGGGGCATAGTGAGGTGTTCATAATCCTTGGCTTAGACATACACCACGAAATCATCGGATTGGGCGAATCTTTTAGCTAAGTGGTTGGTAGTGTAACCTATGATCATGCAGGTCACCAATGGCCGTTTTGCTATTTTTTTTAAATAACCTTCCTCTCTATATCCCTTAGGGTTTTTTTTAAAAAAACAACGATATATCGTTTCATAAATGTGAATTCCACGTGAAAAATATAAGAGAAAAGTGAAAATTTGGTAAAAAAAATAGTGAATTTCAGGTAAAAATATCGAAAATGTAAAAATAAGGTGACAAAATAATGTTAGTCAACGTGGCCTTCCACCTTGCCACCCGATTGATTGAGAGTGGTCCATCCAGGACTCATGTCCGTGATAAAAAGCTCTTTCTTGACCCAAGCCGTCACTCTGCAGGTTGGTGGCCGTGTAATGGGTGACGAGGGTCTTTCTCTTTTCTGCGTCGGCAGCGACATCACGTCGGATTGATGGAGGGGCGATCCCTATGATAGGATAGAGATTGTATCCTATGAACATGCAGGTCACCAATGGCCGTGAAAAATATAAGAAAAAGGTGAAAATTTGGTAAAAAAATAGTGAATTTTAGGTAAAAATATCGAAAATGTGAAAATAAGGTGACAAAAAAATGTTGAATTTGATAAACTATAACCACTGGGGCATAGTGAGGTGTTCATAATCCTTGGTTTAGACATACACCTCGAAATCATCGGATTGGGCGAATCTTTTAGCTAAGTGGTTGGTAGTGTATCCTATGAACATGCAGGTCACCAATGGCCGTTTTGCTATTTTTTTTAAATAACCTTCCCCTCTATATCCCTTAGGGTTTTTTTTAAAACAACGATATATCGTTTCATAAATGTGAATTCCACGTGAAAAATATAAGAAAAAGGTGAAGATTTGGTAAAAAAATAGTGAATTTCAGGTAAAAATATCGAAAATGTGAAAATAAGGTGACAAAATAATGTTAGTCAACGTGGCCTTCCACCTTGCCACCCGATTGATTGAGAGTGGTCCATCCAGGACTCATGTCCGTTATAAAAAGCTCTTTCTGGACCCAAGCCGTCACTCTGCAGGTTGGTGGCCGTGTAATGGGTGACGAGGGTCTTTCTCTTTTCTGCGTCGGCAGCGACATCACGTCGGATTGATGGAGGGGCGATCCCTATGATAGGATAGAGATTGTATCCTATGAACATGCAGGTCACCAATGGCCGTGAAAAATATAAGAAAAAGGTGAAAATTTGGTAAAAAAATCGTGAATTTTAGGTAAAAATATCGAAAATGTGAAAATAAGGTGACAAAAAAATGTTGAATTCGATATACTATAACCACTGGGGCATAGTGAGGTGTTCATAATCCTTGGTTTAGACATACACCTCGAAATCATCGGATTGGGCGAATCTCTTAGCTAAGTGGTTGGTAGTGTATCCTATGAACATGCAGGTCACCAATGGCCGTTTTGCTATTTTTTTTAAATAACCTTCCTCTCTATATCCTTTAGGGGTTTTTTTTAAAACAACGATATATCGTTTCATAAATGTGAATTCCACGTGAAAAATATAAGAAAAAGGTGAAAATTTGGTAAAAAAATAGTGAATTTCAGGTAAAAATATCGAAAATGTGAAAATAAGGTGACAAAAAAATGTTAGTCAACGTGGCCTCCCACCTTGCCACCCGATTGATTGAGAGTGGTCCATCCAGGACTCATGTCCGTGATAAAAAGCTCTTTCTGGACCCAAGCCGTCACTCTGCAGGTTGGTGGCCGTGTAATGGGTGACGAGGGTCTTTCTCTTTTCTTCGTCGGCAGCGACATCACGTCGGATTGATGGAGGGGCGATCCCTATGATAGGATAGAGATTGTATCCTATGAACATGCAGGTCACCAATGGCCGTGAAAAATATAAGAAAAAGGTGAAAATTTGGTAAAAAAATAGTGAATTTTAGGTAAAAATATCGAAAATGTGAAAATAAGGTGACAAAAAAATTTTGAATTCGATATACTATAACCACTGGGGCATAGTGAGGTGTTCATAATCCTTGGTTTAGACATACACCTCGAAATCATCGGATTGGGCGAATCTTTTAGCTATGTGGTTAGTAGTGTATCCTATGAACATGCAGGTCACCAATGACCGTTTTGCTATTTTTTTAAAATAACCTTCCTCTCTATATCTCTTAGGGTTTTTTTTAAAACAACGATATATCGTTTCATAAATGTGAATTCCACGTGAAAAATATAAGAAAAAGGTGAAAATTTGGTAAAAAAATAGTGAATTTCAGGTAAAAATATCGAAAATGTGAAAATAAGGTGACAAAAAAATGTTAGTCAACGTGGCCTCCCACCTTGCCACCCGATTGATTGAGAGTGGTCCATCCAGGACTCATGTCCGTGATAAAAAGCACTTTCTGGACCCAAGCCGTCACTCTGCAGGTTGGTGGCCGTGTAATGGGTGACGAGGGTCTTTCTCTTTTCTGCGTCGGCAGCGACATCACGTCGGATTGATGGAGGGGCGATCCCTATGATAGGATAGCGATTGTATCCTATGAACATGCAGGTCACCAATGGCCATGACAAATATAAGAAAAAGGTGAAAATTTGGTGAAAAAATAGTGAATTTTAGGTAAAAATATCGAAAATGTGAAATTAAGGTGACAAACAAATGTTGAATTTGATAAACTATAACCACTGGGGCATAGTGAGGTGTTCATAATCCTTGGTTTAGACATACACCTCGAAATCATCGGATTGGGCGAATCTTTTAGCTAAGTGGTTGGTAGTGTATCCTATGAACATGCAGGTCACCAATGGCCGTTTTGCTATTTTTTTAAAATAACCTTCCTCTCTATATCCCTTAGGGTTTTTTTTAAAAAAACGATATATCGTTTCATAAATGTGAATTCCACGTGAAAAATATAAGAAAAAGGTGAAAATTTGGTAAAAAAAATAGTGAATTTCAGGTAAAAATATCGAAAATGTGAAAATAAGGTGACAAAAAAATGTTAGTCAACGTGGCCTCCCACCTTGCCACCCGATTGATTGAGAGTGGTCCATCCAGGACTCATGTCCGTGATAAAAAGCTCTTTCTGGACCCAAGCCGTCACTCTGCAGGTTGGTGGCCGTGTAATGGTTGACGAGGGTCTTTCTCTTTTCTGCGTCGGCAGCGACATCACGTCGGATTGATGGAGGGGCGATCCCTATGATAAGATAGAGATTGTATCCTATGAACATGCAGGTCACCAATAGCCGTGAAAATATATAAGAAAAAGGTGAAAATTTGGTGAACAAATAGTGAATTTTAGGTAAAAATATCGAAAATGTGAAATTAAGGTGACAAACAAATGTTGAATTTGATAAACTATAACCACTGGGGCATAGTGAGGTGTTCATAATCCTTGGTTTAGACATACACCTCGAAATCATCGGATTGGGCGAATCTTTTAGCTAAGTGGTTGGTAGTGTATCCTATGAACATGCAGGTCACCAATGGCCGTTTTGCTATTTTTTTAAAATAACCTTCCTCTCTATATCCCTTAGGGTTTTTTTTAAAAAAACGATATATCGTTTCATAAATGTGAATTCCACGTGAAAAATATAAGAAAAAGGTGAAAATTTGGTAAAAAAAATAGTGAATTTCAGGTAAAAATATCGAAAATGTGAAAATAAGGTGACAAAAAAATGTTAGTCAACGTGGCCTCCCACCTTGCCACCCGATTGATTGAGAGTGGTCCATCCAGGACTCATGTCCGTGATAAAAAGCTCTTTCTGGACCCAAGCCGTCACTCTGCAGGTTGGTGGCCGTGTAATGGTTGACGAGGGTCTTTCTCTTTTCTGCGTCGGCAGCGACATCACGTCGGATTGATGGAGGGGCGATCCCTATGATAAGATAGAGATTGTATCCTATGAACATGCAGGTCACCAATAGCCGTGAAAATATATAAGAAAAAGGTGAAAATTTGGTGAACAAATAGTGAATTTTAGGTAAAAATATCGAAAATGTGAAAATAAGGTGACAAAAAATGTTGAATTTGATAAACTATAACCACTGGGGCATAGTGAGGTGTTCATAATCCTTGGTTTAGACATACACCTCGAAATCATCGGATTGGGCGAATCTTTTAGCTAAGTGGTTGGTAGTGTATCCTATGAACATGCAGGTCACCAATGGCCGTTTTGCTATTTTTTTTAAATAACCTTCCCCTCTATATCCCTTAGGGTTTTTTTTAAAACAACGATATATCGTTTCATAAATGTGAATTCCACGTGAAAAATATAAGAAAAAGGTGAAGATTTGGTAAAAAAATAGTGAATTTCAGGTAAAAATATCGAAAATGTGAAAATAAGGTGACAAAAAAATGTTAGTCAACGTGGCCTCCCACCTTGCCACCCGATTGATAGAGAGTGGTCCATCCAGGACTCATGTCCGTGATAAACAGCTCTTTCTGGACCCAAGCCGTCACTCTGCAGGTTGGTGGCCGTGTAATGGGTGACGAGGGTCTTTCTCTTTTCTGCGTCGGCAGCGACATCACGTCGGATTGATGGAGGGGCGATCCCTATGATAGGATAGAGATTGTATCCTATGAACATGCAGGTCACTAATGGCCGTGAAAAATATAAGAAAAAGGTGAAAATTTGGTGAAAAAATAGTGAATTTTAGGTAAAAATATCGAAAATGTGAAAATAAGGTGACAAAAAAATGTTGAATTCGATAAACTATAACCACTGGGGCATAGTGAGGTGTTCATAATCCTTGGTTTAGACATACACCTCGAAATCATCGGATTGGGCGAATCTTTTAGCTAAGTGGTTGGTAGTGTATCCTATGAACATGCAGGTCACCAATGGCCGTTTTGCTATTTTTTTTAAATAACCTTCCTCTCTATATCTCTTAGGTGTTTTTTTAAAACAACGATATATCGTTTCATAAATGTGAATTCCACGTGAAAAATATAAGAAAAAGGTGAAAATTTGGTAAAAAAATAGTGAATTTTAGGTAAATATATCGAAAATGTGAAAATAAGGTGACAAAAAAATGTTAGTCAACGTGGCCTCCCACCTTGCCACCCGATTGATTGAGAGTGGTCCATCCAGGACTCATCTCCGTGATAAACAGCTCTTTCTGGACCCAAGCCGTCACTCTGCAGGTTGGTGGCCGTGTAATGGGTGACGGGGGTCTTTCTCTTTTCTGCGTCGGCAGCGACATCACGTCGGATTGATGGAGGGGCGATCCCTATGATAGGATAGAGATTGTATCCTATGAACATGCAGGTCACCAATGGCCGTGAAAAATATAAGAAAAAGGTGAAAATTTGGTAAAAAAAATAGTGAATTTTAGTTAAAAATATCGAAAATGTGAAAATAAGGTGACAAAAAAATGTTGAATTCGATATACTATAACCACTGGGGCATAGTGAGGTGTTCATAATCCTTGGTTTAGACATACACCTCGAAATCATCGGATTGGGCGAATCTTTTCGCTAAGTGGTTGGTAGTGTATCCTATGAACATGCAGGTCACCAATGGCCGTTTTGCTATTTTTTTAAATAACCTTCCCCTCTATATCCCTTAGGGTTTTTTTTTAAAACAACGATATATCGTTTCATAAATGTGAATTCCACGTGAAAAATATAAGAAAAAGGTGAAAATTTGGTAAAAAAATAGTGAATTTCAGGTAAAAATATCGAAAATGTGAAAATAAGGTGACAAAAAAATGTTAGTCAACGTGGCCTCCCACCTTGCCACCCGATTGATAGAGAGTGGTCCATCCAGGACTCATGTCCGTGATAAACAGCTCTTTCTGGACCCAAGCCGTCACTGTGCAGGTTGGTGGCCGTGTAATGGGTGACGAGGGTCTTTCTCTTTTCTGCGTCGGCAGCGACATCACGTCGGATTGATGGAGGGGCGATCCCTATGATAGGATAGAGATTGTATCCTATGAACATGCAGGTCACCAATGGCCATGAAAAATATAAGAAAAAGGTGAAAATTTGGTGAAGAAATAGTGAATTTTAGGTAAAAATATCGAAAATTTGAAATTAAGGTGACAAACAAATGTTGAATTTGATAAACTATAACCACTGGGGCATAGTGAGGTGTTCATAATCCTTGGTTTAGACATACACCTCGAAATCATCGGATTGGGCGAATCTTTTCGCTAAGTGGTTGGTAGTGTATCCTATGAACATGCAGGTCACCAATGGCCGTTTTGCTATTTTTTTAAATAACCTTCCCCTCTATATCCCTTAGGGTTTTTTTTTAAAACAACGATATATCGTTTCATAAATGTGAATTCCACGTGAAAAATATAAGAAAAAGGTGAAAATTTGGTAAAAAAATAGTGAATTTCAGGTAAAAATATCGAAAATGTGAAAATAAGGTGACAAAAAAATGTTAGTCGACGTGGCCTCCCATCTTGCCACCCGATTGATAGAGAGTGGTCCATCCAGGACTCATGTCCGTGATAAACAGCTCTTTCTGGACCCAAGCCGTCACTCTGCAGGTTGGTGGCCGTGTAATGGGTGACGAGGGTCTTTCTCTTTTCTGCGTCGGCAGCGACATCACGTCGGATTGATGGAGGGGCGATCCCTATGATAGAATAGAGATTGTATTCTATGAACATGCAGGTCACCAATGGCCGTGAAAATATATAAGAAAAAGGTGAAAATTTGGTGAACAAATAGTGAATTTTAGGTAAAAATATCGAAAATGTGAAAATAAGGTGACAAAAAAATGTTGAATTTGATAAACTATAACCACTGGGGCATAGTGAGGTGTTCATAATCCTTGGTTTAGACATACACCTCGAAATCATCGGATTGGGCGAATCTTTTAGCTAAGTGGTTGGTAGTGTATCCTATGAACATGCAGGTCACCAATGGCCGTTTTGCTATTTTTTTTTAAATAACCTTCCCCTCTATATCCCTTAGGGTTTTTTTTAAAACAACGATATATCGTTTCATAAATGTGAATTCCACGTGAAAAATATAAGAAAAAGGTGAAGATTTGGTAAAAAAATAGTTAATTTCAGGTAAAAATATCGAAAATGTGAAAATAAGGTGACAAAAAAATGTTAGTCAACGTGGCCTCCCACCTTGCCACCCGATTGATAGAGAGTGGTCCATCCAGGACTCATGTCCGTGATAAACAGCTCTTTCTGGACCCAAGCCGTCACTCTGCAGGTTGGTGGCCGTGTAATGGGTGACGAGGGTCTTTCTCTTTTCTGCGTCGGCAGCGACATCACGTCGGATTGATGGAGGGGCGATCCCTATGATAGGATAGAGATTGTATCCAATGAACATGCAGGTCACTAATGGCCGTGAAAAATATAAGAAAAAGGTGAAAATTTGGTGAAAAAATAGTGAATTTTAGGTAAAAATATCGAAAATGTGAAAATAAGGTGACAAAAAAATGTTGAATTCGATAAACTATAACCACTGGGGCATAGTGAGGTGTTCATAATCCTTGGTTTAGACATACACCTCGAAATCATCGGATTGGGCGAATCTTTTAGCTAAGTGGTTGGTAGTGTATCCTATGAACATGCAGGTCACCAATGGCCGTTTTGCTATTTTTTTTTAAATAACCTTCCTCTCTATATCTCTTAGGGGTTTTTTTAAAACAACGATATATCGTTTCATAAATGTGAATTCCACGTGAAAAATATAAGAAAAAGGTGAAAATTTGGTAAAAAAATAGTGAATTTTAGGTAAAAATATCGAAAATGTGAAAATAAGGTGACAAAAAAATTTTAGTCAACGTGGCCTCCCACCTTGCCACCCGATTGATTAAAAGTGGTCCATCCAGGACTCATGTCCGTGATAAACAGCTCTTTCTGGACCCAAGCCGTCACTCTGCAGGTTGGTGGCCGTGTAATGGGTGACGAGGGTCTTTCTCTTTTCTGCGTCGGCAGCGACATCACGTCGGATTGATGGAGGGGCGATCCCTATGATAGGATAGAGATTGTATCCTATGAACATGCAGGTCACCAATGGCCATGAAAAACATAAGAAAAAGGTGAAAATTTGGTGAAGAAATAGTGAATTTTAGGTAAAAATATCGAAAATGTGAAATTAAGGTGACAAACAAATGTTGAATTTGATAAACTATAACCACTGGGGCATAGTGAGGTGTTCATAATCCTTGGTTTAGACATACACCTCGAAATCATCGGATTGGGCGAATCTTTTCGCTAAGTGGTTGGTAGTGTATCCTATGAACATGCAGGTCACCAATGGCCGTTTTGCTATTTTTTTTAATAACCTTCCCCTCTATATCCCTTAGGGTTTTTTTTTAAAACAACGATATATCGTTTCATAAATGTGAATTCCACGTGAAAAATATAAGAAAAAGGTGAAAATTTGGTAAAAAAATAGTGAATTTCAGGTAAAAATATCGAAAATGTGAAAATAAGGTGACAAAAAAATGTTAGTCGACGTGGCCTCCCATCTTGCCACCCGATTGATAGAGAGTGGTCCATCCAGGACTCATGTCCGTGATAAACAGCTCTTTCTGGACCCAAGCCGTCACTCTGCAGGTTGGTGGCCGTGTAATGGGTGACGAGGGTCTTTCTCTTTTCTGCGTCGGCAGCGACATCACGTCGGATTGATGGAGGGGCGATCCCTATGATAGAATAGAGATTGTATTCTATGAACATGCAGGTCACCAATGGCCGTGAAAATATATAAGAAAAAGGTGAAAATTTGGTGAACAAATAGTGAATTTTAGGTAAAAATATCGAAAATGTGAAAATAAGGTGACAAAAAAATGTTGAATTTGATAAACTATAACCACTGGGGCATAGTGAGGTGTTCATAATCCTTGGTTTAGACATACACCTCGAAATCATCGGATTGGGCGAATCTTTTAGCTAAGTGGTTGGTAGTGTATCCTATGAACATGCAGGTCACCAATGGCCGTTTTGCTATTTTTTTTTAAATAACCTTCCTCTCTATATCTCTTAGGGGTTTTTTTAAAACAACGATATATCGTTTCATAAATGTGAATTCCACGTGAAAAATATAAGAAAAAGGTGAAAATTTGGTAAAAAAATAGTGAATTTTAGGTAAAAATATCGAAAATGTGAAAATAAGGTGACAAAAAAATGTTAGTCAACGTGGCCTCCCACCTTGCCACCCGATTGATTAAAAGTGGTCCATCCAGGACTCATGTCCGTGATAAACAGCTCTTTCTGGACCCAAGCCGTCACTCTGCAGGTTGGTGGCCGTGTAATGGGTGACGAGGGTCTTTCTCTTTTCTGCGTCGGCAGCGACATCACGTCGGATTAATGGAGGGGCGATCCCTATGATAGGATAGAGATTGTATCCTATGAACATGCAGGTCACCAATGGCCGTGAAAAATATAAGAAAAAGGTGAAAATTTGGTAAAAAAATAGTGAATTTTAGGTAAAAATATCGAAAATGTGAAAATAAGGTGACAAAAAAATGTTGAATTCGATATACTATAACCACTGGGGCATAGTGAGGTGTTCATAATCCTTGGTTTAGACATACACCTCGAAATCATCGGATTGGGCGAATCTTTTCGCTAAGTGGTTGGTAGTGTATCCTATGAACATGCAGGTCACCAATGGCCGTTTTGCTATTTTTTTAAATAACCTTCCCCTCTATATCCCTTAGGGTTTTTTTTTAAAACAATGATATATCGTTTCATAAATGTGAATTCCACGTGAAAAATATAAGAAAACGGTAAAAATATGGTAAAAAAATAGTGAATTTCAGGTAAAAATATCGAAAATGTGAAAATAAGGTGACAAAAAAATGTTAGTCAACGTGGCCTCCCACCTTTCCACCCGATTGATTGAGAGTGGTCCATCCAGGACTCATGTCCGTGATAAAAAGCTCTTTCTGGACCCAAGCCGTCACTCTGCAGGTTGGTGGCCGTGTAATGGGTGACGAGGGTCTTTCTCTTTTCTGCGTCGGCAGCGACATCACGTCGGATTGATGGAGGGGCGATCCCTATGATAGGATAGAGATTGTATCCTATGAACATGCAGGTCACCAATGGCCGTGAAAAATATAAGAAAAAGGTGAAAATTTGGTAAAAAAAAATAGTGAATTTTAGGTAAAAATATCGAAAATGTGAAAATAAGGTGACAAAAAAATGTTGAATTCGATATACTATAACCACTGGGGCATAGTGAGGTGTTCATAATCCTTGGTTTAGACATACACCTCGAAATCATCGGATTGGGCGAATCTTTTCGCTAAGTGGTTGGTAGTGTATCCTATGAACATGCAGGTCACCAATGGCCGTTTTGCTATTTTTTTAAATAACCTTCCCCTCTATATCCCTTAGGGTTTTTTTTAAAACAACGATATATCGTTTCATAAATGTGAATTCCACGTGAAAAATATAAGAAAAAGGTGAAAATTTGGTAAAAAAATAGTGAATTTCAGGTAAAAATATCGAAAATGTGAAAATAAGGTGACAAAAAAATGTTAGTCAACGTGGCCTCCCACCTTGCCACCCGATTGATAGAGAGTGGTCCATCCAGGACTCATGTCCGTGATAAACAGCTCTTTCTGGACCCAAGCCGTCACTTTGCAGGTTGGTGGCCGTGTAATGGGTGACGAGGGTCTTTCTCTTTTCTGCGTCGGCAGCGACATCACGTCGGATTGATGGAGGGGCGATCCCTATGATAGGATAGAGATTGTATCCTATGAACATGCAGGTCACCAATGGCCATGAAAAATATAAGAAAAAGGTGAAAATTTGGTGAAAAAATAGTGAATTTTAGGTAAAAATATCGAAAATGTGAAATTAAGGTGACAAACAAATGTTGAATTTGATAAACTATAACCACTGGGGCATAGTGAGGTGTTCATAATCCTTGGTTTAGACATACACCTCGAAATCATCGGATTGGGCGAATCTTTTAGCTAAGTGGTTGGTAGTGTATCCTATGAACATGCAGGTCACCAATGGCCGTTTTGCTATTTTTTTAAATAACCTTCCCCTCTATATCCATTAGGGTTTTTTTTTTAAACAACGATATATCGTTTCATAAATGTGAATTCCACGTGAAAAATATAAGAAAAAGGTGAAAATTTGGTAAAAAAATAGTGAATTTCAGGTAAAAATATCGAAAATGTGAAAATAAGGTGACAAAAAAATTCTAGTCGACGTGGCCTCCCATCTTGCCACCCGATTGATAGAGAGTGGTCCATGCAGGACTCATGTCCGTGATAAACAGCTCTTTCTGGACCCAAGCCGTCACTCTGCAGGTTGGTGGCCGTGTAATGGGTGACGAGGGTCTTTCTCTTTTCTGCGTCGGCAGCGACATCACGTCGGATTGATGGAGGGGCGATCCCTATGATAGGATAGAGATTGTATCCTATGAACATGCAGGTCACCAATGGCCGTGAAAAATATAAGAAAAAGGTGAAAATTTGGTGAAAAAAAAGTGAATTTTAGGTAAAAATATCGAAAAATTTAAAATTAAGGTGACAAAAAAATGTTGAATTTGATAAACTATAACCACTGGGGCATAGTGAGGTGTTCATAATCCTTGGTTTAGACATACACCTCGAAATCATCGGATTGGGCGAATCTTTTAGCTAAGTGGTTGGTAGTGTATCCTATGAACATGCAGGTCACCAATGGCCGTTTTGCTATTTTTTTTAAATAACCTTCCTCTCTATATCCCCTAGGGTTTTTTTTAAAACAACGATATATCGTTTCATAAATGTGAATTCCACGTGAAAAATATAAGAAAAAGGTGAAAATTTGGTAAAAAAAATAGTGAATTTCAGGTAAAAATATCGAAAATGTGAAAATAAGGTGACAAAAAAATGTTAGTCAACGTGGCCTCCCACCTTGCCACCCGATTGATTGAGAGTGGTCCATCCAGGACTCATGTCCGTGATAAAAAGCTCTTTCTGGACCCAAGCCGTCACTCTGCAGGTTGGTGGCCGTGTAATGGGTGACGAGGGTCTTTCTCTTTTCTGCGTCGGCAGCGACATCACGTCGGATTGATGGAGGGGCGATCCCTATGATAGGATAGAGATTGTATCCTATGAACATGCAGGTCACCAATGGCCGTGAAAAATATAAGAAAAAGGCGAAAATTTGGTAAAAAAATAGTGAATTTTAGGTAAAAATATCGAAAATGTGAAAATAAGGTGACAAAAAAATGTTGAATTCGATATACTATAACCACTGGGGCATAGTGAGGTGTTCATAATCCTTGGTTTAGACATACACCTCGAAATCATCGGATTGGGCGAATCTTTTAGCTAAGTGGTTGGTAGTGTATCTTATGAACATGCAGGTCACCAATGGCCGTTTTGCTATTTTTTTTAAATAACCTTCCCCTCTATATCCCTTAGGGTTTTTTTTTAAAACAACGATATATCGTTTCATAAATGTGAATTCCACGTGAAAAATATAAGAAAAAGGTGAAAATTTGGTAAAAAAATAGTGAATTTCAGGTAAAAATATCGAAAATGTGAAAATAAGGTGACAAAAAAATATTAGTCAACGTGGCCCCCCAAAGTTATTACCCAAAGTTATACCTTGCCACCCGATTGATAGAGAGTGGTCCATCCAGGACTCATGTCCGTGATAAACAGCTCTTTCTGGACCCAAGCCGTCACTCTGCAGGTTGGTGGCCATGTAATGGGTGACGAGGGTCATTCTCTTTTCTGCGTCGGCAGCGACATCACGTCGGATTGATGGAGGGGCGATCCCTATGATAGGATAGAGATTGTATCCTATGAACATGCAGGTCACCAAAGGCCGTGAAAAATATAAAAAAAAGGTGAAAATTTGGTGAAAAAATAGTGAATTTTAGGTAAAAATATCGAAAATGTGAAAATAAGGTGACAAAAAAATGTTGAATTTGATAAACTATAACCACTGGGGCATAGTGAGGTGTTCATAATCCTTGGTTTAGACATACACCTCGAAATCATCGGATTGGGCGAATCTTTTAGCTAAGTGGTTGGTAGTGTATCCTATGAACATGCAGGTCACCAATGGCCGTTTTGCTATTTTTTTTAAATAACCTTCCTTTCTATATCCCTTAGGGTTTTTTTTAAAACAACGATATATCGTTTCATAAATGTGAATTCCACGTGAAAAATATAAGAAAAAGGTGAAAATTTAGTAAAAAAAAAGTGAATTTCAGGTAAAAATATCGAAAATGTGAAAATAAGGTGACAAAAAAATGTTAGTCAACGTGGCCTCCCACCTTGCCACCCGATTGATTGAGAGTGGTCCATCCAGGACTCATGTCCGTGATAAAAAGCTCTTTCTGGACCCAAGCCGTCACTCTGCAGGTTGGTGGCCGTGTAATGGGTGACGAGGGTCTTTCTCTTTTCTGCGTCGGCAGCGACATCACGTCGGATTGATGGAGGGGCGATCCCTATGATAAGATAGAGATTGTATCCTATGAACATGCAGGTCACCAATGGCCGTGAAAATATATAAGAAAAAGGTGAAAATTTGGTGAACAAATAGTGAATTTTAGGTAAAAATATCGAAAATGTGAAAATAAGGTGACAAAAAAATGTTGAATTCGATATACTATAACCACTGGGGCATAGTGAGGTGTTCATAATCCTTGGTTTAGACATACACCACGAAATCATCGGATTGGGCGAATCTTTTAGCTAAGTGGTTGGTAGTGTAACCTATGAACATGCAGGTCACCAATGGCCGTTTTGCTATTTTTTTTAAATAACCTTCCTCTCTATATCCCTTAGGGTTTTTTTTTTAAACAACGATATATCGTTTCATAAATGTGAATTCCACCTGAAAAATATAAGAAAAAAGTGAAAATTTGGTAAAAAAATAGTGAATTTCAGGTAAAAATATTGAAAATGTGAAAATAAGGTGACAAAATAATGTTAGTCAACGTGGCCTTCCACCTTGCCACCCGATTGATTGAAATTGGTCCATCCAGGACTCATGTCCGTGATAAAAAGCTCTTTCTGGACCCAAGCCGTCACTCTGCAGGTTGGTGGCCGTGTAATGGGTGACGAGGGTCTTTCTCTTTTCGGCGTCGGCAGCGACATCACGTCGGATTGATGGAGGGGCGATCCCAATGATAGGATAGAGATTGTATCCTATGAACATGCAGGTCACCAATGGCCGTGAAAAATATAAGAAAAAGGTGAAAATTTGGTAAAAAAAATAGTGAATTTTAGGTAAAAATATCGAAAATGTGAAAATAAGGTGACAAAAAAATGTTGAATTCGATATACTATAACCACTGGGGCATAGTGAGGTGTTCATAATCCTTGGTTTAGACATACACCTCGAAATCATCGGATTGGGCGAATCTTTTAGCTAAGTGGTTGGTAGTGTATCCTATGAACATGCAGGTAACCAATGGCCGTTTTGCTATTTTTTTTTAAAAAACCTTCCTCTCTATATCCCTTAGGGTTTTTTTTAAAACAACGATATATCGTTTCATAAATGTGAATTCCACGTGAAAAATATAAGAAAAAGGTGAAAATTTGGTAAAAAAATAGTGAATTTCAGGTAAAAATATCGAAAATGTGAAAATACGGTGACAAAAAAATGTTAGTCAACGTGGCCTCCCACCTTGCCACCCGATTGATTGAGAGTGGTCCATCCAGGACTCATGTCCGTGATAAAAAGCTCTTTCTGGACCCAAGCCGTCACTCTGCAGGTTGGTGGCCGTGTAATGGGTGACGAGGGTCTTTCTCTTTTCTGCGTCGGCAGCGACATCACGTCGGATTGATGGAGGGGCGATCCCTATGATAGGATAGAGATTGTATCCTATGAACATGCAGGTCACCAATGGCCGTGAAAAATATAAGAAAAAGGTGAAAATTTGGTGAAAAAATAGTGAATTTTAGGTAAAAATATCGAAAATGTGAAATTAAGGTGACAAAAAAATGTTGAATTTGATAAACTATAACCACTGGGGCATAGTGAGGTGTTCATAATCCTTGGTTTAGACATACACCTCGAAATCATCGGATTGGGCGAATCTTTTAGCTAAGTGGTTGGTAGTGTATCCTTTGAACATGCAGGTCCCCAATGGCCGTTTTGCTATTTTTTTTAAATAACCTTCCTCTCTATATCCCTTAGGGTTTTTTTTAAAACAACGATACATCGTTTCATAAATGTGAATTCCACGTGAAAAATATAAGAAAAAGGTGAAAATTTGGTAAAAAAAATAGTGAATTTCAGGTAAAAATATCGAAAATGTGAAAATAAGGTGACAAAAAAATGTTAGTCAACGTGGCCTCCCACCTTGCCACCCGATTGATAGAGAATGGTCCATCCAGGACTCATGTCCGTGATAAACAGCTCTTTCTGGACCCAAGCCGTCACTCTGCAGGTTGGTGGCCGTGTAATGGGTGACGAGGGTCTTTCTCTTTTCTGCGTCGGCAGCGACATCACGTCGGATTGATGGAGGGGCGATCCCTATGATAGGATAGAGATTGTATCCTATGAACATGCAGGTCACCAATGGCCGTGAAAAATATAAGAAAAAGGTGAAAATTTGGTGAAAAAATAGTGAATTTTAGGTAAAAATATTGAAAATGTGAAAATAAGGTGACAAAAAAATGTTGAATTCGATAAACTATAACCACTGGGGCATAGTGAGGTGTTCATAATCCTTGGTTTAGACATACACCTCGAAATCATCGGATTGGGCGAATCTTTTAGCTAAGTGGTTGGTAGTGTATCCTATAAACATGCAGGTCACCAATGGCCGTTTTGCTATTTTTTTTAAATAACCTTCCTCTCTATATCCCTTAGGGTTTTTTTTAAAACAACGATATATCGTTTCATAAATGTGAATTCCACGTGAAAAATATAAGAAAAAGGTGAAAATTTGGTAAAAAAATAGTGAATTTCAGGTAAAAATATCAAAAATGTGAAACTAAGGTGACAAAAAAATGTTAGTCAACGTGGCCTCCCACCTTGCCACCCGATTGATTTAGAGTGGTCCATCCAGGACTCATGTCCGTGATAAAAAGCTCTTTCTGGACCCAAGCCGTCACTCTGCAGGTTGGTGGCCGTGTAATGGGTGACGAGGGTCTTTCTCTTTTCTGCGTCGGCAGCGACATCACGTCGGATTGATGGAGGGGCGATCCCTATGATAAGATAGAGATTGTATCCTATGAACATGCAGGTCACCAATGGCCGTTTTGCTATTTTTTTTAAATAACCTTCCCCTCTATATCCCTTAGGGTTTTTTTTTAAAACAACGATATATCGTTTCATAAATGTGAATTCCACGTGAAAAATATAAGAAAAAGGTGAAAATTTGGTAAAAAAATAGTGAATTTCAGGTAAAAATATCGAAAATGTGAAAATAAGGTGACAAAAAAATGTTAGTCAACGTGGCCTCCCACCTTGCCACCCGATTGATAGAGAGTGGTCCATCCAGGACTCATGTCCGTGATAAACAGCTCTTTCTGGACCCAAGCCGTCACTCTGCAGGTTGGTGGCCGTGTAATGGGTGACGAGGGTCTTTCTCTTTTCTGCGTCGGCAGCGACATCACGTCGGATTGATGGAGGTGCGATCCCTATGATAGGATAGAGATTGTATCCTATGAATATGCAGGTCACCAATGGCCGTGAAAAATATAAGAAAAAGGTGAAAATTTGGTGAAAAAATAGTGAATTTTAGGTAAAAATATTGAAAATGTGAAAATAAGGTGACAAAAAAATGTTGGATTCGATAAACTATAACCACTGGGGCATAGTGAGGTGTTCATAATCCTTGGTTTAGTCATACACCTCGAAATCATCGGATTGGGCGAATCTTTTAGCTAAGTGGTTGGTAGTGTATCCTATGAACATGCAGGTCACCAATGGCCGTTTTGCTATTTTTTTTTTAATAACCTTCCTCTCTATATCCCTTAGGGTTTTTTTTTAAACAACGATATATCGTTTCATAAATGTGAATTCCACGTGAAAAATATAAGAAAAAGGTGAAAATTTGGTAAAAAAATAGTGAGAATCAGGTAAAAAAATCGAAAATGTGAAAATAAGACGACAAAAAAATGTTAGTCAACGTGGCCTCCCACCTTGCCACCCGATTGATTGAGAGTGGTCCATCCAGGACTCATGTCCGTGATAAAAAGCTCTTTCTGGACCCAAGCCGTCACTCTGCAGGTTGGTGGCCGTGTAATGGGTGACGAGGGTCTTTCTCTTTTCTGCGTCGGCAGCGACATCACGTCGGATTGATGGAGGGGCGATCCCTATGATAGGATAGAGATTGTATCCTATGAACAAGCAGGTCACCAATGGCCGTGAAAAATATAAGAAAAAGGTGAAAATTTGGTAAAAAAATAGTGAATTTTAGGTAAAAATATCGAAAATGTGAAAATAAGGTGACAAAAAAATGTTGAATTCGATATACTATAACCACTGGGGCATAGTGAGGTGTTCATAATCCTTGGTTTAGACATACACCTCGAAATCATCGGATTGGGCGAATCTTTTAGCTAAGTGGTTGGTAGTGTATCCTATGAACATGCAGGTCACCAATGGCCGTTTTGCTATTTTTTTTAAATAACCTTCCTCTCTATATCCCTTAGGGTTTTTTTTTAAACAACGATATTTCGTTTCATAAATGTGAATTCCACGTGAAAAATATAAGAAAAAGGTGAAAATTTGGTAAAAAAATAGTGAATTTCAGGTAAAAATATCGAAAATGTGAAAATAAGGTGACAAAATAATGTTAGTCAACGTGGCCTTCCACCTTGCCACCCGATTGATTGAGAGTGGTCCATCCAGGACTCATGTCCGTGATAAAAAGCTCTTTCTGGACCCAAGCCGTCACTCTGCAGGTTGGTGGCCGTGTAATGGGTGACGAGGGTCTTTCTCTTTTCTGCGTCGGCAGCGACATCACGTCGGATTGATGGAGGGGCGATCCCTATGATAGGATAGAGATTGTATCCTATGAACATGCAGGTCACCAATGGCCGTGAAAAATATAAGAAAAAGGTGAAAATTTGGTAAAAAATAGTGAATTTTAGGAAAAAATATCGAAAATGTGAAAATAAGGTGACAAAAAAATGTTGAATTCATTTGAAAAACTTGTTTTAAAACTTGTATTAAAATAATTAAAAAACTTGTATTAAAACAATTGAAAAACTTGTTTTAAAACTTGTATTAAAACAATTGAAAAACTTGTTTTAAAACAAGTTTTTTAACCGTTTTAAAACAAGTTTACAACTGTTTTGAAACATGTTTACAACTGTTTTGAAACATGTTTACAACTGTTTTATTCTTAAAAAAGGCTTAGGGAATGATGGAAACAGGTCCACGACGTTGAGAAAGTTTTTTAACCGTTTTAAAACAAGTTTACAACTGTTTTGAAACATGTTTACAACTGTTTTGAAACATGTTTACAACTGTTTTATTCTTAAAAAAGGCTTAGGGAATGATGGAAACAGGTCCACGACGTTGAGGAAGTGAAGGAAAGTTCCAAAGGCAAAGGGTCTGGAGTGTGGGAAATGTCAAGTGACTATGGAATAATACAACGCCATGCTTAAAAACGATTAGGGAATGATGGAAACAGGTCCACGACGTAGAGGAAGTGGAGGCAAGCTGCAAAGGCAAACGGTCTGGAGAATGGGAAATGTCAATTAACTGTAGAATAATACAAAGTCATGCTTAAAGAGGCTTAGGGAATGATGGAAACAGGTCCACGACGTTGATAAAGTGAAGGGAAGTTGCAAAGGCAAAGGGTCTGGAGTGTGCGAAATGTCAAGTGACTATGGAATAATACAACGCCATGCTTAAAAACGAATAGGGAATGATGGAAACAGGTCCACGACGTAGAGGAAGTGGAGGGAAGTTACAAAGGCAAAGGGTCTGGAGTTGTGGGAAATGTCAAGTGACGATGGAATTATACTACGCCATGCTTAAAAAGTCTTAGGGAATGATGGAAACAGGTCCACGACGTAGAGGAAGTGGAGGGAAGTTGCAAAGGCAAAATAACGTAATTAATAAAGAGTTAAACCTGTTAAGGCAAAGCGTTGTATAATTTCATAGTCACTTGTCATTTACCACACTCCACACCTTTTGCCTTTGCAATTTCCCTCCATTTCCTATACGTCGTAGACCTGTTTCCATCATTCTCTAAGCCTTATTAAGCATAAAAGAGTTGTAAACTTGTTTTAAAACAGTTGTAAACTTGTTTTAAAACGGTTAAAATACTTGTTTTAAAACAGTTAAAAATCTTGTTTTAAAACATTTGAAAAACGTGTTTAAAAACTTGTATTAAAACAATTGAAAAACTTGTTTTAAAACTTGTATTAAAACAATTGAAAAATTTGTTTTGAAACAAGTTTACAACTGTTATAAAAAAAGGCTTAAAAGGTTATAAAAAAGGCTGTTAAAAAAGGCTTAGGGAATGATGGAAACCCAAATTATTTAAAGGGAGGTTATTTAAAAAAAAATAGCAAAACGGCCATTGGTGACCCGTATGTTCATAGGATACACTAACAACCACTTAGCTAAAAGATTCGCCCAATTCGATGATTTCGAGGTGTATGTCTAAACCAAGGATTATGAACACCTCACTATGCCCCAGTGGTTGTAGTATATCGCTACAAACACACAGGTCACCAATTATTTGCCACACAGGACGGGATTCGAACCCGAGCAGACGAATGCCACTGGCCAAGTGACACACGCCCTAGCCTTCTAGGCTATCTGTGCTTGAAGACTGAGGAGTCAAAAACCGGTATTTAAGCTGAGGCCACCGATTGCGAACAGATAGCGCTGCTGATGGTTGTTCAATGCGTTACCAGGTAGCAGCACCAGTAAGTCACGGACTATTTAGATGAAATCTTTTAGTTTAAACACAACAGTGATCATAAATGTGTTCCCGAGACTTTACTGCAAAACATTAGTTTCCCTAAAATGGCTATATTACGAAAACCTTGTCTAACTAAATCAAGGTTAAATTCAATATTACATTAAAAACTATATGTCTTTTGATTTTATGAGATTTCGGTTTCAAATAATGCTATCAGAACATAAAAATTTATAGGAAAACCAGAAAAATTAAAACAAAAACTAAGTTTTAACGTTTACTACAAATACCGGGATTTATCTTTCTTATATATTTTCTTATTGTGTTATTATTCAAAATAACCTAATTAATAAAGGGTTAAACCTGTTAAGGCAAAGCGTTGTATAATTCCATAGTCACTTGACATTTACCACACTCCACACCTTTTGCCTTTGCAACTTCCCTCCATTTCATATACGTCGTAGACCTATTTCCATAATTCCCCGTAGCCTTATTAATCATAAAAGAGTTGTAAACTTGTTTTAAAACAGTTGTAAACTTGTTTTAAAACGGTTAAAAAACTTGTTTTATAACAGTTAAAAAACTTGTTTTAAAACATTTTAAAAACTTGTTTTAAAACTTGTATTAAAACAATTAAAAAACTTGTATTAAAACAATTGAAAAACTTGTTTTAAAACTTGTATTAAAACAATTGAAAAACTTGTTTTAAAACAAATTTTGTAAGCGTTTTAAAACAAGTTTACAACTGTTTTGAAACAAGTTTACAACTGTTTTATTCTTAAAAAAAGGCTTAAGGAATGATGGAAACAGGTCCACGACGTTGAGAAAGTGAAGGAAAGTTGCAAAGGCAAAGGGTCTGGAGTGTGGGAAATGTCATGTGACTATGGAATAATACAACGCCATGCTTAAAAACGATTAGGGAATGATGGAAACAGGTCCACGACGTAGAGGAAGTGGAGGCAAGCTGCAAAGGCAAACGGTCTGGAGAGTAGGAAATGTCAATTAACTGTGGAATAATACAAAGTCATGCTTAAAGAGGCTTAGGGAATGATGGAAACAGGTCCACGACGTTGAGAAAGTGAAGGGAAGTTGCAAAGGCAAAGGGTCTGGAGTGTGGGAAATGTCATGTGACTATGGAATAATACATCGCCATGCTTAAAAGCGACTAGGGAATGATGGAAACAGGTCCACGACGTAGAGGAAGTGGAGGGAAATTGCAAAGGCAAACGGTCTGGAAAGTTTTTCAACTGTTTTGAAACAAGTTTTTCAACTGTTTTAAAACAAGTTTTCAACTGTTTTAAAACAAGTTTTTCAACTGTTTTAAAACAAGTTTTTCAACTGTTTTAAAACAAGTTTTTCAACTGTTTTAAAACAAGTTTTTCAACTGTTTTAAAACAAGTTTTTCAACTGTTTTAAAACAAGTTTTTTAACTATTTTAAAACAAATTTACAACTGTTTTGAAACAACTGAAAATGTGTAACGTGAAATATGAAATGTGAAATGTGAAATGTGAAATGTGAAATATGAAATGAAAATGAAAAAGAAAATGAAAATGAAAATGAAAATGAAAATGAATATGAAAATGAAAATGAAAATGAAAATAAAAATGAAAATGAAAATGAACTATTTTAATACAAGTTTACAACCGATGTAAAATAAGTTTACAACTTTTTGAAACAATTTTACAACTGTTTTTATATAAGTTTACAACTGTTTTGAAACAAGTTTTTCAACTGTTTTAAACCAGTTTTTCAACCGTTTTAAAACAAGTTTTTCAATTGTTTTAAAACAATCTTACAACTGTTCTGAAACAAGTTTACAACTGTTTTGAAACAACTAAAAATGTGTAATGTGAAATATGAAATGTGAAATGTGGAATTTGAAATGTGAAATGTGAAATGTGAAATTAATGTGAAATGTGAAATTAATGTGAAATGTAAAATGTAAAATGAAAATGAAAATGAAAATGAAAATGAAAATGAAAATGAAAATGAAAATGAAAATGAAAATGAAAATGAAAATGAAAATGAAAATGAAAATGAAAATGAAAATGAAAATGAAAATGAAAATGAAAATGAAAATGAAAATGAAAATGAAAATGAAAATGAAAATGAAAATGAAAATGAAAATGAAAATGAAAATGAAAATGAAAATGAAAATGAAAATGAAAATGAAAATGAAAATGAAAATGAAAATGAAAATGAAAATGAAAATGAAAATGAAAATGAAAATGAAAATGAAAATGAAAATGAAAATGAAAATGAAAATGAAAATGAAAATGAAAATGAAAATGAAAATGAAAATGAAAATGAAAATGAAAATGAAAATGAAAATGAAAATGAAAATGAAAATGAAAATGAAAATGAAAATGAAAATGAAAATGAAAATGAAAATGAAAATGAAAATGAAAATGAAAATGAAAATGAAAATGAAAATGAAAATGAAAATGAAAATGAAAATGAAAATGAAAATGAAAATGAAAATGAAAATGAAAATGAAAATGAAAATGAAAATGAAAATGAAAATGAAAATGAAAATGAAAATGAAAATGAAAATGAAAATGAAAATGAAAATGAAAATGAAAATGAAAATGAAAATGAAAATGAAAATGAAAATGAAAATAAAAATGAAAATAAAAGTTTTTTAACAGTTTTAAAACAAGTTTTTCAACTGTTTTAAAACAAGTTTTTCAACTGTTTTGAAACAAGTTATTCAACTGTTTTGAAACAAGTTTTTCAACTGTTTTAAAACAAGTTTACAACTGTTTTGAAACAACCAGAAATGTGTAATGTGAAATATGAAATGTGAAATGTGAAATGTGAAATGTGAAATGTGAAATGTGAAATGTGAAATGTGAAAATTGAAAACTGCTAGATAAATTGAAAATTTATACAAACAGTATTTAATGTATACAATTTAATGATGTAACACATATTGATATCTTATGTCAAGGATTGGCTGACGAGGTAAGTTTAGCCATTTGTCACGAAAACGTAATCACGGGGCTATAAAATTAACTAAAACTATAATTGTAAGACTATATTACTTACGTCAATAGCTCATTGAATTTCACTTTATGTTTCAGTACATGTTTCGACACATTGTCATCATCTGTCTCATCTGACTCAGTCTGTCCCCGACCCGCGGCGTGATCGTGTGTTTTGTTCGAACAGGCCTGCATGTCTTAAAGCTTTACGTGTTGTAAATGTATATGTTCCGTGTCGTGTCGTATTTGTGTTACGTGTTACGTGTTTATTTAATTGAACATTGACGAAACCATATGGTGAATAAAAACTTCACTAGTACTCAGCTGATGATGACAATGTGTCGAAACATGTACTGCAACATGAAGTGAAATTCAATGAGCTATTGACGTAAGTAATATAGTTAGTCCGGCAGCCAAATGAGGATTTTGTCCCTAACCTGGTTTTGTTCTATTAAGTTTTTTTTACTGTTGTTTTGAGTTATATAGGGTATGTAGACCATAAAACCACCGGGCAACAAGAAACAATTAGACATTTTAATAGACTTTAAAGTTAAGAATAGTTTAGCCCAACAGGATATTCTTAGCTTAAACAAAATGTTAAAAGATAAATGGGTGGATGATAGCATAATTACTGATTACTTTCTGTCCTTGCAAAGTTATGTAATTGAAGGTCAATCCCTTTTTATCACCCCTGCTCTGTCACAGCTAATAAAGCTTGACAATCAAGATGTTATTACAGACATAACTAAATCTGTCGAGTACTCCAATTGTAAATATGTATTTATTCCTGTTAATAATAGCAATGATCTGGTAAATGGGGAATCAGGTTCTCACTGGTCTCTGTTGTTTATTGACAAATCTCAACAACACGCTTACCACTTGGATTCTCTTCCAGGGTCTAACAATAAGTGTGCGAAGACCGTTTCTCTCAATCTAAGTATACCATCTGAAAATGTATTTTCAGTCCCTTGCTTTAAACAGAGAAATGACTTTGAGTGTGGAATCAATGTGTTGGTTCATGCTAAGACCATTTTGCACTATTATTGTTTAAATTTAGTAAATAAACCCTTTTTGGATTGGTTTGGTTGTCAGCTTGCACCATCTGATGTTATTAATCAAAACATACATCAACCTAAAGCTGAAAGTGGTATTGTATCTTATACATTAAATGAGGTAAAAAGTTCTACCAGTTCAAATGAATGTACAGGGGTAACAAACAATGGCAATAAGTTGTCTGTAAAGCTTAAGCGTAATAGTTCTGGTGATTGGGTAGTAAAAAAACACAAAAAAACTCGACTAAACGAACAACCAAAGGTACCTGAAACATGTTTTGAAAATCAAAATAAATTTAGCGTTCTTGCATCACTAGACAATGATCTTTCCCTGGAGCGTCAATCATCTCCTCCAAAAAAGACACCCACTCCTAGGGTGACTCCTGGAAAGACTGTCCCTCCAAAAAAAAATGTATCTACCTCAAAAAAACCATTTCCATCCAAAACAAGCTCCATCGGGCAAACTCACGCTCATGTTCCGCTCCCTGTACCCTCAGCCCGTACCCTCCCAAAGCCAGTGTCGATTGTTGTGTGCTCAGATAGTCACGGGCGCCACATATCGAGGCTGCTAAGAGAAAATGTAAAATCAGAAAGTGTAATTACTGAGTGGGTAAAACCTAATGGTAAGATGGAAAACATTTTAGAAACTTTAAGACCATATTCTTCAAATGTATGTGATTATATCGTCATTATGGGGGGGACAAATAATATTGTAAACGAACGCTGCAGCTTAGATTTTGTCTTAGATTTGGAAACTACTCTTGGCAAAATGTCTAGTCAGAAAGTTATCCTCGTCGGTCTTCCTGCTAGACACGACAACCCCTCCCTCAATACATCTGTGAATAAAGTAAACTCTGATCTTCTTAGTCTTTCATCTAAATACAATAACGTCACTTTTCTGTCCTTAAGTTCCATCCCTCGTTTTGCATTCACCAGACATGGGCTACATCTGAATTTTAAGGGCAAGCATATGTTGGCAAACCTCTTGGCAGATTCAATGAACCTTTCTAAATGCTCTTTCCCCATCCAGACACCTAGTCATATCTATAGTCAACTCTATCCTAAGCCTCGGCTGAACCACGAATCAGTGACAGTCTCCAAACAAATAAAACCATATCCTGTACGTTCTTATATAGCTGAGCAAAGTAACAACCACAATACTCGAACATTTGTCTCCGAACATTTTTTAGGGGAGGCTCGGAAACCTGTGGGGGTTCCTTGGGCACACTTCCTCAGGGAAACCAGAGAAAGGATAAGGTGATTAACTGTCTCAAAATGGCACATCAGAATATTAGGAGTCTAATGCACAAAGTAGATCTGCTAGAAATATTTATTAAAGACGAAATTCCTGATATTCTGTGTTTGTCCGAACATTTCTTGAAAGAGCATGAGATAGAAAATTTAGTCTTAGGCAACTTGACTTATGTCTCTGCTTTTTGTAGAACCAAAATGAATGGGGGCGGTGTGGCAATATGGTGCTCTCCTGGTATAAAACACCGACCACTTGACTGTAAAGCGTTTAGTGTAGAAGGCGAGTGTGAACTTTCTGCAATGTCAGTAGAAGTTAGTAAAAAAAGTAAAATACTTGTTGTAGCAGGCTACAGACCACCGTCAGGTCACCATGATCACTTCTTTGAATTTATGAACGACTGTTTAAATGAATATGCAGCTAAGCACAACAAGGTTTTTGTTCTTGGAGACTTTAATATTGATCTATCTATTGACAGCTTTTCTGGTAGTAAATTTACTGCCATCATGGCGTCATTTGGTCTGTACAACACTATCCACTCGTATACAAGAGAAGCCTCAGGATCATGCACCTTAATTGATCATATATTTACAAACGATCATGATGGCACAAAGAGTGAAGTTATTAAGACTATACTGTCTGACCACAGTGCCCAGACTATAACAACGAACATAAATTTATCGAACAATGACAGGCAAGTCAAGTTTAAGTATGGACGGAGTTTTAATACCTCTAATATTGAAACGTTCAAATATTATCTAAAAAATGAAAAATGGGATAAGGTGTTCCAAGTGACAAAAACAGAGAATAAGTACAATGCTTTCATAAGCCAGTTTAAGTACTATTTTGAGATATGTTTTCCAGAAAAATTAAAAAAGACATATAAAAAAATCCAATTCACACATTAAAATGTCTGACGAACTTAAAAACTTAAAGGAGCAATGTTTCATATACCACGAAAAAACAAAACATTTACATTCGAATCACTTTTTAAGACAATACTACTTTAGAATAAAAGATAGATTCAGGAGAATAATAAGAGAAGAGAAATCAAAGGCCGTATTAAATATCATCGAGGAATCCGACAATAGAACCAAAGGAATCTGGAAAGTTATAAATAATAACAGACGGAAAAAAGGTGAAAGGGGTATAGAAAGTATTAATTTAAATACTAGTTTTGGTGGCATTGTTTCTGAACCCAAGGATGTTTGTGAGAAACTCAATCAACTCTTTATTAAAACGGTTGGAAGTCCGTTATGTGTCACAAACAACGTCCAAAACAATAGTATAGATAGAAATACAAGCTCTTTTTTCCTAAGACCAATTAATCCAGATGAAATAATAAAAATTATACAAAGCCTTAAGAGTAAAAGGTCTGCTGGAGTGGATGGGATATCACCAAAACTAATCAAGTCAATCTCAGACTTAATTTCAACACCGTTAAGTCACATAATAAATAGCTCGTTTGCCGAGGGAAAGTTTCCTAGCCAGCTAAAATTGTCTTTGGTAAGGCCAATCTTTAAGAGCGGAGATAGAAGTTCTTGCCATAACTACAGGCCTGTAAGTCTAGTTTCGACGTTCTCGAAGGTTTTTGAGAAAGCAGTAATTAGTAGGCTGTGCGATTTCCTAGAGAAACACAATATATTAGTTGGAAAACAGTACGGCTTTGTAAAGAACAGTTCCACAACAAAGGCCATACTCAGCCTCATAAATAAAGTAGTCAAAGACATTGATTCGGGACAGTCTGTGGCTGGCATGTTCATTGACTTGAGTCGTGCTTTTGACTTAGTTGACCATGGTCTACTTCTGGGAAAAATGCATGATGCTGGCATTAGAGGCATTGCTCTTGATTGGTTTACATCATACCTTAAAGGAAGAAAGCAGTATGTAGCAATCCCTGCCATCGATGAAACAGGTCTTCTAAAGTATCATCGTTCTGCTGACGCCTCAGTCACGAGAGGTGTGCCCCAGGGTTCCGTCCTCGGACCGACCTTATTCCTTCTATTTATAAACAACTTGCCCACTTGCGCAAACAAGGCAAACATTTGTCTGTTTGCCGATGATACATCTCTTACTGTATCCAGTCATTCTACAGAAACACTTGAGCAATCGATTTTTCTTGAATCTAATAGCCTGCTCCAATGGTGTGAGGAACATCACCTTGTCCTAAATGCAAAAAAACCCAACTTCTCCAATTTAGCATTTCAAATCATCAAACAAACAAAAAACAAGGAACATTTAGCTTACTGTTGGGTGAAAATGAGATCCATCCCTGTCAAGAGGTTAAGTTCCTTGGTGTGGTCCTTGATGAAAATCTTAACTACCACAAACATATCAAACATGTCACAACAAAAATATCAGTTGGTATTTCCATGCTACGTATGCTTAGCCAAACAGTAAATTCAGAAGTCCTCCTGTCTGCTTATTATGGTCTTGTATATCCATATTTATCCTATGCTGTCCCTGTCTGGGGTAGTGAAAGTGAAAAGACGAAGTTTCTTTTCCGACAACAATTGAAAGCCATCCGCATCATATTTTCCCTACCTAAACGACAATCCTGCAAAGACATTTTCCAAAAATTCCGAATTCTAACCTTCCCATCCATATACATTTTTGAAACACTATCCTTCACCAGAAAAAATATATCTTCTTTTTGTTCACAGATCAACAATAGATATCCCCTTCGTAATTCTTCCGACCTTGCAATTCCTAAGCACTCAACTTCCTTCTTCCAAAAAAACTTTCAATACAATGCCGTCAAGCTTTTCAATAACCTTCCTCCTTCCTTAAAGACCGAACAGGATTTAAATAGATTTCAGAAAAAACTAAAGAATTTTTTGCTGGATAATGCCTTCTGCAGCGTTCGTGAATTTCTTTGCCCTAGAACTGGTGGGGTAAATATAGTAGCATAGTGGACAGTTTTAATTTATATAAGAGAGTTTTTTTGTTATGTAAATATTGTATTTTATTTTGTTTTGTTGACGTAGCTAATGCATTGTATGTTAATTTTGCTGAATAAACGACTTATGACTTATGACTTATGACCGGGTACTTTTTTGGTACCCTTGGGCAATAGCCGCCATCTTGGAAAATGGCGGAAAACGTAATTTACAGTGTAAGCTTTTACTTAAAACTCTGTTATCAAAATAACATGCTATTTACAGCAGTGCAAACGCTTTTACAATACTCACACTAAAATTCCATGCAGGAAAATATCATATTTTAATTATATATTGTGTGTTTTAAGGCCAGTATTTCTTTTTAAATTTAATAATTTAGATAAAAAATATGTTCTATCCCTACTTTTTTCATCTTTGTGCTAAAATCTTTGAAAAAAGGCCATGATACATGTAACAAAAGTTGTAGATCTTAAAATTGTGCATCCAATGCACCTATAGGGATCTTTGTTGGATCAATGATAACTTCACAACAATGTGTAAAAATAACTTTTATTTTAATTTTTTCTATGACAAATAGGGGTATCTAATAAATGAACATAATTTATATAATCCTTCCTAAGAATATTCTGTAGTTCTTTTCTTCTGTTTTTGGTATCAATATGCTCAATAAACCAACGGCTTTCATTTACGCTAATTAAAATTCAAATCATAGGATGTAGCTAGTTATGGACCCCCCCCCAAAAAAAGAGAGTAATTTTAATTATAAAAAAGTCTCATCAAAGCCCTATATCTTTGGCGATTATTATGTTATGTTTTATGTATTTATATGAACACAGTCGGTAACGTACTAGCTTTCATGGATAATATTAATTATTGGGTTTCAAAAAATTTTAGGTATAGATCATCAATCAATAAATCAATAATTTTTCTTGTAATTTGTTGATTTGTAAATTGGGAATAGTCCGGCAACCAAACAGGGAATTTCCCTTGAACCCTGTTTTGTTCTATTACGTTTTTTTACTGATGATATTTTATTTTGGTAGTATATAGATGCAGAAAATAGCGGGTACTTACAAAGTACCTTTGGGTAACTTCTAGAATTTGAGATAATAATTGTCCATATTAATAAATAAATCGATTAATTTAAAACATGATAATTAAGCTATAAACTATGCGTTTTTAGTTCGAATATCATGAAATTTAGTATGAAACCTCGTTATAATGTTACTCATAAATTTACCAGATATTAGCCATATCAAAGCTGTTTCATACTGGAGGCGGAAAACGTGGTTTTTATCTTTAAGAATTGAATTTTTTCCCCAATTGAAAAAAAACTTGTTATACGACCTTGTTTTAGTGTTACCGGTACCTATAGGCGAACAAAATATAAGTTTTGCCAATTTAAACCTAAACTTCTATAAGTTAAAAAAAAAAAAAATAGCAAAACGGCCATTGGTGACCCGTATGTACATAGGATACACTAACAACCACTTAGCTAAAAGATTCGCCCAATTCGATGATTTCGAGGTGTATGTCTAAACCAAGGATTATGAACACCTCACTATGCCCCAGTGGTTGTAGTATATCGCTACAAACACACAGGTCACCAATTATTTGCCACACAGGACGGGATTCGAACCCGAGCAGACGAATGCCACTGGCCAAGTGACACACGCCCTAGCCTTCTAGGCTATCTGTGCTTGAAGACTGAGGAGTAAAAACCGGTATTTAAGCTGAGGCCACCGATTGCGAACAGATAGCGCTGCTGATGGTTGTTCAATGCGTTACCAGGTAGCAGCACCAGTTAGTCACGGACTATTTAGATGAAATCTTTTAGTTTAAACACAACAGTGATCATCAATGTGTTTCCGAGACTTTACTGCAAAACATTAGTTTCCCTAAAATGGCTATATTACGATAACCTTGTCTAACTAAATCAAGTTTAAATTCAATATTACATTAAAAACTATATGTCTTTTGATTTTATGAGATTTCGGTTTCAAATAATGCTATCAGAACATAAAAATTTATAGGAAAACCAGAAAAATTAAAACAAAAACTAAGTTTTAACGTTTACTACGAATACCGGGATTTATCTTTCTTATATATTTTCTTATTGTGTTATTATTCAAAATAACCTAATTAATAAAGGGTTAAACCTGTTAAGGCAAAGCGTTGTATAATTCCATAGTCACTTGACATTTACCACACTCCACACCTTTTGCCTTTGCAACTTCCCTCCATTTCATATACGTCGTAGACCTATTTCCATCATTCCCTAAGCCTTATTAAGCATAAAAGAGTTGTAAACTTGTTTTAAAACAGTTGTAAACTTGTTTTAAAACGGTTAAAAAACTTGTTTTAAAACAGTTAAAAAACTTGTATTAAAACATTTGAAAAACTTGTTTTAAAACTTGTATTAAAACAATTAAAAAACTTGTATTAAAACAATTAAAAAACTTGTTTTAAAACTTGTATTAAAACAATTAATTGAAAAACTTGTTTTAAAACAAATTTTTTAAGCGTTTTAAAACAAGTTTACAACTGTTTTGAAACAAGTTTACAACTGTTTTATTCTTTAAAAAAGGCTTAAGGAATGATGGAAACAGGTCCACGACGTTGAGGAAGTGAAGGAAAGTTGCAAAGGCAAAGGGTCTGGAGTGTGGGAAATGTCATGTGACTATGGAATAATACAACACCATGCTTAAAAACGATTAGGGAATGATGGAAACAGGTCCACGACGTAGAGGAAGTGGAGGCAAGCTGCAAAGGCAAACGGTCTGGAGAATGGGAAATGTCAATTAACTGTATAATAATACAAAGTCATGCTTAAAGAGGCTTAGGGAATGATGGAAACAGGTCCACGACGTTGAGAAAGTGAAGGGAAGTTGCAAAGGCAAAGGGTCTGGAGTGTGGGAAATGTCATGTGACTATGGAATAATACATCGCCATGCTTAAAAGCGATTAGGGAATTATGGAAACAGGTCCACGACGTAGAGGAAGTGGAGGGAAATTGCAAAGGCAAACGGTCTGGAAAGTTTTTCAACTGTTTTAAAACAAGTTTTTCAACTGTCTAAAACAAGTTTTCAACTGTTTTAAAACAAGTTTTTCAACTGTTTTAAAACAAGTTTTTCAACTGTTTTAAAACAAGTTTTTCAACTGTTTTAAAACAAGTTTTTCAACTGTTTTAAAACAAGTTTTTCAACTGTTTTAAAACAAGTTTTTCAACTATTTTAAAACAAGTTTACAACTGTTCTGAAACAAGTTTACAACTGTTTTGAAACAACTGAAAATGTGTAACGTGAAATATGAAATATTAAATGTGAAATGTGAAATGTGAAATGTGAAATGAAAAATAAAATGAAAATGAAAATGAAAATGAATATGAAAATGAAAATGAAAATGAAAATGAAAATAAAAATAAAAATGAAAATGAAAATTAAAATGAACTATTTTAATACAAGTTTACAACCGTTGTAAAATAAGTTTACAACTTTTTGAAACAATTTTACAACTGTTTTTATATAAGTTTACAACTGTTTTAAAACAAGTTTTTCAACTGTTTTAAAACAAGTTTACAACTGTTTTGAAACAACTGGAAATGTGTAATGTGAAATGTGAAATGTGAAATGTGAAATGTGAAATGTGAAAATTGAAAACTGCTAGATAAATTGAAAATTTATACAAACAGTATTTAATGTATACAATTTAATGATGTAACACATATTGATATCTTATGTCAAGGATTGGCTGACGAGGTAAGTTTAGCCATTTGTCACGAAAACGTAATCACGGGGCTATAAAATTAACTAAAACTATAATTGTAAGACTATATTACTTACGTCAATAGCTCATTGAATTTCACTTTATGTTTCAGTACATGTTTCGACACATTGTCATCATCTTTCTCATCTGACTCAGTCTGTCCCCGACCCGCGGCGTGATCGTGTGTTTTGTTCGAACAGGCCTGCATGTCTTAAAGCTTTACGTGTTGTAAATGTATATGTTCCGTGTCGTGTCGTATTTGTGTTACGTGTTACGTGTTTATTTAATTGAACATTGACGAAACCATATGGTGAATAAAAACTTCACTAGTACTCAGCTGATGATGACAATGTGTCGAAACATGTACTGCAACATGAAGTGAAATTCAATGAGCTATTGACGTAAGTAATATAGTTAGTCCGGCAGCCAAATGAGGATTTTGTCCCTAACCTGGTTTTGTTCTATTAAGTTTTTTTTACTGTTGTTTTGAGTTATATAGGGTATGTAGACCATAAAACCATCGGGTACTTTTTTGGTACCCTTGGGCAATAGCCGCCATCTTGGAAAATGGCGGAAAACGTAATTTACAGTGTAAGCTTTTACTTAAAACTCTGTTATCAAAATAACATGCTATTTACAGCAGTGCAAACGCTTTTACAATACTCACACTAAAATTCCATGCAGGAAAATATCATATTTTAATTATATATTGTGTGTTTTAAGGCCAGTATTTCTTTTTAAATTTAATAATTTAGATAAAAAATATGTTCTATCCCTACTTTTTTCATCTTTGTGCTAAAATCTTTGAAAAAAGGCCATGATACATGTAACAAAAGTTGTAGATCTTAAAATTGTGCATCCAATGCACCTATAGGGATCTTTGTTGGATCAATGATAACTTCACAACAATGTGTAAAAAATAACTTTTATTTTAATTTTTTCTATGACAAATAGGGGTATCTAATAAATGAACATAATTTATATAATCCTTCCTAAGAATATTCTGTAGTTCTTTTCTTCTGTTTTTGGTATCAATATGCTCAATAAACCAACGGCTTTCATTTACGCTAATTAAAATTCAAATCATAGGATGTAGCTAGTTATGGACCCCCCCCCCCAAAAAAAAAGAGTAATTTTAATTATAAAAAAGTCTCATCAAAGCCCTATATCTTTGGCGATTATTATGTTATGTTTTATGTATTTATATGAACACAGTCGGTAACGTACTAGCTTTCATGGATAATATTAATTAT
The DNA here is from genome assembly GCF_028750875.1 of Macrosteles quadrilineatus. Taxonomy (NCBI): domain Eukaryota; kingdom Metazoa; phylum Arthropoda; class Insecta; order Hemiptera; family Cicadellidae; genus Macrosteles; species Macrosteles quadrilineatus. Next base: position 90,749,256 of record NW_026542596.1, read on the forward strand.
TGGGTTTCAAAAAATTTTAGGTATAGATCATCAATCAATAAATCAATAATTTTTCTTGTAATTTGTTGATTTGTAAATTGGGAATAGTCCGGCAACCAAACAGGGAATTTCCCTTGAACCCTGTTTTGTTCTATTACGTTTTTTTACTGATGATATTTTATTTTGGTAGTATATAGATGCAGAAAATAGCGGGTACTTACAAAGTACCTTTGGGTAACTTCTAGAATTTGAGATAATAATTGTCCATATTAATAAATAAATCGATTAATTTAAAACATGGTAATTAAGCTATAAACTATGCGTTTTTAGTTCGAATATCATGAAATTTAGTATGAAACCTCGTTATAATGTTACTCATAAATTTACCAGATATTAGCCATATCAAAGCTGTTTCAAACAAGAGGCGGAAAACGTGGTTTTTATCTTTAAGAATTGAATTTTTTCCCCAATTGAAAAAAAAACTTGTTATACGACCTTGTTTTAGTGTTACCGGTACCTATAAGCGAACAAAATATAAGTTTTGCCAATTTAAACCTAAACTTCTATAAGTTACTAGCAAGACACATTCTTTACATCATTATTATGGCATGTAATAATAATACTCGATTATGAAGTTAACTGAATTCCCGTAGCACTTGTGGCTATGCTTGTTAGTATTTGCGTTACATTGAAAAAAGACAATAAGTTAACAAAATTAATAAAATCGATTTCAACATAGTTGAGTTTTATTATTTTGTATTGTAATATAAATATTTTATTCATGTAAAATTGTAACTTACATAATAGACCTACATGTAGAAATAACTTGTAAATAACGTTTCAGTAACCTTAGTGACTATTAGCGATTTCTTTATAGGGAAGTAGCTATTACCGTAGGTCTCATGGTAAGACCTAAGCCCGGGACCGATTTACATCATTTTGATGTCCCCAGAGGCCAAACACACTCTTTCGCACAAATTTATATATATATATATATATATATATGTATTTAGAAAATTTAAAAAATAGTTCATTTAAAATACTATGTTATTTTAATTATAAAAAATTATTAATGCATATTAATAATTATAGAGAATATTGTAAAATGTTTTAGTTGGCTTGTTTTTGGATATATTTTTAATCAAACTTGGCAGATTTTTTTAATTCTATACTAAGCTATAAAAAATAATAAAAATAATAAAAATAAAGAAATATTTTAGTAAAAAATACACTTTATTAGTTTCCCTTTAGCAGCAAACCAGGTACTCGTTAAACATAAATGTGAATTTAATAGATTAATTGAAAATCAATTCAGGCAAATGGAAATTTGCTCATTCGTCAGGTTTGCTGCAGCGGGGGTATTAACTCATTATTCTACACTGTCATAGTCTTCACTGACGTCTTGAGTTTGTATTTTTCTATTTCAACAGGTATTATATCCACAATGACAAAATACTGTGCAAGGTAAGCCTGAGTTCACTGGTGCATATCAAACGCAACAAAAAAACTTGATAGGAATAAACCAGGTTAGGTTCATATCTGAGTGTACCCATAGCTTACTGAGGTTTTCTTCACCAAAATGAATAACACAGCTCATTTAGATCTTGAGATATAGATCTTTAATAAAAGACAGTCCTTAAAATTGAAAACCTAGTGTTAGTTAGAGGTCTACAACTCACCTTAAGCTCTACATATTTAAATGAAAATTGTCTCAAATGAAAGTTCTAAGTTGACTTAGTGTTTTTAGATCAGAACGAATAACATAGTACACATAGCAGCTGAGAAATATGGCTTTAAGTACAGAAGAAAGTTAAGAAACAACAACTTTTATTCTACGTTTAAGCTTATAACTCGCCCCAAACACGTCAGATTGTAATAAATAATAGCTGAAAAGAACCATTAAATCCAGTAACTCACTGAGTATTCATAGTAAACTAGAGGTCGTCCAGTGGTCGAAACTCGACCATAAAAAATATGACAGTTGGATTTTTTAGCTAGAAGCGGTTGAGATATGGTGTAATATCTTTGCATTGCAGATGAACCTTTTTGGCTGTAGGCTGTAGTGAGTGCGATCCATCAATGTATACAACCTAACATCGATGGTGTTAGGTTATATCTTTGTTATATACATCAAAGGTGCGATCATGTGTTCAATGTTTACATGTCAATTTTTGGGGTCAAATCAATAAAAACAAACTGGCATGTCGTCAATCAGGGACAATGTTGTATTACTTACAAAAGAAATTTCATTTAAGATCAAATGAATTAATTTTGTATGTGTCATTGTCTGATTTATTAGAAAACATTCAGCTTTTAGGCTACTGCATTTTATAAACCAAACTTGAATCTTGCTTCCTTGGCCTATCGTACAACGTTTTCCGAATCGTAAATCATCATTATGTCCCAACAGTTTATTATGTGTATCCCAGTCAAAGCAACTACATTATTCTATTAATATAATGATCAATATTAATTTTGCAAGAAGATTCAATATTTTAATATCTGCTCGTGTAAATTAATTATTTTCAAAGCAACCATCACTTAATTTGGAGGAAATTTAAACAACAATTTGTTCATTAGTTGATTTGGAATTAGGAATCATGTCTCTATTTCACAGTAAATATTCTCTAATGATTAGCTACAAAGTACAAAGTTATTCATCAAATTCCAAGAATATATTATGCCAGTTTGTTTGTTTTGATTTAACCTCGCATTAAAAAGGTTCATCTTCAAAGATATGCAACCACAGCTTAACCACTTCTAGCTAAAAAATCCAATTGCACTGTACAGACTTCTCTATTTTTCACCCCACACTGTAAATAAAACATGTGATTGGAATTTGTTTTGATTTTCTGTTTATATTTTGTTGTTATTTCGTCACCAGCATAGCAACCCATAAAGCCCATGTTAATTTTTTGTTAATTTCAAATTCATTTTTTGTGCTTATCTTTGAGCCTATTTTAATTTATAAAGGGATTCTGCACACCTACAGGAAAATAGCTTTCTAACAGTATGCGTAGATTTTCCCTCCGATGTACACGAGCTGAGAAAAAAGGTTTTAAAGAAACATGCTTGCCTATTAATATATAGATACCGCTATTACATCTTCCCACCACGTTGTGTACGTTGTGTAATTTCATATAACGTAATAATTATAACCTGGGATAATATCTTTAATTAAAGACAAATCTTGGAAAAACTAAAATGTTATTTGGTTAAAGTTCTATAAATCCCCTCAAACCCGATAGATTTGAATGGCCAATGCCTCAAATGAAAGCCAGTAGTTTGCTGAGTATTTTATTATAAAAAAAAAACATAACATCGCATAATCAGTACTCGAGTAACAATCTTTTTTTCAAAGAAAATTATACAACCATTAAAATCTTTGTTGGTTGAAGTCTTGTAATTCACCTCCGACTCGTTCGTTTTCAGTGATCTACATGTCAAATGGATGCCAATTGTTTACTGAGTGTTTTTATTGCAATACATACAACATCTAATAATAATAACTCAATGGGTTGGTCAAAATTTAAACTTTTTATGAAAAAAAATGTTGTTTCTTTGCAGTGAAGATGAATAGATCGACCTTAAAGTCCTTAAATACAACAGTCAATAGTTCAAATTAAATTTGATAATTTTACAAACATTTTAATACCAAAAACAGCCAGAGAGAAGTGGCGGATAGTCTCAGGAAAGATGTTACAATTTTATTGAACATATAAAATATCCTTATTTTACATTGAAAATCAATAAAAACATTATTTTCTAACGCTTTGTTCTGGCGTTACCCTTGATCCAACAAATATCCAATAGATTTTTTCGATGCCAAATTTAAAGCTCTACAAACTTTATAATGTATATTATAGTCATATTATGAGTAATTAAGGCGCAAAATTGAAATAAAAATAAATATGACATTATTTTTTTATAAATTATAATCTTTGAAAAGTAATACTGACCTTAAAACAAATTATATATATTTAATATATGGTATTTCTGAGTAGGGAATTTAACCATAAACATTTTAAAATAACATGCATTGTTCCATCTTTAATCGTTTTTAAATTACATTGGTTTAAGTAAAAGCTTACACTGAAATTTACGTTTCCCGCCATTTTCCAAGATGGCGGCTGTTGCCCAAGGGTACCAAAAAAGTACCCGGTGGTTTTAGGGTCTACTTACCCTAGATATCACATATCAACAATAAAATAACTTAATAGGACAAAACCAGGTTCGGGTCAATTCTGCCGGACTAAGTCTTACAACAATATCTACAGCTCAGGGGCTTAACAATGAATTTAAATAAAACTATAAACAAAACAGAACGGTTCTATTTATAAAACGATCTATCAAATTTTCATCGTCAACTGCATCGTCATATGGAATTTAATATTTACATCTGGTCTTTGCTTTATTATATCAATTATAATCAATGGACGATCGGTCTTAAGCCCTCTCCCTGAATAGTGACTAAGAGCCAGCATCTCAAGTTGGGCTTGTAGATGTCGCCTTGGTCAGGTATGAGTATGAGTAAAACATCCATCTGTGGAAGAGCTTATTGGTAGAGGCCCAAGTACAATAAACTGACGACTACTTGGGTGAACGTTTTTTGAGTTCCACATATTTTCAGGGTTCGATTACTTATTTTGTTATCTTTACTGTGTGTGTACGCCCACCGACAATTTACTTTATGATAATTGTTTAGACTTTTAAAAACCTTGATAAAAAAATTCATGATGAAATCTGTAATTAAATAGTTAGAAAGGTTAATCCAGTTCAATGAACAAATAAGATCGAAATCAAATCTTTTACTTACCACATCAGTTTTAAAAGATCACACTTTTACAAGTAGTATTCTATTGTAAGCTTTATGTCTCGATAACGAATCGCCATGGTTTCCTTTTTAGTAGATAAATTCATCAGCTTTATTTGTATGAATAAAACCATTAATTATTGTAACTCGTCCTCTGGTCACAGTACTAAATGTTAACTGTAGAGGTTAACTGTAAGAAAGGACCATGTGGTCCTAAGTTCGCCTCAATAAAGAAGCATTTTCATTTTTTTCTAAATGTCTAAGAAGAGATCCATCAGAACTTCCCTCAGAAGCTGCGTTGTTTGGAAACACGTAATTTAAACTTCTACAGAAGCTTCGGTAAGTTCTTGCGAAAGCCGAATCAATAGTTGAAGCTTAAAGCCATGGAAACCCATCTAGGATTCAGAGTCATGTCAAACGATCAATGGAAACACGTATTTGAAAACCACACTCCTTTTTGTTTCTCTTTTACACATAGAGGAGTATTTTGTTGAAAAGTATATGTAAACATGAGTATTTTTTTAAACAAGTTCCTCTCTGAATGCCAATGGAGGCTGAACTTAATCAAGTCTGTTTAACTTTGTTCCTGGCCAAGGTCAGTTGTTACATCAGCCAGAATAATTTATTAGAATCCCTATAATCAAGGATGGCTGGGTCCTGTATCAAAGACGCAAACAGCTACTGACTCAGGATCAAATGGGCGATCTCTTTTTAAAAGGCAAACAATTAAAAAGGCTAAGGGCAAGAAAATGGTTACTAGATTTACGATTAATCCCTACTAAAACCTAGAAATAAGATATTTATTTTCCCTTTTTTTACATTAAATTGTTTACAACATAACTGTTACACTACTAGCCATAGCATGACCTGTATACTAAGGATGAGATACCCCTTAAATCCCCCAAATGACGATGACAGCTGGAATGGCCAGCAAAACGTAACTTTCAGCTGTATGTATTAACGTATGTAAGATAGCTAACCAACCAAACGTATTAGAGACATTGGATGTATGACTTATTATTGATCATAAACCATAACCTTGATTTTTTTTACATTTTACTGTTTCGTTTATATAGTTCAATTCGATTATTTAAAATTACCCCACCACAGCCAACCTGCAGACAAAGCAAATTTCAATTTGTCTGATTCCATTATTACTAAACTTTTTCCATAAACAATTCATATTTATTCCCTATTTGAACATCATTAGATTTAATGAGTACTTAGGTTTGCTGCTGTATGATAGGGAAAAGGAGAGTTGCGGTCGTGGTGATGATACGTAAGTAACTAATCTTAAATCATCTTGTCTGGTCTATCAGCACAAATTGATAACACCAAGCTACAGTTTTAGTCAGATAAGTTATCATATAGTTATGCTATCGTATGCATTGAAATTGATTTTGCTGAAGATCCTTTACTGAATATATTCTATATCCGAAACTGCTAAAAATATTTTGTGATTTTTATTTTACGATTTCAAAAGTTTTAAGGCTGTTACACAATACTGAGTTGGTTAAGAATTGTTGAGATTACAAAGTCACCATAATGGTACACTTCCCCTAAATTTATTCTTGCCAGTTCGAAAACTCATTGCGACAAAAGTTAACTTATATATATAAATGGCTGTAAGATGTCACATAGGCAATAGCATCTCATCGTATCCACATAAGTGGGACGGTCCTTTGATTAAACCCCAATCTGTCTTGTAACTACATATAACTATATGGTAATAGTTAAGTGGTTACATACGCTTCATAGAGTGAACTAGTTATACGCTTCTTAGCTCGATGTAATTAATGTTCTTGACTAAGCCATACTCCTACACTTGATCACATTATTGTATTGGCTATAAACCTGATTTTCAATTACGGGTTTTTATTCCTATTTTGAAGGAAATGACGGATACAATTTACATTTCCTTTAGACAAAATCTAAATTTTTTTTGATCAAAATAAAAGTATATTTTTGTGTTGGAATAAAAGGGAAAATAAATTTACCATCTAAAAGGATTACTCTATGAACGCTTAAGTAAGTTTGGGGATAATTTCACCATTTAAGTTTTAAAACAATACTCCAATCAACATATATTTACAGTTTCATTAAATGATTTGTCAGAATTCAAAGTAGAGACCGCAATAACAAGTGGTAAACTTCAGATTGAAACCATCCTCAGTTCAATTAGATAACATTCTTTATATTGATACAGAAATTCTGAACATGCAAAATGTATTAATATACTAAGCAGTTTACGATTATAAGCACATAAACACATGGTAATGCAACAATTAATTTTGAAGTACTCAATTTCCATCCCTTCCTTTTTTAAAACCTTTTACTATTTATAATTTACGCGAAAATAACAAATTTTATTTTTACAATTAATATTTAAGTTTGAAGCATAATATTCAACAGATCCTCGTTTTACCAAAGTAGATCTTCATTACAGTAGGAAGTGAGTCTAAACCACCGGTAATGTTCCGTGTTCAATGTCTTGGTTTGCCCTTCATTAATTAAATTTTTTTAAATGAAACAATTCCTTGTGTCTTTACCATTAATATTCTTTTATCACGATAAAGTAAAACATTGATAATATAGCTTCGAAGGAGGAAACTCTAAAATCTTTCATGTTCAAGCTATATTATACGAAACATAAATATAGAAGCTCATACGTATATTAAATCAGGAAAATATATAGGTATCAAATTTAAATTGGTATTGATATTGTTGCTTCCAGCTAATCTCTAAAGTATTGTAAGCTTGCTACGAGAAATTGAATTGATAAGTAATTTGATTCCTATGCTTTTCGTATTGGATGGATATTTCCCTCGTAGCCTACATATTGGATTAATACCTCAAAAGTATAACAAGTTGAGAGATTCGTGATTGAAGGAAGAAAGAAGTTTATTTTTATTTTGAATTAATATAAACAATGAAATATGGATTTTTGATCATTCCAATTCAATATCTTGTAAGTGTAGTTGTCGTTGATTAACTTGGGTTGATTTTCATTCGTTTAGTAATACTAATTTAAGTTTAACGACAATTCTCCAGGACAAAACAGTTTTAAAGTACCTTGTTCAAGACGTAAAAGCTATACAAAGCTATACAAACATTTTACCAAGATTGGAAAATACATTCATTTAAGAACTAGCTCGTACGTACGAGGGCGGATTTTAAGCAAGGGCCGGTTTTGCGTATAAATCCGTAGTTTGCTTGTACACCACAACAGCTCTTCTCTACCTACTGTCTTCTCTTTTAGAACGACCTCGATATAATTGGTATTCTAGTAGAGTTGGTAAAAATCAATTTATTCAACTAAATAAACCGTAAAATGTTAAGAATGAGCAATGAATACCAAACTTATTTTGTATTCATTGGTATGAACAATTTGGAGGGTTAAACAATCAATAGTCGTCCGTATAAGTATAAGCTGGCATCGTCATTTGGGGACCGAGCAGGTTTTTTACATCCCTAGGGCCGCAAAATCAGCTGCCCGCTTACTTTCTTAAAACACGATTACATATTAAATACACAATCAGTATCCATAGCATTGCAATAGAATTGTTTTATTGAGACCGCTGCCTAGCAACTATTTTTTGTTATTTTTGCCGATTCCTCAAATTATTTCTACAAATAACCTTAAAGTTGTAGTTGTGTTGTAAATAATACTTGTTTGTATACCAGTTTGGCATAAGGATTTGTATGTTGCAATCGGCAATCTCTGATACCTTTGCCTCCTTTAAAGGAAGTAAACTGGTTAACGTCAAAGAAGAGCTCTTCAAAGGACGCCTTTACTTTATGTGACAGACACCGCCTAATGTGGAAAGTATTACACCTTTGTGGCACTTATGTTAGTGGTTGTGATTCTGTTTAGTGATTTTTTGTCCTAGGATGCTTGGCACGAGCCCGAAATTGTTTTTCGCATTACTTCAGATGGATAAAATCCATTGGTGATTTGTCGGGATTCGAACCTGGGACCTATGGAACCGAAGTCCCGCGCTCTAACCAATAGACCAGCTCGCTCCCTTCTCTGTTTAATGATAAGTGTGCTCTTTGTGTTAAAACTGTGTTTTTAATTCTCACGTAATAAATGAGTTTTTATTGTTGATACTCTGCTACATAGCTACATATACATATGGTAAACCGTCCTTACACAATGTCATTTTAAAGTCGAAAAGGGAAATACATGAGCTCGATGAAAGTACATAACTGTTTATGCGGAGCTGTTTCTTTGAAACATTATTTATTGTTTACTGCCCATAGCAACCAAGGTCAGCCATATACGTACCAAATTTGCTATGTATTAATATTTTGAATTGTCTGTTTTTTCGATCCACAGAATACATAAAGCATGTGTAAGGTCATTCTACCAAGTTCTTATAAGTGTTTTGGTATCAGCAATGTTACGTTCTTTAACTTTATCAAAATGCCATAACCCTGTTATCGTCGCAAAAGAGCTCTTCAAAGGACATCTTTACTTTATTCGTAGAAACCGCCATGTAGAAAATATGATACTCCTTTGTCGCACTACTGATAGTAATTAAGTGATTTGGTTTGAACAACACTCGAACTCTGAGCTAGCCCTTCGTGATTCCCATATTAATAGATTAGTTCAGATCCACTCAATATGAGATACACTAAGGAGTATTATCCTATTTTTATGTGAACGTGAATAAAGGATTGGTGTTAAATGGATAAAACCGAGTAACTGGCCATTTACCTTTTTCTCTAGGAAAAAAATTATTGTCCAGCTCAGACACTGGGATATACTTGTGTCCCATCATTGTAACTTTAACTTTATCAAAATGCCATAACCCTGTTATCGTCGCAAAAGAGCTCTTCAAAGGACATCTTTACTTTATTCGTAGAAACCGCCATGTAGAAAATATGATACTCCTTTGTCCCGCTACTGATAGTAATTAAGTGATTTGGTTTGAACAACATTTGAACTCTGGGATTGTCCTTTGTGATTCCCAGATTAATATATTAGTTCAGATCCAATCAATATGATACACTAAGGAATATTGTCCTATTTTTATGTGAACGTGAGTAAAGTATTGGTGTTGAATAGACAAAACTGAGCAACTGGTCAGTTACCTCTTTCTTTAGAAAAAAAATTAGAGTCCAGTGCTCAGACACTGGGATATACTTGTGTCCTATCATTGTCATTAGCATTAATTGTTAACACAGCATTGCTAAGTAGGTGCGTATTTAAACCTTATTATAAATGCAAGATGGGTGTTAGATCAGTTAACGTGTACTGTGTGGCATTTGGCATGTGGCTAACAAACCATAGTATCTCCAGGCGTTTTATTATTTTTATTTTTAATAATTAAAAAAATTGCGGGAAAATCAGATTTTCACAAAAATGGCCCTTGCATGGCATCCATTGCTGTAAAAAGTATGGTTCAAAAGTGTATTACTAAAAAAGTAATTAAATAACTATGAAGTAATTTATATCATTTTCCCATCAAACCCCCATAAAATGACATAAAATAAAATTTAAGAAAATTCTCAACTTGTTTGAACTTAAATGTAGTATTTTATGGTCCTTATGATTCGAAATAGTAAAATCCCCATTACTGAATAAGTTATTGCATAAGCTACTGCAACATTGGTTATTGCCCCCATACTTACTCCCACTGCTTACCCATGAGAAAAAAATTGTTGACAAGCTACTGGGAGCAAGTATGTGTTAGACTGCTGATACTGTTAATTTAATATTGCAGTAAAAGGATAAATATAATAGCACAAACAGTAACACTAGATATTCTTCAAAAATAACAACAAACAACAGTAGAGGCTATAACATTTTTTATTTATACAAGTTTAAATACATGTAATAGTTCAATACATACGACAAGATAGACGAACATAAAGCACAGGTTAAGAAACAAAATCATATTCTTGTTAAATTAATTGATTGCCAACCGTCCAAAATTATAAGAAAACAATCAAAGTAACTGTAATTCAACATGAGAAATTGCAAATCTTAATAAAATCTGTTTATTAAATGTACCGGTAACCTGTTTTATGATTATTAGGTCCTAATATTTAATCGCCTAAAAGAGAAGTCAAAAGTTTCGATTCAATACTAACCACTGAAGAAATTTTCCAGTAATCTAATTCCAAAGGATTCTCAAAATTAATAGAGTTGCAATTTTTCTTAGCAGTCGAGAGGAGGAAAACAATAAAACCTTTCAAGTGTCAATTGGGGAGGTTGGAAGTTTATTCAGGCACAAATTAAACATCTGCGAAAGAATTCTTTAAAAACCAAAAATGGAAAAGTGTGTGCATGGAAAAGTAAATCAAACCGATAATCAATATTGTTCAGAGTATATAGTTTTCAATTAAGCGTTTTCCTTAATCGTACTACTACGAAAATAAAATTTATAACATTTAGCAACAGTATTTGTATTTGGCTTTTAATACATCTGGAATCATAGACTTTATATGATATTAAGAGTTAACTTTCCATTGAAAGCTGAGGTCGTTATGACCTGTACAGTGTACATACCCCAAGGATGGATAAAAGTTCAATTTATGACTCAAACATAAACTAATGGCTTGATGTGTAGGATTTTTTTCTAGTAAATGAAGTGTATATTATTCTGGTGTAAAAGTGAGGAGGATATTTGAATCACAAAACAAAATGGAAATCCCTCTATTGAAGTAAAACATTTGGATTTTAAATTTATAACAAACATTATTTATATTTTTAAATTCAGTTTCATTATGGAAAATATAGCCTAAAACTGTAAAATGCCTTAAAAAAAGACAAGTGCTACGTAATTGGTTGATGCATCATTTAAAATACAAATAAAACTTTAAATGTAAATAACTGGCATCAACAATATTATTTACCAAAACTAATGACTTATGATTTTATTTACTAGGCACATTTATTTACAATTAAAACAAATATACAACCAAATTTTATATCTAACTGTTATTATATACAATACCAAACTGTTGATGAAAAATGGCAAAATATAAAGGTGGAGAAAGTTTCGATTAGGTTTTCACGTGCAACTTTCAGAGGGGAAAAGTTTACCTCAAGTTATAAAATTGAGGAGGCTTATCTTGGTCATTGTTGCTTTACCCTTGAAGATAAAAAACACAGCTTAAAATAAAAAGAAGAAGAATTTTTGGAAATGAGGATAATTGAAATCAATCCATATGGTCCAATGGAACAACAAAGTGGTACATGTGTAACATAAAAGATAACAGATTTTATGTTACACATATACCATTTTGTCTAAAATCATAGTATTAGAAAAATATATTCAAATGTGAATCGTTATTGTAGACTAGTGAACGTTTACAATACCACGACAACGACACATACCTTAAGAATATTAACAACTACCCTCTGTGATGTTTCCTGGTCACGTGATTAAGTTGATTGAGAAACTGACTAAATCTAAGTCAGGATATTTGTCACGAAAATATTTTGTAACCGTAACTACAGCTTAAAATGTATAGCACAACATTTGCCACATAAAAATATATGTTAGATAGTTTTAAAAATTTTGTGGGTGCAATAAAGAGTTTAGATAGATTGTTAGATGTTACTAGCTATACTTAAGTTTTAATAATAGAAACCAACATTTTCCTTCCCACGTGTGTGGTATTATTACCATTGATGTTAAAGTAACAAACTGTAAAAGATGGTATGGACCACGTGTGTCTCCCTGTTCAAGGAAAACTTGTTTAAAGGAACTTGAATAAATAAAATTTTACGATACAACACTGTAATTTTCGTGATTGAATTATTGAACTGTTAAGAAAATTGCATAACAAGTAAGTTAAATTTTGGCTATGAATTTGATCAATTATAGTTTAAAATTTGATCAATTGTGGTTTAAATGTATTCTTTTTTTCAGGATTGGTATAATATCTATACATATTGGTAACGTTCCTTATGCTGTCGTCTATCTATTTTAAAGTAATACGTTTTGGTATATTGATTCCCCATTTAAAAATCAAATTTGTACTTTAAAGATAATCAAAAATATATTACGTCACAGAAATCTTAACTATAAGTAGGCCATTCAAACAAAATTGATCGAAAATAAAAATGATAATCACTAACAAATTCGTGCGGTCAGCTAAACAAAACATAAGAGGCGAGTAAAAACCTAACATGAAATTTAGAACTTTTCTGGTTTGACGACCACAAAAGCTATGTATTCAATAAACTAACTCTAAACTAAAACGCAGCTCCAAACCACATCATTACCAAAACAGCATGGAAAGTTATAGGTGACGGTTTATACTCAGTTGGAACATTGAATTTTGGACTGCAAAACGCATAGAAATACGATTATAAATATTGACATTGATGCCAACATTAAATAAACGGTATCAGCAATCCATAATTTCTCCTATAAGATTCTCAACAACCTTTATTGGTAAGCGGTGACAATAACAATAATTTTTTATGAGGAAAAATCACGAAAGATGCAATAACCTTTGAACCGTAATTGTTACAGCAATGGAGGGGTTGAACTATTTTGCTTGGAATAATAAGGACCATAACATATTAATTTGAATCAAAACAAGCTTTTTCCCTAAAGTCCGATTTTTGTTGTTTTATGGGGTTTTTATTGGGAAATATCATAAGTTACAATAACATTGGAACCGTAATTTTTACGGAAATGAGATTTGTACCATTTTGTTCAAAGTTTAAAGGACCATAACATACTAATTTTAATTGAAATCAGATTTTAAAAAAATCCTGTTTTTGGCTATTTTATGGGGTTTTATAGGAAAATAACCTAGATTACAACAACTTTGGTAACGGTAATTTTTTATGAAATGAGATTTGTACAACTTTTTTCTGAATGTGAAGGACTATAAAATACAATGTTTATCAAAATCGTCCGGGCCATTTTCGAGAAAATAAGATTTTTCCGATATTTTATGGGTTTTTATGGGAAAAATACCATGAAAAATAAAAATTATTTCTAAAAAAATATGTGTCATATAACCGTCACTGCTCTCTGTAGTATGTACAGATGTACATATTTCTTGTTACTCTCTAAGTGTAGAAGTTATTCAAAACATATATGCGACCAAAATACAACACAATTTATATGTATAACGTTGTTTAAAGCTGCTAGTTGAGGACAACTCTGAAGGTGAACTACAGACATTTCAGTCTACGGTGGGCTCACCTCAAGCCTCAAGCTGCGGTCCATATCCATTGTTCAATCACTTCCAGATTGTTGAAGAGACATTGTGGTCGAAAACAATAGTTTTCAACAATTGTGGTTGTATTGGACACAGATGCTACCTACAGGCATGTCACAATGTCCATAGTGTTAAACAATTTGCTTACAATTTCAGACCTATTAAATCCCAGAAAGGACAATATGATCACCAAATGTAAAACAGGCCAATGGCACTTCACTCATGTGTTTTAAACAATCCTTGACATTTTGTGATCGTCTTAACTAAATCAATAGTATATTTTTACTTTCCCAATAAGGTTCGTTCTTTCTTTATTTGATGGTTAATATTCGAAGATAAAATAAAAGCCTACTTCTCATTTAATTCCTAACTATTACAGTTTTTAATGTTCTACCTTACAATTTTAGGACTTGAGCCCGGAACGATACATTTCAGGATAGGTTGCGGCACTACCGTTACCTAAAAACTAATGCAAATCGGTGGGATTTACACTTCAGGAAGCAAACTCCACACCATCTGGCTCATGCTGTCGCAAAAAATTGTCCACAATTTTTTTTTTTTTATAAGTATAATAAGGACCTATTTGGTTATTTGATTTTGAAAAGATTAGTGTTTTATTAGTAGTTTTAATAAAGTGTTACTATTATTAGGCCATCTAGATGATCGAGGACATTGTTTACATACTTTCTATTCAAACAAAAGTTAAAACGTAATTGTATTACACGATCCACTATCTTGGTTAAACAATAGTAATTACTGTACGATAATTTTTTATAGACTGATGTTAACTAGAAAATTCGCTCTTTATTGCAGAGCATTTGTAGGAATGTAGCACATGCATTTTTGTGTTCTTCCTATTCAGTTTAAGTTGACAAGATGGATGACTCCATCCGTTAGCGTAAAATACGAAGCTTCTTGACTGTTGAAAGTTTAATGGTTTGGTTTTTACCAAGGTATTTCTTTTGCTGTGACATGTAAGGTCGCACCATCAGGCGCATAACAACACTTCAATGTACTAAATTAATTTTTTTAGCTCTACAAAATGTTTTGGATAGAAATTGCCAAATTTATTTGGTTTATGATCAGGACCCAATTTTTACCACATTAACTTCCCATAACGTATAGTCCGATCATGATGGTTACCTTTACAATGTAAGAGCACTGTGGTTGCGACATTAAAAACTAAATTTCTTAGGAAAATTTATGCTCATGACAAAAAGCTGTAATATACATTGTCAATATATTAAATATTAATTAACTGCAGTATTTTACTATCTCTACAGTAAAGGTACCTAACTATCTATAAAATCACATCATAAATGAGAGCAGATATATACTGTATAAAAAGGACGAGCATTCAAACAATAATACCTTAGATTGTTACTATGGTGGTGAATGTGCCATAACGTTGTTTTTACCTTTTGATAACCTTAAATATTATAAAACCTGCTATATTACGTAATTTAATGTTGTAGGGGAGATTTGGACAAAGCGGGATACCATTCTTAATTTATGTTTTTTTTCATGTCATTCGTTAGCGTAAAAGTCGTACAACTGGTTTCAATAAATAATGGGGAGAAAACTTATGTGCGAGTAGCACTTACACCACTTAATCACGCCCATAAATATGTAACTAATTTTCTTTTACTTGCTTACTTTTACGTTACAGAGTTGTTGTTATTTCAGTCATCACATATTTATGGTTTGTAATAAAAATGTTTTTCATAAATGGTAATACGATTTTCTTTTTACTATTAAACCCAATTAACCACAACCGAGCAAGGCTCGGCCCCCGGTACTTATTTCAAATGTCACCAATGAGTTTTATCCAGTCTTGATAAACTTCGTGACCTGGTGTTTCGGATAACAACTTAAGCTGCAGTTTATCCACTCAGGCTAATATCTGACAAGGATAAGTGTATCTGTATTGGGGAGATCAAATAATAGAAAACCATTGGACAAATTCTCTCATATACTTATTCACCACCACTAAGTTACACTTTACAGATATATGAGCCAAATATAGAACGTTATATGGTCATATACCTCAACGTTACATATTCAGAATCATTAGTGGTTTTTGAAATGTTGCACGGAACACGCTCACCACGGAACTGCGGTATTGCTGTTTCAGAATTCGTGATCAGTTGCTTTCGATAAACAGATAACACCGAGAATAACCCATTCTTCTTGGGAATAACACGACTAGTAAGCAAAATGATGATACATTTTCTTTGTAAAATATGTATCTGAAAATTCGTCATCCAAGTAAATATTTATGAATGGGCAAATGGCTTTTAGGCTAGGGAAAATATGTGAGTAAAAAATCATAAGAGTAACAATGCTGCTTCCCACTTATCCCAAATTTATAACGTTCACTTTGCATTACTAGAAATATAATTAATATGTTATTAGTTTCTCTTGCTGTTAAAATGCATGCTGCGTTGGACAAACAGTTTTCATCCTGCGTTGGACAGACAGTTTTCATGCTGCATTGGACAAACAGTTTTCATGCTGCATTGGACAGACAGTTTTCACCATTGATCTAGTACTGAGTTTAAAATTCTAAATAAATTGAATAAAAAAACTGAAAAGTCATGGGAAAAGGGTGTTTTCCTACGTGCTTTGGTTGTAATAAAATGTTAATAATGGCTTTGGTTTAAGTTATGTGTAACGGTAGGCTTAAATTATTTCAGAGATTATATATTTTTGATTAAGATTGGTAAATTAACATTTTGGTAAAATATATTAAGACAACGTTATGAGAAAGGAACGTTATGTCAGATCCAAAAATAACAAAGTGAAACACTTTTTTACTAATGGTGAAGGAAAACTCCCACAATAATCTCTAATTTATGGATCAGTTCGATCCTGAGAAAATTCAGGATCCTTTTAATAGTTTTATATTACCCAGTAGCTACCATGATCTTTTTACATTAATTAAATGGTAACAGTATTCTTTTAAGCTCAGTTATTTTAATCGTTTTATAATGTTTAAGGCAATATTCTTCGCCAAACAATGTAAGTAGGAGTATCATTTTTTTTTGTCATAAACGTTATTATCTAGTGCTTAAGTGCCTATAAAGCTGAACACAACAAAGTCATTACGGCATTCTTTACCGTCGTTGTAAGAAAGGCCAGGTCTTATTTCTAGTAAGTGTTCGTAACAATGGTTTCAACATTACATAATAGATCAACCATTTATGACATACGGGTTAGTAAAGTTCATTTATAGCTGAACAAAAAATAGGTTAATTATCCCAACCTGCGAGATAAGAGTAAGAATATATTTTAAAACTGTAATTATTACTATACAAAAAGGGGTTGCAATACTCCAAAATTAATTTTCATCCTATTTAAGTGTTTTTTTTTTTTTTTATTGATTTTCCAAACTTAGTTAGCCACAGTTAGATTCCATTTTATTAAAACCAAACACCATTTATCAGCCATTGTAATTTAGTTGATCTTAGTAATTTTATAGTGAATATATTTGTAAACATAAACAGCAGATGAAGTTGAAACATTCGTCTTATACTGATTGTGAAAACTCTAAGTAAATAATGTTCCAATGAACAGGAAACCTCTCAAAACTTAAATAAATAAACCAGAATGAATTAATTAAAATTAAAAATAAATCAATCAATCAACTATCTAGCACATACTTTATCCTATTAGAATGTAAACAACTCTATCATGGGTAAGTGGTTGTGATAGCTATGATATTTTATGGAGAAAATCATAAAAAGACAACTTTTGAACCGTAATTTCTAATCGTTTGGGGTTGTATAATTTTTTATAGAAGCAAAAGGACCATAACACTTGATTTTCAACAAACTCCTTTGAGAAGGTTTTGTAAAAATCCATTTTCCGGTATTTTATGGGAAAATCAATGATTCTTCTAATTGTGTCTGATGACGGTTTGGGTGTCCAAATCAAAATCAGTCAGAGTAGAGCCTGTTTTTAAAGTGTTTATGTTTTACAGAAATGCACTAGTTGTTTCATCATTTATGCCATGGTTAGAAAAAGTTGGGTTGGATTAAAATTAGACTAAGCTCCATATATTCTGAGATTTTTAAAAGCATTTCACCTTTTGACCATACTCATATAGCTCTTATAGCTTACATAATTCGTTTATAACACAATTGCGTCTCTTTTACATAAATAGAATACCAAGAAGTGGTACTTTAATATTAAGTGGAGTGCACCAAGTTTCTATTAAGGGTTTCATTTTAGCATCAGTAATTTCAGATGCTTTTGCTTTGTCAAAACGATGTTAACCTGTTATCGTCAAGGAAAAGCTCCTCAAAGGACGCTTTTACCTTATTTCGGAAAAACTGCCTTTCTTGGAAAACATATTACAACTTTGTCGCCCTACTGATAATGATTAAGTGATTCTGTTAAATCGGTACGTGTGCTCTTTGAGTTGATATTTTTTGTCGTTTCCAGTTAAATTGTTTCCTATTTATACGCATTTTACACATCTGGGGCGTTTTCTCAGTAGAGAATAAAGGCTGAACAGGGAATATGATAACATCACTTTATTACTCACAAATATCATCAGTTGTTTTTAGCCAGTACCATTTAGTAAAAGCTAAGAGATCAAGAACAAAACAGAACATACATCATACAGTTTAGAACCATCATTAATTATTGAGTTTTGAGAGGCACATCAGTTAGCTTTCCAAGTGTATAAAGGAGTGAGATATTTTTGTTGTTGTTTTGTCAATGATATCAGCAACTTCTTCAGTCATGTTTATTTATTAAAAGCCTAATCATGATGAAAAATTGGGTTAATCTTAGAATCATCAAACAAATACTTACTAATGTTGTAGTTCATCTTTGACAACTTTGCAGTGCAAAAATAGGTATACTAGGAAAAACGTATTGTTTATTAGATTTTGCTTTGGTAAACCAATTTAGCAGACAAAAATCAAAAATCAGCAATAGGTGGCAGAAAGATTGATTATAAGACGGCAAAAATTAGCTTGCATTATTTGAACCTGAAAGTACAAACAAATCTTCGAATAACAATTACATTATTACTTTTGGCGCAGACAAACCTTGTATGGGTTTTGCACCTTTCGTAAATATGTATGTATTCATTTTTTGGTTCAATAAATAAATTGATTGATAGATGTATTGATTGCAACCATACCGTATCCATGGTGGACGACTTAAATATCTAGACATACTCACATAAAGACCACGGAATTTAAGACCAAAACAGTAAAGTAAGAAAATTAAAAACTGTTCCATAAAATTTGACAAGTAAAGTAATGAATAATGATTTCATAACGTTGACTAAGGAGTTGTTTAAAACTAAGATTTAGGTAGAACTGGTTTGCTAATCCCTTTAGTCCTCGTCATAATTCCAGGTCCTCCTCCTTAAAACTTGTTCATTCACTAATACAAATTAAACCAACAAAACCGATTAAAATTACAGACATTAAATTGTTCAGCAACAAAATTACATTTGAGTGATATCTTAGTAACAAATTTGTTAACATTTGTGCAATTTGTATCTAATTTAACATTTAATAATTTCCAATTTAACATTGTTGAGTTAATGAGAAAATGTTTCCGGTCAAGTAATTCCAACGAAAAATTATATATAATTCCCTGTTCAAGTTCAAATGCAAAAAACAACCTTTCTAGTGTCGATTGGGAACGTTGAATGTTTATTCAAGACGAAATGAAAGTGTTACAAAAGCAGTCGTGGGTTTTCATGGGTTTGCATGAAGAAGAGAACTTGACCTTAGCATCTTTATTCTAGAGTAACTCCCTATAATAAAGAAAAATATTATATTACAAAAATAATATTAGAAAAATGTTTGATTATTCTCAATTTTGTTTCTGTGGAAGTATTTTTTGTTTATGCAGCAATAGTATATGAGTTAAACATGCGTTATTATTTATTTACAATTTTATTATACCTCTAATGAGTAAATCTCTTGTTTAAATAGTAGACCCATTGTTACCACGACCTTTGGGCACAGAGTTGAGTTTCATGATTTTAATATTTCATGTAGGAATAGCGACTACAATATGACAATAAATTGAAGAAATTTTCATATGAACAAATTTAAAGTTCCTCTACAGTTTTTTTTTTTTTTTTTTTTTATTTTTTTTTTTAGATGTAGGCTTATCTACAATTGAAGAATTCTTCGGCTTCCAACAATTATTTTTAGGGTTGACAATGTTATTCAAAATAATTTTTCCCAGTTCCGTATCGTTTTCCGATCTGGTACAACACCATGTTGAGCATCGACGAATGGTGGACTTGGTGGTACAAAACATTTTCATAGCGACAGATATGACTCAATAGCTCCATTTATACTAAAATGGCAAAAGTAAATTGACGTTATAAGCACAGAAGTTCATTTCTTTTCACATTACTCATTACAAACAGAAAACACACATCTCTGGCTCATAGCATTATACTTTTATACTTTTCTTTGAAATGGCGACCATACAAATGTAGGTATTTTAAGCCAAGTATGAATGGAGATGAGTGTAGGATGAGTGGCGCAATCTTGTAGTCTTGTTAGTGACTAAGGCCGACATAATCCTTAGACACAGCTGTTAATTAATAGCTTATACATCTAATGGCAACTAAGGGACCTACAGTTTATAGTGGAATCCTAACCACTTTTTTGCCTTGGTACGAATTGGTCTAATTATCAGGATAGTACTGCGGATAGTCGTATTACTCACTCGTGTGGACGTTAATCCACACCAGGGAGTATCGCATCCACAGTGCATGCCTATAAATATCCACAATTCGTGACATCCTAGTAGCTGGATTACAGGACGACACGACCCGTCCCAGTCTTCATCCTGTCTAAAGATAACTAGGAAATCAGAAAAGTGCTACGTGAACTTTTAATTGCAAGACTTGTTGGCTACTGTTAAACAAATATTAGTTACCCGCGTAGCGTTCTGATTACCAAAAACTGTTTAGAACTTTTTATTTATCAATATACTCATTTTTTGGAGTACAGCCCGAAGGATTTTTTAACACTCGCACTAAGTTTGAATACCGTATTGGTATTATATGTTATACCCAGCTTCCCATGTATCATGGAAAATCCAAAGTTATAGGAAAGTTTCGATTAGGTTTTCACGTGCAACTCTCAAGAGGGGAAAAGTTTACCTCAAGTTATAAAATTGAGAAGGCTTATCTTGGCCATTGTTGCTGCCTTCATGAAGGTTTGAGAAACATACAGCGTACAAATATAAGTAGGACAATTTTCGGAACTCTTTAAGCCAACGTATATAATGACTAGTATTGGAAATATATATGGGGTTTCCATCCAAATATGTAGGTTTTGTAATTATTGTGGTGAAAAGCGAGAACCAGGCCTAATTTTAATTTGAATTTATGAACTGCTTTCATATGTTTACGCACAGTATTAATTATATATTATTTACATTTTTTTCATAGCATGAAACCTACGCACGAACGTGTAAATTATAAAAATTATAAATATTTACAGCTTCTTGTATAGGCATTTTCAGGTAAGGGTTATGCTGATTAAACGGAATGTCACAACAACTTGTGAACAATTTTAAATTATCTGCCTTTTGTTTTTAAATGTTAAAAGAGAAACATATTTCTTAGTTTGGAACTCTCTTAAAATTGTCTTTCTAAAAACTTCAAGAGCAAAATATCGAATAGAAGTAGTATTATTTAGTGTAGTATTGTGTTAATTTTAAGGGGAAAGATTAGGAACGCTTTAAGCTTGGCCTTATTTTGCATTGCCTACACAACTAAAAATTATGGTTTCCAGCATTTTATTGTTGGATATTTTTCAACTTCGTATTCTGTGATAACAGTTTTTAATGCTAAATAAAAGTGTTCGTAGCATTTTTCCATAAAAAAATTGATATTTTTAGTATATAAGTTATGAAAATTAAAAATGTTTAGCAAATATAAAAAAATATATTAAACATTATTAAAATGTTTTCAACGTTGTTTAAATCCACTACTAGACTGGAGTTGACTGTTTTTCTCAACCACAGACTTCTACCCACCGTAGGTCTGTTGCCATATGAGGTTATCCAAGTAACCACCAAACACAATGTTCTAAAGTGGTTTTGGTAAAAAAAGGTTGTGTTTAACGATTAATCGCAGCTATAAAACACAAATGCCACATACTATAAAAAGTAATAATAGCAATTATTAGGTGTTTACAATTGTTAGCCATTCTAAACCAGGTGTTGCCCAATTAAGCCAATATGTGCCTCATGTCTAAAATATTTTAATGTAGCTTTCCTTCTTGATGTTTATACATTTAAAAAAACTGCTCACTTCAAAATCTTTGTTCAAATTAATATTTTAATACATCTATATTAAGATTAATTTAGAGTTGAAAACCAGGCTTTTAAACCAACAAATAATTACTGATTTAGAATAATAATCCTTGATTTAAATAATTAATTAATTTAAATGCGATGCTTATTAATATGATAATGTAAACATGCATTTAATTTTCCCGTAGCACATAGAAATTGTACGTTTAATTATTCTGCATGTATTCCAAGTATGCAGAATGTACACCTTTTAACCAAATTAACCAATTCTTCATATAATGGTGAATATTAAAAAACCACCACAGTTCATGGTTATCTTAAATATCAATACCGTAAGAAAATAGCCAGTCGTACAATGTTCCATTGACTCTTCCACTTTTGATGAAGTAATTTATATTATGTCTGTGTTTAAATTCCCCTTATGTATTATTTTACTTTGTAACCCAACATTAAGCAAATCGGCTACTGTAAGAGTAAGACTGATTGAAACGATGACGTAATGATTGAATACATCATTACAACTATACCAAACCGTGGATGTATCCTTTACCGTTTAACATACCACTATCCAACCATAAGTTCATCAAAGCTTAGCTTTTAAATAATTTCAATGATGGCGTTATGAGTCCCAAAATGCCCCATTACCCATTTGGTAAGTGGCCAGCATTGTGGAAGTGTCCAGTTACATGTCTGCGTTTAATGCTCCCTCATTTCTCATTTTAATTTAATGTGTTCTCTTTCAACTGGCATATACCATTCATAGTTATGTAAAGTGGAATGAACGTCATACAGTTTAGTCTTAGTGTTTTCGTAATATTCTTCTTTGATTTCAATAATGTTTACTCCAAAGCATTTTTATGATGAATTTATTATGAATCGTTTTGTTTTCAACAGTTTAGTTATTTAAGTTTAGTGATTAGTAACTCTTTTTTGGTTATTTGCTGTGTTAAGCGTTTTAGTACATATGTGTTATGTACACACCCTGTTAATTATTAATAACAACCTGTGTGTTATTGTATGTAGTATTTTAACCAGGTATTCAAACAACGGGTTTATTAATGTAGGCTATCTTTTTACACGGCAAGCAGTCATTCAACAATATGTACATCAAAGCAAGATGGTTTTCACAAGTATGAATAAAAAGGATTGTAATAGATAGGCCGAAGATGACATTTACAAAAAATACTTAAAATAAATATCATTGCAAATTATATTAAAAATGTACAAACTTTAAGGGAGCATTTACAGGGTTTTATAAACTTCCTCAATGTTTGAAATGTAGGAAAACATAATTGAAACATGGTTAGAATAAAAATGTTACTTAATTTAGCAGAACAATTATATAGTGCTTTAAAATTAATTTAGCACAATTTTCTATTACTCCTGCTTTAGTTTTAGCATGGATAGTCGACGGTTTTAGGCTGATACTACCTACACGTTTCAAAATTTGTTACTGAGTATGTGTGAGTATGTAAGACACCCAAGTCTATGTTCCTTATACTCCGTCTAAGTCGACAAGATGGATGACTCCATCCGTTAGTGTAAAATACGAAGCTTCTGAAGCTTATTGACTATTGAAAGTTCGGTGGTTTGGGTTTATCGAGGTAATTCTTTTGCTGTCTCACATTGCGTTGTCAGTCATGTATTATTGAAACAATTAATTTTTCACATAATTTCCAATGACAAAGTAACAGATACAAATTATTACTATAATTTCTTTAAAAATTATTTGGCTGTTTAAGTATTAAATGTGAGAGGACAATTATTGTTAAATTAAAGCTCAACCAAGCTCTTCAGAATGAATTCTTCAAAGACGATTAAAAAATCATCATGAATTTAGCATTTTCATCTACTGTAAGAAAAACGTCCTTACAGTGATAGTGCCACAATAACCAGAGGCTTAGAATGTGGAATCGTCGATTATATTATGTCATTGTTTAATTTTCTTCATCAACCAACCTCGTGTAACTAAATCAATACAAATTAGCTTAAAAGCGTTTATAATAGAATCATCACTACAATTGTAATGGAAGGGGTCGAATATTGTAAAGAGGAAGTGTTTGGCAATGTTGTGTGAGTAGGCTGGTAGTGTTGTTAAACAATAACTTGTTGTGCTGACCTACTGAAGGCTGTTGCTTTAAGTAGGCCAGTGCACTTGATCAAGGGGTCAGTTTTTGTGTGGAGTGGTTTGTGTGGTGCACCGGAGGACAGGGTCCTGCTGGAGGAGCTGGAGCCCAAGGCCCTTGGCCTTGGGTCCAGGTAAGACAATGTAAACGGTTTTCAAAATTGGGGTTTAGAGTCTTTTCCAAATTGGGGGTTAAGCTACTAACTGATTTATACAGTTCCAGTCTACTCTACCTTTTTGATTGTTAGTTTAGCTTTGTGTTCTTTGTGTTGTTTTGAGTAATTAATAAAGTTGGGTTTTGTAAGCGAGTGCTGAGTTTCATTCCTGAGCTACGTCACCCAAAGTAGCGGTAGGTATTCCAAGAGGAATACGACCGTAACAAGGTGATGGAAGCGCCTGGAGTTTTGTAATTTTTTACAAAACTTCGATCTTGGTACCTCTTAGAAAAGATAATTGGCTTTAATTTTTGGGGTTCTTTTAGTGAAGAAAAATTTTGTTTTTGAATATATATATATTTTTTTGTTATTTGTAATCACCACTTTGGTGCAGTTTTTAATCAGTTCTATTTGGGGGTTCAGTGTTTTTTGGGACAGCAGTGAAGGGCTGGAATGCCGTAAATGTGAAGTTTTACAGTGTTATTTTGTGTGAGTCTATGCGTCATGTGCGGGTTGCACGTGAGTTCGATATGTGTTCGTGTTGGGTTACACGAGTGTTCTATGTGTCATGTGCGGGTTGCACGTGAGTTCGATATGTGTTCGTGTTCGGTTACACGAGTGTTCTATGCGTCATGTGCGGGTTGCACGTGAGTTTGATATGTGTTCGTGTTGGGTTACACGAGTGTTCTAAGCGTCATGTGCGGGTTGCACGTGAGTTCGATATGTGTTCGTGTGGGTTACACGAGTGTTCTATGCGTCATGTGCGGGTTGCACGTGAGTTTGATATGTGTTCGTGTTGGGTTACACGAGTGTTCTATGCGTCATGTGCGGGTTGCACGTGAGTTCGATATGTGTTCGTGTCGGTTACACGAGTATTCTATGCGTCATGTGTGGGTTGCACGTGAGTTCGATATGTGTTCGTGTTAGGTTACACGAGTGTTCTAAGCGTCATGTGCGGGTTGCACGTGAGTTTGATATGTGCTCTTTGAGTTTATTGTGTATCGTGTTTGGAAGCACGAGAGTTTTTGCGTTATGTGCTAAGTGCACATGGTTGTTAAGCATTGCGTGCTGGATGCACGAGGTA
Organism: Macrosteles quadrilineatus; assembly: GCF_028750875.1. Lineage (NCBI taxonomy): Eukaryota > Metazoa > Arthropoda > Insecta > Hemiptera > Cicadellidae > Macrosteles > Macrosteles quadrilineatus. The sequence goes on from NW_026542596.1 coordinate 90,774,920, forward strand.
TTATGTGTTGTGCTGGCTGCACAGGGTTTTCATTTGTTACGTGCTGGGAGCACAAGGTGAATTTTTGTTATGTGCTGAGTGCACGAGGTATTTTTGTGCTGTATGCTAAGTGCTAGCTGCACAAGGTTTTTATTTGTTCTGTGCTGGGTGCACATGTGTAATGTGTGTTTCAGATGTTGTTTGCTGTGCACAAGTGTGTGTATTTGCCTGGTTAAATATATGTTGTATCTGGGATCTTGTAGTTCCCAGGTTTCTCGAAGATGTGATTCTGTGGTTGCAGACCTGCTATTTCTACTCTAGAGTGTATATTGTGCGAATAATGTGGCGGACACATGTTGTCAAACTATTCTTTTTCAGCTCTTTATGCGCAGTAGATGCAGTGAGTGGTGGATCAATATATTATATTTTGTAGAAGTAGTTTGAGGGATAATTATTCATAGTGTATTATGGTGTACTGTTTTAGAAATATATTTGAGTTTAAACTTTAATTTGGTAGTAATATATTTTTATTTCAGATGGGGATTTTTACGAATGGTTAATACTGTTAATGATTATAGTAGGTGTTTATATGTTGATATTTCAGAGTATAGCACGAGCAAAGTTGCGGTGACAATAGTCAGCATGTTTGTAGGCTGAGGAATGCTGAGCGTGGTGTAAATGGCCTCTCTGTGACCTGACCTTGCTGAGTGCTGACCGTGTTTTGTTACAATGTTTACCTTTTAATACTGATGCTCTAGAGTTTGCTTTGGGAAATCAGCAATGCATGAATGTTTTATTTTGGGAACAAATTTTTTTTTACAGGTGATAGATTGTTGGAGAAATTTTAAAAGGGAAATTGGTTTTGCTTACGGGTTAAATTGTAACGATTTGGGCCCAAATCATTTTTTCCAGCAATTTTTTTTAATGCATTTTCATTGGAAAATTATATATGACGTTTTTAAGTGTATTTTTGATATAACACATTGAAGCTAAAATTTAACTTGTTTTTAATATGTAAGCAAACATAATTTCACTCAATGTTATGAGGAGAAATGACCAAAATGTTGGTAAACTTTTAAACATAAATTATGTAAGCTATATTGAATGGGGTAGTTTGAACATTTTAAACTATTATTTTGACAATGATAAATTGTGTTTGTGTTTTAAAAATGCTATGGGGAAGTCTAATTTTATTGGAAGATGATTTTGTTTCGTTTTTTCTTTGTTTATGCTATTTTAGAGATAAATTGTATCATATTTCACAAAGGTGGCAACTGTATTGGGAAATAATGTTTTAAATGTTGCAATAGTTTCCTCTAGTAAAATTAACAGTCTGGCAAATTTTGAAGACAAGACAGATTATGTATTAAAAGAATATTTTATTGAGATATATTTTGTTTTTTTTTTTAGATTTTTAATTATCAGAGACTTAAGTGTGAGACAAATTGTTTATTTAATTTTTTCAGACTTAAATTGCAAATTACCAGAAATTAGAGACAACTGTTAAACTCATTATTTGTTTAGAATTCTTTAAAAAGGTCATATTTGAATAATCTAAAGTAAATCAGTCAGAAATTATTAAAGGTTTTGTTATTTAATCGTATCAAATTTGTTAAGGTAACACATTCCAAACACTTCTCTTAGTTTCAATAATTTTTGTTTTAATGTTTTTTGTTTTGTTCTTCATGTGAGTTTGAGAATTTCTTAAAAAGTCTAGGGTTTTTTTTTATAAATTATATGTTGTATTTGTGAGTTATATGTTTGTGTAGGCTTCCTATTTACCTATCCCCACTGACCAACTGTAGACAAGGCTACAAGAACTTCATGATTTGCCGTGTTATCATGTGTTATCTTCAACATTGTGATCGGAGGAAGAGACTTTGTCAAATTCAATGAAAACTGGGGAAACGCAGCTGGGGGCAAGGGCTTTTAAGAAGAGGAGAACTTCAGGCTGCAGTACACTCAATCAATGGTGAAAGCAGTCCAACGTCATCGTCAACCAAAGTCGATTCATCATCAATGCTGTCAAGGAACGCTGGATGGACTACAGACTATAGACACCGAAGTGGGAGACATCGCAGAAGACATGGCTGTGGTCAAACATCTGAAGACCAACGACTGTTCGAGGAGGCTTTATCGACGCAACTGCTGAGGAAGTCCACGAACAGTTGGTCAGTTCTTCCCCTCCTAAACCTTATTTTAATTTTGTTTAGGTACAATTTTAAAAGATTTTAATCAGTTTTTGTTATCAATTTTTTTTCTCTCTCTCTCTGAGTGGATGTATCTATGTAGTTGAGACGCTGGGGACATCGTCTGGAGGAAATGGGGGGATGTAATGGAAGGGGTCGAATATTGTAAAGAGGAAGTGTTTGGCAATGTTGTGTGAGTAGGCTGGTAGTGTTGTTAAACAATAACTTGTTGTGCTGACCTACTGAAGGCTGTTGCTTTAAGTAGGCCAGTGCACTTGATCAAGGGGTCAGTTTTTGTGTGGAGTGGTTTGTGTGGTGCACCGGAGGACAGGGTCCTGCTGGAGGAGCTGGAGCCCAAGGCCCTTGGCCTTGGGTCCAGGTAAGACAATGTAAACGGTTTTCAAAATTGGGGTTTAGAGTCTTTTCCAAATTGGGGGTTAAGCTACTAACTGATTTATACAGTTCCAGTCTACTCTACCTTTTTGATTGTTAGTTTAGCTTTGTGTTCTTTGTGTTGTTTTGAGTAATTAATAAAGTTGGGTTTTGTAAGCGAGTGCTGAGTTTCATTCCTGAGCTACGTCACCCAAAGTAGCGGTAGGTATTCCAAGAGGAATACGACCGTTACACAATGATGACTTATTCAGTCCCAAAATGTTACAGAATTTTAATCACACTACCCAAATCGCAAAATTAAAAAGAAAACAGTGTCAGTTATATTTTGTTAAATATTACTTATTACCGAACTTTTACACTTTGTGGAAAGTATTGTTGCTCAGTCGATTCTTGTTTTTCTGTTTATACCGAAAACTACAACTACGTACCATATAGACCATATACTCAGTCAATTAGTATCATATTCAAATGAAGTTCGGCTATTTCAAAATAAATTATCATTTTCTATTAACCATTACGATACTGTTCACTTCCAACGAGATAAATCTAAAAGTGAGGACAGTTTGGAAGGGAAAGGTTTTCAAGTCTATAAATAGCTGATGATGTCAAGCTAGAAGTAGATTGTTGTTAGGGATAACCGATAACAAAGTTATGCAATCAATTATAAAACGGGCCCAACACCATAATCTGTGTTCCTATAACAAGAATGGACAAGTAAATTAATCTATTCAGCGTCAAAACAATACAGTTGTGTTATAGCGTTTGCGTTGTGTATATAATTAATTGATATTAATGACTTACCATTATCATTTAGAGATTGTAGCAAATAAACTTGATAAATTAATGCACTATTATTGGTACCTTTATCGATGCAATACGTATATGCTTCAATTCAAACGAATTGCTGACAAACAACCATAGTTAAGGGATTTCATACTTACATCTTTCCAAAACTTATCGATATATAATATAATATATATATTATATATATATATATTATATATATATATATAATATATTCTGATTTATGATGTATGAATAAATAAAAAAGTAAAACAGTTGCTAATTATTTTACTCAAATCTAATCGTTGTTAGGCCTATTCAGGATACTGTTATTATTACTTCAATATATACATTGATTATTGTTGAAAGGTGTATTTTGTATATTTTCCCCATAATTTTGCATTAACGCAAGAAGAAAACCAACAATTTGAATTATTTTGACAGATGAATAAATATGACTATTTATTAATAGTATCAGATAAAAGATTGTATGCATTTAAATGTATAAGGCGAAGTAGACACACAGGTTAAGGTTATTAGTCAGTTGTAACTGTAAGACAAGAGTCTAATGGGGAACAAGCTGGTCTTGTGGTAGAGCCCGGGACTTTGGCCCCAAAGGACCCGGGTTAATTCCCCACCAAATCACCAATGGATTTTATCCAAGTGATAATGCCGTAACCCCTAGTAGTCCAGGAGCTGAGGGGGGTTGAGCATGCATGAAAGTAGTACGCAATGCTATTGCTGATTATTGTAATATGGACTGTGGTGATCAAAATTACGTATGTCGCCTATTTCAAAAGTGGTCGATAAGGTGGGGGGGGGAGGGGGCAAACATGGCGGTTTGCGCTATGCGTTAAAACGCTGATAGTTCGAAAACGGTAAAAGATAGAACATCGGTTAAAACGTTGTTGTAATCCTAAAAATGTGGACAACAATAATGGTCATTGGGTCCGAGGTCGTATATCTATAAGTAAACAAGTTATTGTATAAAATATGTAAAAATGAACTTTTCGTGTAGATTTTTTACCGAAAGTAGAATTAATTTGTGAGTGTCGCAAAGAAGTAATATCAAATATCTTTGCTGAAAGTTGTAATATGGACTGTAGTGATACAAAATACGCATGTCGCCTACTTTTCAGGTGGTCGAGAACTTGGGGGGAGGGGAGCAAAGATGGCGGAACGCGCTATACATCGAAATGACTGTAGCTCGAGAACGGTACGAGATAGGACATCGGTTAAAACGTAGTTTTAATTCAAAAAATATTACCAATAGAAAAGGTCATTGGGTAAAAAGTCGTATCTTAACTAATAAAAAAGTTATAACAATAATAAGTTTAACAAAATCTACATCGTACAGCTATTTTTTTCGAAAATCGTATGGATTGTTGATAAATAATAGTGTAATTACTTAATTACTCGGCTAAATATTAACTAGATGCATTTTCTTATAAGAAAAAAATATATTATTACGAATACATTTGGTTTAAAATGTAAAACACGGCCTCCAAACTACATATAATACTTGGGGTTTCGCCGCAATCAAATGCATAATACAGACTACCACTACAAATCCAATTTTAATTATTATAATGTTGTAGGTTATTACAATATGATTATGTAACAGATTCTTATTTACTACAGTTATATGAAATAAAAAACATTACTACAAAAGTAAATACCTTATAATAAAAAATACGGCAAATCTCTTCATTCTATCCATAACAATTACACTGGTTGTTCATATTATTTGTTGAATTTAAATAGGTACCTTTTTAATTCCTCTTAGCACCTGTAATACAAATATAAAATTGTAAATATTTTCTTTGATACAAATGTACTATATACATCTATATATAATTAATGCATGAGAGCGGTCAAGAAATTTAAAGTTAATGGTGTTTATATTTACAATGGAATTAAACTACTATATATTATATTTCATATTTAATTATTATCTTATTTGTTTGATTATTTATTTATCATTATTTCATTTATATACTCAGTGTATAATGAAATACAAAACACAAGCAATCATTATTTTAAAACCAGCAATTATAACGCAACCTAACGGACGAACCCCAAGGCGTTTGGAGGCCGTGTTTTACATTTTAAACCATATGTATTCGTAATAATATATTTTTTCTTATAAGAAAATGCATCTAGTTAATATTTAGCCGAGTAATAAAGTAATTACACTATTATTTATCAACAATCCATACGATTTTCGAAAAAAAATAGCTGTACGTTGTAGATTTTGTTAAACTTATTATTGTTATAACTTTTTTATTAGTTAAGATACGACTTTTTACCCAATGACCTTTTCTATTGGTAATATTTCTTGGATTAAAACTACGTTTTAACCGATGTCCTATCTCGTACCGTTCTCGAGCTACAGTCATTTCGATGTATAGCGCGTTCCACCATCTTTGCCCCCCTCCCCCCAAGTTCTCGACCACCTGAAAAGTAGGTGACATGCGTATTTTGTATCACCACAGTCTATATTACAACTTTCAGCAAAGATATTTGATATTACTTCTTTGCGACACTCACAAATTAATTCTACTTTCGGTAAAAAATCTACACGAAAAGTCCATTTTTACATATTTTATACAATAACTTGTTTATTTATAGAGATACGACCTCGGACCCAATAACCATTATTGTTGTCCACATTTTTAGGATTACAACGACGTTTTAACCGATGTTATATCTTTTACCGTTTTCGAACTATCAGCGTTTTAACGCATAGCGCAAACCGCCATGTTTGCCCCCTCCCCCCCACCTTATCGACCACTTTTGAAATAGGCGACATACGTAATTTTGATCACCACAGTCCATATTACAATAATCAGCAATAACATTGCGTACTACTTTCATGCATGCTCAACCCCCCTCAGCTCCTTGACTATAGGTCTAGCCTGAAGTAATGTGAAAAACAATCCCGTGCTAGTGACTAGCGTCGTAGGACAAGAAAAAAGAAAACCTAACAGTGCATTAATTGCTAGCTTACGCACAATATGTGTATAAGTTGAAAACAAGATAAATTAATCCTAGAATACAGTATAGCAAAATGACGTAGTTCAATGTAAAGATTGTTGGCAATCTATTCATATCCGTTCAACGGACCCAACTCGTCTGGAGAAGTATAAGAGGAAATTATCTTGAAGGTTATCGTAGTCTTGCCCTCGCAACATGACCGTTAAACCCTCGAAGTGTAACAACCAATGAGACGGTTTGTACAACAACCTAGCCTAACGTTCCAATCGTTGTGATGGCGAGTCTGGCTCTCGCAGTTTGTGTATCTCATAAACCCTTAGGATGAAATTGGTATCTCACTCTTAAAGACGCCCTTTAGGGAAGAGGTAATTCAATTCTTTAATGCTACCGAGCCACAATCACAGAGTAATACAAATCGGACTTAAGTAAATTAAAAAATTACAGTCCTTTTATTTGAAATCTGTAGTATTAATTCTGTATTATTAATGTTTAAAGCAATTATACTACGTATGATAGAAGAAGGACACATAACCGAAACTAATTCACCACTACAATACACAAGAACAAACTGCTATGTTACTACGTTACCTTGGTTACTATGGTTACTATGTTAGGTGTTTAGAAACTGGGTCGTTTGTTTCTCAGGGTTCGGGTTCAAATCCCACCAACCATGAATATTTTTGGCCAAACTAGGTGATAATAGTGTGATTCAGAGTTAAATGAGTTGTAGATCCATCTGTATCCCTAGTGAGAACCCCCTTTTAAGTTATATTTGTAATTTTTTTTAGATGATTATCTATGTATGTACCATTTCAAATTCGTGACTGATTTCTATTTTTTACTGTACATTAAGTTGGTGTACGTAACAGAAAAAGATTAGTTTGACAAAAATATTTATGTGTTAGTTTATGTCTGGAAAAGGTGTAAATATATTGATAAAGTAAATTGTGCAGAAAGTATGATAGGACAATTGAGCAGAACTCAACCAAACCGCGTCAGAGCAAACCTACGGTTGAACGGTTCAGCGAACACAACACTCAACTCACCCCAGTTTGATGTTGCAATTATATTCAATATAGAGGCATTGTTTTCAAAATGAGAGGCACTAATAAAAAAACTTTTCAAACTATTTTTTGTAATTCTCACTCACTAGTTATTTTCAAATAAGAATTTATGCAACCATCTAACGATGAAAAATATTGCCAAGTTTTATAATTGGTAATATTATATTCAGCATGTGTGTTAACTAAAATCGTTAGTATTATTATGAGTTGTCAATCGATCTTCAAATTATTTAGTACGTTGAGTAAGAAATAAATTGAAATTATTCTTTATTTAGGCAAATTTAGAACCTCACGGGTCTTTCTTACGTTCAACCCCTGACAGTTTAAAAAATCTTTAACATTTCTTTCACCCTTAAACATGTTTTTATTTTTCTGAGACAGTAATTTATTTTCTACTAACTATAGTCTATGGATAAAAATATGCTTTGATTTGAATTCGGCTTACTCTTTTACTTTCATTTCTGAAAATGTAGTTGAGATAATCATTATCTGATCACATATAACATTAACACACTGAATCAGTTGAAAGTGTAGGTAGAGTCTCATGAAAATAAATTTAAGTCATTTGTGTACCAAAACTATTTGCGTTATTTTTATCACAAACTCATATTACAAAAATTGAACAATATATTTTTTCTAACTAAATAAGAGTTTCAACAATGTTGTTTACAAATTGAATTATGGAGTAATTATTGAACAAGCAACAGCAGAAAATGGTGATCATTATAATTAATGGCAATAGCATCGCAGTTATTTGCGATGCTATTGCCATAATAACAATCTCACTGAGATTCATTATCTGCAATATAATTGTTTGCTTGAACCTCTTACTGAATTGGGCTGTTTTCGCACCCTAAACCAATTTAATTAATCATTTCACATTGACCTCAGTAGTGACTTTTCTACCTATATCAAGTGTATCAGCAAATTATTATAAACATTTAAGTTCTTCGTAAGAGCCTTAACGCTAAAGTCTGCTTCGATCAAGAAAGTAACCGTTACTTTTATCCAGTAAGCATTACTAGAGAGAGACACCGCTACTTGTCACAAGAAAGGTACGATGACAGAATAAATCGTACTTGGGTTGCTGTCCTTAAAATAAATAACATCTCTAGAGTCTGTGCGCCAGAATATTTTATAGGGTAACCCTAAAAAGCTTGTTGGCTTAAGGTGATAGTTTTAGCAAATCATTGTAAAATAATAACTTAAAACTGCATAGCTGTTATTCAAATAACAGGAGATTTTACAGGGTAAAAATAAATACTGTAGAAATTTTATATATTAATCACAATATATTGAATGAAGTAAAAACATTAAATTTTGGAGCATTGTCGTATAAGCTAAAGGATTTGTAACTATGGAAGGAAATTTGTAACTATGGTGTTAAAAAGTGTATGATGGCTATATAAATTACACAGGATTGTATAATGTAACATTTAAGTTGCAGGGGTTTGTACGTACATAAATAATTGTTGTACTTTATAGTGTAGTCTTCAATACAAGTGCATGGCTGTAATTTACATTACACAAGGACTGTATAATATAGTAAATGAATATTACATGATTGTCACCACACACACATCTTACATAGTCACATCACACATGATGTTGAATGAAATAGCAGCATTTTAATATGTATTTATTCTTTATTTCTTTCTTTATTGTAACAAGATATTTTTTACATCACAGGATTCTTTAAAAGTGATTAAGTCCTTAGGTTTGCTGCTACGGGGAAGTTAAAAGGTGTGTTTTGACAAAATCTTTTATAGTATTGGATGAAAGAAAGAAATTTGCCAAATGTGTTCAACGTATAACCATAAACAGGTAAATTACAAGTTTTTTTTTCTCCATAAGAATAAAATGGGATTTAAAATGCACAGTTTGTTCATCATTTCTCTCTTAGCACAACACTTCGGTATAATTTTTTTAAGTTTTACACGATAGATTTAAGAAAAATTTGTGATTTCAACGTTTTAAGCCTCTAGAGACATCGAAAGGAAAAAGTATATCGGTCTTGGGGACAGGTCTTACCGTGCCACCTACGGTAAGAGCTACTTCAATATAGGGAAATTCGCTAAAAAAAAATAAAAATAAACTAACAAGTAAATTTCGTCTTCAACCATGTTTAAAGAAATTTCTTGACCGGTGTAAAGATGCAAAAATGCCACTGCTACAAAAAACACTATAATACTACACCAAAGTTGATTTAAAACACCGTGAGCTGGAAGATGTTATGACAAGGCCTAGTCTTTTTTGCTGCATATTCATTATTCTCGTACCGGTATACTTTTTAATATTTAAAGAATTCAATTAATATTATGTGTCGAATAGTTACCACGTGATTTAAAAAACAATCAGGTTACCAATTATGTGCCCCCCCCGGGTACAGACCATAGCCCCCACCGTGTTGAGGGAGAAAGGGGGGGGGGTTGTATTCACTGATCCGATAAACCGTGAGTTCGTTGTGACTTGGTTTGTTCGAGTTACGCACAATTAGTTTATGTATTTGGGTTTGTCGAAAATAGCTCTTTGTGTAATAAGTTGACAAACAATAACCAGTTAAGGGGTATTGAAGTATCATTTATCATTATTAATGTTAGATTTCTACATTGTTGGGAAGTCATATTTGGTTTCATTAATTTGTTTATTAGGTCACTAAATTAGATCATGATTTACTTAAATATATTTCGTATTAATCTATCTTCTCTTGTCATTTTGTTGTATTTCATATTTTCTAACTACTAGATTATCTTCCATTTTAGTTGTTACTTTTAACTACTGTATTGGTACTAGTGACTTACCGACTCTTTATAGGATACATACCATGTTTACGGCATAAATTTCATGACAGCTGACATAAATCATATACAGGGTGTTTCCAAATTGTCTGGACATGAATTGTTCCTTGTGCTAAGACAATCGTATAATGCCATATAAGTTTGGGTCTAAAATGCCTAGCTTTCTGTCTGTTGTGCTGATTGTGATTAAAAAATTTCCTTCAAATATCTCGAGCCATTTAAATTATAATTGAAATGATAGAGAATTTAAATCCAGATTAAATGAGACCTTGTTTGTTAAAATCGGATGACAAACAACCGAATTATCTGTTTTCTCCTACATTCAGTTACGCAATTAGGACCTAACTTAAGATCAGTATGGTAGTTATTTTTCAATTGCGTAACCGAATGCAAAAGAAAACTGATAACTCGTTTATTTGTAATCCGATTTCTTGTAAGGTCTTATCTGAACTCTTATTAATCATAAAAAGATTGTCTTACTATTTTCTGTTTTCATCAAGTTTGGCATTAAAGATTTTAAACAGCCATATTGAAATGGCTTGAGATATTGGAAGGAAATTGTTTAAGCTCCTTTCACCGTCTTAACAGCATATTTAAACCAATTTTGAAATTTCTATAATTCCTAAGATATAAAATAATTGAAAAAAAAAACACACACACAGACCGACAGACTGAAATCTAGGCATTTAGACCCATACTTATGTATGGCATTCTATGATTGTCTTAGCCCCAGGAATAAGTCCACAAAATATGTCCAGACAATTTGGGAACACCCTGTACTATATCGTAATTTAACGACAGTAAAATATTTCTAATTGTTATCTGACTGTAATTTTACTACATATATTCTATTGTAAAATACAAACATTTGACTTATCTTGTATGTAACTAATCAAATTTGTACTGAGGAACTTTATTAACATAATTAAAGAAACTATTATATATGTACAGAACCACAGTTATACTGCCTCTGGGTTCAATTGCTACTACTGTATTGTTGTTTAACGCATTAACAAATCCAGAAGACAGTTCGTGAGTTGATCTATAGGCCGTTACATTTCAGGTCTAACATATATGAAGTGATTTTGTCTATGCTAAACAACAATGCGCAGTACAGTTACGGGGTTGGCTAGTAGCAGATCTGTTTGATAGTAATTATGACTCTGGATCCGTAAGTTTCTTTAATTGTGATAATAAAGTTCCTCTTAGCTAGAAGCGACCGAAAATACAATTTGATTAGGTTCATAAAATTTATAATATTGTACGTTTCAAGGAAAGAGCGCCGTAAGACCTTTAGAAATATAAAACTATAATTTGAAAATATCACACAGTTGTACTCAATGGTGCTACACTCATTTGCATTTACACTTCTGGCATCACTCCAAAGCATGGAGCATTCTAGCTGATGACGTCATAACGCAAATAGTTTATATTACACAAAAGCATTACAGTACTGATATTACAGTGCAGCCAACCGGTAAAATATACCTACCAATAGCTGTAACCGTAGTTGAGCTTACAAATTATCCTTCATTGAATTATCTGTAAATCTTATCTATAATGTTGTTTAATTCATAAGATTACTAACCGTTACCCGTCAGTTTGGCCCAACATAGCGTTGTGTTTTATTACTACTGCTACTATGAACCCGCTGAAGCCAAAAGCTAAAGGGCAAATTTATAAATGAATTTTGACCGGTGGTGTTTTTGCTTCTCAGGAGAAACTAGATAAAAACAACCCCGGGTCTAGGACCTTCATTGGTAATAGCATTGACTATTGTAAAATGAATATAAACTGTATCAATGGTCAAAGGTAATAGCTTATTAATATGACAAAGTTCAATTATCAATTTTTTAAGATGGGGACGCCACTATGTGCGTATTTTAACCCAAATATGAGTGAAGGATGAGTGTAGGATGAGTGGCGCGATCTTGTAGTCTTGTTAGTGACTAAGGTCGACATGTTCCTTAGACACAGCTGTTAATTAATAGCCCATACAGCTAATGGCAACTAAGGGACCTACAGTTCATAGTGGAATCCGAATCACATTTTTCCTCGTAATTTACGAATTGGTCTAATTATCAGGATAGTACTGCGGATAGTTGTAAGTACTCACTAGTATATACTCGCTTAAAGAACAAGGATGTTCAGTATTTGCTAAGTATCTTCCACTTAAGGATTAAACTTTTAAAAATAATTATAATTATGATAAAAATTCAACGTTTGGTTACTGTATATTCAACGATCCATAGTATTAAAAGTTGGAGATGTTATGGACCAGCGTTTTCCCCGAACATCGTTGAACCGAACGTTTCACGAGCTTAATCAAATGAGGAGGAAACATATCCATAAATATGTATTGTTAATACTTTGTTGTATTCGTTTTGATAATTTTATATGATTGCATTCAATTGTACGAATATCTATTTGATATTAAAATTGATTGTTTTGTAGATACTTATATCAACTAGTTTTAAATATCACCAGTACATGTGGTTGTGAACTAATCCTTTGATGACAAAACGCCATTATTGTTTAGGTGTTATGGTTAAAGGAAACTCCAATCATTTACACACACAAACACAAACAATTGTTTTCAAAGTCAATAGTGCAACTCAATTTGGAATGACAAACAATAATGATCATTGCCGAACTAAATGAGTATTGTTTTCAATCTTGTTTGTTTACTCTTTTTAATCGTGTTGTTTGTTGATGGTAAACATATCAATTCAGGTTTAGAGAGTTATGCTTATGGCGTGGTTTCATAATTTAGGTCAAGAAGGGGTTTACAAGACAGCTCGTGATGTAAAATACGATACCAAATAGAATACAAATTTTTATCTTATTTTTTTAAAGTGAAAAGGCTATTGATTATACTGATTTTTAGCTACTGATACTGAACAGCTGATCTTAGTCAGTACGACAACTTCACAGAAGTTCCACTCCTGCATTTATGATAATCACGCTTGTATAGCTTAGGTACGTAAAGTGCGTCCAACTAATTGAAGTAGGGCTAAATATTTGTACTGGTCTATGGACATTCACCCGATGTTCCATATTGTAGTGAACCAGGTACTAGTAGGTTATCTGTACTGAAAAGTAAGCGTGCAACAGTTTGGAAAACGATGAACATGACATATTGACATAATCCCTGTCTGCTAAGATATCATGTAACGTAACAAGTTATATCCTCCACACTATATTGAATTTTAAATTGAATTGAATTGAAAATATTCTTTATTGTTCTTTTCAAATACAAACAGGTACAATACAATACATATTTATACACTAAGGTTGTACATAAGTATTACATTAGTATTACATGTTATTGTATTTATTAGAATATAAACTAAAAACACAATACTCTTCACAACATAAATCTAACTAATTATTTTTTTTTAAATAACGAACAATAAAGCCCTGAGGTTACAGAACCTGGTAGTTGGAGCAACTCGTGGTTGGAAAGTCCAGCCCGTCACCATTACCACAGTATTTTTATTACAAAATTAAAACAATATATAAAACTAGGCTTCAAACAATAGCTTTAACACAGCAACCTATCACAACAAAACCTTATCTACCTATCTACTTGAAAACTGACCCTATACTGTCAATCTTCGTGATTACAGTACTATTTTGGAGTGTCCTGATCTTACAGCTTATTTGAACATATCGAGCATCCCTGACTTAATAAGTGCAAGATTATTAAAAATAACTATGATATATTGTTAGACCAATGAGGTAAAAAATGTGTTTATACTATCTATTTCAAGCAAGTAGTTTCGTGTTAATTTGCTGAATACATTGACGTTTTCACTTCCTTTGATGGGCTCGGGAAGAAGGTTTATAATTACATTTTATAAATGTCCCTATAATCCCTATAAATGTCCCTAAATGACTCCCACATTTTATAAATGTGGGAGCCAAATATAAGAAGAATTGTTTAAATATTATTAGTCTAGGTTTGGGTACATAGACGTTGATGCCACTGATCTGCTTGTTTACATGCAGAGAGCTCATTTTTACATGGATTTTATCATCAAACATACTCCTTTATTAGTTTGTCATCCTCATTGATAATCTATGGTCAATTTAGAGTTTCTCTCCAGGTTATGTAATATTATATTAAGTTACTAGCCCGGTAAGTGGGGTTTTTTACTGCCGAGTGCGGGATTTTCGTGCGAGTACGGTAAATCTTACCGGGCAAGTAACGTGCGATATTTTACATCATACTAAACGGAAAGTTAGTACATTTTTAACTCATAACACAATTTATTTAGGACGTGACATATAATTTGATATTTTTATATTTCAGAAAATATAATAGGCCGTGTAATTAGTTGTTTATTTCATCAGCTAAGTGCACGGTAAAAAGCTTTTAACGTGCAGTGCAAGGTAATAGTATATTACGTTACTAGTCCTGAAAATTGATGTTTTTCGGATGAGTGTGGTCGCTCTCGTGCGAGACGAAGTCGAGTGCATGATTACTGTGCGAATACGTTAACACATTTTGGACGAGTGACGTGTGATATTTTACGCCAAACAACTCCAAGCTAACTAAACAATAAAAAAAACCTTATACATACCCACCGACGACGCGGAACACGCTTTCTTCCGCTGTCCACGGTGGGAGGCGGGATATGCTCCGCCGGGAGGCCACTCAATACCTTGGGGTGCTGTCGGTTGAATCATTTGTGAGACCTTGCTGGAGGGTGAGTACAACTGGGACTGCTGGTCGCACTTTGACCGGAATATCTTGCAAGTGAAAAAAATACTATCTCGATTGGATCAAAGTCTAGATCTTGTAAGAAATTGCCGGTTAGACACGAAGTAAGCCCTTCAGGTAAACTCGGCCTAGTTCTGATGAAGTGCGACAAGTGTTTCCAGGCCAGTGTCCCAAGAATAGAAAAATCTTTTAGTATGTAGTCTCTGGGTCTTAAACCCATTGGAATCCCACACTAGGCTAGCCACCTGTGGGCATAATTGCATTTTCCCACCTCTCAACAAAAAAACCATCAAAAATTTAGGTTATACTAATTTTTGTTATGTTTATATAACTTAAGTACTAGGATGTTTTGCACGAACCAGGAAGGGTGAGACTAACAGTTAAAATCTACATGCAGCTGGAAATCTAGACTCTGATAGTCTTCATGCCCTTCTTTCAACCATCCTCCATGTATCATCACTACAGTGCATGTGGAGATTTGTCTCCTTTCTTCGACAAAAAACACTCGAAAAAGAGATGATAAACCTCATACTAATGCTTTTTCAGAACACAAGGGCTTAGACTGTTTTCTTACAAATACATCATAAAGACCGGTGGCGTATAAACACAAATAACACATACCAAACCCTCCTTGTCGAGTGGCTGTAGGAAAATAATTATAGTTTATAGAAGCCTTCCTAGGTTGTACATAAAAATTTGTTTCATGGTAATATCATAATGGAATAGGTCTAATCGTAGTTTTGTATGAAATAATTGCATTGGCTTTAGTTAAATAGTTAATTTCATAAATACAATAAGTTTAGTTAATTGTTTTATTATTGTGTTGCTTATTTGCAGAGCTTACATACTAATAAACCAGCTGTGGATTTGACTGAAACTTCACAATATTATATTCTCCGTATTGTTATGTTCAGTTAATAAAGCACGAATTAAAATGCTTGATTTTGATGTTTAATAGCAAAGTCCAATAATTGACTGGCCACTCAAAAATTTGGCCGTTTCATCAATGCAAAGTCAGTGACTGCATAGTACAACTTTCCTCATTTAATGCTATTTCTATGAATAAACTAATTTACCAACTATAGGGACACTTGGCGTACCAATAGTTCGCTTGATATGTTCTAACTTGTTGCACAAAGCAAAGGAAGGTATTCAAAGGAAGAGGTTATGTATTTAATATGTATTGTTTAGAACTATTACATATTACCAATTCTCTGAAAATTAACTCAAAGATGTGAACTATGAACTGTGCTTCGTCAAACAGTGTCGATTTAACTTTGATAATGTAGTTAGTTTCATATAAAAAAGGTTTTTCTGTTTTTATAAATCAAGTCGCTTCGTCCAAAAGTGTCTAATAAATACGAGAACAATCTTAAATAGATACTCTATTTTTATAAGAGTTCAATCGACAAAAATCTAATTGATATGTGTGTGTTTTTTTTTGTATTTTTTATATACTATACACACCCATTATACATATTTACAGTACTTTCTATAATGTTGTAAGTCGGTGATATACGTGATAAAAAGAGGTGAGAGGCTTACCAGCGACTTACAGAAAGAAACAGTAATCTTTTTACAAAACTTAGTGTAGGAGAAAGGATACAGTATTGATTAAATATCCAATAAAATTATATATATTATCCAAAGAAGGCATGAGCCTCCGACAAAGTGAAGGTACCAAGTAGGTAACAACCAAATATTAAAGATTTGTATTTTTGAAAGCAGTAAAAAATAAAATTACAAATATTAAACACGCAAATTAAAAGTGTGTAGTACGTAAAAAAGCACTGAAGCGAAAATAATTATGTATAATGATGAAAAAGCCATAATGAGTTGTACTGATTTGCTTTGTATGGTTGTAAAATGGAAATGTCCGTTGAAATAAATAAATAAATAAAAGCTATCTGTAGTGTTAACTAAAAGTAATAAAATATATTGTTGTTATAATCTAAGGCTTACCTTACGATCCAAATGATTTATTGTGGAGACCTAGGTTTCTACACCGGAGCGTTATCGTCAGTCCTAGGCTAAGCTAAACTTTTTGTGTTTCATCTCTTACTTCAGATATTGTCAACAAATACAAACACTGAATCTCGTACATAAATATTTACAAGTTCTTTGTAGATATTTATGTATATTCAGTGTTTGTATTTGTAAACATTCTATTCAACCGACAATATCTCAAGTAAGAGATGAAACACAAAAAGTTTAGCTTAGTCTAGAACTGACGATAACGCTCCGGCGTAGAAACCTAGGTCTCCACAATAAATCAAATAGATCGTAAGGTAAGCCTTAGATTATAACAATGATTAATAACGATCCAGAGGCTATTTCTCCAAATAAATACTTTGTAGCCATGCAACCAACACACTAGAAGTTTATTGATTTACAAAACAGCCTAACCTAGAATATTTAAATATTGATTACAAAAAAAATATTTTGAGACAGACGTTGTAAGAATGCTATAAATAGTAACGTTATAAGAAGACTGGCAGTCGCATAGTGTAAACAATCTAGTTAAGAGATGAACTGGATCGATAGTCCACCAATAAGAGAACCTATCGTCCATAACAATATTATGTTGCAGATCAATCCATTTGCAGTTGCAGGGGATTGGGGGGTACACAAACAAAGCAGTATTGTTGCAAGCAACAAAACCACATTGTTAACACAGCATCGGTTACTACTATTGTCAATCAGTACTTCTCTGCAAATCTTTATAACACCTACAATAATCTTTGCCTAATAAAAACAGGGACTATTTAAAATCGGGATATTGTTCAAGCCTGCTGTGGGTCCAAACTAAAAATAAAACGAAAGAACTACTTCCTAAAACAAGTGGTGCATTATGTTTAATCTTAAAAAATATATATAAATAAATACGCTTTACAGTAATTTGAAATCCCCTAATTCTGTGTTAAACCAATTATATTATTGGTCCCTAATCCAATTGCGATTCACTTTCACTATATTCATTGATTAACTAATATTAGTTGATGGACATACTTCAACATACGCATGGGGTGCTTTAATGGTTTTACCATAGATAAAACATAGGTTTTACTTACCAATAAAAAATAGCTAATTTTTATGGTGAGTGTCCTTTATATTAATTAACTGTAAAAACTTTATAAAGAATAAAAAATACTTCCATGATGAAGATTGTTTAAATCCATGAAGACTGGGACGGTGGCGTCGTCCTGTAATCCAGCTACTAGGAGGTCACGAATTGTGGATATTTATAGGCATGTGGATGCGATACTCCCTGGTGTGGATTAATATCCGCAATGGTTAGTACTACGAATGTCCGCAGTACTATCCTGATATTTAGACCAATTCGTTTCTACCTAGACAAAAATGTGGTTCGGATTCCACTATAAACTGTAGGTCCCTTAGTTGCCATTAGCTGTATGGGCTATTAATTAACATCTGTGCCTAAGGAATGTCGGCCTTAGTCACTAACAAGACTACAAGATCGTCCTACACGCATCTTCATTCATACTTGGCTTACAAAACCTACTTCGTATGGTCGCCATTTCAATGAAAAGTATTTAAAGTATTACCTACAACATTTTTTATGTTTAACTATTACGCGTACGATCATCATGGATATTAACTTTTTTATTTACAATAGGTTTTCAATCTATATTAACAGAATCTTTTACATAACATTTACAATACGTGTTATTACAATGTTTTAATGTAAAAGCTACCGAGTATCTTTAAAAGTTTCCATCTCCGCCTCAATGTGTCTTAAGTGGAATGGGAGAGTGTTGGTGATTGTGCAGTGTGTGTGTGTGTGTGTGTGTGTGAGTGTGTATCCATCCACTCAGCACTGTAAACAATGGCGATGAACTAAAACGCATTTTGTCACTGAATAAAATATATACAAAAATATAAATGATACTTTTTAGTCGTTCCTTTCACCCAACCTGATTTACTTTAGTTCAAATTAGTCTTTGGAGTCTCAAGTGCAATAATTGTCTTTGCTATTTAATAAAATGAATAGGAGTTTACCCCCATCGAAAAATAATAAAAGTATTATATTATTTCTTAAGTAACATAACGTCACTTATTTGGTGACTATAACTATACTTATTTATAATTTTTTTTTATATAAATATTTAGATTTTAGTTTTAGTTTTTTAGTGGTCTTTTTAATTCTTCTTATTCAGCATATTTATATTAATTTTACTTTTAATGTAATTATGTAAGAAAATTGTGGCTCTGACTAAGAATTAATTAAACCTAGATTTTTAAATAACTAAGTTATTTTTATTTTAACTTTAATTTTAATTTCAACCTTATTTCCTTGTTTTCATCATCACACATGTTCAAGTCGATTGTATGGGAGATCCAAAACTACCAACAAGCCAGGTTATAGGCTGTTATTGATATTGGTTCAACCGAGCCGTCGATTATTCAGCAAGTTATGTTATATTTATCGAGAAGTTGTTGTTAAATAGTTTTCGTTTAACCCAGCTTAAATGAGAGTTTCGTTTAAACCATTGAATAGTAACCTTGTGATTCACTAAACTCACCATATGAATTATATTATTAAAGTGATACAGTCAAATTTGTGTTCATCATTCAAGGAAACTAACCAAATAAATACACAGGGCTATCAAATATGAATGGTGCAAAACTATACTGTTGGTACGTCTTTTTCCGTGATTTCAAACACCTGATTATTACAGCAATGGAAAGAGGGTCCTAATAAGATTGTTTTTACAAGATATAGTTGTCTCAGTTGCTTAGTTGAGTACCAAACATCCTTTCAACAAAAGCCTACCATAAAAAAAATAGTTTATAAATGAAAAACTTTTTAAAAATACCGCGTTTTTAAATGCACTAAAAAGTAGAAAATAATTTATAAATATGTTGAGGGAATAAATACTTGTAAAATTTGAAACTAAAAACATGGGGCGCATGCTAATTTACAATTAACTTCACCTAATGAACTATTATGACCTATTGCATGCACCCCACGTTTTTCGTTTTAAATCTTACAAGTATTTATTCTCTCGACATATTTATAAATTATTTTATACTTCTTAGTCTTTAATGTGAAAATACGTTAAGTATATTTTATATGGCCTGTTAATACATAAACAAGACCTAACTATCCGTAATCAGGCTATCGGGGTTGTCAGGCCTTAGCACTCAGTTTCAGAATTGAATTAAACATAGTTGTTTCAATTCCAGGCGTTTTTGATCAATTACTACACCATAACTACACTCCTCACCCATGTCGAGGCTTAGAAATTACCTCATAAAAGTTATTTTAAAATAATAGGCTACTTTTATTTGTATTTGAATTATTTAAAATATATTGGACCAAGAACAGATTTTGCAACTGTGAATTACACATTTTCCACCAAGTAGTAACCAGTAGTGCAAGCTTCAATTTAATGTATAACTTGTATTAAATTATATCATTGTTATGTTACGTCAAATCATAATCAAAAACTAAGGTTGAACTTTGACAGAAGAACATTTGTGAGGGAATTCAACCTGGTTCGATTCTCATATTTGGTATATGTAAATCTAACATACTGGAATTTGATGCATTTTGGAAAGGTAAAAAAGATGTGTACTATATTATCCAAAGGTAAACACCACCATTGACAAAATTGTGAGTTTAGAAGCAATCCCAAATTATTGAAAAACACTTAAATAATAGATTGGAAAAGTAATAGACTAAATAAATCTGCTTCTTTTTATGTAAGATGAGTGTTCATAGGCTGGATTGGTGAACCAGTGTACAAGTTTAGAGGTTGTATCGTATTATTTGTGACTGAGTGTAAATATTTGTAACCACTTCAAAGAAGACTAGAGTTACCGTTTCCAGAATGTTGGAAGATAAAATTCCTCGCGTTTGCCTGTTTAGTAAAAAAATACAATAAACACGAAGATTCTTGCCTGTAAATGTAAAATTTTATCGCTGAGGACTAAAACTATTCTTTTCACGATTTATCTATTTTTGTATTTGTTGTAGTAATGTTGTAGAAATTTCCCAAAGTGGTTTGTTTATTATGAACACCGAATAAACCGTACACAATACTCTACCACCATATATTCTGTCTAATCAGCCCTTTATTCTGTGCTATAAATAGCTTGCACTAAACATGATAAATATATGATACCTAAAATTAATTACTGATTTTTACATAACATATTGATTGTCTACATAGTGATAAAGAGGTGTTCATTGTAGTGACCACAAGCAACAGGATAACAAAAGTAAATACCTAGAATTAAAAAATCTATAACGCGTGTAGCGTTGTAAACGTGTTGCTTGAAATGAGAACACGTGTGGACTGATTGTATAACATATTGGGACCACATCGGAGTTTTTTAATCATGTATTACTATTGTTGTCAAGTCCAGAATTTACAAAAAATAATTTATATTTTAGTTCAAATATTTTCCTTGTTTCGTAATATCTCATTCCCACCATCAGCTTACAATCCTAGTTCATTTCATTCGTTCTCATATAGGGGGAAAATATTTGTTATTTGCCATATTTAGTTCGGTCCCAAAGCTGTAATTTACGTAATCAGTTTAGCATGCATAACTTCACATATTAAATTAAAAAAATTACTTTTAATTTCTTATGGGAGGAAAAATATATCAAAAAAAACTAGAAGAGCCCGTTTTGCACATGGAGAATCCTACTGTCAAGAACATATACATAGGGAGAGGAATAATTTACCTGATGACTATAATAACCAAAAAGATAATCAAACTTGTTAATCGTCTACGATTTCAAAAATGTGTCCAAAAATGTTGCAGCTTTATAGAGTTTAGTTAGCCTAAATATCTTTCATAACACAATAATAACATAAATACCAACTATATAAAAACCCTCTTTTAGTTCCAAATTGAAATTCTCTTAGTCTCCAGGTTTGTTGCATTTCATATTTTTCAATTGTTAAAATAATATGTTTGTTTGTAAGATGAACGACATTGTTCAATGGGCACAGTAAAATAAATTAAATTCATGTATTAAGCCCTAGGAAAACTTAATATAAAATAAATATGATATATAAAATAAATAAACATATGAGATGTGACACAGACTAACCATACGATGGTTCACGCGAGTAACAAGAATTTTATTTTATTTTTATAGCATGTACGGTAAATAAAAAACTAATGTTATAACTTGTTTACCAACGACCGTTTTTTAAAGTAGCCGTTTCAGTACAGTTCTTAGAATTGAAAAGTATCTCATAGCAGCATTGTTTACTTTCATAACAGCATAGTTTTACTCATAACAACACGGGTAATGGACCAATGAGGTTCAAGGATTGAGTGAGGAGAAGCATAATTGTAATGATTCGAAATTCAACTAATCAGCTGTTCAGGCCAATGTAATTGTTGGTTAGTGCAATTAGTGTTTGATACAATGTTTCGTTGAATCACTGTCAGTGGCAATGAGAGGTTATAAACAAAAACATTAGCTCTCTTAGAAGTTATGAGTAGTGATTTTTTGTAATTAAAACGCCGTCGTAGGTAAAGTAGTGTACGCAACTCACGTAAATAGTGTTAACGACACGAGTAGAAAATTTAAGGTACGAGCCTTATTACAACATTTATTTTATGTAATTATATTTAACTGCGAAGTCAAATCCTAATAACTCAAAGAAACCAGTTTTTTTGTGTTTTTTTGTTTAAGTAAATTTCAGAATTAATTGTTCGAGACAAGGGGTGTAAGGGTAGCGACATTATATCTTAAAGCAAACCGTTGTCTCCCTTATTCATGTAAACTTGGCCTTGCGCTCATCTTGTACCCTCGATTTAGCGGTACGGGATGCAAAAAAAAGTAGAACATCACATTGCAATATACAATATTTAACTTAAGGTTTTTGAAGCCTTGAACACCACGTGTTTTGGCTCAGATTTAAACCAGTGTTAAAATAATTTTAGCTATAGATTTTAAAAAGAATTAGGGTTAAAGAGCATCATGCTAATTAAAATTAATTTTGAATATAATTTAGTAACCATTCAGAGAGTATATTTTGATTAATTTAAATTTTGGATTAAATTACCCAGTCTATAACGGTCATATTCTAATGTGTAACTCTGTGTAGAATATAATTGCAACATCAAACTGAGGTGTGTTGAGTGTTGTGTTCGCTGAACCGTTCAACCGTAGGTTTGCTCTGACGCGGTTTGGTTGAGTTCTGCTCAATTGTCCTATCATACTTTCTGCACAATTTACTTTTATCAATATGTTTACACCTTTTGCAGACATTATTTTTAACACATAAATATTTGTGTATAACTAACCTACATTTTTTGTTAATTTATTAAGTGATTTGTATTACTTTGTTAAAAAAAATAAATAAAGATTGTTCTACTGGCGTTAGGAAAGCGTCAACAACAGGTCAGGTCTTTGTCAATTTAATTCACAATTGCATTTTTTGATTGTTTTAAACGATTTTTTTCATTGCGTAACTGAAGGTTTAAGCAAGAAATGTAATCCTAATAATTACATTAATAATGCTTTAAATTATGTTTTTTTAGGGGGTTAGTTTATTTGAGTACGGATTTATTTCTGTTATGCTGTGTGCTGATGATTGATTTTTTTCTTGTTTATAATAGTGGCTTTTGCAGTTAAGAAAAGCATATTTATGTTTTTAAGAGAAATAATATTAGATTTATTCCATAATGTGTAATCATTTTCTCAAAGTTATAGCATACAACACTGCTTACTTAGCTGCTTTACTTAGTTTATTTCAATTTTTAGCTCAATTCAAAACTAAATAAAAGAAAATGCACAGTGAATCTTGAATGTAAACCAATTTTTTCCGTATTTTTTCAATTATTATCAATTATTTATTTTTTTAAGATGGGGACGCCACTATGTGCGTATTTTAACCCAAATGTGAGTGAAGGATGAGTGTAGGATGAGTGGCGCGATCTTGTAGTCTTGTTAGTGACTAAGGCCGACATGTTCCTTAGACACAGCTGTTAATTAATAGCCCATACAGCTAATGGCAACTAAGGGACCTACAGATTATAGTGGAATCCGAACCAAATTTTTCCTTGTAATTTACGAATTGGTCTAATTATCAGGATATTACTGCGGATAGTCGTAGTACTCACCCGTGCGGACGTTAATCCACACCAGGGAGTATCGCATCCACAGTGCATGCCTATAAATATCCACAATTCGTGACTTCCTAGTAGCTGGATTACAGAACGACGCCACCCGTCCCAGAAACTGAATAAACGAGAAACTGCTAGATTCATTTACGGTACCAATCGATGGCGTGCTACTTCACAGTTTCCTTGGCGGTTGTGGTTTTGCTAATGGATGGAAACTTTATCTTTGTTTTTCTTAAACCCTCCAAGCTAGACCAATCAAATCACCGTTAATTTAAAACAATTAAGTGTCAAAAAAGTCTAGAAATGTAATAACATAATTACCGTTTCAATTTTATAATTAATCAACACAGAAATGAAAATCAAACCAAAATTGTGTTCCTGCTGTTATTAATTATCATCGATTGAACTAACTCTAGGTAACATTTCATTTCATTTCAATATCTTTATTTAATAACTGTACATAGTCCATTGAATACAGTAGTTTCATAATTCCTAGCCTAGTATAAATACAGTTTTAAGTTAAAATTAATTTTAAAACTACAATGTATTCAATACTTAGAAAAACCAATAAAACCAAGTTATTCAAGGAAACACCCTTTGGTTGAGTAAGGAGCAATTTCTATAAGATAATTTTTTTTTAATATTTTTTGTTTTGATTTGATCCTGACAATGGTTTTTAAATTATTTGGGAGAATACGTAAAACCCTTCTTTCGGCAAAGGTGGGCTTTTGATTTGGAAATACAATATAGTTGAGACTATATTCTCTTAGTTTATTTCCTCTTGTATTGCAGCATAATTGTAAGTTATCCGGAAAACTTTTTCTAGCAATGAGAGCAGTTTGAAAAATGTATCGGGCAAAGACAGCAAGTATTTTTTAATTTTTTAAATGGATTTTAACACTTTCATTTTTTTCCATTATTCTTTTTAATGCCCCTTGCTGCAATTTTAGATTTCGGGTACGACTTTTCTTTGTTGTAGCTCCATATAAAGATAAACTACTAATGGTGCAAATTTTAATTATATAAAATACAATATTGATTTGTAAATTATGAAAATGAAGAACTATCCGAACGATACCTATCTTGTTGTATGATGCACTTAAATGTTTTTGGACTGTTTACACATACTATATACACTAAGTTCATATTTTAAGACAAATATGAAATATTACTTATCAAAGGATTGCGAAATAGTATAACCTACGTCTACTGCATTCTCCTTTGATCAAATGTTCTACAATTGCAGCAATACATTACGGTAAATCATTCAGATTGCAATTACAAAAGTGGATCATAGCACGGATCCTAGTGACGGATGACTGGACAGCTTTCTATGTTTAGAACGATTGTGACATAATCCATCAGGTCGAGATAAGCGGACAAAAAGAGAAGTCTGTCAGTTGAGAAGAAATGTTGACATTCCATAAAGCTCACACATCGTCCAAACCAACGAATACGTCGTAGTTCTGTATCATATCACATATCATTCTTCATACTATAAATCATTTTTCCCTAGGGCTTAACTCATGATTTTCATTTATTTGAATGAGCTCATTGAATTATGTTGTTAATATTACAAATTAACATATAATAATAATTTAAAAAATACCCAATACAACGAACCTGCAGACTAAGAGAATTTCAATTTCACTAGAAGGTTGTTACTTAACTTATAACTACCCATGTAGCAAGCAATGTATATAATACGTAAATATTCGGGATTAAGGTATAACCAACGTATATGTATTAATGATACAGATAATATACATATTATATACCAATATGAAAATACGGTTTCATCCAAAATAAATTTTGCATAAAATACTGTAAAATGAAGAAACAAAGTGTAAATTTTCACCTAAATGTTGTTTTGAGGGCATAAATTAACTTTCGAGAATGCAGTAAAATAAGTAAAGGTATTGATGATACAGATAATATATGTATTTTATATCAATAGAAAAATACGAAAAAAATTGTAGTGTTGTATTTATTTCCCTGCATTTTTTCAACATCCTGTGTAAAATGTATTTGTAACACATACTATACTATAATATTCATAGATGATGAACAAAATATTCTGCCGCGCGAGATACCCGAGTCTCTGCGTTTTCTTAGGTTCGACGATGTTCGCTGATGCATTATGGGAGCAAAACAGCGGGGGTCAGCATCCGATCCGATCCGCCACCGCCATATTGTTTGTCTAATGTCTTTGTCTCACAACTCACAACAAACGTTGTCCTTGTGGCTGTGTTTAGACTAGAGCATCTACTTCTGATTTTCAGTGTTACACGTGAAGAATTCGTTGTTTTGTTATTATTTACTTATTAAATAGGTCTATTAGTTACTTTTTACTTTATATTCTTTAAGATTTGCGTTACATCTTCGACTTTTTAACTTCAGTGGCGATTCGACCAACTTGAGTTAAGGTAAGTTACACAAATAATTATTATCGTTATTGTAAGTTATTAAGAGATTTAGCATATGTTTTGTTATGGTGGTAATCTAATTTAAATACTTTATAAGTGGAAATAGGTTACAATAGCCTTCCTAACCCCTTAAAAACTCTACGGATGGAGGCTCTTTAGGGAAAAATTAGGCTGTAGTTTACAAAACTAAGGAAGCCAACTTCAGGAGATAACCTAGACCTAATTCATTGCAATATGTCCTTGGTCTGAACTAATTTAGCTTGGAGACAAGCTAGGCCTAGGTCTACTTAACAAATACCGTACCGTAGCTAAACTTATGCCTAAGTTACTTAGAACCTGTCATAAGTTAGCCTAGGCCTAACTTACAGTTAAGACTAAAAATGATGTTAATTGGTAAGGTTATGTTAAAATTCAGGCCTAGTCTTGTAGGCAGATGAATATTTTAAGACCAGAAGGGGGTAACTTAACTTACAGTTCCGAAGAGCACCTGTGATCTGTGAACAGATGTATGACTTAATGATAAATATCTTTGGTAAGTTAAATTAAATGTTTATTCTTCTTCCCAATGTAAATATCAAATTGACCTATGATTTGTTTTGCCTACGTTTCTATCGATATTAACTAGCCTATAAGCATATTTAACCACAAACAAAATATAGCCTGAGACGGTAACTTACTAGCCAAATATAGCCTAACCTATTTAATGAAAAAGCAACAAAAGAAAACATAAAGTTAGCCTCTTAGGCCTATAACTTAATGTATAAGCTAACTGGGAAAATTAAAGTCAATGCAATATTAAAGTTAACTAGGCCTAAACTTAGGCCTAGGCCTATGTTAATATTTATAAAAATATTGATAAATTGTTATTGATCTGATAACTTAATAAGATCGCAGGTTCTCTGCGGAACTGTAACCCCAGAAGGCTGCAGCTTTATAATTAGGCCTACGTCCTTCCAAACTATCGAAAGGAAATGTCAAACAAATAACTTAAGGTGCCGCGTTTGCGATCAGTAGGTTATGGCTAGGTTAGGTTTAGCTACCGGTATGTTTTTTTTTTGTTTACGATTAACTTAGGTCTAACTTATGAAACAACATCGCAGCTACCTACGTTTAGTAATTTTTATCAAGGCTTGGCACATAATAGCCTAGGGTACGATTTATTTATAGATGGCACTTTGAAGGGTAACAACGCTATCAAAATGTATATCAAATATGCCTATGACATCACAGCTGTCTTTCTAAGATCTAGGGATGAAAGTTTTAACTTACCCAGTACCGCGGTTAAAAATGGGCCCTGGTCCAGGGGCGCAAGAGTTTTTTTTGTTTTGTTGGGTGCGCTAGTAACAGACACTAATTGGAAAATATCTGAAACCTCCTCACTTCGTCTTCCACTCATGACTCATCACTGCCACTGTTTGTATATTAGGCCTATCATTAACTATACTTAATCGTCTGTCTTTATTTGTAGGCTATTAATTTGTTATGTCCTTTTTTCATTATACTCAATGTCAGTTGCTTTTTTCAAATGGCGAGAAACTTATTACAGTATCAATTTGTTAGCAAGTAAAGATACTGGCCGTGTTTTTGCTTATGATTTTATTTAAGTTTGAAGGATGTTATTTTACGTTGTAATATCACACCCTTTTTCTGTGAAATGAGCAAAAAACCAAGTGGCAGTGATTTTAGAAAGAGGGCGACATAAAAGATTCGTAAGGTAAAAGTGTTACAAAAAGTTCCTAAAATAAGTAGCCTAGTTTTTACGGTCATTAAAATCATTTAGGCCTAAATGATGATGTGTACAGAAAGTGATGTAGGTAAATCTGAAAATGAACTTTGATGATGTTAAGTTATTGACGAGTTGGCCAAAAAAAAAATGTAGAAAAAACCAGCCATTTTACGTTATTGACTTTTTGGAGTTTTAAATGTTTGCAATTATAACTTATATAAATTAAAACTATGTTTTAATTCACACTTTTTTACAACTAAACCAATTTTACTTTTAAGAACGCACCATTGGAAATATAAGTGTGTACGGTATGTAAGTAACAGTTAAACTTTAATTGATGGTTTACGTTTTTAGTTACTAAGCGGGTAATTCAATTAACAATCAAAAGTAAACACAATGAGTCTTCTTATATTTGTTAGGCCTATATTGCAGATGCGCAAGCAACTCATAAAATGTCTATATTCATTTTATAATTCAAATCAATGTCGGCAGGGTGGGGGGGGGGCGCAACTATGACTTGGGCCCATAGCGTATCACATAACTGACCGCGGGCCTGAACTTACCCCCGAGTGTAGATATAACTGAACCTAAAAATACAGAGGAGTGTGACGGCTGGGACTGAACCTGCTAAGGGAAAAACTTACGAATTGAACTCACAGTCAACTTTGTATAAAATATAATTTGCCCGTTGATTTTCAGTGGCGTAACAGAAGGGCCCGCAATGCGGGGTGCCCGGGAGCTGGGGGGGGGGGGGCGGTGGGCAGAGAGACCCACTAATTTGTTTAGGGTACCACTCTTTTTATGATTAATCTGTTTGATCATTGTATCGGTGGTCCTAAAATAGCTCTGTGGGGAGGGGGAGGGCGATTCACTATGTTGAATCGGTGGTCTTAAATTAACTCATAAGAGGGGGGCCCAAAAAATAAGTTTACAGGGGGGCCCGTAAAGATTTGTTACGCCACTGTTGATTTTGTTGTGCTAAATAATGTATGGAATCTCGAACGTTTCTTTTTCTAAATGCTGGGCCCAAATACACTACTTTACTTCTTTGCATTTGCCCGATTATGAGCAACATGTAGGCTAGGCCTACACTAGTTTATTATAAATGAAGGTCCTATAATCAAAGCTTCTTACAAACAGATTAGTAAACTTAAACTTTTCTGCCATCCTTGTTGAAAATAATAACATACCGTACTTTTAAACAAAAAAGCTTTTTATAAGACACCAGACTTGTTAAACTAATATAATAGTAATAGAGGTTGAAGAGTTAAGCATTTTTATAATGTGTTTCAGGTCAGTTATCTTCGCACGGTTGGCGGGGCCAGTGTTGAGGACTCAACAAGACGGATCCTTGTAAGACTATTCAAAAATGAGCTTGCGAGAGAATTTAGTTGGGAAGGAAGAGGAGGAAAGAAGTGGAGTCTGCAGAACTCTGCATTGGTGCAGTTGATTTGCCGTAAGTTTTTAACATTTGGTTTATAATGTTACTTTTATTTATTCTTTCAATGATAGGCCTATATTTGACATTTATTTATTTTTCTATAAAGTCAACTCAACCAAAGTAAGTAATTTATTTTTTAACCCTGTTTTTACCATCATAGGTTTTATGATTTAACTAATAATTGGTATGTACATATACGTCATACAGTAGCCTACATTTACTTCATACCCCCACTTGAAAATGTCATTCTGGCGAAACATCTTGTTATTCTTTACATACATTTTTAGCAGTATGGCGTAAAGTTACGTAACAATTATTAGTCAATAAAAAGGTTCAGGGGCTAGATCAATGGATTTTAATTATATTAATTTATCATCTTATAATTAATTATCATAGGCTATATGATATTAATTTATGATGTTACACACATTTTTTGTCTGTAGAATGTACCGTACCTATCCTTTTTTTCTGCACTGTACTCTTTAAACCTCTTCAATACTTTGATTTCTTGATTGCAACTTGTTAGTTTAGCTAAAAAAAAAAAACGATTTTGCTTAACACGTTCAGTGCGGCAGGCATTCCAACAGGCGCTCGCCAATGGCGGCAATGCCCTGGCGCGGTGCCGTACCAACAGCAAACGCAATTGGCATTCAAATATTTCAATCTGACGAAAAACAAAAGAGCATGGGCGATTGTACTACGTTACCCCGAGATTGAACGTAGTTCCCTAAAACACCCAAAGGTAGCAGCACTGCCTGGATCAGTAGTCAGTGGCTTTGTAATATGGCTTGAAGAGAGAAAATCCCCAAAACCGGTACAAAAGCATTGTCAGACGGGATTTTACGGGAAATTTTAGTACCAACCTACACCAAAATGAAGCTTACATTCTAAGCTACGGGCTAGCAACGATTTTAACGTTCCCCGGCAATGGCTGAGCGCATACTGAACTAATGTAGAGGGGGTTGCGCAACTACATCAATTGATGTAGGCCGCTCATGTCGCGACTACATCAATTGATGTAGTCAGCACTAAACGTGTTAAAAAAATGTTAAAAATGAAAACATTAAAAATGAATTAATCTAAGTTTTGCCATCAAGAAAACAAAGGATTGATTACCAAAAGATATGTTGCTCTAAGCGTGAATCTTGTGCGTACCCTAATATTACCTTATACACAGGAATACAGACATTGACACAAGTGTGAATTTTGTTTCAGGTGTAGTTCGTCAACAACACCCGTCCTCATTCGATCTCACAACATTTGAGAAAAAACCAGCGAATGGTTACGCCAAGCAGGAACAAGGATTTATGTCAAAAATAAAAATTTAGGCCTACCGCAGATGATTAATTAAATAGTTTTTTCTTGACATTTCTTCATTGTTTCATTTATATGTTCCTTTAAAAAGTGTGTTAATAAACAATAGAAACAATTTTATAAAAACAACTTTTATACTTGAATGTATTAGGGTACTTGTGATTACATCTGAACAAATATTTTTACTCATTTTTTTATTTTTGTGCATTTATTTTTTGTTTTTTTTACTGTGCAAGTATTTTTTGTGCACAATTTAGAATAGGTCTAAAAAGTTACTACAAAATCTATTATTATTTGTTGAGCCTAGCCTTCTTGTTTTCTCACATTAAATAAACAACAGGGAAAATGGAAAACTAAAAAAACAACATTTTCATGTAAGAATAAGATTCAGTTAAAAAAACTAGAAATTATTCATCAGTTGTGAGAAGTGAGTTAGTATTTTTTTTTACACTTTCAGTTGTTATAATCATACTGTATTATTATTAATAATAGGTTATTTTTCTAAACTATTTCAACTTAATCTTCTTAACATTCAAGCTAGTTATTACTATTAATTATTATCAGCTGAATAATGCTTGGTAATATAAACACTAATATAATAATTAACATATTATTTACTTTTTTATGCAAATAAATGCACTATCCAAAATGCTTGTTAAGTGGTACCTATTCTCATCAAGGTAATTTAATAAGTTTTTCTCAAATAATCTTCAATGTACGATAATTAAAAAAAATTGAAGCTGTCTTGGTCTAATATTTGTTAAGGTAGTTGCCATATTCTTTATCTTCCCTACTTCATTAAAACACATATTCTTTAAAGGTAAAATCATTTGTTTTTTTGTGGCTACTACCATTTTTAAGGAAGTCTACAAAAATTGCATAATTCTCTCATTCTTTGGTTTGATTATGATATGAAAATAAATGCTGATAGCTAGCCTACACCAACAATATAACATTACATTTTTTGCATACTGTATTGTAATGATGTAGTAACTGTAATAGGTGCTCTTTCCCCTTCTAGACTTTCACTAGGGCCCCTCTGGTTCACCTTAGGAGCTTGATGTGATCCGTACCCGAGGTCCTACGGGCCTGCTTCAGATGAAACTACTGAACAGCAGTAGGTTGTCCCTAAACTAGATCAATTAGGTATTTACCTGACAAATCACAAAACACATATTTCTAATGAAGACTTAAAATATTGTTTTACCATCATACAACACACCAACCCTCATGACACATAGTTCACCTCCCATAACATTAAACCTTCAAAGAAAACTGTTAGTAAAAATCAATGTATATAATTTTATATATTGATTTTTTATGACAATTGTATTTTGAGCCACTTTTTATTAATATGGCATCAAATATGTATCATCTATGTATAAAATATGTATTTTATACATTTAAGGTATGCATCAATTTCTATCAAAATTTACAGATTATATACAGATGTATAATATGTATCATATCTGTAGTTGGATCCTTATACAATATGCATATAATACATATTTAGGTGGGACATATTTACAGATACAATCTGTATTGTATACATTTCTATACAGATTGTATACAAAAGCTATACCATGCCGGTAGGTAAATTATACGTATTATATACATATTTGTGCTACTTGGGTAACCTATATCAGTTAATTTCCTTTTGAAATAACATTAGGTTTGCTGCTGCAGGGAAGGTTATAGGTTGACATTTTAGTGGGAGGTGTTTATATAATTTCATGAATTATATATTTGCTGAATTTGTTCAGAATATATTCCTAAACATTTAAACTACAACATAAATATAAACTGTTCTATAAATATAACAAGGGAATTTATGTATATATATATACCAATATTACAATTATACCATGCATGCTATATAAATAGTTTTTTAAATATGTGTGAATTTGAACGGGTGGTGTTTTTGGCCTATGAGGACAACAAAACGAAAAAGTAAATCAGCCACGGGGCCAGGACTTAACTAAGAATCCTACGGGAATAGTTTATCCCCAAATGGGAAATTCGCTAACAAATATTTTTCGTGGACCCAAGGAGCACATTCCTGGTAAATCTTTCAAGTATGCTGCAATGAGTTACTCATCCATTACATACACTGAATATTAAGTAATTAAAGCTAAAAACACACCGTACTGCAACCTAAATAAAATTCTATAACGTTTCATGTATTTTACTGTCCAGAAGTACAATGAAAACTCCTAGGTGTATACAGTATATATTCTTTTCTTGTTAACTCTATGATAAATAATCATGTTTTAGAAAAATACCCCGCCGCAGCAAACCTGCAGACTAAGTGAATTTCCATTTGCCTGATTGGATTTAAAATAAAATATCTCCTTAAAAATATCACATTTATTCCCTATTTAAATAGAATCAGTTTAACACATACTGTACTTAGGTTTGCTGCAACAGGGAGGGTAAAAGTGTTTTTATGTAAAATGTTAATAGTTAGTAAGAAATAAAAACATTTTCCAAATTTGGGCAAAACATGTTAATAAACAAGCAAACTACAACAGTTTACTTATTCTCCACAAGAATAACATGAGAATTTAAAATTTACAATTTTTTTGAATTTTCTCCGTAACCATTAGGCGCATTATAACGCTTCAATATACTAAATTATTTTTTTTTTAAGCTCTACAAAATTGTTTGGAAAGAAATTGCAAAATTTTATGTTTTTTGGGTCAAAAATGGGAAAAACCCATTTTTACCCCATAAAAGCCACCATAAACCCCCGTTCCCATGGTTCGACCATGCTGGTTCGCGAACTCGTTCGAATAAACGTAGGTTTACACGTTTGTACCAAATTTCATCAAAATCGGATCATTTTTGCTCGAGTTATCGCGCTAACGGACACACACATATATATATATATATATATATATATATATACAGGGTGACAAAAAAGTCTAGAAACGGTTTAATATCTTTTTAACTAAATCCGTTAGAAAATTCAAACCTTTCACATCAACTTACATGTATGAAAACTACTTTTTCCAAGCATTGTAATTTTTTTACCTCTACCAGGGGACGACCCATGAGGAGTAGGTACATAATCTTTAATGTAAGCATAGGTTGATATGCACACCATTTTAAAGTGTTAGTTAAGTGGAGTTCATTGCCGGAAACCGCGTCCAAAAAGGTTCATCCGTTACAAAATGGCAGCTGTCCAAAGTTCTTGTGAAATATACCTGCACAGGCCTTAGTATGGGCAAATACTCGTATTAAACATTAGCTTGAGAGCTTAAACTGTATTTTAAAGTCAACTAGCTCATAGACTAATAGTATTCAATCATCAAAACAAATTTAACCGGGTTTCAGATTTCCCTGCTAATGTTGACTATGAGTATTTACCAATACTAAGGCCTCTGCAGGTATATTCCGCAAGAACTTTGAGCTGTCGCCATTTTGTAACGGATGAACCTTTTTTGACGCGGTTTCCGGTAATGAACTCCACTTAACCAGACCTTTAAAATGATGTGCATATCAACCTATGCTTACTTTAAAGATTATGTACTTACTCCTCGTGGGCCGTCCCCTGGTGAAGGTCAAATAATGGCAATGATTGCAAAAAGTAGTTTTCATACATATAAGTTGATGTGAAAGGTTTGAATTTTCTAACGAATTTAGTTAAAAAGATATTAAACCGTTTCCAGACTTTTTTGTCACCCTGTATATATATGAATTTGAACGAATGGTGTTTTTGGCCTCTAGGGACCTCAAAACGAAAAAAAAATCGGTCCCGGGTCCAGGTCTTACCATGAGTACTACGGTAATAGCTTATTCCCTATATGGGAAATTCGCTAAAAAATATTTGGAGGTTATAAAGCCTAAATATTAAGTGAAAACTAACTGACATAAACACGTGAATAGTTACGATTAAAGGCAGGATTTTCTCGAAAATTCACGAAAACGATTTTGATAAAAATTTTGTATGTTGTAGCCCTTTAAATTCTGAACAAAATGGTATGACTCTTATTTCTGAAAAAATTCTGGTTCAAAAGTTATTGTAAATTATGTTATTTTATTCGTTGGCACCACAAACTCTTCATATACATGAGGATTGGTTAGCAATAATGAATGGCTTAGGGAAACAACTCTCATAATATATCCTAACTGATGCAACGTGCCCTTAAAGGGGTCAGGCGCGCTAAAGGTACTTAAACACCAGAGATGGGCTAAAAAATGAATGTATCTAAAGACTAATTTATTTAATTTATTATCAAAATATTCTGTGCTTATTTTATTTGCCCCTACTTTTGTGGTATTTGTATTTCTTAGGAACAGCTTAAAATGTATTGAGTTGCAACATCAATCTTGGTCGTTGTTTGACCAATACAGTATTCTATGTGTTTTCTAAGCAATACAGGTGTCCGCACGACTGTCCCTCGCTGAATGCTGATGCGGGCGCTGATGACATTCTGACGACCTCTAAGTGTTTCTTGCACAATCATATTTCAAAAGTTACTTTAAGTAACAGTTACTTAAAACAAGTATAGATATTACTAATCGTACGTATCGTAATATTATTAAAATTATAGAAAGGTGCATCTAATACAAATGTACTGAATGTTTAAAATCGTACAACATATCGTACTACATAGTTTGAAAAAAAATATTTTCTTCAGTGTATGTGTTCTTTAAATATATTTTATTTTATTCGTGTGCAATTTATTAACATTCCTTGTCTTGGCAAAATAGTTGGATATCTTACACCTACCGTCACCCTGAATTAAGTTGCGTGCTTGTTAAAAAAGTAAAATCTAGAAGTATGGATGGTAAAAGATATCTTGTAGTTATTCACAATACCTAACCTTTCTAGAAAATTATAATTTTCCCTTATATATGTAAAATATTTGGTCTCATAACAATTGTAAACGCACTATATCATTCAAGTCCAATTTAACAGAATTCAATAGTTAACACTTATACAAGGTCAAATCAAGGTTTAATGTTTATAACTAATGAAACGATTAAAGGCAAAGTTAATTGCATGGCTAGACAGGTATAATGCTCAACTAGTAGGCTATAAATCTACCTCCGCAACGACCCCTAAACTCTACGATATATCGTTACATTACAACCTCATTGTTGTCACTATTGCAATGTAACCAAAGCGTTTCTCATTATGACTTGTATATTGTTGTTTTGTTGTATGACTTAATCCCCTTTGATGACAATTGTTAGCACCTGATATTTAAAAACGTCTCACCATGCCAACGAAAAAGATTCCATGGTAAAGTATTTGTTTAGAATACGTAAAAGTTATAAAACATATTCTGACATCAGGTTCAAGAATTTCATTCTTTCTTTATAATTTTACCCATTTAGGTTAGGATCAACTTAAAAACAAACTCTGACCAAAAAAGTGTAGCCAATAACATTTTAATCAACAAAAAAGTATACCTAATTATGTTTTTTACATTTTTGTAAATAGTAATATATGCAACAAAAATAATAATGATTAAACTTACTCAAATGTGTTCACCAAAACTCATGGCGTATAAACTCGTATATTTATCGCTAAATGAATCACATGTCTTTACAATATTTTTACCTCACTAGGATTTCATCAATACGCCATTTTATGATAAGTTTATATGTATTTCCTCCCTCTCGCTATACATTTATGAATACTAATTCCACTTCTACAAATGCCTTTATCTAGCCCTATATCGCTAGGTCCTGGAGTTGTTCCTCCACATCGTACTGTAGGCTATATATGCCACTCCCTATATATCTATCTATTTATACTATTATAAAACTGAGGTGGTGTCTGTCTGTCTGCCACGACTACAATACTACACCGATACTGCCTAAATTAAGCACAAAGATAGTCCACATATCTAGAAATGTCATAGGCCTATTCACTTCCCTAAGTCCCTCTCGGGCTACGCCCCTTGGACGTCCAAAGTTTCAAGGTTAGGTTTCCAAAGTAAATATAGATTTTTCTCCATGGAAGCATGAGAAAACTCAAATGTTTATCTGTGTCTTGAAATTTACTAGGTACTGTCGTTGATTATGGAAATAAAAACATATTATATAACTGTGGCTGTATCAACCCAGAGATAGTATTAACTAGGCTATCAAGATATGTTATGATGTAAAGGGGACACCCGTTCTTCGAGACTGAATTTTCTTCCCGTAGGTAGTATCATTAAGTAGTACATTAACTCTAATTCTAC
The DNA here is from genome assembly GCF_028750875.1 of Macrosteles quadrilineatus. Classification (NCBI taxonomy): domain Eukaryota; kingdom Metazoa; phylum Arthropoda; class Insecta; order Hemiptera; family Cicadellidae; genus Macrosteles; species Macrosteles quadrilineatus. The sequence goes on from NW_026542596.1 coordinate 90,812,076, forward strand.
ATCTGCCTCTAACTATTTCCTTTAAATACTAACATCCCACCAATATGCCTCTACCTACATCCCTAATTCCTGGAGAATAACTCCACGGTACTTTGGTATTATACCAACCCCACTGATAAATCAATTTCCATATAAGATTTTAATTGGTTTAAATAACAAAATCTTTCTAATATAACTAACCTAACCTAAAACAAAATCTACCCTTAGGTAAGGTTAGGTTATGCAATAATTATTAGGTGTTGTCGGTGTAAGTACCAACTCCACTTCTACCTATGCATTTTCTTTTGATTTTGACCATATTTCAACTCCACCTTTACCCTCAAGGTCCAGCTAACGAATCTCCTAAGTTAAATCTATTTTGAAAAATAACTAACAAGATAACAGATTATCTCTAAACTCCAAAACGGTTTGACTGATTTCAGGTAATCCAAAACAAAAGGAACTGTAATAAAAAAATAGTTTTATTGATCATAAAATATACATCAATATCAGCAGGAGTAATGCATTTATTATTTCAAAAACTAATAATACTTCCTTACAAAATAAGCGTATACAACAGATACAAATTAGTTATCACAATAAAAAACATTAATTACATTACAAATATTGTAATCAACGAAGGGAGTTTGAAATATTTACATTCCACATTCATTCGAGGCTTACTCATCATTTGGTCACATTTATATACGTATATGTTGTTAGAGGTAAACTAAAGTACATTCACTCCTTTAAGTTTGAGCATTGTTTATCTTAAAATTAAACATTTCAACGTTCATATTAACAAATAATTAAAAAACAACTAACACGTATAATTTGAGTAAAACACTTGTTCATAATAGATAATATCTAGGAAACAGCATTGCATAAATTAAATTTGTACGATTTCATACTCATTTTAACTTAAAAATATTGTACTAAATATAATTTAAAAAATACTTACTAAACAAAATTCAAGATGTACATACTAATGCAGAAAATAAAGATTGTATACGAAACTATTTTACATTTGTTCAGAAAATAATCTAAATATTAAAATACTTATATCGTTTTATCTACAATAGCATCTAAACAGTTGTAAAAAATACTTAACACCATAAACAATCAAAAACAAATCCAACAATATTGATATCTTCCACTTCTTTTAAAAGCCCATCTTAGATGAAAATAAAAGAATAATATTGTAGAATTTGCTTGATACTTTTTCAACCAATTGTGCATCGCTGACGCTTGGCGAGGCTAAACCAATCAATGTAATACTACAAATAAATATACTGTATTTGAATTTGAATTGTGTATAATACTGATTGGATATTAATAACTAAAGTAAATAATAAATAATTATCTTTCTATAAATTAATCAGTAAATAATTAGAGAATTCAGTAAGTAATAAAACTAAACGAACGTCAAAATGATCAGTTTACAAAGAAAGTAACACAATTCGTTATTTTTTTATATTTTAGAACATATTCAATACTTTTAGTAAAGTTTCCTTAATTGTTGTGCAACCTTAATACAGCTGCCATTAGGTTTATTTTTAAATTATATAGAACATGTTTAAACTTAGACTATGGTTAGAAGTATACATCACATTGCGATGTGAAAGCTGTATGTGGCCAGTCTTAAAATATCAATTTACAGAGTTTAGTTGAGATACCGACAGTTTGTGCTGTTGTCAATTACGTAATACAGACGAACTCAAAAATATTTCACTTATCCGAATAGCAGCTTATAGTAATGGGTTTCACCTTGTATCTGTCATAATCTGATATAGCATAGTAAACTAAGGGAAGACACAGAATTAAACCATAGGATAGTCTAAAGCCGATTAGACTAGGTTCTATTACAATAAATATTGGGTACAAGTAATAAATGAGTTAGAATTTACCACCCAAAGTTGATGACTGAACATATTAACGATTCAGAAACATTTTATAATACAACCACACATATTTGGGATATTATTTAGAAAATAATTTAAAATCTAGATGGCCTCGGCTGTATTATAAATGTAACATCCAGTTGAATTGTTCTAACTCAACTTGGAGTTAAAATTAACTGTATATTTTGATTAAACACGTCAGTATTAATATTATAAGATAAGGGCAATCCTGAGCTTATTTTTACCAAATTGTGAACGTAAGATAAGTTTATTATGAGTATATATCTTTGTTACTGCCAAGATATTTTTCTATAGCCAGAATAATTAATTACAACCCCTATGGTTGAATAAAACTAGGTACAGTTTCTACCTTTCAAGCGTAGCGGAGACCATCTACGTTTAGATTGTTTCAAAAATGGTTTATAGTGGAGATAGTAAAAAAACGAAAAGTTGTTAGCTGCAAAAAACATGTCTTAATCTCCCTCGTATATAGCAATACTTTACTTTCTTCAGCTGACCAGGAAATGGGGTCCTCAATGGTACATGGTTTTCACCAGTCCATACCAACTCTATCTCCCTTCCTTTGAACTTTCACAGTAAACTTAGTGTCAATCGGAGTAATAAATAAGTCATAAGGGTTTCCGTGTGAAGGTTGAGGCGGAACATTACAAAGGTGGAAGATCTTCGTCAGAAACCTAAGGGAAGTTCAACATGGCGAAGGTAGAGTACGATTCATCGAGCGCCTCCTGTGACTCTTCCTGCGGCGAATGTGTCCAGCGGCGCCTGTCATGGCGTCACATGTTGTCTGTGACTCCGCCGTTCATGAATGTGGTGACAGTACACTCTGCGGTGTTGCCTGGACGTCGTACCGTGCTGTGGTGCAGGTGGAGGGTGGTGGAGTCCCACTTCCTAGTCCCGGTGTGTCTACGCTGGCTGGAGCGTCCACGATGAACCGCGGTATGCTTCCAGCAGCAGAATAGGTAGCGGTCGAAGTGTTTCCTAAACGTACCCGTCACGCAGTACAGAGCTATAGGGTTGATACAAGAGTTGACAAACGTCAGACAAAACCCTACTATCCTCAAGTGGTGCCAGAACGCGTTGTAGTTCTGCTCGGGGTTTTTTGAGAACCAGTAGAACCAGAGGAAGAATACGTGGTTAGGGAAGAAACACACTGCGAAGATGATAACGAAAGCTAATACAGTCTTGGCTACTTTTTTTCTCCCCTTGATTTGTCTCGCTTGGTGGGGCTGCAGCCCACCTGGAATATTCTTCGTGCTAATTATCAAGTGGCGAGCTATCATTATGTAGAAGAATGCGATAATACTGAGTGGTACGGTGTAATGGATGAGGAACCTCGCTAGGATGACTCCCTTGGCGTAACCTATCCCGTACTCTTCGGGGAAAGGATAGCAAATAACGATCGAAGTATCGTTTTCCCTCACTTCTCGGACGTAAGCTCCAAACGCAGCAGGTAGTGAAAAGAAGATGGCGAGACCCCAAATAGCTAAAGCTACTCTGGTAGCTCCTCTCACACCCAGATAGGAGAGCTGTTTACGAATCGGGTCGACAATCGCGAAAAACCTCTCCGCCGAGAGAGCTGTCAATGTGAAGACAGAAACTCCAATTGATATGTCTTTCGAGGTCTCCGATAACTTGCATACAATCTCTCCGAATGGCCAGCTGGGAACTGTGTAGATAATTGAGGTGAAAGGAACGCAGCTGATGATCACTAGAAGATCTCCTATAGCTAGACTGAAGATGTAAGTGTTTGGAACGCTTCTCATTTTCTTGTGTCGGATGAATATGATTACCACGGTTCCGTTTCCCACAACACCGACTAGGAAGATGATTGCAAACAAGACGGGAACGTAGTAAGTCTCTGGTCTCTCCTCGTACGGTGGTATATCCAAGGCTGAATTGTTGACGATCCCAGCGGATGTAGCGTTGAAGAAAGCTTCTTCTTCTGCGCTGATGTTTAACATTGTGTTATCCCGCTTTAGTTTTACGTCGGTTTAAAACTGCCACTGCATCTTTTTTTGTATTCGCTGTGGTTTTTGGCTTTGGAGATGGCTACGCACTATCACTGGTTTAAATTTCTTCGCTGCAATTTATGTTTCAAATCGAGTTTTCTTCATTTTGGACAATCGAAGGATATTCTTGCAAGTCATTGAACCCTCTTAAAGCCACCTGCAACAAAAGAAAAGTGTTATTTAAACTGTTAGATTTAGATGATAAATACATTTATTAATTTTTAGCAATATTTACAGTATACCGTTTTAATTGCATTTAGTCTTCTACGCTTTTCTCTTTCTACTCGTAAACGTTGCCAAAATGTCGTGAAACTCAACAAGGTTGTCAATTGACACCTTCGACCACCAAAAATTAATTTCAAGCTAATTATTTTCAGTAATTTTGAGTTGTATACGATTTTTCGTTGAAATTTAATCATAAAATAGAACCCGTAACCAAAGTTTTTGAAAAAATATTTTTCTAACTTTTGAAGTTTAAAATCCATTGAAATATTTCAATCATACACTATCCAGAGAGAGGGTTAAGATCTTTAAGAGTCCTAGGAGGCGGCCATCTTGGATAGTTTCAAACAGCTGCTGAAGAGTTAATTATGATCCAAAAATATTTTTTAAAACACCAATGCAATTATAATTTAAATAAAACATTAATTGTCTGTTGTTTTGAATTGATTTCCAAGGGAGTTCATGAAAGCCAACGGCCATCTTGGATTTTCCCGCCATAAGGGCAATGTTAATTTCGTTATTTTTAAACAGCCGCTAAAGAGTTATTTACCATCTCAGAATATTTTTGCAAATACCAAAGTGATTGTAATTTAAATATCTAGTATACTGTGAGATTTAAAATTTATTTGCTTTGTATTTCTTGAATTGTTTTATGACATAGAATGTATATGCGCTCCAAGGACTCTTCATACTAATCGACCTTTCCTGACTACAACACAAATGTTGAGCCATTACTTGAGATAACAATGCGCTGCCGGTGTGCCTTTGACATTATAAAGACCTGTAAATATTTGGTTTCCTTGAATAAACGTTGGCTAACGCTGTAGAAGAAACCGGTATCGTCAACAACGTTGTTGCATCTTTAACATCAATCTATTTTGCAAGGGTTTCTCCCGAGACATGTATTACGATTTTTATTATATCTGAGCACGTACTAGCGTTATCTGTATTCGTACTAGTCAACTTGGATTGTAAGTAATCAAATAGTATTAGGGTTATTATTCATTGATAAATTGAATGTAGTTTCTTGTTTGGAGCTAATTTCCTTAAATTCGTGGGATTATTGCAAACACGTTTTACTGTACCCTTAACTATGGCACAAGAGATCCCATTCCATGCTAAAGTTTTCGCCAGTTTGATTATGAGAATAGACGTGAATGCGCTGATTTTTATCAATGACTGTTGCGTAAACCAACTTTTTACCAAGCATAACTGAAATTACAACTAATTGTAATTGTAATTGTAAGCCATAGCATCCTGTATGCCACACGAATCATCATATCATCGATGGATAAAATAAGAAAGGATTAAAAATAAAATCAGAGAGAAATAATAATATTTACCGCTGCACAATCAATCTGGCTCGTTCAACTACGTTCTACTTAAATAATAACATTAATAATTTAATTAATGATAAATGATAATTAAATGATAAATAATAATAAAATGATAAATGATAATTGAATGATAAATGATAATTAAAAGATTAATGATAATTAAATTATTAATGATAATTAAATGATAAAACTACAGTGGATCCATACTGATAAGATGTTTACTGTAGTATCTAAAATGCAGTTGTACCACTGTTCAAACTAACTGTTGTTTTTCTTTGTAATTATTCTCATACTTTGACTAATATCTTTGACTATCCAATAGTCAATGCTAATATGCAGTTCAATTTATTATTTTGAGCTTTGGATGGATTCGTGAAGGCCTACTAAACTTTTTATAATGTAGGTACACTTAAGTGAGGACAATTAATATCTAATTGCGAATTCTTACGTCTGATACAAACCTTTTTTTATAATCATGATTTTTGTATATCCATAATAACCTCAAAATAACGATCATAGTTCATTATTGAGTTGATGTTAAATTAAGAGGAAAAGAGAATTGCCTGATGATCCTATTAACTATGGATTGGGAAATAATATTTTTTTACAATAGTAGAATCAAATATTTGTATTATTTAAACGAAGCTATTAAGGATTCTGTTTCTTAAATAATTTTAAATTTATGGGTTTCAAACAATTAAAAACTATTTAGAACTTGAAGTCCAATTCATGCAACAAAACCAACTTAGCAACACACGATGATTGTGTATTGGGAACGGTTGACCACTTGGAATATCACAGCTGTCATATACAGCTATTGTTTAACCTATCTCTCGTATTGTATTATAATTGAGTATGCCTGCGCGGTATTGAGTTTAAATTAATTTAATAAACGTATACATAGTATAATATTGATGTCTTAATCTGTCTACCAAAAAATATTGTGTTTCACAACGCAAGAAATTGAAATATTCTTTTTAGTAATATGACAGGAAAACACCACGCCTTATCGTACTCTTTTGGCAATGCTTGTGGATTTTAGTGAGTCGTACGAGTAATAACATTTACAAAAATTACATTCGGCCTACAATATTTCAGTAACTATGTTGGTTTTGAATTCAATCATAAAATCGATTATTTATCAACTTGGTCATTTTGTAAGTGTTGGAAGTTCTCTGAACACTATTGCTGCCTGCCTCTTGTACATAAATCATATGTTTTATTATATTGTAAATACTCTACTTACATTTTGTTTACATTTTATCAGGTAAATCATGTTCATTAAACCATTTCTTGAATTTTATCTTCTTTGTTATATCAGTTGTTACTATCTTTCATTAACAGTAAGTATCTAACTATAAATGAGAACAAAAAAAAGTTTCAAGACGTAAAGGATGTCTACTTTCAAATTTTCCAAGTGAAATACTTGACATGTTTGAGACAATTTAGAATATCGTTAATTTGTGTTTACTAAGTTGATAAAAACTCTAAGTAAAGCTGACTATGCTGCTTTTATGCACTTTTATTTTCATAGGACATTTATGAAAATCATTATTTTTCGAATGGCTTTCAGTATAAGATGTTCTTTAATACATGTAAAATTATGCGTCTTTAATCTCTTTTTGTTTTCTAAGATTATAGCTATCTACAGCGTAAAAGCGCTTCTAACCACGGGACCATGGTTAATACATGCTCCCGATTTTATATTATTGTTGATGTTTGATGTCTATTCTTTTTAATACTCCTTGGGCTACCGATTCTATATTTCAGTTTTTTTACCTGCCATCCATAGCAGACATTTCGGGTAAGTTATTCCAGTGAAGTTGTAGCACATCATTAGAAGTTTTTAATGGAACTGTAGAGAAATGAATCCATGTGTTTCGAAATACCTGGAAGGAGTGTCTACTCCTTTTATTTATGATACTGTATAGTGATCACCTGTTAGTCAGTGGTATTTTCCATTTGTATAAGAATTAACAGCATTATTACGTGCCATATCTTTATTACCATATTCATATTTTCAAGTTATTTTGCATACATTGTGTGTGAGATTTCAAATTAAATGTTTTAAAAACACGGATAAAAACACCATTATGGATCTGCCATTCTTATTGTTCAGCAATGTTTTTCAAAATTATTTACATTGTTCAGTCATTTAAAAAAAAATGTATTTTAATTCGTTTTAGGTCTCAAAATTTCTTGATTATTTAGTAACTCAATAGCTATTTACAAAAACTCAGATGTCTAACGTTTGCTCATCCTCTGGTAGTAAAACATAATAAAACATAACTATAAAATTGAATTTAAAACAAATCAAACACCTTATGTCGATGTCGGTATTTTCTTAGACCTGTAGTATTGAAACAAAAACACCCTACTTATCCTATCAGTCTTCATTTGAGCTTTTTTTGATCGATGTGGTATTACCTCTTGGACATTATTACCGCCTAAATACATATTACTGTTGAAAGACATTTTTAATGTGGCTTGTGTCACTAAATCAGACCATTATAAGGTCGACAGACTGTTGAATACTTTAATGCTTGAAAAAGCATGTAGTTGCTCATGTAATGTATAAAGCTATGGTTATCAAAGTCGCCATGGGTATTAGATGACATGTCAAGATGTGTCCTATGTTCATGTTTCTTTGGCGCGATGGAGCTGACGGGGCAACTACAAGGCTTCCATGCTGTTGTGTCTGGAGACTTTGATCACTTGATTCTACATGGTGTTGTATGTAATCATTAAAGTAAATTAAAACTCATCTTGTATCCTCTGATATTATTATTAGGTACATACCTTTAAGTCAACAGTTCAACAAAGTAAGTCGAATTCAATATGATTATTTTAATGTAATTGCCGAGTCTATAATTGGGTTAAACATTCTTGGAAATATCACAATGCCTGAATAGGTTAAACATGTCTTAAATTTGACACTACTATGTTGAACTGCTGACGTGTAGGATTGTACCTATAATAGTTATCCATTAAAGGTAAATGAACAGGTCAAATAGATTCAGGATTCAATTGAACCACTAGATAACACTTAGAGCTAGCCGAGTAGCTGATTGGTTATATTACTCGGTAAGTAAGCATTTGATTGATGGTTTTGACTGGATGAGCTGTTTTTAAATAACTGTCAGGCAGTTTCAAAAAGTGACAATTGTGTTACAAGTTTCGGTGAGATGCCATTGTGAAACAAATCAGTCTTAAAAATACATTAGTTCCAATAGATTAACTTTGCGGACAGAAATAAACCGTTTTTTCCAACTTATCTTTTGGATACGTTCAATAAGAGAGTTTTAAGAGACCTAAATAATTGGTTTTATTAGAAGGCCTGCTATTGTTATTTATTCATTTGTTTTTAATTTTTTTTAATGAATCTGATTGGAGTATTACTAAACATTTAAATGTGACCAAATAAATGTTGGTGTCTTTAGATACGTATAAAAGATGTATGAACATTTCAATTGTAAGTACAATAAGCCTTGTATTTCCAAACAAACTACTATTTATGAGACTTTGTTAGTTTATTACTGATATACACTTAAATTATATTTTCCAATTTTGTAATAATTTTGTATTCTTTCTTCGAAGTTATGTATTTATTACTGATTGTTTTTTTTTATTTTTTTTGACAAAAACGTGATTTGGAACAAATTTAATAATAACACTCATATCTTTCAATAGAAACCGACATTTATATGGCAAACCCATAAATACGAAAAGGACTATTTCAAACGCACTATAACAAACTCATTATTTAAGCTATTAAGATAATAATTGCGAATTTTAGGTTGGATGATTTATTAAACAACGACAAAAGCAATTTACGTGCATAATGAGGTAATGTATGTGTTTATCCAACTATTAATAACCCAACTTGTTTTTATTGACTAGTTGAGCTGTTTTGAAAGAAAATGCAACAAGTTATCCAAGCTTTGACTAAAATAACTGTCAAGCTTAACCTTGTTTAGATAATTTCATCATACAATCATTCTCTCCACGGATGAGACTTATGAGAATATCGTACTTTTTTATCCATCGCACGCATCTTCTTTGAGAAGTGTCGTCATGAACAATTTGCATTGCCATATTTGTAAAATATAAAACCATTTAAAACTTTATTTTCATAAACGCCAAATATAATTTGAAACTTGAGAAACCTTTTTTCAAAAATTTTGACTTCAGAAGTAGTATTCGACTTCAGAATTTTTTTTCTGAATTTAATATCAACTTTTGCTGTTTCATATAGTATAAAAACTTCTAATATATTCTTTGATTTCAAATTTTAGTTAAAAATAAAATTGGGATACAGTACTTAGAAATGTACAATGAAAGATTTACTTTTAGAAGTCTGAAAATTTAGAGTTTTGTTACTTAACAAGAATCATTTGACAGAGTAGGTCACATAACTATTTTAACATTAACAATTATTATACTTATTTTATCACTGAAGACCAGTTAAAACACAACACACACTTGATTGTTTGATTGTGTAATTGCTTTATTAGGATCTACATAATGTACCTACATTAGGGAATTAAAGAAATCAAAATATTAGAATAAAGAACTTTGTAATTAGACACAACATAAAAGTTCTTAAAACTAAAATATCTACTACTTAAAACAAAGGGCTTTAATTTTAAAAATACAAAACATTATAAACTAACATATTACAAAGACGGTAAAAAATGTGCATCACAGATTCTTTGGCATTACCAAATCTTAAAGCCAAAAAGTATTATGACAAAATGTTACTAAATGTTGTAGAGTATTCTAAGGGTTCTCTAGTATTCTAATGATTTATACAGTAAACTTGTAATTTTGTCCAAACTTATGTACAGGTTTGTCATTTTCAAACAAAAATGCATACTCACATTTCCTACATTGAAACTTGTAGGCCAAATGGAACAGCCTTTACAGGAATCTTGTCAAGATAAACCAATTTTTAAAATGTTTTTAATTGTTTGAAGATAATTTTTTGTTTTTGTTTTAATCGTCTTAGTTTTTACAGAATTTCAAGGAAAATAATAGTAAAACAGACAAGTATAGTTAAATTAGCAATAGTTAAATCAATAGTCATCATAGGTAAATTAGCTATAGAATGTTTTCCCGTATTATTTCTGACTATTTCATAAATTGAATACAATTTGTTTGCTTTTATGTAAGCAAGAATACTAATTGGACAATTTTGTACTATACTTCGAACGAGTTGATGTCTACGATTCTTATCTTCGCTGAACCAAGCGCTGGTTCTCTTTCAACTAAAAGAAAACCTGCGGGGGAAATTACCTCACTCCAATCATGTTTATGTGATCAAACACCATTGAACATTCCAAATAAAAATTAACGAAAATCCAAAATCGAGCTAATTTTTATTTGGGTGCATTAAACTAATGCTCGCTATTCATCCTGACTTACAAACACTCGTTAATGTTTGGCACTTGAAGAGAAATAGTTCTGTATAATCAAAGCTTTTATCAAAATACTTCCTAAACATGCCCTGAAATCTGTACACAAAATATCACTTTAAAATGAACAATCTCATACAGTAGCCTTACTAGCATAACTACTTAAGCAAGACTTAATGAATTATTTCAGCCAACAGAACAAGCACAAAAAAGTATGCTTATGTTCTCATGTTAGTTACGGTAATAATTAATTAAACATTAAAAGTCGATTATAACAAATCAAACAATTGAAGTACATTTAAAACAGAGCTTCATGCCTAACGCCAGTGCAATTAAACTATTTACACTTTTTATCTTGACTCACAAAACTATGGTTTATGTATTGGTTTGACCGTTGGTATGAATAAATAAATATTAAATAAATAAATATAAACTGAAATACAATGTGTACAAAAAGATGAAACTTTCAATATTCAATTATATTATCAATATACATCCTCAATTCACCTTGGTTTCTGTTTAATTCTCCGACTGTTTAGGTCTTGCTACTTGCTTGATCAATCTAATTGACTAACAACCTACTTAAAAATAACACAGAGGATCTTAAATCTTATAATTTACGAATATATTAGATATATTAGAGTTTACAGCATTGTTCTCAAAAAGTCTCTTTTTCAGACCACACGTCACATAACTTTGTCCTTGGCACTGGTCCCTTGACGGAAGCTTCAATAACTTCTTGTTGACCAACTCGTTGTCCTTGAGTTTGTAAGTCTCCGGCTGCTGGAACGTTCTTGACTACTACTTGGGTCTTGTCTACAACGGAGGTATCGGTTGAAGTGCTTTCCGAAAGTCCCTGTGTCATACAAGATAAAAGGGTTGACAAAGGAGTTTGCAAAAGTGAGGCAGAAACCAATTATCCTCAAATAGTGCCAGAATTTGTTGTAGTTTCTCATGGGGTTTTCGGAAAACCAGTAAAACCACAGTAGAAACACGTGATGGGGTAGTAAAAAGACAGCGAAAATTAAAACATAGACTAACACTTTCTTCGCTGTTTTTCTTCTCTCCTTGATTAGCCTCGCTTGGTGAGGCTGCAGCCCACCTGGGAATAGGGAAATATTCCTGGTGCTGATTATTAACTGGCGAGCGATCATGATGTATACGATTGCGATTGTACTGAATGGAATTACGTAATGGATGAGAAACTTGGCGAGAACTACACCCTTCGCGTAAGCCAATCCGTACTCCGCCGGGTATGGGTAGCAAATCACCGCTGAAGGATTTGAATTGATCACTCTGAGGTGGGCACCGATCGCAGAAGGCACAGAGACAAATATAGCGAGTCCCCAGATCGCTAAGACTGTTCTGGTAGACTGAGACAATGTCTCCTCTGAGACTCTTTGTCTGATAGGGTGTTTTATCGGGATATATCTTCTTGCAGAGAGAGCAGCCAAGGTAAATACAGATACACCAATGAATATATCTTTTGTGGTCATCGACAATTTACAAAGGAACGTCCCAAATGGCCAATACTTCACAGTGTACAGTATAGAGGTGAATGGAACACAGGTGATGATCACAAGTAAATCCGCTAAAGCTAGACTGAAGATGTAAGTGTTAGAGCTAGATCTCATGGTCTTATGACGGAGAAAGGTGATCACTATGATTCCGTTTCCAACGACTCCCAAGATGAATATGATGGCAAACAATACAGGGACATAGTAAGTCTCGGGTCTTTCTTCGTAAGGCGGGAATGCCGTGGCAGGTTTTCCTGTGCCCTCATGTTCACAAATATTGTATTTGGTATGAGTGTACATGTCTGATTTAATTCACCTTAGAATCTCATCATATCGGGCTGTGATTTTCCAAGGTGTTTACTATACAGACGGGGTAGAAGCTTGGGACGTCATCTTCTTCAAATGAGTCAAACGAACATAAGCTTTTGGAGATTCGCCTGTTACAAACATATTTTGGTATTAACAACAGATATTTTTATGGGTATGCAATCAAATTTAAATTTCACAAAGAAAGAAATTTTTTTCAAAACATTTTCTTTTTTTACTATGTCATGTGAAACCATTCAATTCTAAGAACTAAATTGAAAAGGCTGGTTTTAAAACAGTCAAATGTAAAAATAATAAGTTAACAAGAAAGCCGCTATATTATTTAGGAAGAGGTATTGTAAAAAGTGATGTTACAAGTAAACAACATATTTTTCAGTACTGTTGTATTTATATAAGCTGTACTAAGTTTTGTTTACCTGTATACCACTAAAAATATAAATACCCCCATCGTAGCAAACCTTCTTACTAAGAGAATTTCTATTTTCTTGATTAAATTCACTTAAATATATTAAAAATGACATTAGGGTAAACGAGTACCTACATTTGTTGCTACAAGGAGGGTTATAAAGTGTGTTTTTTAGTTAAATATCAATTGCTTAGTATAAAATCAAAACATTTGTCAAGTTTGTTCAAAATTAATATACATAAACAAGCAAAGGATATACATGATTAAAAAAGTACCAAATTTCATCAAAATTGGATCATTTTTGCTCGAGTTATCGCGCTAACGGGTGGTGTTTTTGGCCTCTGGGGACATCAAAACGAAAAAGTAAATCGGTCCCGTGTCCAGGTCTTACCACGATACTAACAATAATAGCTTATAATAGCTCTATGTAGAAAATTCGCTAAAGGGTCAGAACAATTTGTCATAATAATGGCGTAATAGTATTCGTACATATTATAACCATTGTACTGAAGCAGACGTTCCGCCTGTCGAGTTAGACCAGCAGAATTAAATTCTTTTAGCCACAAATAACGTAGTAAATCCTCCCCAGAACGTCAAACTACTGATGTAATCTTTTCTCTTGTACTATTTAACGGATACTATAATCGTTGAGTATGAGTTTAAAACAAGCCCTTAGTAGTACCCAATATTACCTAAGCATGAGTATACAGTTTTCTTTCATAATGGATAATGTCAATTAATATTTCACAGCAAAATACCCTATCTAAAGAAAATTGAACCACATACGTTTTTTATATATTATAAAATCGTAATTATTGTCTGCTTTAAAGTTAGTAGTGTACGAAGCTTTAATTTTATAAAAGAGACGACGAATACTAAAAGAATACTCGTATGGGTCATAAACATAAACAAATTACGTTTTTGGCCCGAGTCCTATACTAAATAGCATTAAAATATTTAGAGAGTTCCATTTAAACAATGTTAAAATAATGTTTACTTTTGGGCCAAAAACGTCATTTGTTTATGTTTATGATCCGTACCGGGTCTTTTCTAGTATTCGTGATAGAGACAATATTGCACTTATCCACTTATAATGTAAAAGTAGTGAAGTGGTTGTTTAGCACATCTTCCAAAGAAAGTTGCCACAATATTTACACGATGTTTCGGAATCAATTCCACTGTCGACTGCATATTTTGACAAAACTCTCCCTCCAAAATGCCTTATGGTTCCGTATGTTGCTCCAATAGTTGTTTAGTTAAAATGGTAAATAAAAAATGTGGGTTGAATTAATTCTCGCGTGATCTAGGGCTTTCTAAATGTGGCCTTGTCCGTTATTTATAAACATAGCTCTGACCAAACACTCAGACTCAGGCTTTTTATGGACTCTATGCCTCAAATTACAGTAGACCTTATAAACAATCGAAATTAAAAAGGGCACATTAATACTCTAAGCTATGTGGACGGTAAAATGCAAGTTAAAAAGAGACCGCTAACCTCTTATTTTTAGAAAAAGAAAATAATGTAAATACTACGTATTTTATAAGCTGTAGTTTCTGTTTATAAGTGTACGGCAATTTTAACATAAATTACATGCCTTGAAAGGAGAAAAAACTAAAGCTTGCTTAATTTTGATGTATTGGTAATACAACTTTCCCATTATTATATCAAATCATGGCTTTTCAGAGTAATGCAATAGACTCTCATGTATGTGTCAAAGTTGAAGTCAATTATTTGAATAAAATGGATTATAGTTTAACCAAGCAACCGTCAGAGTGTGCTTCTGTCAGTTGGTGATTTCTGCCGAATATTCGAACTGTTTAACCAAGCCAAAGTGTACATAGAAACTATATATTATAGTAACTTAATATAATAAAATTATTTTTAAACGTAGAGTACTATTTCAGTGGTGGATTATTTTATCCTAATTGAATAAAAGAAATTAGCTAAAGTTTATCCATATAGTTAGAAGTGTGTTAAAATGGTAAGATATACAAATAAACTTTAATAAATGACAAAACAGTAACCCTCGGTTTGACAATCCCTACTCAATTACTGTGAAATAGAATAACGGGGGATCATGCTTGAATTGTCTTAGTAAAGTTAACCTAATTGAGATACTTGAGCTTCCACTATTGGGCACACAGATTCAATTACCACAAAATGTTAACGGACTCGTTACTCTGAAATACTTTAGACAATTCAATTTTTTATCACACCGTACACAGTAGTTATTTTCGATGACAGCTGTCAAAAACTACTGTTTCCCAATATCTTAATTTAGAGAAAGGTGTAAACAAAAATCTGGATTCTACCATTATATATAGATGATTCTTCATGCATATTTTATAAGTAACTAATGATTCACATAGTTCAAACTAAAACGTTGGAATCATCTAAAGTATTTAATTTGTTCACATAAATGTGTATAATAGTATTGCACACTCACACTTTTAAACATACATATATGTAGGTCTATTGTAACTACATCCCTAAAAGTATTTTATTTGAAGTCTGACCCCTCTCCTATTGCAGAGTAAGGTTTTTACAGCCTTCACATAAAATCTGGTAGGTTTGGATCTCTTATTAAACAGAAGCGTATCCCTTGATAGAATAGTTTTGTATATGTAGTAACCTATTACATATAACATATTTATATTTATCGAAAAGACATACATATTTACAGCTGATAATATGAAATCCTATTAGTGTCATGGGTATTGTTATATCGTTGACTATTGGATACTGAAGTAGTAAATAGTCAAAGGTCATATTTAACAAGACAGCAAAACGTGTTTAAAGGTTTCGAATAATACGTGCAACAAATAGTAAACCTTTTAAACCCACTTGGTAGGTTTCTTGAATTGCTGAATAGATGAGACGTTGTGAAGAATTAGAATAAGTCACATAAGAATTGATTATTTCATCGTAATCGGCGTTTTAATGATTTATATTATCTATGACTTCAAACTTACAGCTTAAGATTACGCATTAAATAAAATAGCAGCTCATATGCGTGTTGTATGTGGATTTGCCGATAAAAAAATTAACGTTGAATATAATGTTCGATTTCCTTGTTTAAAGTTCGTTGTTGGTAATATTGAGTTTACCAAAGTGAAAAAATACTGCCCAAAAATAACTGATCAACAATGTCAGAGACAAAGAACTTATTTTTTTACACGCTTCTTGAATATATAAAACACAAGTACGAAAATGTGGGCAACCTATGCATTAACATAATATACTTGTGCCAACTTCTTAGGCTACGTAAAACATTCACCTTTTCAGTATGAAGGTTATGACTAAGAAATTGTTACTACTGCGTTTACTATAATACTTTTTAGAACTTCGTTATACAGGGTGAATAAAAAGTCAAGACCCCCCCCCCCTCTTATATTTTGTCAAGTAAATATACAGAGATAACCTTTTGGTGGTCGTGCAATCTTAGCATGAAGTTTCATTTTATGGTTTTGAAAATTTTGAGTGTTCCCCAAAAGGGGGGATTTGGGGGGCAACTAAACACTTTTCAATGTAAACCCCCTCAAGTGACACTTCGTTTTGAAGTGTTTACAAAACTTAAAGAATAGTGAACCCAGAGTTCACTATCTCTTCTCTATCCAAAATGGTAGCCAATATTACCATTAAGAACCAATTTTAACCATTGATTTTCCACAAAATTTGACAGGCTACCATTTTAAATACAGAAGAGATAGCGACCTCTCGTTTTCACTATACTCTAACTTTTTGTAACCACTTCAAAATGAGTAGTCACTTGAAGGGGGTTTAAGTTTAAAATATTTTTAGGTACCACCCAAATCTCCCCTTTTGGGAGGACACTCAAATATTTCAAAATCATAAAATGAAACTTCCTGCTAAGATCGCACGACCACCAAAAGGATATCTCTGTATGTTTACTTGGAAAAATATTAGAGGGGGGGTCTTGACTTTTTATTCACCCAGTATATATTTTTACATATTTAAAGGTTCGTGTATAAAGACATTTACAAACAATCCATAACTGGTAAATTTAGAATATTCTTTTTACGGTCAAGTAGTTTAACGTTAATAATCACATTTAAAGTATTCTATTTACACGCTGGGATCTATTTATACAGATTTGCCACTAATTATCTAACAAAAGTTATACTTATTCAAAGAGGTCGACTACACAAACATTGTTCACAATGTTTTGACACAGATATTCATTAGTCGCAGATTGTATAATTACATGGATAGCTAGGCCTTCATGTACTCTCCAAATTGATAGAGTTATTCGCTGGGGACGAGACGACCTCCCATGAAGTATTTAACTTTGTTTACTTCGTTGAAAATAATCAGACGCCAGGATCTGAACTGTTGCAAAATATATTTGCCACAGAGCATTCATTGACAATGGTTATTTGTATGTTTTACTAAGCTTTGCCCTGGGATTGGATGTTCACATTATTTCAGGAGAGGTTTAAATTTTGGAACATTTTTTATTAGATTTTTATATAATTGGTTTGGTGAGTTTTTAAACCCTAGACCTCCCTGATGACTAAGCAAATTTTCATTTACCTGGCTAGAATTCCACTAAAATATTACCTTAAAAAATAATCATTTTATATTTCATTTTGATTACTCTTGTAAACACTATTTTTCTTGCTTAATTCAACAATGTTATTGGAAAAGCTGATTCGTAGCATTGTTGTAATAGCTATTTACTTTACAAGTGAAGTAAGAGCGTTTTTACATCACGCTTATGAATGTTGTTTAACTAGCGGAAGCGAGTTGCATAATTTACCTACCTGATGTAAACACGCTCTTGCGTAACGTGTAACGTACAAGATTTTACCTCACCCGACAATATACAGGAGGTTATGAACAATATTTTTTCATTATCCATTTGACTCATCTTCCAACAGTGACGTTTATTTACAAACTAAAGCTAGGTTGAGAAAATTCTTCAAAACATAACAATAACATTCAAGAGCACAGCTGATTTCTAGCGTTGAACGTCGTTCGCTCCATAGAGGTATATTTTTTTTAGATAAGCACTCAATGTTATTTAAATGGGTTTCATTACCTCACCGAGTGAGTTTTTCTTTCAAATTTTCCTTCACTCGAGAAGTAAAGAAGTTGTATACATCACGCTTGGTATAGGGAAGTTTAACATGGCGGGTTAGGTTAAATATATAAATAGCCTCCTAAGACACCAGATATCCGTTGCTATTCTGATATTTTTAAGATGTTCTGCTATCTCAGTCTAAATGTATCTTAACAGGAATAGAAATTGTTTCAGACCACTCAGTGGGTGTTATGTTTTGCACTCAGTGTTCTAAACACTTTGAACTAAATATAAGATCTTACACACAGTTAAAAGCTACACGCATTACATTGTACTTGCATCGTTGGTTAGTTAAAACGAGAGTAGTATAACTAACATAAAAAAATAATAATTCTTGATTCATTAACACTAGTTGTTCCGCACAAAGAGGTGTGTGTGAGAGGTAATGTGAGTCTATAAATATAGAGATTAATTGACAAACATGTTTGCCAATCAATATAATAGACAACATATTTCTTATGTATATTTAAAGTAAACTAGCTGTACCCACGGGCTTTGCCCCGTTTAACTTCATAAGTATTCGCATGGCTCAATCACGTCTTGGTTGAAGTTCGTTCGCTACGCTCACTCACCTTTAGGTTGGAGCTCTTTCGCTGCGCTCACTTGTTTTCAGGTTAGCTTGTTCGCTACGCTACCTCGCCTCCAGATGATGTTTGTTCGCTACGCTCACTCACCTTTTGGTTGCAAATTAGCTGTTGTCATAAATTTTAAAAAGTAATCCCTTTTATTGTTTATAATACTTTGACAAAGGTTATTATGATTTAATATTTAACATTGGAGAATTTAAACGTTGTTAAGTGCACAGGTGTGCTGCGATTGGGGTTTAATACATTTGGACTTATTTAAAAGTAAAATAGTTTTCTGTGCTGCACTCTGTAGAAACACTGTGGCACTATTTCAAATCATGACTAATTCTAATACAGAATGTTGTTATTATTCAAACCTACAAAACAGTTGGTGAAAGTAAACATCTGCTTTTAAATTATATTTATTTGTAAACATTCTAGATCAAAAAGTCTGACATTGGCCCACTTAAAACCCTCTGGGGCAGAGCCCTTTTGACGGATCTGCACCAACCTTCACTCGAACCATCCTTGAAAGATGCTTAATAATGCCTGAAAGTTTCATTACAATCTGTATAGCGGTTTCGGAGTCCATAACGTATATACACATATATATACATACATAGTTCCTCTATTATAGATATAGATTACAATGAGGTTTATTAAATACTCTAATTTCACCGCACGCTGTAAATTAAACATGTCATTGGAATTTCTTCCATTTGTTTTCATTTTATGTTTATACTTTATTGTTATTTCGTCACCAGCATGGCAACCCATAAGGACCATACTTTTTACTATTATTTTATTCTAAATTATTGTTGTGCCTTTTTTAGCCTATTTCAATTTATAAAGAAACATAGTTTACATCTACAGGAAAATATTTTACTAACGGTATTCGTAGATTTTCAATGCGATGTATACGAGCTGAGAAAAGAAGTTTTAAAGAAACGTGCTTGCCTAAAGTATAATTGTATAGAATGTTTACAGTGTATTAACATCAAATTGATACAAATAAAGCTCACAACTAGAGCGTTACAGATATTATAGTTTACACTAATTTAAAGAACATTTACTCTTATGACCTGATTATATACTTATCATTTTAACTACTTGAAAACTAATTCAGCACATTTTAATTTTTGCTGTTTCAATTCAACAGAATATGTTACAACAAAACGTAGTCATTCGTGGTTGGCGGTCTTCTATGTAAGAGGTCAAGGAAATTAAGTCTACACGAGTTTTTAAACAAGTTAGGCAACTTCCCACACCAGGTTTAAGTGTATTGCAAGTTAAGCAAGTTTCCCCAAGAACGATGGGGAAAGTTGCTTGAACGTGACCGATGTTATTTGAGGAAAGGAGTGGAATTTCGGTGTGACATCCAGTAGAAAATAACTGTGATCTTACAAACAGTTTCAGTACACATTTACACAACGTTGAACACCATTATTGTTAAATTTGTATGTTTTTTTTTAGATATGTAGTTTTTTTTTCGAGATATGTAGGTACTTGAATTGTTAAATATTTTTATGTTTAATTAGATTAAGTTATACCAATGTAACATTATTTTAGTTATCATTTAATGTCAGGTTAAGTGTAAGAAAGGGCCATGTGGCCCTAACTTTGCCTGAAAAAAAACGATTTTCATTTCATTGTTTATACAATTAACGCTCCACTGCAACCAGTCTCATACTCCTTTAAATTCAAGCTGGGTCTGTGAGTCTTTTTGATAGGTCCTATTAATTGCTCGATATGATTGTTAATCCATTCACTTCTTTAGTTATTACTTTATTCAATCAAAATTCCATCTTTTGTTTTGACTCTTTTGTTTTTGTTTTAAAAACTTTTAATGAGTATCTTTTATTTGAAAAATTGTTCATAATAAATTACGTAATTTCAATTAAACAGACGTACCTGGATGGATCCAACCATTAATTATAAACTAACCAGTTTTGTACTAAGGAACTACCCTTTGGGCAATTTTCTAAGCTTATAGATAAAGTGCCAATAATTTAAATTTAGCTTCTCCGATAGTCTCAATTATGCGTAGTTAGCAATTCACATTTCCGTTTTTAATGGAGTTTATGAACGTTCAGTTTTTTATGGTTTGGGCTTCCTTAATTATTTTCAATACGTATTTATTTGTGCATGTATTAGAAACATAGTAGCATTTATTTAATATAAATATACATGGTTAAAAGATCAAAGTTGTTCTTCAAAACACTGTTAACATTTAATGAGATAGGGTTCTTTAAAATAGAATTTATCAAATAGAGGTAAAAGTGAAATCCCAAACGTCTTGAATAATTAATTGACACCATCATCTTTTACCTTTGACGTTTCAGTTATTCAAGGAACCATTTTAATTGGTTGGAACTTACTAAGAACGATCCAAACTGAAAAATCACTAAATATAAAAATTATAATTAAAATACTGCTATTTGAAAACGAGTTCCTTAGATTTGTGAAACAGTGTGCATACATAGTCAACGATTTATTTTTAAAGTAATACGTTTTACTGCAATTATTAGAGGTTTAAAAATAACGTAGAATACCGAAGTCTTCTAACCCTAGGTCCCGCAAGAAACGCATAATAGCATGAGTTGTTTCGATGTCGATTTAAGTTTCTTTTCGTTTCATTTATAAAAAAGCAAAGACTAGTTGGAGTTTGGAGTTACAAACTGTAGAGCATCTTCACTTATTCCTACTCTAGAAAAGTATAATATGTCGTTATCACTTTCAGTCTTTCATTAAATGTCATGTTCTTTAAACGTGTACGTCTAGCACCATCGTATGTTTATAAGCATACAATCAGCTTAGTAATTTACCAATCAGTATCTAAAAATTGTTTGGATTCAAATTGTACGAGGAAGGTTTTTTAAGTCAATTCCTACTATGATCAACCAAGGGATCTACCAAACACAATTTTTACTTGCTTTCATGAATAAACTAAGTAATACAAGCGTTGCTGCTAAGGCAATTAATTACCGAATGAGTGTATGGCAGAACAATAAATTAGGTTGTTTGTTGTTCATAGTTTTTTATCCTACCCATATCTTGTAAGCTTAACCTTTTAATTTATAAACTAAATAAATACGTTTTTTATTCATCATTATGACATTTCGGAGTTATGCATAATAAAGAGTATGGGCTTTGTGGCTGATATAATTTTATTTTATCAGAACTTGAATTCTTCATTTCCAAAGTACACTTAATTATATCAATCTATTCTTTTCAAATTTATATTTTCTAAGCGCTAAAAATAAATAGCTAATGATATTATTTTTGACTGTAATTTTTGTGGGTTATTCTTTCCCTCATAATCATGAAATTATTAGGCAAATTTGTTTATTAATTGATTTTTTTATTTATCAGAAAACAAATTCAATACAAGTTTTAAATAAAAAAAATATTGTGTGTCTGTTTAAAGGTACCACCAATTGCGGTTTTAGCAATTAGGGGCTGTAAGCTGATGTAGGAATGAAATAGTTCAATTTTTCAAATTTAGATTTTATATCTTCAAAATATTAAATTTGTTCCGGGTTCACACCAATGGCATTTAAAGGACGGTAATACTGACACTTTGGTGAATATATGTGAAAGCTCTTTAAAAATGTTCATTAGATTGCCGAAAATTGAACTCGTTCCTCTTGGACCAAACGCTGAGACGCTAACAATAGGCTAGCAACACACTAATGTTAGGGCCTATACTGATACAACACGTTGCTTCTTCCCTACGTGGACTTTAAAATAAAATAAATGCCAGGACATATTTACTCAAGTCAATTTTATCATAAGGTTCCTCTTCAATGTACCACTTTGTACAGGCATCAGAGTAACATTGTATTTGGAAACAACCTTATCAATAATTTATGTAGCGTAATACGCTCATTTACTATGTAGCTCTTGCTCACACAAGGCCTGATCTAAGTAAGACAGTTTCAATTAACAATACTCTTGACACCTATCTCTAATTAGTGCTCTAATATTAGTTTTAAGGTAGACAATTTACTAACGTGGAAATAGCTATTTGTGTGTTAGGAGCGTATTGACTATTTCTGCTCGTAATACACCCAAGATTTTTCCTACCACTATAATAACTTATAATAACACACAGATTAACCTTTTAGATTATAGTACCTGGGGACCAAGCCGTGGTTTGGATGTTTATTTCCATTGTAAAACTATATCGAGTAATATTCAGTGTAATCTTTGCTCAATAGTTACAACCGATGTTTTTCCCTTTGTGCTGTATTTTGTAATTTGCTAATATACTGTGTGTGGATTAAACAAGTCACTTGTTTACTTTTCCCTTGTTATTTTGTTCAACCAACAAACATGTTTACTTGGCAGCCTATAAGGCCAATGATTTTTATATTCAATATATTTCATTTTTGTACGTAATTAGATTTTGTTCGAATGCAGTTTAAACTTTTTAGTACTGCAGTTTTAACTGCATTAAACACGTTTTTAGGCCAGAATTTTTTTTTTTTTTTCAGAATATAAAGGAAATCGTTGAAGCCGTTTTCGAGATATTTTTGCAAGCATACATACATACAAGCAAACATTGCTCATATAAGAGTATAGTGTAAATTTCATTGCAGTTATGTTAGCTTTTTAAGGCTGTGTTGTTTGCTTAATGGTTGTTAACGTACAGGATACAGGCTGTGGTATGTATAAAAACTGCAACTGTGAAATCAGCTGATTAAGCGAGCAGGAATTATACATTCCCGCTCTAGAGCGGCAATGAGTTTCTGCTTACTGTTTGAAGGCATGACAATTTGTTCCATGAAGTGGTGGAATATAACATTAAACGTATTTTCTTTTCATAAACAAAATCAAATTAATATAAACAAAAGCGATGCCTGGGCTTGTGTTCCATTAGAGTAAAATATAAGATCAAAAAAGGACAAGAATCTTAAAAACTAGATGTTATTAATAAATAGTTACAAAATACAGAAACAGGACAGTTCAGATATAGAGTACATATTATATCGATAAACAAAATATAATATTGTAGATGTTAAATAAATAGATATATTTAAATATATATTATATATCAGAAAATTACATTGTGATGAAAATATTTCGAAGATTCTTGGAAATGTAAAGACAGACGAAGTGGGCTCTTGGTTGAAATGATAAAGCATAGTTAAATGAGATAATAATTAGCACCTTAAATAACATAATTGAATATCTTATTAATCATCAGTCAACATTTCATATTTTTTTCTTAGTTTTGAAGATAATTAATTGAGTTTGCTCTATCATCAAGATATCAACAAAAAACACAATGTTTAATAAGCTAATAATACAAAAAATAGCATTAATATGATTAATAATTTTTCTTTCGGTACAAAAGAACACCCAACCTTTACAACGAATCACAGCTAAATGAATGGAGGTGGTATGTCCGTCGAGCCTCTTTGAACCTTGATATACTACTACTTTCGATACTATCTACTTCCAATACTATCTACTTCCGGCAACATCGTTGGAGCTATGCTCCATGGGGAGGGCTTCTGTAACTGCGTCAAAAAGTTCACCGAGGCTAAGAATATTCTTCTAATGCTAAGGATATTCTTCGGGATGAAAAGGTCGGTCACGATCGAACACCGTCGGAAGAGAATAAGAAGGAAAGTCCTAGTGGCATAGTTAAAAAGGACTAGCCCGAAGTAATGTGCTAAACAGTTCTAGGCTATTGTCCTAGTCCTAGTATAGTAGTTTTTTAGACGGTAGTCTGGAGACACCGAACCCGTGGGAGTCCGGTATTACTGAGAGCACATTGAGCCTTTCAGTTTGCGTGAACCTCCTCCCCCAAAAAAAATCAAAGCTATGAATTGGAAATCTTTGAAAGTTGAATTATTCAATGCTGCCATAAGAGTAGTTTATAAATTGTTTAAGTTCAAATTATTTAATTCATAAGTAAGGGGGCGATATTTTTATTGTTGATAGTAACATCTTTATAGGTTATGCATATTGATCACGTTACTATAAACGTTTTGAAATGTACGTACAAATAAAGCGACGTGTTAATCTATTACACATTTACTAGTAGTACGCTTATTCTGCGCGTAATGGGATGAGTGAACGTGAGCGCAACAATGGAAGAGTCCATCCGCACCTAGCCTACTTACCGGTGTCACTGGTGAACACAGTGTTATTTGTATAGGCAAATCAACCAAATCTCAGTCAACACAATCCTAACTTCTCGTCCATTACTTAACCAAAGTCATTGGTAATATACGTAATGGATTTCCAACAGTTATCGATAGGAGGTAAATCCATCGTTCCTGTACAAAACGTCTTTTGATTAAATGAAGCCTATTTCCTTATTTGTTATGAGGCCTATCATAAACAAAACTAAAACAAACTGAACGAATCTAACTTAACCTAATTGCGACAGCACGGTGTAAAGGAGTCTTCTTAAAAATATCGTATGGCTTATAATGATGATATATAACACATACTAACGATAGCGCTATTATATCTCCTAAAAATGAACATATATCCAATATATGTTTATCTAACTAACTAATGAATCTAAATGCCATAAACGGTTCCCACACTCCGAACTGCTTGCCTTTACCACTTCCATCGCCACTACCTACGTCGTGGACCTGTTTCCCACCCTTCCCTCAGCATTTTAGTAGTGCATGTACATTAATCTAACTGCCACAAACTGTTCCCACACTCAGAACTTCTCGCCTTTACCACTTCCTTCCCCACTTCCTATGACGTGGACCGGTTTCCTCCCTTTCCAGAGCTTTTTAGTATTGCAGTTGCATTAATCTAACTGCCACCAACGGTTCCCACACTCCACACTCCTTGCCTTGACTACTTCCTTCATCACTTCCTACGTAGTGGACCTGTTTCCCAACCTTTTCATAGCATTTTAGCGAATTTCCCATATAGGGAATAAGCTATTACCGTAGGTCTCATGGTAAGACCTAGACCCGGGACCGATTTACTTTTTCGTTTTGAGGTCCCCAGAGGCCAAAAACACCATCCGTTCAAATTCATATATATATATATATATATATATATATGTGTGTGTGTGTGTGTAGCGCGATAACTCGAGCAAAATTGTTCCATTTTTGATGAAATTTGGTACAAACGTGTAAACCTACATTTATTCGAACGAGTTCGCGAACCAGCATAATCGGACCATGGGATCAGGGGTTTATGGGGGGTTTATGGGGTAAAAATGGGTTTTTCTCATTTTTGACCCTAAAAACTTAAAATTTCTAAATTTCTCTCTAGACCATTTTGAAGAGCTTAAAAAAAACAAATAATTTCCTATATTGAAGTGTTTTTGAATGTTCATTGACTACGGGGAAAATTTAAAAAATTGTAAATTTAAAATTCCCATGTTATTCTTATGGAGAATAAATAAACTGTTCTAGTTTGCTTGTTTATGGATATATTTTAATCAAATTTGGCAATTTGGTTTATTTTATACTAAGCTATCAATATTTCAATTGAAAAAACACATCTCAACATCTTCCCCGTAGCAGCAAACCTAACTACTCACTAAAATTAATGTTATTTAAATAGGAAATAAATCTGAAAATTTATAGGGAATATTTTAGTAGAAATCAAGCCGGGTAAATGGAAATTCGCTTAGGATGCAGGTTTGCTGCGACGGGGGTATTAGTATTGCAGATGCATAAATCCCACTGTCACAAAGGGTTTCCACACTCCGCACTTCTCGCATTGACTACTTCCTTTATCACTTCCTACGTCATGGACCTGTTTCCTTCCCTTCCCATAGCATTTTAGTATTGCAGGTACAATAATCAAACATTCACAAAGGTTTTCGACACTCCGGACTGCTAGCCTTGACTACTTCCTTCACCACTTCCTACGTCGTGGACCTGTTTCCCTCCCTTTCCATCGCATTTTAGTATTTCAAATATATTAATCTAACTGCCAATAACGGTTCCCACACTCCAAACTGCTCACCTTTATCACTTCATTTCATTCACCGCTTCCTACGTCGTAGACCTGTTTTCCTCCCTTCTCGTAGCATTTCAGAATTGCAGATACATTATTCTAACTGTAACAAAGGGTTCCCACACTCCGGACTGCTCGCCTTGACTACTTCCTTTACCACTTCCATCGTCGTGGACCTGTTTCCATCCCTTCCTATGGCATTTTGAGAATTCCAGATACATTATTTTAACTGTCACAAAGGCTACCCATACTCCGGACCCTCGCCTTGACGACTTCCTTTATCACTTCCTTCGTCGTGGACCTGTTTCCCTCCCTTCCCATAGTATTTTAGTATTGCAGGTACATTATTCTAACTGTCACAAAGGGTTCCCACACTCCAGACTGTTCACCTCGACTCCTTCCTTCACCACTTCCTACGTCGTGGACCTGTTTCCCCCCCCCCCTTCGCATAGCATTTTAGTATAAAAATGGACTAACATCTTTGACTATTTAATAGTAAATGCCAACATTAAATTGAATTAAGTAAATAGCTGCTTAGTACTAAATACGAGTATATACATTTGTAGTGTAAATGTGAATTGACCTGATCATAAAACTGTATAACTGCCGACTAATATAGTAAAGTTCAATTTATTATTCTGAAAGTTGTGAAATTATGATGTCATATATATTCATAAACGTCAAACTCTTTACTCCATGAATGAAAGAGCTTATAGGATAAGTCGTTCTCTCTGTCTTAAGTAGACGACAAAATTGTTGGTCGCAAAACGTAAACAAATAAAAAGAAGAAGAAGGTAGCTTCTAATGTTATTCTTATGGGACGAATTTAAAAATGTTTTTTTAGGGTTTTATAATTACTACTGAGCGGAATCGTCTAGAATTTTAATGGGGTATTCCCACTGGTGTCATAATTATGTGTGCAAAATTTGAACGCTATAAGTGCAACGGTTCTTGAGATTTGACGCGAACACACTCACGGACTCACAGACAAGAGGACAACTTTTCTCCGACTCCGCTATACACGATACATAGATTCGTTCACTTCGTTCACTCATCTATTATGTTTATAAATTAACTAGTTGTGTAAGTAATATGCAACTCATATATATATATACTAATACGATGAGTTGTGGATGTTTTAGAAACATTATCCTTAGATTACGCTAAACGATATAACCACAAGATCAAATGCTGGGTTTAGAGTAAACAAAAACTTTATATTAAATCCCTGGAGCAGTGTAAAACTATGCTTTGATCAAACTTGTTGCTTTTGATCTCCTCTCAAAAGCTAGATGCTCTCATCGCGCTGGTTTAATTTGCAGTTTAAATTCATAGTTTTTTTTCTTTTTCATAACTTTTGGATCAGCACTGATATAACTGGTTTTTTTTATAACTTGAATAAATAAAAGTATTGATAACTATAAATGGTTAAAAACTATCGTTATTATCGTATTGTATACTAACAAAATCAGTTTTCACCTTGAATTGTATTTTCTCTACCTTCTCCAAGAGTAAGTTAGTGATATTTTTTAGACTGGAGTCGCTGAGAAAATGTTTATTTATGTTAAAAATACATACATACATTACGTCATCTACACAGATTCTTAATCATGAGAATCTATCCTCTCTACAAAACTAAATTTGATAAATTATATCTCATCATGACATCTAAAAATATCTACAAAGATATGGCAAACATGATTTTCAATCAATTAAAATAATCAAATTATCTCCTGATAGTAACAACGGTATTAAAAAATTGTAAAGTACAAATATATTAGTTTTAATCTGTAATCAAACTGTAGATTATACGCTTATACGTAATTATACGTAACTAGCTGTACCCGCGGGCTTTGCCCCGTTTAACTTCATATGTGAGCTCGTTCGCATGGCTCAATCACGTCCTGGTTGAAGTTCGTTCGCTGCGCTCACACGACCTGGTTGAAGTTCGTTCGCTACGATCACTCACCTTTACGGTTGGAGCTCGTTTGCTGCGCTCACTTGCCTTCAGGTTAGCTCGTTCGCTACGCTAACTCGCCTCCGGGTTGAAGTTCGTTCGCTACGCTCACTCACCTTTTGGTTTAAAATTTGCTGTTGTCAAATATAAAAAAATAATAGTGCTGCACTCTGTTGGTAATCTTTGTAACTTTAATGCTATTGAACATCATAGAACAGAACTAACTTGTTTAATTGAAACAGCTGTTAAGATTCATTAATTCCAATTAAATATGAGTACTCATTAGGTTAACATGGGAAACTCCAGAGCCACTGGGGTGGAGCCCGAGAGTCCGATCAGAATAAAAACCACTTAGTTTTCCTATTTAATGCCTAAAGAATCAGTTTACCAAATTTCAGTCTCCTAGGTAAGTGGGAAGTGGGAGAATTAGTGATGAGTGAGTGAGTCAGTCAGTCAGTCAGTCAGTCAGTGAGGGCTTTGCCTTTTATAAGTATAGATAATTGTACGTAATTATACTTTTTGTATTGAAAGTTTATCATGGATAAAACACACTCCATTATAAGTTGGTAATAAATAACCTAATTCATAAAAGTTGTGACTTCCGTCCAATAGTCAATGATAAAAGTAAAAAGATGGGTCCAACAATGACTGTGTCTGACATCTGTTTAGTTCCAGGTGGGCAATTCAAAATGTTAAACTGTGTACCATAATACGAGTGCTACTTCAATGGGCATTTGCTACTTTGTTTCTGTTTTTAAAAAACTGTATATTATTGCTGTTTCTAAAGCTCTCAATGTTTCTTGACAAATTGTTCATATCTTAACTGCTTGTTTCACTGCTTGGTGGATTGAAAGTAGAAGTCATTTTTTATCTCCTCTAGAGGAGGAAACATGTCGAATTTTTAGATTAATCAAATTAATTTTCCTTGTATATGACTCATTTTCTGTCAACAATAATACATCTTTTAAGCTTAAACTTTACATTTTTCTAAAAGGTTTTTAAAAATAAATATAAAATCTAAGTGAGGATTTAAGTGTAATAAAATTTTTCTTTACAGTAGGTATGGCAGTAAAATAACTATCGTCAAGATTCCAACTGAAAGCGATCTTAAATTAATCACAAGCATTCGTTTGATATATACATCATCCATAGGGTCCATCTAAAAAGGTGTCCACTATAAATTTCAGACAAGCCATTGATGGTAATAAATATCAGACCTTCAATGATGAAATAAAGATGATCCATTACCACTAAACTTAACTTAAAGTTATCCAAAGATATTTTAAATATGTTTTGAACACATAATGTACCGAAACCAGAATTCACTACTCTGATTAAAGTTTTACATTCATCACAATATTATAATAAGAGTGGAGATGTTTGTACTATGGGGCATTAAAAATAGTACACAGTTTTCACCAGACGAGCCGCCATTTTGAAAAGAATTTAGATAGTCAAATGCTAATCATCCCAATAATTATGTGTTAATAAGAGCTTTAATATTATGTATATTATGAGATATTTTTATTTTTTACAATTTTTATTTGAACTATTGAATTTCTGGGTTTGGTGTATTCTGTAAAAAAAAAAAAAAAAAAAAAAAAACATTAAAGTTTGTTCAAGTTATTTCTAAGGGTAAGTCTAGTTAGAAAATGTTTTATTTAATAGTTTTAGTACCAAGGGGTTGTTTGAAGTCAATATAGTGGGCATCTAACATGATTCACCCAACATAATTATTTTCAAGGATTAAGGGTTGATTTTAAATTTGTATTATACACGATATATATCGTGCCTAGCTTTATTAATTTGAATATCACCATATTTTTGTTTTTGTTTAAAGAAGATCTTTATTACACAGAAAATTCTACTAACTTAGTAGACTTAGATAATTCTCTAATAGATGGACACACTGTTTATTGTGGGCTACAAAGCCACTGAGTTGTATTATCACATAAGTAAAAATACATAGATTATTGACAAAGTTTTAATCCTAACGCTTACAAAATAATTCTAACTCCCTAGTCCAGCAGCGCTTTTAACAAATACGACTCATGCATAACAATTCGGTCACCAGGGAAATTGATCCAACCACTTAGATACAACCAGTACCAGTAATCAAGCTTTCTAGGGAGAACTTCAAACAATGTTGTATCATAGAATAAATAACCAGCAGTTGTACTGCAATAAAGCAAAATTTAAAAAACAGGACACATGCTTACCGAAATGTATTTTATTAACTTTAGGTTAATCCATTTGAAACCTAATCCATTTCCGATAGTACCACTTGTTATTTGAAATTTTTATTAGAACAGTAAAAGTTTAAATTTTGGGTGAAATAGTAGTTTTCGTTACCAGTCCCTAAAGTAGGTTTTTTTTTGGGACGATATCGTGTTTAACGGACGAGGCTTTGCCGGGATCGGAAATTCGATTAAGTCGCAAAAAAGCATTTTAGGACGAGTTACGAACAATATTTTTCATTACATTGTTATATATTATGGCGGAAAATACAAAATATAGCCAAAACTGTTTGATTAAAAAGGAACGTTTACTTTACCAAAAAAGTTTGTTTTTATATTGTTGAAGTATTTTAAAGGATCAGAACAGCTGATTTGTTTTTAGATAAGCTTAGACATAATCATATGATTCCAGTCCGTAAAATGTTACCATTGACTATTGGATGCTGAAGTATTAATAGTCAAAGATTTTACGGACTAGTCAGCAACAAGCTATCTTTAGGGACTCAAGACGATCCGTAAGATACCTGTTTTTGAGACAGTGTAATGAAAAAATATTTTCTTAAGTTGAAAATTTACTTGTTGTAGCCTTTATTTGTATTGTTTACATTTGTCAGAGAATACTGTAAGGAGCACACAAATCATAAATACTATTATGAAAAGGTGTTCGTAGAAATACGTTCTTTGAACTGCGCAAGATGTAAAAAGCAATGAATAACAACTTATCAAAGCTCCTTGTAAATTCGTCTGAAAAGCTTATCCTTCATCGGTGAAAGCTCTCAACGTATTGAGACCGAAACCTTTCAGACCGTGAAAAGGAGTTTAAACTTATGAAAGATTCCAGTTATGTTAAATATACAGAAATGCATAGAGTAATACTTAGGCTATAGAGTGTCATCCTGTGTTATTAGTTTTGGTTTTTTCATAAACAGCTTGGAATAAATAACTAGGCGTACAATGTAGTTGCCTTTAGCAATACTGTGCAGCAGGCATGCTAACCAAATAATCTTGAAATATGTAACTACGAATTGATCATTCCCAATATTCATAAGTTCACATGTCTTTTTGCAGTGTCCAAAGTCAATGCTACATCTGTTTCAAGTAAATAGGATTTCTGCTTGCAGCTACCAAGGCATTACATGTTGTTCATAGAAGTGGGATGTCTATTTGTAGGATCTAAATTCAACAATGCATTTAATGGGTCATTCATTTTGAAGTATACTCTGTTCAATATATTCTGTTCAACATTATGAAACTGATTATTCTTTCCTTCTGTTCTGTATTTGTAAAGTGCTTGTATAAATTGCTAGTAAAAAACATATGGTCATAACTCTCTTGTTAACCTTTTTATTGCCATCTTGCAAAAACCGTCATAGCAACCAATCAACCCAAATATGTTAAATTTCTCAACGAAGGGAAAATCTTTGTAGTCCGATTTGTTCCATTTTAGTTTTACATGTTTTATTTTAGTTAGTTACTGTGACTGTGCTAATTTCGTCCAGAAAGCTTCAGCCGTTCAGGAGGAGTGTTTGGAAAACCAAAGCAGGATAGTATAATAGCCCAATAAACAAAGAATCTGGTTAGCTGGGTTTGAAATAAAGTAGTTAGAAGGCGAAACCCCGATCTTGAAGGATTGCAGTAGTCTTTTGATGGCTCGAATCTGCATCCAGCTTTCCTACATCAGTATTTAATGAATAGTATTGACTAAAGAACCAGTTATCGTAATCGTTAAAGGATATACACTGATTATTTCACCCCATTTTACAGTCACCTTGTATTCAGATTAGCTTAAAACACATAAAGTTTTGTTGTCTTGGTGAGGCGATTGTGTTTATTTTCTCAGAAACTTTAAAACTTCAATAAAATACTGCTTCAATAGTTCAATAGCTTACTGCTTGGGTAGAATATAGCCGCAAACTTTCCGTATCAAATACGATGTCAGATTTCAATCTACATTAATCTTATTGTGCCAAGTTTACCCTAGTTTATGTTATGTTCGCAGTTTTATACTTTAATCGCTAGTGTTTGCTTTACTGCTTTTACTTAAACATTTGACTTCTTTTGAAATTTTCACCGTGTTCAACCGTGTTAGCAATAAATTAAACTGTCCAATAAACTTAACATTACAATGGTAGTTTGGTACGTTTGGAATTTTCTGTGATAAAATTCTAGCGTCTAATGGAGAAAAACAATTAATGCACGTTTCCACATACACGAATTTGCAAAATCAACCATTACTGTAACATTTCTGATGTTGTACCTACATTTGTGTTTTTCTTTTTTAATAGAACACATGGAATTTATTTTTTTATGTACACAATGTACTGAGATGATTTAGTCAACGATCTGTTATTAGTAGTAAATGAGACGATTTCGCTGCAAAAACTGGGTAATGGCTGGTTCTTATGAACTGCAGTTTGGTTTATGACAACAAATCTGTTCATATTCATTTATAAATAAATGACTGAACTGTATTTAAATTCCAACAAAATAAATTCAGACCACTAAAATGTGATTGAAAGTGCCTTAAATTAAAAAGAAAATTTAAAGCCAATCGTTTTAAGAGAAATTTAAATCAAACGGATTTTTTAAAATAGGATTTGAACCTTGGAGTTTTAGACTGTTAACTTTGAATGCTTACCACTTTACCACAATTCTGTGATGCTATACCTGCACTAAATAACTTCTTGATCAGCATTGTACGTGTTATTAAATTTGCGGAAAGTAAATCAAAGATACGTCTTATAACACTTAAAACATATATATATATATATATTGGACACTCCAATCATCATCAGACCCAATAGGCGAATGACGCACGTTGTCATTCGCCTTTTGGGTCTGATGATGATTTGAGTGTCCAATCGAAATCGATCACCACTCACCATCTTTTTTGTATATTTACCGTCTTGTGAGTAACAGTATAAGCGTAATAGCTATTTACCTTACAAGTGTAGTAAGGGCGTTTTTACATCACGCAGGTGAAGGTTGTGCAACGAGCGGAAGCGAGTTGCATAATTTACCTAAGTGATGTAAACACGCTCTTGCGTAACGTGTAACGTACAAGATTTTACCTGACCCGACAATATACAGGAGGTTACGAACAATATTAATCATTATCCATTTCACTCATCTTCTAACAGTAACGTTCATTTACAAACAAAAGCTAGGTTAGGAAAATTCTTAAAAACATAACAATAAAATTCAAGAGCACAGCTGATTTCTAGCGTTGAAGGTATATTTGGCTCCATAGAGGTATATTTTTTTAGTTAATCACTCAATGTTATTTAAATGGGTTTCATTACATCACCGAGTGAGTTTTTGATACTTTACATCACTCGAGAAGTAAGGAAGTTATATACATCACGCTTGGGATAGGGAAGTTTAACATGGCGGGTTAGGTAAATATATGTTTGAAGTGTTATAAGACGTATCTTTTATTTACTTTTCGTTATATCTGCTTAAATTATTTCTTAAGTTTTTTTAATTCAGATAACATTTCTAAACAATACCTCTTACCAAAATACTGGAAATCATGTTATTGAGAAGCTTTTATGTGAAGGCCTATACAATGACACTAGATCAATTGAGCGGAGCGAGTGAAGCCCATAACGCTCTTATGCTACACTTACGCCTTTGCTTTTTCATGCAGATGAAGTTAGATTTGCTAACGCTAACTATGATAATTTGTCTGCCGATTGTGTGTGATTATTATGTCTGAAAGCATAAAAAAATACGTCAATAATAACACTTATAATAATATATTTACCCTTGTACTGTTTAGGCTACTCACAAGACGGTAAATACATTCAACAGATGGTAAGTGGTGATCGATTTCGATTGGACACTTCAATCATCATCAGCCCCAATCGGCGAATGAATAGGCCAATCGAAATCGATCACCACTTTCCATAATTTATATGTATTAACCGTCTTGTGAGTAAACAGTATAAGTGTAAATATATTATTATAAGTGTTATTTGTTGTGGGTTTTGTGCTTTGAGGTAATTTAATAACACGAACGATGCTGATTAAGAAGTTATTTGATTATTTTGTGTCTGAATTATGCCATGGCCCTTTAAGCTACTCTTCCAATTCGTTTAAACTGGAGTAATCGGAGTTTGCAATACAAGAATCAAACTGAATGGCCTATGTTTCACTAACATAATGCATTAGATTGTTAGAACCTAAAGTGACTCTTTTTGACCAGAGTTAATTGGGAATAAACAATAAGTGGTTACTTAAAGATATTGGATTATTGTACTTGCTCCGCTTAATATTGCAAGACTATTGTTTAGCTAATACTGTACACCAAGTTGGTTATATTAATAAATCCAATGAAAGTATGGACACTGAGGAATGATAATAACAATTTTAACTAACAAAAATTGAAATAACACCATTCATCGTTTATGAAACAGCAATCAACTATGTGTAGTAAAATTAATGAAGTATTTAAAAAAATAATTAAAAGGCCTATATTTTCTGTTTACCACCTCTATAACCAAAACAACATTAATTTCACATTCTCACCGCAACAATACATTTAGTAGAACATTGGTGGACGAACTTTATGTGTGCTTTACAACACATCCCCGCATGGCGTAATAAAGTATCGAGAGTTCTGGGAAATTTATTTCAACGTTCCTAATCCATTTGTCGTCTCCATTATTTAAATTGCTCCGGTCAGCACGAAATTGGCAGCCTGGTCATTCGCGTCACACGTAGAAATTCCCGGTATTGGCGGAAAGTCGCTATCAAATGTGTGACCTTTTACATTACATTGTTTTACACATTTATCGTAAAAACCTATACATCCACTATTTGGTTGAAAACTAAATGTATTAACTACTCTTTGATTTAGTTTTTAAAAAAATCCGTAGGCTACCTTATATGTTTTATAAGCGGAGATGATGTTTAAAATTATGTATGATTTAATTTAAAAAGATACGTTTATACTAAAGTGCATTTACTGTACCTAAAAAATCCTTCTACATTTGAAATACTGTAAGGGTCACAATATAAAAAATAATAAAATAACGTTGTTTTCTATAAAAATTGAAATGTTTACCCTAATTGTTCGTTGTAGGCAGTTTCCTTGACCTGTAGCTCTTATACATTTACTGTAGATAAAAACAATTATTAACAAACCCCTGCATAAAATTAATCCAATCTAACTCTATCTAACAAGGCACAAATTGTCATCAATATAAACAGAATGTTAACAAATACATATGGTTTTCACTGGTAACAGCTCTAAGTGCCACTTTACATGTTCCATATTGAATTAATTCAGAGTGATTAGTCGCTCTCGCTTCAGGCACAGTTGCACTATTGAAACAAATCTGAATAATTGTAAACTGTACAACTTTTAGCGAATTTCCCTATAGGGAAGTAGCTATTACCGTAGGTGGCACGGTAAGACCTAGACCCGGGACCGATTTACTTTTTCATTTTGATGTCCCCAGAGGCCAAAAACACCATTCGTTAAAATTGTTATATATGTATATATATATAGACTTATATATATATATATATATATATATATATGTATATATATACGTCCGTGAACGCGATAACTTGAGTAATTTTTGTCCGATTTTGATGAAATTTGGTTTAAAGGTGTAAAGCGGGATAAACTTGAATGAGTTCGCGAACCAGCACGATCGGACCATGGGAACGGGGCTTTACGGGGGGTTTTATGGGGTAAAAATTGGTTTTTCTCACTTTTGACCCTCAAAACACAAAATTTCCCGATTTCTCTTTAGACCTTTTTAAAGAGCTTAAAAAAACAAATAATTTAGTATATAAAAGTATTTTTGTTCGACTATTAGTAACGGAGAAAATTAAAAAAATTGTAAATTTAAAATTCCCATGTTATTCTTATGGAGAATATTGTCAAATGTTGTAGTTTGCTTGTTTATGGATATATTTTGATCAAACTTGGCAAATTTATTTATTTTGTACTAAGCTATCAATATTTTACTCAAAAACACACTTTATTTGTTTCCTTGTAGCAGCAAACCTAGGTACTCGTTAAACCTAATGTTATTAAAATATATTTAACTGAAAATCAATTCAGACAAATGGAAATTCGCTTAGTCGGCAGGTTTGCTGCGGCGGGGGTATTTAAATTAGTTCTAAATTTTGTAACATGTAATAAAGTTAAAATTACATAAATACATGTAAATGTTACTTTTTTATAGTATCTCTTTACTCCAGTATCTTCTAGACGTATCTAGAGGAAACCACTATTTTACCCTATCTCTTACGTCATTACAAGTTAGCGGAAAGGGGACTGATAACTAGTAATATCATAGGAAGTTTGTCGAAGTTGAATTAAACAAGCTTCGTTTTGTAAATTCCTCTTTTATTCTTAACTTTAGAAATATTCTTCTCTACCTCCTCGGGCTGAGACTACACCGGATATTGATTCGACCGGAACCAACCATCCAGAGAAGGAAATTTAACCCCAGTTAACATTACACTATTTTTTTTACCTGTTAAATTAGGCTAAAATCTAGTTTTTTTACAAAAAATAATGAATGCTTTAAAAAGTACAATACACCAAAGTGTCACCTCGTATAAATCAGAGGATCTGGTACATATAATAAAAGGTAACCAAAATGGTTTGCACAACGGGTTAAGTATTAGCTATTTTAAGATATCTAGCTTAAGATAGTGTACACTATTAGTGGCCTTGACAGCGATTTGCAATCTTCTATGTTATTAATACGCTACATACAACTTTGTGAACAATAAGGCTTTTTTGTTTTAAGATTTGACCCCACATATTATATACCAAAATGTTCGTCTAGGTGTGTAGATTTGAAAACTGGCCTTACATTTTTACAAAGTCTCTTGGACTTTGCCCCAGTAGCTTTTTAAGTTCCCAAGTTATCCTTATGAAGAACATATTTGTTTACATTATGATCAGCTGGATTATTTAATTTATGTTATTATTTTAGTTGCATTTTGAGTAACTACAAACATAACTAACATTTACTGACTTGGTTGAAATGAAATATTTACTATTTGAATTTTTGCTGACGAAAATATTACAATGGAAAACACGTGGAAAATTGGATATACTAAAAAGAAAACTGAATTCATTGCTGCATTTCTTGAGCAATCATTGAAATAGCCGATTTGCAAACCAAAAATTAAAAAAAAACGCCTGTAATAATTCGCATTGCTCGAATTCGAGCAACAGGTACACTAGTGAAATTTAAATTGTCAAAGATTGTCTGGGTAGCTGAGTGGATTTTCCTTTGAATCAAAAGTTGCTGGCTTGATCATATATGTCATTAGTCCAATGACATATAGGACTGTTGGTTAATTAGCAAACAAAGGTTTGCTTTACAAGCCCAAGGTTTGTAGATAATGACGTAAATAAATACGGATAATTGGACAAATAATTTCGTAGAAACAATATTCTGTTAATCCAGAAACTCAAAGCCTGAACCATCATGATATTGCAGCTAACTAAAAGTTTTAAACTTAATCATATCATACGTTATCAATACAACACTTTGCTAAATACATAGATGACATAAATACCCCCGCAGCAGCAAACCTGCAGACTAAGCGAATTTCAACTTGTCAATACATTTTTACTAAAATATTTCCATAAACATATTTATTCCCAATTTAAATAACATTAGATTTAACAAGTGCTTAGGTTTGCTGCTACGGGGAAGGTAAAAAGTGTTTTTTGACCATATGTCAATAGTATAGGATGAAATAAATAAATTTGCCAAATTTTATCAATACATATCCATAAACAAGTAAACTACAACAGTTTTCATTTTCTCCATAAGAATAACATGGACATTTTAAATTACACTTTTTTTAATTTTCTCCGTGACCGTTAGGCATACAACAGCGCTTCAGTATACTAAATTATTTCTTTTTTTAAGCTCTACAAAATGGTTGAGACAGAAATTGCAAATTTTTTTGTTTTTAGGGTAAAAAAAGGGAAAAACCCATTTTTACCCCGTAAAACCCCCCATAAACCCCCGTTCCCATGGTCCGATTATGCTGGATCGCGAACTCGTTCGAATGAACGTAGGTTTACACGTTTGTACCAAATTTAATCAAAATCGGATCATTTTTGCTCGAGTTATCGTGCTAACGGACACACACACACACATATATATATATATATATATATATATATATATATATATATATATGAATTTGAACGGATGGTGTTTTTGGCCTCTAGGGACCTCAAAATGAAAAATTAAATCTGTCTTGGGTCCCCAGGTCTTACCATGAGTACTACGGTAATAGCTTATTCCCTATGGGAAATACGCTAAAACGGTCTTTTACTTTTTAGAAATAGTTTCTAACATGGTAATGCTACATGTGAAAATGCAAATACTTGTAAAACAAGAGCTTACGACGACAAAGCAGGTAAGTACAGGTGTAATTAGGTTTTCACCAATCACCTGAGCTCAACCAAGCTTTGTCTGAATAGAGATGGTTAAGGCGTTGATTACAGGGCTCTACTTGTAATCAAATAAGCATTAACCTCAACGTAATGCAGTAGAGGACAATTACTACACAAACAGTTCGTTGACGTAGTAGTAAGTTACTAAACTACTTTGATGTAATATATTTACCTTTTAGTTTTTTTTTTTATTTTAATATCTGTTTAAGATTATCACTAAAATTGCACTTAGAAACTAGTTTCGGCTCCCAATTGGTGTCATCTTCAGGCCAGTAATTTTGTTATTGTATTGCTATTGTTATTGGGTATGTGTGTACCTGGAGTGTTCTGTATTTACATCAATGTCCTTTTTCGCATATTAAGTGTCAGTCCTTAATAGTAAATGAATTGACAAGTATATTTTTAAAATTGCACCGATTTGATGTCAAATCTTTGATAAATGGATTTGAAGGATTACCATACACAGATATTTTTATAATTTTCAAAGCTTATTCGTATTCCAAGGGATATAAAGTAATACGTTTTTTTTAACATTACGTTCAGCATATGTTCTACTTACCTACGTTTTAGAGACACTAGTATAAAATATATTACAACACACTATTATACGTTGAAATTGTATTATGAATTTGCTAGAATAAGTGATTAGAAATGTTGCCAATATAACATTATTATGTTACATAATAACTGTTTCCACTTTATGAAAATGTTCTAACTAATCAAAAGGCAGTAATCAGAATCGTAATGGACCATTTACATATTTAGATTGCAACAAATCTATTTGTTATAATATGGAATATGAGGCAGATTGAATAAGTGTGAAGTGTAATTAAACCAGATTTTCAGCAGGCATTCGAACAGATTCTGAGCAAATTGAATTCAATGCAATTACACAGCCAACGACTAGAATCGTCCGAAATAGTTTTATCTAGGGTCGACAACTTTTACTCTGGATAATGTTTTCATATAATTTATTTTGAAAAATAATGTATAGGCTAAAAGGTTACCACATTACCTATATATTTTGTCCTTTACCTTATTTGTTGGCAATTATTACAGAAAAATCAATGCAAGTAAACTTAGGATAATTTTATTAGATGTTCCTATACATATAAAAAATTGTGCTTATAAATATTTTATCTTTTAAATAAACCCGGTTTTAATTCGATCGGTGGGAATAAACATATGTTTCATCTATCTAGTTTAATATAAGTGTGTTTTT
Organism: Macrosteles quadrilineatus; assembly: GCF_028750875.1. Taxonomy (NCBI): domain Eukaryota; kingdom Metazoa; phylum Arthropoda; class Insecta; order Hemiptera; family Cicadellidae; genus Macrosteles; species Macrosteles quadrilineatus. The sequence continues at coordinate 90,852,701 of NW_026542596.1, forward strand.
TTTTTGTTTTTTTGTTTTTTTTTACTGCTAGGGGAATAAAACTTAATACTTATACGCTTTATTCAATTATATTAATTATCAATTATATTCAATTATATTATTATACTTATTATTATCACTTTAATTAATCCTATTCGTAGTTGTAATTTTGTGTGTGATAAAAACTAACTAACCCTTCCCACAACCAGCGACTAAAAAACAATACAACTATAACATCAGCTTTTTGCACGCTAAATATTATGTTAAGAAAGAACAAATTAGTTCAGTTGACGTCTAGAGTAAGCTGCAATCAAAGTTTAAAATATTTTGATAAATTAACAAAAGAACTAGAAATCGCCTTTAACTATACACTTAAGCGAATAATGATTCAGTACTAAATAGTTATCATATTTATAGTAGTTTCAATAAATTAGTAAAATGTAGCTAAACAATTTTGTTTTCTTGGACAAATTTCTTTTCACATAAATCATTAAATTAGAAATTTGAATAGCAAATAGGAAACCATATAAAGGGAAATTGGCAAATTTGTATATTTATTTGAAAAACACGTATTGTCATTTTTCATAGAAAAGACAAACCCGGTTTAAACCAGTTTATGGTTTTTCAAAAATAAGTTTTAAATAGGCAAACACTCGCCCTGAATGTATATTACACAACTCATTACTTATGAAGGTTATTTTTAGTAGAGGAGTTTAAGTGCAAGATATTTCCATTGAACGGTAAACTCAAATGTTTATGCAACTCTTAGATAACTTGCGCATAAACCAAGACGGCCTTCAGCTTTATGTTGTTTTCATAAAATCATAAAATTGCAGTGGTTCAGGCTGGAGCTCATTTTGCCCAAAATAAACGGCACAAACAACGGTGCTTTGCCAATCTCCGAACAGATCCAATTTTGAAGTTTATCTCGGCGCACTTTAAAACAAAGAGCTTTAGGCTTATTTGGCCGTTACTTTTGGTTTCATTTAACCGGCTATGTAGCTGTAAAGAGAGATTTTGATCTCTTTTGGTAAAAGAAATAGAGAGCAATTAAAATTTGTTTAGTGAATATTGTGAGTTTCGTAGTTTTAACATAAGTTTTTAAGTGTGTATAACATGGCTGATTAATTATGGAAATGTATAAAAAAAACTAAATACCATAGTTTTTGTTTTAAAATCATTAATTTCTATCAGTACTTTTTATCAACACTTAAATTTCAAGTTGGTCTTAAAACAAATGTTCAAGATTATAATGAAATATTCATTATCCTATATATTATCAACACCGTTAGTTACTTGAAACCTCGATGGTAAATTTTGTTCAGTGGTTTTTATGAGCAAAAGTGAAAATTTAGTAGATAATTAATGTCACTACATGTTAATATTGTTTGTCCTAGGAGGCTAGGTAGTCTACTAGCACGGAATTATTTTTAAAATAACTTCAGGGTAGACCTTGGGTTTGTAGCAAAATCACTTAGATAAAATCCATTGGTGGGGCTTGAACCCGGGAACTCAGGGACCGAAGTCCCGCGCTCTAACCAACAGAATAGTTCAGTCCCCCACATGTTATTAAAAAAATATACAGTACTTGGTATACGTACGTAACATGTATGACAATCTTTTTTATTGACTAGCAAAATAAATTTTGCGCATACTTAAGTTTGCACCTATTTCCATATAATTATTATTTAAATACGTTAAGGTTCAAAATAAGTAGTATGTTGAAAATAAGTCCATACATAAGTGTTTATTGTCATAAAATCTATTATAATTAGCTTAATATAATTTCATATTCACTGTTAAATAAAACTTTACTTGAATAAAAGATTGACAACTTTTGCTACATCACTATAACGAAATCGGGATTCTTCGCTTGTGCACTTTCATAACCCATGGTATCTTTGACCTCAATCTGAATAGTCAATGGTATCACATAAAAACATGACTGATGGTCTATTTTTACTAAAAAAGTGTATATTCAAACAATAAAAATAACTTCTTGATAGCATTGCACGTTTTTAAGCTACTATATAGATATAGTAAAATATGTCTTCCTACTTCCAACACTATTCTCACTTTTACTGAAAATGGTAAATAGATATATGCATATTATCAATGCATTGGCAACCAATATCAATCAGTAACAGGATTGATATTCAGGCTAAATAACCTATTGAGATGATGGCCAACGTGATTGGTAAAAATCGTATATACACTTAATATATTACTCTTAGAGATGTTCAAATGACATAATTTTAGATACATTGAATGGTGCTTAATAATTAATGAAAAATCTCTGATGTTCTATTTCGCTGTTAAAAATATTAAAATTAAACACTTTCCATAAAACATTATGATTACTCATGCCTCTTAAAAGACTTGTTTACTCATTTAAAATAAGAAGTTGATAATCCAGATCAAAATTAATCCTTCCATAGTATTTTCATGATGTAAATTTGTATTTTTTATTTTTTTGCTTATCTCAATATTTGTGCGTATGCATCACACAATTATTATGTTAATTTAAATATAATTATGTTAAGTGATTTATTAACAGCTGAAACTCGAGTTTAATTCTATAATTGTTAAGCAGCTTAAGTAAACCAAAATACTCTTCTTAAAAATTCTTTAAACTGAAAGTATGTCAAAGTAGATATTATTATAAAACTTTAGTTTACATGTTTAACTTATTACCATCATTACACTCTCTCGTAATTTGTATGATGATTAATTATAAAAATATTTCGTATTACAATCGTGGTTAATACGCCCAAAATTACATAAGGTAAAATGTATGCACTCAAGTATGTTATGTATATGTATGAAAAGCTTTGAAGTGTTGTAGCATGTGTATGCGAATCAAAAAACAAAATCAAAAGCCAAATCAAAACCACTGTTTTCGGTTAGTTGTCAAACATCTACAATTATCTACTGAAATATTACTTTAATTCTAATCGGATTTTTGAAAGGAAAACCACATTACATTCTAGTGCAGTTTAATCTTTATATAGTATATTCACTACTGTTATAGATTATTAACCATTATCCATAAATTTTGTATGGTAGCATTTTCGGTGTATCATAAATACATAAAAAGATTACTGGGTGGATTGGTTATTTAATAAATTGTTAAATTTTAATAGATTTCAGTAGCATTAAAACTTGATAGTTTACAGAATAAATTAGCACTTGTACAACATAAACTACTCACTATTCAGTAAATTTAAAAACAGTTTTCTTACGAATTGTTTCCCTATAATCCCCGCACAAACAGCTGATCTAAGTGTTATTTATTTAGTTAGTTCATTTAAATTAAATTAACCCAAACATTCAATAATAAACTTGTCTTACTTTTATTTTCTCATAAAATCGAAGCAGAGAATTTCCCTCACTAGTAAATACTGCAACTGGAAGTATTCTCAACACTATGTCACGTTTGAACCTGACAGTTTATATAAATTGCGACATTTTGCGAGCTGAAATGCAACCTGTCTCGCCCACAATCACTCGGACCGAATCCGACGCGACTGAACACTGAAGGCACCAACAATATGGCCGAGTGTTTACGAACACTTACGAGTTTGTCCGAACGCACACGAATCTGTCCGAGCGCGCACGAACCCACCCGAGCACACGCAGTATTTCACGAACGCGCAAACAATTAATTTGTTAGCAACGCGCGAATGGTTCTTCTCTCTATTGATTGTTTATTTACTTGCGGTTTAACTGTTCCAGTTTTGATTTAAAAATAGCGAACGTGAAATTTATGTTGTTTGATCAACAAATGGGTCTGCCGAATATCGCAGGCCGTAACAACAATACGGTTATTAGTCTTGCTTGACAATGTACTAGCATGTTAAACATACTTCCCCATAGATTTATTATCAGCTGGACAGAATTTCTTTAATGATTTTTGTTTGTTTTGCGTTTTATTGTTCACTACTTGATACATTATTTAATCATTGTTAAAACAATGTCATCGATATAACTTAATTGTTAACTACTACTTGTTCTTTGGTATCAAAACCAAAGATACTATACAATCTGTTGCAAATATTGTAAATCTACACTCAAGTAAGATAAAACATTAATCACTGTGAGTGCACACCAAGACATTCACGTATAGTCAACCAGCATGAAACACACCTCAAAACAGTTTAAAAAACATTATGAGAAGTCTACTAGCATTATTTTGTACATGTTTTAGCTGGGTTTTCCTAGGCACGGAAGCGGAGAGCGGAGAGAGGAACGCGGAGAGCGGAATAGAGATTAACATGGTGTTCCGCTTTGCTTCAAGGAAAACAGTAACATTAAATTACCTAAGACAAGTGGAGTCCGCTCTCCGCGTTCCTCTCTCCGCTCTCCACTTCTGCGTCTAGGAAAACCCGGCTTTAGAAAACAGACAAAATTGAGTGATTTAGTCTTTGATGGAAATTTTAGTTCATCTATGAGAACATACTTCAATAATGATGCCTTTTTACTAGATATTTCTAAGTTAACCTTCAGTACCATTACAACTCCTAGTTATATGAATCTTGAATAAAAATAGTAGCACCCATTCATTAGCCTTAAATTTCTAAAATGTTATAGATATAATGATATTTCCATTTTTTCTCCTACTAAAAAATATGTTGTACTTATTTGAGTACTACCCCTCTTGGTAAATTTAAATTAAACAAAATGGAACGACAAAAAACAACTAAATGTTTAAAAATTAATCCGAATCTTTTTCTATTCAAGAATAAAACTTAGCCGAAAGCACAGCTTACAAACATGACAAACCCGAACAACTTATTAAGCTCGAAATGTAAACAATTCCATCTTTTAAAATTACCATATTCAAAGTAATTGGTGTCACTTTAAGTTTCAGAACAGTTGCACTGATTGTTCACATTATAGTTCCACGCTGATATCATCGATGTTGCATGCGCATAACTACATGTGAACAAGTGTTGCAGTCATTATAGTTGGCTGATGAATGAAATGACCTTCATCGTGAGATCCAAGCACGGAAATGGATGGTCAATTGCTGTACACTGCACAAGAGTCGTCATAATGACCAATACTAACCCTGGATTAGATCTTTAAGTGCCTTTAACACTAGTTACTGTTGATTTATATATTCAAATTATTGGTTTTAAGTACAGGGTGAAAACTCAAAAATTTCATCATTATACTTTAGAAACGAAAACATTCACAGACAAATCTTAATTTAATGGTTATCAAAATTGAAATTACATTCAAATCTATTTTAATAGGTTATGTAATTTTCACAATACATGCAAAATTATTTTTATAGTTTTTTTCTGTTTACAAACCAAATGTTTCTGAACAATACGTTGCGTGATAGTAAATATATCTTAAAATAATATGTGTGGCGTTTTTGATAGTTACTTTATATGAAAACTTAAAAAATACACATGACCTAGTCATTACATTTAACTCCTTAACAAAAATATTTCAAACATATACATGTAGGCTACATGTTTAACTTATTAAATGCTCAGCTTATGACAGTACCGAACTTATGGGGACCAAGCTTTGACGAGGGAAAATCATTAGGATAATCTGAGAGCAGTCTTTGGTCAGTGTAAATTATCTATTGTATTTTATCCGTGTTCTGTTAAAATAGTAATGTCGTTGTTGACTTTGTGTAAGCAACGCTTCTGATTCTAGTCCAAACATGTTAAAAATAGCTAATAATATACATTTGATAAGCAAAATAATATTTAACAGGCCATAATACAATTTTGAAACTTATTTATAAATCAACGATGGATTAAATTATGAGAATTTTATAATGATTTTAATTTTTCCCATTGTTGCACCGTGCCACGTCACATCCGTAAGGTGGTCTGGGCCACGCACGGTCTCACAAAATATTTAATACTAGTGTACCTGTTGCTCGAAATCGAGCAATTGTCAAGTACCGGTATTATGCAGGAGTTATTTTAAAACTACAGTAATAACAGTCATAATTTTCGATGAGTTTAAAAAACCCGACTAAATGCTAACGTAACTAATTGAAATGATCACGCTATTTAATACCGCTTTGAAATTATAGATAAACGCTTCTTGTAAAAATATTTTAGCATTTTTTGGACCCGGCCTTATTTTTTAGTGTTTTCTACAAATGTTTCCCGACTTAAAGCTGATACCATTAAACATTTCTTGCATGTATTTCTTTGATCTGACTTTAGGTAGGTTTACTTTACCACTGTGACAACACGATGTGTATATTCTTCATATTTTTTTTTTACTTCCAAAATAAGTTGCTTAGCATAACTGGCAAAATGATTCATCTCCCCAAGTGATTGCGTACCTGGATTCCTTACTGTGAGACCAGGCCTATCTTCTACTCTTCTTATACGTATAAGATCTCCTATTAATTGTCTCCTCCTCCTGTCTTCAATATTTCTCCTTTGAATTCAAGAAATTTGCTGTTCTTCCAACAAAACTGATTAACTGTTTAGATTTGTTTGTAACCTCATACATATTACAAACATCAATATTTACTCCAAAAAAGCTGGTGAGTTTATTTTTATGTACAGCTGTTTTTGTTTTTAAATTTGTTTTCAATGTAATTCTTATGGGGGAAATGCGACCTTTGAGAGTGTCTTGTGCCCTTAAGGGTAATATTTTTTAAATTCTAAAACCTTTATGCAAAACTACGAATTGAGACGAATCATTTGACACCTCAAACGTTAAAATCGGTCCAGAAATAACAGAGGAGTTTTGTTCACAAAAAACAGCCCTCACGTATTAATATAAGAGATCCTAGTTGTGTATTAACAGATTTTTACAATAAATTTATGGTTGGATTAGTCAAACGTTTTCCCAAACCAGATCCTTTAATGGTTTTTAGTAGAATCGTTCGTTTTAAAAATCACATACAGATAGTCAAAAAACTAGGTATTTAGATCCTGATTTTAAAATAGTATTAAAATAATGTTTTCTAATACTATTTATCTTACTTTTTTATAAATGTGAAAGTGTGTTTGTTTGTTTAAAAATTTGCGTAATTGCAATCGCGATAAAGGTTCTGGACGAAAGATAACACAGTTCTTGGGTAATATACTGTTAGTAAACTGAGGGGTTGCGTTATGTTATTTTAAGCTGCATTTACTCATTCTTGGTATCTGAAGCTTTAATTTTCAGGTAGTAAAATCGTAGTAGTTTGGTTGTAAATTGACCTAACTCTACGTTTATTTGGTTCGTTTTTAATATCTAAGCTTTAATATATTTAATTTCTTGGATGAGTAAAATCGTAATAAATTTATAAGTGAAAATTACATTAACTTCGTTTACACTATTCACAGGGCTAATAAAATATGTTCAGGCAATTTTAGGCTTGTCTGCAAACAAATTTAACACCACCATTGAATCTTCACAAACATTGATTAAATAACAACAAAAATACTTCCATTCGATTGTGTTGGCTTCCACCTTTCCCAAAGATTGATTATAGTTACACAGCACCGGTAATCAATAGCAAACAACTCCTTCTATTGAAGTTGTTTAAAAAAAAATTATTTTAAACTATTCATCTACTTCAAATAAATGCAAAGCATTAATAGAACTCCTGTCACAGAATGTTTGGGGATTTTATTTCAAAGTGATTTTTTTAATATTTGGTCTACAGAGATGGGTAATTGATAGTTATATTTTGTTTTATAAACCCAGAGAACTTGCCTCAAAGGAAATTTCAGTAAGTTTTTCAAACAAATCTAATCAACCGGAAATACAAAGAGATATCATTTGATATTGCACTCACTGTCTTGGTTTATTTATACATGAAGAATAATTTAAACTTCCATTTGATGAATCTTTTCTTTGATTCTTTCTTTAAAAAGTAAAGTAAGCATCCTAAGGCAAAATTGTTTATTACTTGTTCAAAGCTTTGTGTGAAATTCAAAGTGGAATTTACAGATGTTATGTTGTTTAAACAATAACTTTCATATTAAAGTTCGTGAAACTTGTATTTCAAATAATTATTATTATTTTATCTCTTATCATCGGCTCATTTTAGTTCATTACTTGAACAGTTTTAACACGTTCACTACCATCTGACACACTCCTCTGTATCCAATAAAATTAATACTGAGTTAATTTAAAAAACAGACTCCGTCTCAAGTTTTTAACAGACCATATTGGGAAATCAATCTGTACACGCCATAATAAGTACTAAACCTACACCTGCTATGACAAATTAACTTTGTTTACTGCCTCAAAATATACAACAAACTATTGTCTATAAATAAGTAAGGTTGTATCTATTTAATCTTAAAAGGGCTTGCAGGCCTTCATTAAAAATGTTCCAATTTCGGTAGCTCCCTCCAAATTATTTAAATGTCTAGATTATGTCAGGCTAGAATAATCTTAAGGAGCTTGGGGAAACTAACTGGTTTTAATCGAGAAAATTACAAGATAAAACAAGATTTCCATAGAGTTCACATCCAGACCAAAAACGTTATTCAACATCATTTAAAATAAAACCATAAAACTTTAATTCTAATTTAAAATATTGTTTGTCAAATTAAAAACTAAGATATTAATAAAATTATGTTTATAAAACCTCGGTTTGATTTAAAAGTATTCACGTTAACCTGGACAAATCTATCGCTATCTAAGAAAAGCTCTATGGTGTAAAATTCAGAACATGAACTTTTCGATACAAAAAAGAGAGTAGTAAAATCCATGGAATTTTTTTTAGTCGAGTTTTTAAAACTATTTTTGACAAATAGTTACCTGTGTCAGCAGTTAACACTGTCAAGTCAGTCGCCGAACTGAGAGTGACTTCTGACATTGTCGCCTTTAGTTGTTATCAGTGCCCTTGATAAAAATAAAACTAGCGGTCTATAATCTAGTAGTTTGTGATAACAGAATAGTCTAACTATGATTTGCTGCATAGCCACTCTTATGGTTTTCAGTTTTTGTTGTACTTAAAAATGCCATCGTTAGCCCTTTTTATTACATCTTGAGTAAAATTCCCAATAAATGAAACCGTTCTTTTAAGGAAATGTGACAGTCGTATTGGCATATTTTGCCGGAAAATCTAGGATTTAATTGTGATATGATAATTAACTCAACTTAATGGGAATATACTGTATATTAATACACCTCAAGATTATGGTGACTATCTTTGCAAAAACCTATAAATGTTGCTAAATAGAATGTATAGTCTTGGGACTGATTGCAGGCACATATAATGCATTAGCATGCCGACGGAAAATGTAAAAAAAATACATATATATACTATTTTGTTTACTTCAAAACTCGGCCTGGCAATGAACAATATTGATAATCTAATATTGACTTCCATAGATTTTATTTGACTTAAACATATAAATTATACTTTTACAACAATTGAAAGAGATGTAAACTGTCACAAATTTAACATTAGAGTCTTTTTGAACGATTCAAGATGGCTACAACTAATGATGACATTTTAAGATGGCTACATCTTCGTGTGTTTGTAAACTTACCTTACACTATCAGTGTATGACTTCATGTGCACAGCACCGAAAACATTAAATATACACACCAAGTCTGAATTCGACAGCCCGTCCAAGACTGAATACATATTACTTCTAAAATGAAACAGTATCTAATTGACAGACCATTACAATTCAACAGAATTCATTACCGATCACACGTATTCAAGTCTTTGGTTCGTCCAGCTCATGAATACAGGCCTATCATTTTTGTAGCCACATCAACAAAAAGACATTATACTTGAGGATATCCAAAAGCATTTTAAAAGAAAGTTGGGACTTGGAGTTCTTATCAAAACTTGTCTCTTATATTGAGGAGCAGTTTGACATTCTTGCATATATGCAGAAATGCTTATCTTATTGCGCTCAACAAAATTTTTTTTCTGGACAGTCCTGCTCTCCTAGCCCTAGCAGATGTCATCCCTAGGAACTCCCTATGTGATCTTCCTATAGGAAGTGTCATCTTCCTACTTTGCATGCCTACAACAGCGGTCTATTAAGACCCCTCAGATATGGATGTGAGGTTTCAGAGCAAAACAACATTTCGGTGTTTCTGCTAAGTCTTTTCGAATTACAGTGGTCATGGTGATAGATCTTTATTGCATATATACCAGGTTCATCGGGGCTACAAGGCATTGTTTTATTGGCGGTTCAATATATTTTCTGCAAAAATTTTCCTAATATTTTACCTTATTTATTAGTTTATTATGAATTTTTCGCTTTAATTGTATTTCTACATTTCCATGCATGTTATTAATTGTATCTCAAACCAACCACCTCTTGTTTTTCTATTCTTGTTATTGTTATGATATACATTGGACTAAACATATTATTTTTATACCGTTGGAAAAAATGTTATTTTTAATTAAATTACTTTTCTTGTATGTCAAAGGTTGCACTTTTTTCAGCACTATCAATTAAGTTATTTACCTCATTTGAAATCATTGTTTAGCTACAAACTCGTTATCTTCCTCCATTTTGTTTCATCATTGATTTAGTTATTTATGTTGCATAAACTCAGTTGCATGTACTATATTGGCATGATAATTTAGTTAAAGTGCTACACATTTTATTGAAAACGAAGTTACCCGTTGAGAATGAATATATTAAATATAAAACTGAACATAATGATACAAAACACGAACATAAATTATGCGTACAGCTTGCTACCTAACAGCCTATGTAGTAAATTCTGTCGATTCAGTACCGTGCAATGTTATATTGGTTTTGGTAACGTAAAATCCAGTCCGTGTGATATTCAGTATTAACAACGCTTTGCGAATTAATTAAGTTCCCTGATAGCTTAGTTTACTGCTATGTAGCTATCACTGAAACAGTCAAACAATGTATTAGTGAACTCAGTAAATGACAAGCCGTATAAGTAATATTGAATATTACAGATCCCATCTAAATCTTGTTTACCTGAATCATTAGTGGTCACAACTATTCAACCCTGTATAAGAAAAATTCAGATTTGTTCAATTTGTCACAAAAAATCCCATGACAACTTATTAGATTGTAACCCAACAAAGCTAAGGAATTATTTGTAAGATCCGACTTCTACATGATGTTGTACAACAAAGATTGATTAACATTATCTACATCTTGTTGGTGGGATTCTTGCACGCCACGAAGCTATTGTTCAATATCATAACCATTAATCTGTTCCAATTCCAAAGCTTGATTGTGGGATCCTTGCTTCATTACATCTATATCGCACAATTTGTGTATTGTCCTTGCCTCTTCTGAATGAACTAATAAAGCTGTAATTTGTTATAATACGGATATGTAATCTTAATAATCATACAGGATAACTGTTGTAGTTTTTACTCACTTATAATTTAAGACTTTTTCAATTACAAGCAAGGTTAAAAATGCTTTTAAACATCTGGTAAAACCCCAAATATATGTAAAAAGATCAAATGGAACATAATAGGATAGTTAGCATTCCATTCGTACAATTATTAGATCCTTTATTATGAACAAAAACGCAACAAATGCATGGGAAAATCTTTTCAAACGATTTTAACATGGGGACACAGTTGTTTATTGTTACGACAATGCATGTAAATCATTAGTGAAAAAAGCAATAAGACAATCAAAATATTGTATAATTTGTATAAAACATCAACAAAAATTAATCTAGACCAAGGTCAAACAGTTCTCATTTCATCAGTATTCCAAGGGTTTGTCAGAAACTATCATGTTCATTTTTGTGGTGGACGCATTCTATAATTAGCCACATATAAAGAACCCCCTTTTATCATCCTGACACGTTATTTGCGAGAGGCAGTCAATAATTATGTCATCGGGTCTCCCACCCGTACGCGATAACCGTCAATTAACTTCCCTTATTTATGTATCTTCCTAAAATACTCTTATTAAAATACATGCAACCAAAACACACATATAACTTCAACCCCCAATCATAAACACATCAGTTTAATGTTTTTGTTCATACTGCCATATTTGCCAGATAATGATGTTGCGAATTACCCAATTTAATGTTGCTGCAAAATGACTAAAGGTAATTTGTATCTTACTAAATAGCTTAATCATTATGTTTTCCTTGAATTTACTAAAACATCCCATGAATGTAAACTGACATTTTTCGATGAATTGGTTACTTATTTGTCCTAATGATCCTAAGAAAGCGCAAATGATGTATTGTGCTTCAACTAAACCTTTTGTATGTATTATCTGGAAGTAGAACGAAACTGTGACTTAAATTTAATAGTTTCGATAAATGTTTCTATTCAATTTTACAAACTAAACTATAACGTAATAATAAACGTATACATTATGTTTAAATTTGCCGATTTATAAATAAGGTAAACCTTCTGATAATCTTAAAACAAACACTACAATGTTTACATTTTCGAAGCACGGTTTGGCAAGTAGCTACTAACAATAAACAGCAAACTATTATACTAACGTATTTAACCAGATCAATGTCCAGCTTTCATATGCTTTTATGATAATTAGGACTGCTTTATCCATATGAGTGCATTCTAAATGAGAAAATACCGAGTAATTATCTGAAATGTGGCTCCCTGGCTGGGCCCGGGCCAAAGCGCTCGGACCAGAGTTGCTACTTTTGTTTTATTCAAACAACTTAATTTGTTGCAGATTACATTTTGCATTTTTAACTTGACATTAATTTAGCTTTTCCATTTCACTGGCCTCCTCGTTTCTGTGTTTAAATAAATGTAATTGTGTTAAAAAGTTTGATTACTGTATATACTGTAGAATAAAGATAACGTTATTGATTACATTTTATTTTAATAACGTCTAAAAATAATGCAATATAATGCAAAAGGAATTTGCATTGATGTATTGAACAAAGTGTTACTGAAATAAACTTTAAAGAGTTTAAATATAATTTATTTAGAAATTGTAATTGTTTAGTACGTAAACGAAAAATGTTAAGTGTGGACTTAATTAGATAAATAGATGTAAATATCAAAGTTAAAAACTATAAAGAACAAACTAAATGATCAACATTTAAAAATTAAAACATTAAAAACTTCATAAATTTAACTTGGGATTTTTTTAGGAATCAAATGTTACAACTTTCAGCCATTTATGTTAACCATTGCACAGCTAATTCGTTAATTCAAAGTAAAGAGTGTGTATTACAAACTTTTCTTGACTCTTAAAACTATATTTAACAAATAGATATTTTAATTTGGTTAAAATATTCATAGTCCTATTGAAACAACAATTAATAATAAAGAAACATCAAAATTCACTTTTCATACCCCAGAAAAAAAAAACTTGAACCTCTATTCTTAGCTAATCCACACTTTAACAAGGGAATGTGTTAAATGTTTGCTATGAGGTTGTTTTGAAGCACGCGGAAAACCAATTTAATTTGCATTCAGAGATTAACAGGTAAATTACATGCTTTCGACGGACTTTCCGTCATTTCCAAACTGAAGTAGGTTTTGATTAAGTCCTCTGACGTGGAGAGCGTCACCGATCTAGAGAGGATGTTTTACTATATCTTCGACACCACCGATTTTTGTTTTATTGTAGAGGAGATTATGTAGACAAAAAATGGAGTAATATTTTCAAACATAACTAGGATGTGTTAGTAGGTATTGTAATAGGTATATTGTATTCAATATATCAGTAAATATTTGGTAAGTCGGTGGCTCAGTTGGTAGCGTCGCGGACTTCGGGCCCAAGGCAGTAGTGTCGTGGGTTCGGATCCTGGTCACTGCCACAAACTTTTATCAGTACAGTTCACCTTTGTACTGTACCGGCTCACCCCTTGCTTTACTGGATACGTTCCACGCACAGATCTGTAGTCTATGTGGACGGACAAATGCAAGGTTAAAAGAGGCCGCCAACCTCTTTAAATAATATATATATACTAGCTGACCCGGCGAACTTCGTATCGCCTAAGTTATAGGTTTCCCCTAAGACAGACCGATGGAAAGAAAGTACCGTTACGTTTAATTTTCAAGATGATCTCGTTCGCATCGCTCAATCACGTCCTGGTTGAAGTTCGTTCGCTACGCTCACTCACCTTTGGGTTAGAGCTCGTTCGCTACGCTCACTCACCTTTAGGTTGGAGCTCGTTCGCTGCGCTCACTTGCCTTCAGGTTAGCTCGTTCGCTACGCTCACTCGCCTATTGAACATCATAGAACAGAACCAACTTGTTTAATTGAAACAGCTGTTAAGATTCATTAATTCCATTTCTCATAAGGTTAACATGGGAAACTCCAGAGCCACTGGGGCGGAGCCCTTTTAAGAATTTCGAAACGGGAAATAGTTTACGTCCGATTCGCATACCTACAGAATTTACACACCAAATTTCATAACGATCGGTGAAGTCGTTCCGGAGGAGTTTGCAGACAAACACTGTGACACGAGAATTTTATATATTAGATATATATATATATATATTCAATAAAATAAACAACACTCTTTGAAGACTGAAGAGATTTTAAAATGGGGTTTTAACCCCGAAACTAGTCATCCAAGACAATAGAGGATTGATTGACGACAGGTTAGTAACCTCATTTTATGTCAAAGTAATTATCCCCCAAGGTGCCATAAGAAGTGCTGATTATTGAGTCAACTGTATTTAATCAATAAATATCGCATAATTGACTTAAGGTTATCAACAAAGAAACACAGTGTTTGTCAGATTGTTTTGCACTTGTGTTCACTGGAAGCCAAGATCTAAACGTTCAATTAAAAAACAAAGCAAGTAATTAGTCTCTAGGGTTTCAGGAAGCCTACACCACAAACAGTCTAATTAACGCCTTCTGTTTCGCCAAGATTTCTAAGTATTTTACTCAGGTTGAGGACATGTATAAATAGTAAAGTTTCTATTCAGGCCACGAAATTTTGAAGATTGTAATGACTTGGGTAAAATGCAAGATTGTATTCAATTTTTCATACGTTTCAAAGAACACATAGGATACCGTCTTCTTAGATTAGAAGTATAATTTAATTGTCTTTCTATCCAAGTAGTTATAGATCTCCAATGATTACTACAGGTTCGTTCTCGAGCAGGACACATGAGTAATTTCATTGAATTATTTTAATTGGTGTTATAAGTCAGTGTTACATTGCAACAAGACCAAAGTTAACCCGTTCCTTAAAAAAGCTCAAATACGCCCTTGGAGTATAAAAACACTACAGTTATTATGGCTATATACGAAACGTAATTAATTGTAGGAGTAAATGTCAAACCAAGGTGGACGCAAAGTAGTGAAATTACTCATAAGTGCGATAATTAGTTAATTGGTATAATTGTGAATAGTTTAGTCTAAAAGAGGCTTTGCACAAATACAGTAACCAACTGTATACAATTTCCGATAAAAATATTCACGCAATTTCAGTAAATGAGTTGTTAAATACCTGAATGGCTGAGCATGGTTTCTTGTATAGGGTGTCTACTTCCAGTGTCTCGTGTCGTGTCGTGTGTTACTAGACACACAGGTGTATTACTTTATTAGATATTACTGAAAACTTGCGACGACCCCCACTAATTATTGTTATGTCCTTCATTTCCCCTAGTACGAAACAGCGTTTATTGTTTGTAAGAAATCAAGTAGTTTATACCTCCATTTAATTTGTAATTAGATTTTAAAGAAAAATAACTAATATCTAATCATATCAATGTAGAATAACTTGCGAAATAGAATCTCATCAAAATAAATGTTGTTATCTAAATCATTAGATCCCTTCCGAGTCAATACATAAAATGTACAGTAATCTATAACCAAAGTAACATGATACAAGCCATACTTTATATGATACAAGAAACTGTAACCTGAAAAAATTTAACGTATTTATTATACTAACTAATTTTCATAAATTTTGTCTGTACACGTGAAAGAGAAGAATAGCGTTATTTCTGTACCCGTTGGCTGTATTTTATGTTTGACCGAATTCCATGAAGGGTTTGTTTGTATTTATCGGATGCTAACAGAGGCATGTAGAACAGTTCAAATAATTGACCGCTATCACGGATGATCGGTTTGTCATATCGACAGTTTAACTGATGTTTGTTCATCATGCTGTTATATGTTCGCTGCGACATTTCCAACAATGTATTGAGGTTATGACTCGCCTGTCAACACTAATATGCAATCTAGACAGGTGAATAATTGTTATTAATTTTGAATATATTTTTACATTTGAGCCTGTAATTTATTGCATCATCATTGTTCATGTTTTCTTTTTTATGTGCCGATTTTGTATAAAGTGTTGGAATTTGAGTAGGCTACTTCGATGCTCATGTATTCCAATGATAGAAACTTATAAAAGGTTTCAGTCAACTGCTTACAGTAGTTTTGATAATTTTAAAATTATGTATTTGGTCACCCACCTATTTTCCACACAAATGTTTACGAACAATTAATTATCAATGATTTGCTTTACACTCAGCTCCACATTACATATCATTACCATTACATTGGGGCACAGTGTAGGTTATTTTAAATCGAATGTGATGAAGTAGTGTAATTTATTTTTACCAGGACCAGTTATCAAACCGAATCCTAGACAGCTGGGTCAAGTTTCAAACCACTACAAAGCTACTGTCATTTTTCAGTAATATTTTCTAACCACAATCTATCCAATTAGCATCCCAGCAGTACTTGACACATGTTACACAATTAAGTTTAAACCCAAATTCCAAGAAAATTTACGTCTAATGAAAACCTCTTGCTAGGATTACAATCCAGACATAAGCTCTTGTTAATTAGGTGAAATTGCAAAATAATTGATGATACTTGAGTTCTAAAACTGTTCCAGTTATGAATGTCGAGAGGTAACAAATTAATATATGATATGTTAAATGTTCAAAAGCCCAAAACCAAGAATATTAATTACTAAACGTTATTAATATTACTTAGAGAAGCAACGTATCATACAAACGTACTTGAGGTAAGAGCTCTTACTCTGACTAGGGTCGTGGCTTCACAAGGAGGAATGTTCTCCACCTCACCCCCCTCCCTCAACCACCAAACAAAACATTACACACTTGCCTACCTTTAACACGCAATAGCATAATGATCAGTTTGACCAAGCTGTAGCCTACCTTGTACATCCCCCTTGAAGGTTGATTGATTGATTGTAAGAGGGTGGACTCATGGTCCAAGCACGTCAACCGAAGCTTATTGTGCATCCCGCTTGCCACTAACTGGGTAAGCCTATGACTGTGTCCCTAAGTAGGTGCAGGAGCTTTTGCCCAATGTTAGCGTCTGGTTCCTCACCTGGCTGCTTTAGACCAAACAGAGCCCTTCTCCTGGCCCGTAGTCCATCGCAGTCCAGAATAATGTGTTTTGCAGTCTCATCGGACTGGTTACAAAGTCGACACTCCTGCTTGTCATTGACAATTCCTAGAGTGTGGAGATGTTTCCTGAAATGGCCGTGTCCAGTGATAAGAGCAAGTACCTGCTTGACCTGCCCTCTCCCCAGCTTTAGCAGCCAGCGAGTGAAGAGGGTGCTAGGTACTGAGAGCAGTTTTTTGCCAAGTGATTGTCCAAGATGATTACGCCAACGCTCAAGATGTTGTCCCCTGGACCATTTTTTGATTACATGTTTAGCGGCCGCTTTGCTGATGCCACAAAATGGCTCTGGTCCAAAGAGTGGCATGCTCGCACCTTTTTTTGCCAGCTTGTCTGCACTTTCGTTGCCGCCAATGCCTACATGGCCTGGGACCCAGCCGAGAGTTACAGAGTTCTGTGATGCAAGTCTGCAGAGGGTGTTGAAACACTCCCAGACCAGTTTTGAGATGACTTCATTTGAGTCAAGAGCTTTGAGAGCAGCCTGACAATCAGATAAAATCACTATCCTTTTGTCTTGGTACCGTCTGGCTAGTCCTAGGTTGGCACAAGCCAAGATACCCTTGAAGGTTAGCTTAGGTAGATATCCAATAGAGTTCACCTCCTCTACTTTCAGTAAACAAAAATGTCGATTACACACTCATAATACTTTTAAACATCCAGTACATTTAAAAGCGTGGTTTGTGAGTGTTTTTCCGGAAAAATATTGAAACTACTAACAGGGGTGAAACTTTCCAAAAAATGTTCACATGCCAAATCATCAATGGTAGATTATTTATTTTTTGATATTGTCGGTCTATGTCTTGAGAATGTCCAATGTTACGGATTTGAACTTATATGAGTAAATTTTGATTGGTCTTCAAGGAAAAAAAAACTAAATAAATACCTCCGCCACAGATCCTTGCCAATTTATATTTTCTTAGTATTTTGACTAAAATACTTTCTTAAATATTTGCTCATGTAAAATGTGTTCATATTTTTTACAACAGTAGGTTTAATTACAACTTAGGTTTGCTACTACAATGAATACTATTTGTTCGGCTAAATGTTAGTAGGATAGTATGGAATTAATTAATATACCAAACAACAACAGTCTATTTTAAGGGTAAAGTTTTTTTTTAAACTTTCTCTGTTTAATCTAACAAAAACACAAAATTATTCGTTTTAAAAACATAAATGATAGCTAAATAAATTTCCATGTTCAAGGGTAAAAAACAAACCCTAACTTTGCAAAAAAAATTATATTTTCGTCTAAATCGGACCACTGATCGTATTATAGTGTTAACAGATAACTTGGGAAAACAGTATAATCTTTATGGATGACATGAGGATCTTGAGGAAATTTATAGCATTTCATTAATTTTTTTTAATATTAATTTTTTATTTGACCTGATTTTACTTCTTAATATTAAAGCTCAATGTTTTTTTTCAATATGTCTTATACTGTAGGTCAATGTTTTTTTTAATGACTGACACCCCATTTTAAAACTGCTAGGTATGTAACTAGTTTACCAGGTTTGTTTGAACGGTTGGCTTGATAGAATGTGTATGAGTTTTTACAGAATCAACCATTAATATTTATAACTTGGACGGCCATGTGCTGTGGACCATATGTTACCAGGAAACCTCAAATCGAATAACTTGCGGAAATCCCAGGCGGGGAAAGTTTTGGATCGTAAACACGTAGTAGGATTTAAAAATAATAACTTTAACACTAAGGATTCACTATATCTCAATATTTTTGACATTGTGTCCTTTAATAACAGTGTGCTTTGGTTTAATTTGTTTGAGTAACGTTAAATTATTTAGGGTTTTCGCTTCACACATTTAGGTTCTGCCAGTTAATCCTATCGTATTTAAAATTTCCTACCAATGAAACTAAGTACTTTTGTTATGAAGTGTAGGTTTTTTATGTTTTATGCTTACCTAAAATAATATACCATTATTTGTAATAATTAGTAGGGTACACCTCTCTATAAGCTCTCTTTCTTATATAATTTCTAAAACAAGTCCAATATTTCTGTCACATTACCTCAGATAATAATGCCTATGACAACTTTAATCCATCCAAGCTCTAAATGTTTGGCATTTTTTCAGTTTATATATCAATACCAATCTTGAATGGACATATTCACTTTTATACTTTTGAGGTATACTTGTGGTTTCCATGTTATAGTGTTATTTTGAATGTTTAAAAAAATACAAATATATTTAATTTTAGATATACCGATGATAAGGTTAGCAGTGTTAGTAAAACTAAATAGCAATAAGCTTTATTAAGCTATGTAGAAGCATTTTAATCCCCTAAAGTTGTTCACTATACGAGCACTCAACATAGACCACATGTTTTTTTACCTAACCTAACCTATGAATGTGGATTTCCACTCTGACTTTGGCACAAGAGTGATTTTGCCCTTCTTAATAATCACGCCACAAATTTAACCAAAATCCATTACATATTTGCTTTTAAATTATACTTACTACCACAGATGATCAAGCGACGGTAATCAAAAAAGTAAAACAGCAACTCTAAGACTGGTTCGTGGAGCTAATCACCTATTTAATCACTAAAGGAGTTCTATGAACAAAAACAAAATCAAGCAAAAAAGGAAAAAAGAAAGAAAAATAAAGAGATAAAAAAACAAAAAACTTTTGTTTCTTTCTCACACTAATTTACGAGAATTTCTTTAATAAATTACTATGTCGGACGTTGTCTATTGGCTTGTGTATGTTATACCAACTATACCAATTGTGTATGTTAGCAATAGTTACTTTGTAGAACAATCATATAAATGTAGAATCCTATGCGGCAATTTCAATGGGAAATACAATTATTTTCCCCGAGAACTTTCCTCTTCACACAACAATGAAGTACACGTGACTCGATTGTGACCTTGACCTTGACTTGTCACGTGATATATCCATCTGAGGTTGACGGAATTTCTCATCTACCATGATTGTCTCCAGACAAGACACTGAATCGCGATATATCACAATACAATTGGCTTGAAGTTGTTCAAGTAGGCATTTCAAGGTTGATTTACACTTGACGATCTATATCATATTGTTAAGTCGACCCGAATGTCTTTTCTTCACAAAGTGATAGTTTTAGTACAATGAAAGGACTTTCATTAAGAACAAATTATGTGAAAAAGTTAGCTTGATTCTGTTTCGTGTTTAATTTTTGGTAACAAAAATCTCATTCTATTGGAAAACCTATAGAGCAAGTTGTAACGTTAGCATATTCTGATGTCGACTCAAAGTTGTTTACTAGTTACATTTTAACTGGTTGGCAAAGTGGTTATTTAATGGTTAATATTGAGACAAGTGTAAACATTTTTAATGGTTCAACAATAACTCGCAAACCTATCTAGCTATTTCTCTCTGGTCCAAACAAAATTAATTGTAAACTTTCTTAGGACAAACCTCTCTTTTTTCTATATATTTTTTTAAATGTTCTCCCTATATAATAAATAATACAACAAACAGCTAACGGCGCGCTCCCTTGGACATCCTTAGTGGAAAACCATGAGTTCTGGCTACTTGGGAATCCAAGCCATTTGACATACAATAAATCACCCTTCCTCCAGATACATGTCTTTATACTTGGTCTTTAACAACTCCTCTGTATAGAAGCCTCCCCTGACCGGAGGGTGAATACCATGTAGATGAATATTCAAACTGAAGACGCATCAATATGTATGAAACTGACATACTGTGAACGGCTGTAGTACAAACATCACACTGTATACCAACAGATGACTGAATGACAAACAAGCCTACATATTGTAATCAACAGTTTATACCGGGTGATGAACTGTGTTAGACCGGAGGGTGAATACCATGTAGATGAATATTCAAACTGAAGACGCATCATTATGTATGAAACTGACATACTGTGAACTGCTGTAGTACAAACATCACACTGTATACCAACAGATCACTGAATGACAAACATGCCTACATATTGTAATCAACAGTTTATACCGGGCGATGAACTGTGTAAGACCGGAGGGTGAATACCATGTAGATGAATATTCAAACTGAAGACGCATCAATATGTATGAAACTGACATACTGTGAACTGCTGTAGTACAAACATCACACTGTATACCAACAGATAACTGAATGACAAACATGCCTACATATTGTGATCAACTGTGTATACCGGGCGATGAACTGTGTAAGACCGGAGGGAGAATACCATGTAGATGAATATTCAAACTGAAGACGCATCAATATGTATGAAAATGACATACTGTGAACTGCTGTAGTACAAACATCACACTGTATACCAACAGATCACTGAATGACAAACATGCCTACATATTGTAATCAACAGTTTATACCGGGCGATGAACTGTGTAAGACCGGAGGGAGAATACCATGTAGATGAATATTCAAACTGAAGACGCATCAATATGTATGAAACTGACATTCTGTGAACTGCTGTAGTACAAACATCACACTGTATACCAACAGATCACTGAATGACAAACATGCCTACATACTGTAATCAACAGTTTATACCGGGAGATTAACTGTGTTAGACCGGAGGGAGAATACCATGTAGATGAATATTCAAACTGAAGACGCATCAATATGTATGAAACTGACATTCTGTGAACTGCTGTAGTACAAACATCACACTGTATACCAACAGATGACTGAATGGCAAACATGCCTAGATATTGTAATCAACAGTTTATACCGGGCGATGAACTGTGTAAGACCGGAGGGTGAATACCATGTAGATGAATATTCAAACTGAAGACGCATCAATATGTATGAAACTGACATACTGTGAACTGCTGTAGTACAAACATCACACTGTATACCAACAGATAACTGAATGACAAACATGCCTAGATATTGTAATCAACAGTTTATACCGGGCGATGAACTGTGTAAGACCGGAGGGAGAATACCATGTAGATGAATATTCAAACTGAAGACGCATCAATATGTATGAAACTGACATACTGTGAACTGCTGTAGTACAAACATCACACTGTATACATAGATAACTGAATGACAAACATGCCTACATATTGTAATCAACAGTTTATACCGGGCGATGAACTGTGTAAGACCGGAGGGAGAATACCATGTAGATGAATATTCAAACTGAAGACGCATCAATATGTATGAAACTGACATAGTGTGAACTGCTGTAGTACAATTATCACACTGTATACCAACAGATGACTGATTGACAAACATGCCTACATATTGTAATCAACAGTTTATACCGGGCGATGAACTCTGTAAGACCAGAGGGTGAATACCATGTAGATGAATATTCAAACTTAAGACGCATCAATATGTATGAACCTGACATACTGTGAACTGCTGTAGTACAAACATCACACTGTATACCAACAGATGACTGATTGACAAACATGCCTACATATTGTAATCAACAGTTTATACCGGGCGATGAACTGTGTAAGACCAGAGGGTGAATACCATGTATATGAATATTCAAACTGAAGATGCATCAATATGTATGAAACTGACATACTGTGGACTGCTGTAGTACAAACATCACACTGTATACCAACAGATGACTGATTGACAAACATGCCTACATATTGTAATCAACAGTTTATACCGGGCGATGAACTGTGTAAGACCAGAGGGTGAATACCATGTAGATGAATATTCAAACTGAAGACGCATCAATATGTATGAAACTGACATACTGTGAACTGCTGTAGTACAAACATCACACTGTATACCAACAGATGACTGATTGACAAACATGCCTACAACTACATATTGTAATCAACAGTTTATACCGGGCGATGAACTCTGTAAGACCAGAGGGTGAATACCATGTAGATGAATATTCAAACTGAAGACGCATCAATATGTATGAAACTGACATACTGTGAACTGCTGTAGTACAAACATCACACTGTATACCAACAGATGACTGATTGACAAACATGCCTACAACTACATATTGTACTCAACAGTGTTATGTTTTGGCTGTAATAACCATATACAAAAAGAAAGAGTTTATAAGTGGACTGTATAAATATTAACTGATGTTTGTTACCTTGATGTTGCATTGGTTTTCACTAGGCCTACTCCTCTTCATGTATTTTCCATTTATAAATATATTGTCCAGGGGCCCCTTTTTGTGGTTCTCTTCATATTGCATACTGGCAATTTAGTTATCTATATCTTGCTATTATATTTTATACGTTTCTTGCACTGCACTTGATATTAATTTACACTGTGAACTGATCTGATGCTTACTGGCATCAACATGGTTATAGTAGCACAGTTAAAGTGAGAGAGAGATTCCACTGTACTGAATGATTTTTGGACTGCTTGCATTTACAGGACTGACAACTTAAAAAATGAAATTATCCTGACTATACCAACTTGGTATTATAAGAAATTAAATTAACTATTCTTTCTTGCTTACTAATAATAAATTAGTAATTTTGACAATATCTTTTGTCATGTTAAATGAAATAAATAATAAAGTAATAATTACATGACAAACAGTTTATACCGGGCGATGAACTGTGTAAGACCAGAGGGTGAATACCATGTAGATGAATATTCAAACTGAAGACGCATCAATATGTATGAAACTGACATACTGTGAACTGCTGTAGTACAAACATCACACTGTATACCAACAGATAACTGAATGACAAACGTAGGAAGTGTCCATATAACTAACACGGTAATGCATCAATGTAAAAAATGCTCAGTTATAACTCGTATGTTAACTGTTTTATGGTTACTCTGTCCTTAAAACACATTGTCAAATAATTATTGGGATGGATGCAAATATTCCTAACAAGACTCAAGTGATGACGTGGAACAGGTGCTGCGCCCAGAGGAATTTTTAATCATTTGCGAGTATACACAAAGATGAAAATGTGACACAGAATCACCAGAACCTCAACATCTTCATATACAATTTCTTTTTATTTCTCAGTATTGCATTAAACACAACAAATGCCCGAAAATCTAACTAAAAAAAGAATCTTTCAATAAACAATCATTGGTCAAGAACAAATGTGCACAAAAGAAATACAGTAACGAAGTTTTTAAGAGAAGATGATTATTTATTTAACTGGAAACAGAACCCGTTGTGGTTAAATACAACGCTCTCTTTAAAAATAACAGTTATAAAATCCATGCACCACTTAACGCACAATGGTACTTAATAATCACATAACTATAGAAACACAGTCATAACATAAGGAGCACGCTTGAATACAAATTCAAATTCTGAACAACAACATGCAAAGAAAGAAAATTTAATGAAATAACAATACAACAATCAGCTGTTAAATTATCAACACGTGTGCATACCTGCAAACCCATTACTGCCACAAATCTTGAAAAAATCTACATTCATAATTATTTACAAATCTACATGGAGGAAGCATTCCTCTGACATAATTTAATAAAATCTGTTAAGTAGAACTGTAGATTTAATTCTACAAAGTTTAACAAAAATATCTCTAATTCAGTATTTTCTAACAGCTATAAATTCGGATGTTGCTTAGCCCTTTTGAAAATTAAATGGTGCACTTTTAAATGGTGAGGAAATCGACTAAAGTGGAGAGCGATATTTAAAAAGAGAATTATATTTCCTAAACATTAATGTTATGCATTTCTTGAAAATACCCAAAAAAGACGGTCATAAGTTGCTTCCAAGTAAAAAATGTGAAAAACATAGCATTCAATGTATTTCTTACAGAAAACATGTTTTTTTTTACATTTTCACCATAAATCATAACAAAAACTAACTTTCATAATTCTTTGTGAATCTACACGACATAAGCTTTCCAACGACCAATTAATTAATAAAATCGGTCCAATAGAACTCTATATTTGTACAAATATTTGTAAAACTAAATTGCATATATAAAGTAGATGAATAATGTATCTTTTTGCAATAATAATACAGGGTTTTGATCATTATTGTTTTTTTATTATATATTTTTATGATTGTTAATATTTCATTTTTTTATAAATAAATTTGGTTTTCATTAATCTAATAGTTATGGTTTTCATAGTTATGTGCTAAATGAATAGTTCAGTTTTAAATAAAGAAAAGAGAACTGGAAAGATATCTTTAAAAACTTTATTTAATTAAAACCTTGATTTAAAAAGGTTGTTTGGTGATGCATTTCTATATTTCCATCATTGAGTGTTCTGCAGATATCTAATCGACGGTTGATCTCGGCCCATAGGCTGTGCAACATAGCTTTTGTTACCCGTGAAATTGTTTTATAAGTTATTTCCTTTAAATGAGCAAGATTACGGATCTTCTTAGATAACAAAATGTTTACGAGGTATCCATATAAAAAATCACATGAATATAGCTTTGTACTTCTAATACAAGACGTTCTTTAAGTTTTTAATTGTTACCTCTAATGTACTGATCCCGTTTCTACGAACTGTTTACAATAATCGTCTAATGTTATTTTTATGTAGAACAGCTTTTGAATCTTCTAAAAGTCGTTTGCACTAAAACGGCTGATTAATTCATTTAAATTTGCCTTTTCTTAAACATAAAACATGTTTTTATCGATAAAAATTCAATATCCTGAGTAACTTCAAACGTAAACGGCAACAATGAAACAGCTGTTTTAGAAGACAGTAGGTATAACAAAACTATTTGAACCAAAGAATTCAGTGATACCAACCTCAGTTTTTTCCCTCGCCTTGTAATTTTCGTACAAGCATTTGAAACTGTACCATTAATTTGGAAAACTTCTGTATAATATTCACCTACAAATAGATTGTTTTATTTAGTGAATATGCTGACAATTCACAGAACATGTTTTGTTTTTCACAATCCAATACATTTGTACAACTACAACTGTATACTTCCTTGAGCACACTTGTTCATCGTGAATTAATTTAATATTGTAAAATGTTGCCTTTAAATAAGATACTAGGGCATAGACTACGTTATTAAGAATAAACTTATTGTATAGTCAGATTTATTTAAACTCTTCGACATTGAGTTCAATTCATAACAGAACATTGCGTCCATACAACATCAATATGGTAATCCAGTCAATAGAAATTCTAAAATTCTTTTGATCTCGATTTCCATATTTACATTGAGTTGATCGAATATGTAAGCTTATCAATATATTTCAATTTATTGTACAGTATTGCAATTGATATTTATATGAATCTAGTCTCTGCTTCTCTTTTAAAGTAAATTCATTATAATAATTTACTGAATAATAATTATGTGTGCTCAATTATTAAGTTTTTATAATTAATAGTTCTTGGAATATATTTTATTTGAGGAAGTGAAAAATAAAAAAGATGATAGGTTGTGTTTGGATTTGTATCTATAAAAGTGATTTTTTTAACTACTGGAAATTTAATATTGTTAAAGTGACAAACATTTTTCAAAAATAAACACTTCTGCAGCATATATTCATCTACAGTATTTTTTTAAACGCATATATACTCTGTTCCTAAGAATTGCCATTCAAAAGTTTATTAAATATGAATGCATCTGTTAATTTACTGTGAAAATTATGATTACGCTTAGAATCAATGATAAAATGAAAACAATCAAGTTTGTGATTTATAAAAACATATTTCTAGCTAACTGCATATTCATCCTTCTCTAATCAACACATCAGGTAAAAAAAGTCATCTGCTGTTTTTTAGCTACAATGCAGATTTTAATGACTATGTTTCTCTGAAAAAAACATTAATTTATTTTCCCATCCTGAATCACCCTATATTTTTGTTTTTAATGTATATTAAAAATGTTTCGTGATAAGAATGAAATTTCCATGTACCTAACAAAAGGTAAAGTAGACAAATTTCAATAATATTGTTTGTGTGATTAATGATTACAAATCACGGTGATTCCGATTACGATAGTAATAAACGGTATCGGCAATCTTCTCCATTATAGACTATATTAGAATATCCTACTAATATTATAAATGAGAAAGTTTGGATGTATGGATTTATGTATGTTTGTGACAAGTAGACGCAAAAAATACTGGTCGGATTGGGCTAGAATTTGGTGTGGTGATAGCTCACATTCCCGATTAACATATAGACGCATTCTTATCTCAAAAGTCCTTTCGGGCTCCGCCCCAGTGGCTCTGGAGTTTCCCATGTTAACCTTATGAGTATTCATATCAGGAATAAAAGCATTTTGTCAGCTGTTTAAGTTGGTTCTATGATATTAAATAGAATTAACAAGTTATGAGGTTTACCAACATGCAGTTCTATTAAATTTAATATAAAACTTCATTATAGATTTTTTTTATTTATGTCAATGGATACTAAAGTGCAGCCGAATTTTGTTTCTAAAAGCGTTAGTGGATGTGTAACTTTTTTTCATACAACAAATGAAAGATCAAAATGTTCCTATTTTGTCTCCTATTCCCATTGCAAAGCACGGGTACAGCAGCTAGTATAGAATATTTTTATATCAGGCTATAGTTTGTCAACAGCCCTCATAATGGATAAGCCATGGGAGTAAACTATATGATATTTTAAATAACAAAAACTACAATAACATCTAAACAGTACGATTGGCAGTATTTGTGTTCGTCGTAGCATACCTTAGAACTAGGCCGGAATTAACTTTGTAATTAATGAGTTTTCCTTAAAGGTTTACTTGGAAATTACGAATCATCTGTTGATCTTTTGCTAAAAGGGATGCCCCCCTTATTTACCATCAGTAAATAGTGATTTTATAAAAGTTCATTATGTAAGTAAACTGTAAGTAATATATTTAAAAGAACACAGTTTGAAGAATAATTAGAAAACACCTTCTTAGTTACGATTTTTTAAACTTAGATTACAAATAGATTGATTGGTTTTCAAAGCACTCGCTGTCTAGATAATCCTTTACATTGATGAAAATCAGACCTTTTTTACATTTAAATTGGATGTGGGTTTTACACGTTATTATGAATCTGTGGGTTGGATCCTGATCCACTCTCTCTATTTCTGGTGAATATTCGTTTAATTTATTGAAAATGTAGATTTGCAGTTATTTTTAGCATGGATATCATTTATTCAAATGTTTCAACGAAATTATCAAAGGTGTATAATGCTTTATCGGATTATGATTTAATTAAAGAAATCTTTTTGACACTGTCGGACGCTTTAAATAAATGATACCTTTGTGATACCTAATATTACAATGTTACTTTTATTTACAGTTATAGTTTTACAGGTGTAGTCCTGTGTTGGTGAAAAAACTCGTAAAGAAACAAAAACCCTTTTAACTGAAGTAAATTTGAATCTATTACATTCCAGTTGATTTATATTTACTCTAAATTTCCCATTCTCGCTTACAATTTCATACTGTTAATTTTAAATTTTATGTAATATAATAATCAGTATTTCAACCCTCATTCGACCTGCAAGTATCTTCTATTCATATAATTTAAGAATGAGACGAATAAAAATAAATAAGACATTTATTAGACTTTCGACATGCTTACAAAATTTTGCAATAGACGTCGTCATATTATTCACATTGATAAATAAGCAGCAATAAGCATTTTAATGAGCTAACATCAAAGAAAGATAATGTAATGTTTTGAAATACGTTTAAGCTGCGTTCCCATCGCATTAATCGTGATAGCGATAGACTACAAGTTTTTAAAAGGTATACGATATACTTTAAAAGTAACCAACATTAATTTTCCCTTTCTCTTTTGTCTCATATCTTCTTTTTGAGTGCAATTTGTGATCATTTGGATGAAACGTAAAATAAAACTTCTTCTTCTCCGTTACCCAGTGACAAATGATGACATTTCTCTTTTTAAGGAGCAAGACTAAGAATAGGGCTTTGAGTATGCGAAAAACACTATGTGTTACGTAAAATGATATTTTTCTTTTTTGACAAGTTCACTAACAATTTACGACAAAAAAGTACGGTACAGGAAAGTATAGAAAATATGTCTTGACACGAATTATTATGTATGTTTGTGCTCGATTACTTAGATTATGTAAGCCAGGTCAATTCTCATGGTTGTTTACAATACCCTTAAAAACATGCTTTTAGATGAGGTTTTATTCGTTTGGTAAAATGTTTTTGACTCCACTCACCTTTATTATTGTCAGGTGATACGAGAGGACTTTTCATATACAGTGGCACACACACACACACACATCACACGAAATCGTTTTGGCGAATTTCCCATATAGGGAATAAGCTATTACTTTAGGTCTCATAGTTGTCTCATTGTTTTTCGTTTTGAGGTACCCAGAGGCCAAAAACACCATCCGCTCAAAATCATATAAATATTATGGGGTTCATATGGTTTTATGACACAAAATTTAAAAAAAATTGTTTTATGGTCAGGAAATTCCATGAAAATTACACCTTAAAAAGATACAAGTATAGGCTGTAAATTATATGTCCTCTATGTTAACACACAATTCAGTTAAACTAAACTACTTAAATTAACTTTGCATAGCAATGCTCCCCTGTTATACTGTCTAAGATTTTACCATAAAATGATTAAGTATTTTGAAATGTTTAACTGTGTAAAGTTTCATTCTCATTTGAAAGTAAAAAATGGCACTGAATTGAACTGAAAACATAAAAATCAACGACTTCTAAGCCGTTTAGTGAAAGTTTGGACAACAGCCAGAGCGAGAGAGGCGCCATTACTAAATTTCTATTCGTTTTGGTTTGGAATTGATTTTTTTTATTCCCCCTTTAAGCTCGCCAATCCCTTCGACACATTTGAGTTGGTTAGCTTTATATCAATAAGTGGTTTATTTACACATATGTGTATTTTAACTTTCAACTGTTTGGCTTCCATTGTTACCAATCCAAGATAGTCAGTTAAAAATGGTCCACAAGAGGTTTACTTGTAATTTAAGCTAACTCTTATTTTTTTTTTTGTGTTTGTCTGTAACAGTATTTTATTGGTACTTTAATGAATGTAAAGATTTCTAGGAAAAAATCCATTACATTATCATTTTCTGAGAATTAGTTCAAAGTACCCATTTGGAAATTTATAAAATCAAACTACGTCTTTCTAACTGATTGTTTATTTCCAAAACAATTATATTTAACAATTATGAAAGGATAAATGTTTATTTTATCATACAAGTTAGACGTTTCATATTGTTCTTTGATTAAAAATCAAATCTTCAACTTTCAATAGGTGTTTAGGTAAAATTAATTTTGTACGGCTTGTCGTGGGGAACGGAGGAAAAGAAGTCCCGTGCTCGAACCACTACTGTATAACTTACATCCCAATGTTTTGTGTAAAAACTGTTAGTGTGAAATTCGTAGCTGTCTACAGGAACGTTTTAACGTTTAAACTGATAAACAAACTGAGATAAGCCAGTTCCTGCTTCCGGATTTGACGGGGATTTCACCCCTAAATAACATGTGGGGAGTGTAGTTAAACCCTGACATGTTATCAAGGCTTTTCTGTGCGTTGTAAAACAAATATAAAGAAGCAACTTGCCATGTGTAAAGCATGGGGACATTGTACAAATTGTTTGTTAGAACTATAAACATAATAACTATACTTTTTCCTTAGGAAAACTTTGTCATTAATTGTTTGGGTACTATAATTTTTCATTTGATGTTCTCTTTGAGTTTGAATACTAGCCTTTTATTGTTCAGTCTGTATGCATTATCCTGATAGAAAACAGTGAATTGTTAGCGTTGTCTATTCTTAAATTTCCAAAAAAAAACAATCTATATTATTATAGTTTTAAGGGTATTGTTT
Source organism: Macrosteles quadrilineatus (assembly GCF_028750875.1). Classification (NCBI taxonomy): domain Eukaryota; kingdom Metazoa; phylum Arthropoda; class Insecta; order Hemiptera; family Cicadellidae; genus Macrosteles; species Macrosteles quadrilineatus. The sequence goes on from NW_026542596.1 coordinate 90,883,725, forward strand.
AGGCATACTTTATTTATAATGTCGGTGATCATGGGTTCGTACCTAAAGGTTCATTCTCAAGCTAAGTTACCAAGTGGTTGGAAAATTCCTCTCAATCTGTAGAGTTGTGTAGAGTCGTTAAATACATTAAATACTTACATGAATGTTTTCATTTAAAAATATTTACAGACACAAAAAGTTGGCCGAATTGTAATAAAACTGATACGGTCACGTGGTGTAGCCTGCAGAAGATGAGTCATGATTCAACCGCTGCAGACTGAAAAAAAAACTTATCACTGCAGGTATTTAAACTTGTTATTATTTGTAAAAACGTTATCCAGAGGTTAAAACATGTTTACTCTATTTTAGTTGTGTTTGACTTAAAGATCTTAGTGTTACATTTTATTCAAGTTCAAGTTAATCTAGCATTTTCAAATATTTTGAAATAGTGCGTTTTAAATAACCTTAAATCTTAACAAAAATGTTACAAAACATACTATTACTAAAAAAATATAAAAAAGTTAATGCCTGGCCCAAACAAGATTTTTGTTATTATATCATGTTTACTATACGAAAGTAATGTTTATAATCTTTTTTGGATTTTGCCAATTCATTATTGTTTTGTCAACTGTTTCAGTTTTTAATAACCAAAACGGTACAACCAAAGTAAACATTAAATTGAAGGCATAACCTTTGAAATGCTGCGAGTTTTGTAATATTCCTAATGACTGTAATAAAGCAATATCCATTTTAATTAAGAGTCTGATATAATTAAGCTAATAATTAGTCTTTGTAGTGTTTCAAAAAGTAACGTCCAAAACACGAATGAAAGAAGGTCTATACATATTCTTGACAATTTAAATTGCTCAATAGATCTCGCACTTCAAACATGGTCTCAAATATGTAATGACTTACTTTCTACCATTACATATCCTTAAGGATTTATAGTCAATGTTTCTACTCTTGTTATGAAGTATAATATTAGGTGTTTGATGATTGCCTCGACCTTAAGAACTAAGCAGCTTGATCACTATATAAATTGTTTTGTTCTAGTTGGATGACAGGACAGTTATAGGTAAATGAGAATTGAATTAATGATGAAAATATGAGTAATTAATATGCAAATTATTAAGTGAAAGGTTGGGCCTGTGCCATAATGTTGGATGATATGTCTTTTACAAATACGCCCATTGATAGTGCAAGAGTTGGTTCTGTAACTACTCTTTTCTCTACAAGTTTCATTACTGATTATTCCGCTATAGATTGTAGCACGGCCAATACAATCATTAACTTTTAACACTGATAGTTATCATCATACATCATCTACTGTATATATCAAATCCAATGTATGTTTGTTGGTATGTTTGTTTGTTTGTTTATCCTTTATGGACACCAAAACCGCTCGACAGATTGTAATGAAACTTTCAGGTATTATTAAGCATTATTCAAGGATTTTTTGTGTGAAGTTTGGTGCAGATCCGTCAAAAGGTCCGCCCCAGTGGCTCTGGAGCTTCCCATGTTAACCTTATGAGTACTCATATTTAAATGGAATTAAATTATCTTAACAGCTGGTTCAACTAAACAATTTGATTCTGTGATGTTCAATAGCATTAAAAATTTAATAGGTTTACCAAAAGGGTGCAGCACTATTATTTTTTTTTAATTTTGACAACAGCTAATTTGCAACCAAAAGGTGAGTGAGCGTAGCGAACGAACTTCAACCAGGACGTGATTGAGCCATGTGAACGATCTCATCTTGAAAATGAAAGAGCATTTGACATAAAACCACATTAGGACAGGACGACGTCTGTCGGGCTAGCTAGTAATATATATATACGGTGTGGCTGTAGCTAATTTTAAGAGTGTGGTACTGTAAACATTCTAGTTTCTATCTTTGTCATCGACACTATGATAGTTGCGATTCGACATGTTATAATCACATAAGCTATAAATTACACCTAATCATTCTTTCGGTTTGGTTAAGTTTACGAAAATCAATCAATAACATTAGCACATACAGGCGAAGGCTTGATAAATCAAGGTTAGCTTTTATCCTGAATCTTTCCACAGCCTTTAACATGCACTTGTGATGTCTAATTGTATTCATTGTTAAAGATACTATTCATACTACATACACTGATCGGCTATTTTAGCTGAGAAAAAATGTCACCTAATTCAGTTATGTTCATCACGAACTACAAACCCTAATGTCGGTCTCGAAGCCAATCGATCATTCCATTTACTATTCAGTTGTATCAACGTTGCTATTGTCTATCACACTACGAAAGCGTTTTATCCTACCTAAGATACAATAAGTATTAATTAAATTATTGTACAAAGCGTCTCTCATTTCAGGATGTTTCAGTTATGATAGGACAATATAAATTATACTAATTTTATACGAATATATGCTGGAAGTTATTCAGCGCATACCCTAATGTTTAAAATTAATTTTATACACAACCAACCTTTTTATAATCAGTTGGGTTTTCTAAACTCTTGTCAAAGTCGCGAAAGCAAAACCAACTACGCAGGGCTCGAAATGACGAAAGGTTCACTGTTTCCAGATTTGAGGAAGATTTACCACCCCATCAAAATAAGGGGTGGTGAGGGGGGATTGTTGATAAACCCTCTAAGCCAGACTTGGCCTCACCTTAAGCTCTGCCAGGGGTCAAGGTGTGGGAGGAGGAATACACTTAAACGTGTCTCTTTTGGCGTTCAATGCCATAGCTTTTTATTCTTGAAGATTGGACATCTTTAATCACACAAATTTTCAATTAACATACAATGTACTCGTATTCATGATTATCCGAATTGAACTATTACCAGCAATATGGCAAAGTGGAAACGGAAAGGTCGAATAACATAGAGTTCCCATTATACATTTGTTATATAAGTAGGTAAACGTTGAAAGCTTTCACATTGTAGGCTTGATAATTAAATAATACAGTTTGAGTCATAAATACAACAATGTTTACTAGAATGGTTTTGAAATTAGCCATGCGAATATGTTCTAATTAATATTGAAAACTGTTGTTTTCTCTAATCTCTACGAATTGCAATGTTACACCACTTGATACGTCAACGAGCAAACGTAATATCCAGACAATTATTTAATATAGCATGGTTAACTTGTTTTAGAGCTATCGTGAGGTTGGAATGTCCCGTTTATGTGTACGAATTAAGTGTTTAGTGGATGAATATGAAATATTGTACATACAAATGTAAATAATTTAAAATTTTTTCAAACTAATTGTATTTTCATCATCTTCATATACGGAAGTACAGGTTTCACATAAGAATTTAATGCATGATGAACATCATTATCTTTTTAATTGAGATAGATTTTTTAGAAATATAATACGCACTAGTTAGTGTGTAAATATCAATAGTTTGATGGACGATCATGATATTTACTGTTAATGAACGCACGAACAATAATAGTTGAGAACTAAATTATGTTGGCACTATCATAGTCATCGGTGTATATTTATCACTGTATCACTATTATAGTATTACTACTAACGCTTATTTTAACCCGGATTTGAATGGGAATTATTGTGAATTGAGCCAAATGCTCAACGTAACATTGTTAATAACTTATACAGTATATGACATGTCTTTGTTTGTGGTCCCAATAAACAGTTAAAGTGGGTCTTTTTACGGATGTGACTGATATTGTTATAGTTATAAAGGTATTATTCATATTAGTCGTGTTAGTACTTCCTATGTTTGTCCATTCAGTTATCTGTTGGTATACAGTGTGATGTTTGTACTACTAACAGCAGTTCACAGTATGTCAGTTTCATACATATTGATGCGTCTTCAGTTTGAATATTCATCTACATGGTATTCACCCTCCGGTCTAACACAGTTCATCACCCGGTATAAACTGCTAACCACAGCTCAGCATGGTATAGCAATTACAAACAAATTGAAACCTACATTTTTTATTATATTTTAAATAGGTAGCAAATTCTGTAAACAAATCTGTTGGTATGTTCTTGGTGATCAAAAATGACTGCAACGCTTCGGCTGGTATTTGACCCCCTCAGTAGATCGTATAGGTTGAAAAGAAGAGCTTGATTTTATTGTTACCGTTAATCTAGGCATTTCAGTCATGGGTTAAATCGCACACTGTTTAACTTATACTTATGTAAGTTCGTTTGAGGTACGTGCGGTTTTTTTTTCCTTGTAAAACTACAAACAGTACAATTACAAGGTACCGGGACATGGTCTGTATGATAAGGGTATATGCTTATCTGATTTTACCACTTAAAGAATAATATATTTTATTTTTACATTCCCCGCCGCAGCAAACCTGCAGACTAAGCGAATTTCAACTTGTCTGATTACATTTTTACTAAAATACATCCATAAATAAGACACATATTTATTCTCAATTTAAATAACATTCGATTTAACGAAAGATTATAGGTTTTCTGCTACGGGGAAGGTAAAAAGTGTGTTTTGCCCATACGTCAATAGTATAGGATGAAATAAATACATTTGCCGAATTTTATCAACATATATCCATAAGCAAGCAAACTACAACAGTTTTTATTTTCTCCATAAGAATAACAAGGGAAATGTAAATTGAATTTTTTACGTAACCGTTACGCACACAATAACGCTTCAATATACTAAATTACTTGTTTTTTAAGCTCTACAAAATGGGTTAGAAAGAAATTGTTTTTTTTTAAGGCCAAAAATAGAAAAAAACAATTTTTAGCCCATAAAACCCCCGTTCCCATAGTCGGATCATGCTGGTTCGCAAACTCGTTCGGGTAAATGTAGGTTTACACGTTCATGCCGAATTTCATCAAAATCGGATCATTTTTGCTTGAGTTTCGTGCTAACGGACCCTACGGTAATAGCTTGGATAAAACATACTCCTTGTGTTGGTTAGTCTATGGAATAGCTTATTATGGGAAATCTGCTAAAATTTAAAAAGTGATTCAATCTTAATTTTTAAATATAGGCTAAAACCATTCTTTATTTATTTAGATTTAACATTAATGAAAATTAAAATTGACTGATGATTATAAGATATGTAAAGCTTTAGAGAAGATTTTTTGATAAATATTAAATCAAGCGAAAGAGCAAAAGTATTGCTCTTTGAGTGGAGAAGAAGAAACGGTAGGAATATTGTAATATCAAGAAATCAAGATATTATTGTTTGTCTTCTTTTGATTGCTGTATCTTACGATTCAAAATGTCTTCAACAAAGCCAAACTTATTATATTTGTATTTTAATAACACGCCACTCATAAAATTGCTGATATAAATCCGATGCCAATTCTCACTTTTGTAAAAATGTTTATTTTTGCCTAGCCAGGGGTTGTTTAGTGATTTTCTGTGTCATTACGCAAGACTACTGCTAAGAAATTATTTTTTTTTAATTGAATAAGAGTGTGATAATTGAGTCATCGGCCTTTACATAAAGGTCTAGGTTTATGATTAATCAATTCCCCTGCTGTAACTGAAGAAGCTTTAAAAATTAGTACTTGACCACCATAGTATAAATAAGTATGACACATGTGTTCATCTTTCACACGAGACATAAAAAAAACATGTAAAAAGCACACGCTCTGTTTATGTGGCATGAATTTGAACCGGTCTATATGACTTTCTATACAGCGCCATTCTTTAAACTAACTAATCGCAAAAAGAAAACTTTACGTTTTACCGTTACAGCAAAGTCACTATCAAAATAAATGTCATCTCTTGCTACAAAACACAGAGCGTTCATCAAGTTATCTGCAGTTTGAAGTTTTTATATGTTATTGTGCAGTGAAACACAAGACGATTTCAATGGAACAATGATCTACAATTATTGTTAATAACTAACTTTAAAACTACAAGGATATGTAGACTTGACTTAATTCAGTTCTAAAAAGGGTGTATTTTTAAGTTGCTGTATGAGGTGGAATGGGCCGGCTCCGAAATGCTTAGTCAACGTATTTAAAAATCGGGAGCGTTTCATAAACTCCAAATTTCACAAACTCCAACGCTTAAAATATTAAATAAACAGAGCGGTTCATAACCTCCATATTTCATAAGCTCCAAATCTATAACATTCAAATAATCACTGTTTCACAATGTCCAAGTTTCACAAACTCCAACGTTTAAATATTAAATAAACAGAGCGGTTCATAATGTCCAAATTTCATAACCTCCAACGGTACAGTCTGGGCCAGAAGTCTCTCTAGTGGTTGCCACAGTCAGATAGCAGGCACCGTTCGCCAGCGCTCAACTACTGATTATACGTACATTTTAATGATTGAAGAACACTCAGATGAGTGACTCAAATATGTGTTAGCACACAATGTGCAAATCAAATTTACATTTTAGCGAATTTCCCCTATAGGGAATAAGCTATTACCGTAGTACTCATGGTAAGACCTGGTCCCGGGACCGATTTACTTTTTCGTTTTGAGGTCCCTAGAGACCAAAAACACCATCAGTTATATATATATATTTATATGTGTGTCCGTTAGCGCGATAACTCGAGCAAAAATCCTCCGATTTTGATGAAATTTGGTACAAACGTGTAAACCTACGTTTATTCGAACGAGTTCGCGAACCAGCATGATCGGACTATGGGAACTCTTAAGAATATATACTTATACTCTTAAGAAAGCAATTACGGAGCAACAATGATACTTCGTGTTACACCGCTACAACAGTACAACGTGTAGCGCCTACATACCGAACCACGGCAACCTCTGCAGCGACTTCTGGCAGAGACTGTACCGTTGGAGCTTATGAAACTTGGAGTTTATGAACCGCTCTGTTTATTTGATATTTAAACGTTGGAGTTTGTGAAATTTGGACATTGTGAATCGGTGATTATTTGAAAGTTATAGTTTTGGAGTTTATGAAATTTGGAGGTTATGAAACGCACTGTTTATTTAATATTTTAGACGTTGGAGTTTGTGTAATTTGGACATTATGAACCTCACCCAACGTATTTAAAAATCTACGTTCAAAAGTTAACAAAATACATGAACTTTTCATACTGTATCTACCATCCATAATCTGTGATGAAATATTAAATTGCTACTTAAATTTTTATTTTGATTTGAAACACTATGTCATAACGAATTAAGTGTAAAATACCTATTATGAAATTAAATGGTTTATTTGCCGTTGATCATATACATGAGATAGTCATTGTTATAGAGTTAAATTAAATTAAAACAGGTTGTCATAAATCTACAAGTTACAGCAAGAAACTAATTTCTACAAATGTATTTAAATATTCATAAATATTATAAAATGGATTGTCTAAAAGCCAAGCAGTTAGGTACCTTATTTTTGAAGATTGTTAGTGTGGTGGTCCTTGCCGATTCATGTACTTTGTTGAAAAATTTGATACAATTTGCCTTGTGCGATGTGCCGAATTTTGCCAATCTGTGCTGTGGAATATTGAGTTTTGTCCTGTTTCGGGTTTCGTGTAGGTGTATATCTTGCCTGGTAAGGAAAAGGTGAAGATTAGTTTTAGTGTAAATTAGAATATGTAGAATGTATAAGTTAGTTACTGTTAAAATTTTCATTTGTTTAAATACAGGTTATAAAGGATTATTTAAAAACAATCGGTTAAAAAATACAGTCGGTGAGTATTTATTAACAGCATTATAACATTAAGGGATTTCATTATTTTACAGCATGCTGCCTGTCCATTTAACAATGGTGAAACATTTCGTAGTTGGTCACTCTGGACTGGAGTAAGCACAAGAAGAACAAGCTAATGACGTATTTTCGTATTTTGTCAGTTCAGTTTGTTTTGTTTACATCGGCTGCTTCACAAGATTCAAAATTATTCCGAAGTTATAGTCTAAGTTACCAAAATTAATGTTCAAAGAAATTTCAGTGTTGGGGTACAGTTTCTTTAGCTCACCCGTTTAACACAGGTAAATTATGCATTTTCGCTGTAGCAATATGTTAACAAAAAATATCATAACTTATTACCTAGTTCTCAGATTTGTACAACTTAAGTTGGCTAAAATCACCAAGTATATAACTTTACACTTTGTTATGCATCCATTATCTACATTATTCCTGCTAATCTTTTGATTAGGATTTTATACATTTTCTTGACTGTCGTTTAGTAGGAGCCCCAATAGCCTGTATTACCTGAGGCTAGAAACCTGGCCAATTAGAATGCTGTTCCATGAGAAGCCACTTTCCAGAGAAGAAGCTTTGAAAAATAGTTAAGTTAAGCATAGACTTAAAATGACCGCCAGTGTTGATACTAGGCCCTAGCATGGATCTCATGAATCAGGAGGAATTATGTTATATGTAACTTAAGTCAATTAGCCTACATTGTGAACACTATAATTAGCTTTACGTAACTTACTATATGCCTAAGTTTACTAGCAATCATCTTAGTTAACTTAAGTCATAAAAGTAATTGATTCTGGTTATGCCTAATTTGATTTAGGTGACATTTAGGATTGGACAGTTTGTTATCAATTTGATTTGACTTTAATAAAAGTAATAGCTTAATTCATACTAGTTTTATGTTATTAAGTTAACTTGTTTGCCTATTGATTTTAATGATGTGGTTAGATTAGGGTTAGGTAGTTTTTGTTTAGCCTATAGGCCTAAGTTAGATCAATTATTACCGACTCTATGAATAAAACTTTATAAAGACATGATTATCAAAAGTAGAGAAGTCATGAGGGCCTAAAAGGTTAATACAATTTAAAGTTTCGATAGTTTAAGGTAGGCCTACAAAATTTTTTTTATGCAATGGAGTGGAATAAGTATATCAGAGTTTCATTAACTTATTTAGCATTTTACTCTTTGAGAATCACAGGGACTTTTTAATTAGCCTACTCTAAACTAATATTTTCTTTTCCATCCTAACCATTCGAGCATCAGAAGTTGTCATGTAAGCTATACGGAAAATACTGAGGACTAAATTAACAAAAAAGTCTGTGCAGCTTGATTTAAACTTGCGGCTCACAAACATATTGCTATCTTTTTTGTATAAAATGGCCAAACTGACATTATTGAATACAAAAGTAACATCTTACGAATTTCATATCTACACAGGCTCAGAATAAATCGCTGGTTTAAATGCATGATGTGTTTGGTTGTATGCTGTTTGTATGGTTGTTGTGGTAAGGTTGAGTGTTGTGAGTTTATTTATTAATCATGAGTGGGGAAGGCGGGTAGGCTAACTGGATTTATTAACTTTCTACTCATACCATTCTAAACTTACAAAATACAGGGTGGCAAAATACATGTAGACTGTACACATTACATTTGACTTCTTACCAAAATATACACTCTTTTAATGCACAAAAACTATTTGAACTATTGCTTGGGTGGAAGCAGTGGGCTACGGCGGCACTACACCTGTCGCAGTTGTCGGTGAGGCTAGATGTGGGAGGTTGTGGGTAGTTGGATATATAGGCTATGGAGGGTTTATGGTGGTTGACATGGTTGGGCGGGTTGTTGTGGTGGATTGGGTGGTTGGTTGTTAGGTAGATTGGTGAGACTTGCTCCATCGGTGAAGTAGGGTTGGAGGAACTGCTGAACCATCTCGAAAGAGTGGCCACGGTCAAGGTTTCAGGTTGAAGTGTCTGAGGAAATTTCTAAAGGGGGAAATGGAGTGGGTGCTGTGTGTCCTGATTTCTGGTCCATTGGGGAGGTGGAAAACTATCCTTAAGGCACCTTTCAGTAGCTTCCACACTGGAAGTTAGGCGTTTAGGAGGGGATGGGCGTATGTCGGAGGATTATAGGAGTGCGAGGATCAAGGTGGAGCAAGGACTGCAAAGGTTGTTCAGAACCTGGAGGTGGGTGGTGGCTCGTTTTGTAACATTTCGGAGGTGGGGACCAAAGGAAAGATTGGAATCAAGTTTGACTCCAAGGTAGATACAGGATTTCTTGAAGGTGAGTCGGACGTTGTTGAAATGGATGGGTTCGGATATTGGCGGAATCTGCTTGAGTTAAATTAAAGAAACAAAGTTGGGTTTTTACAGCGTTGAGGGTGATATGCCATCGTAGACTGTAGGAAAAATAGTTCTGGAGGACCGTGGTAGTGTTCAGACGGGTGGTGGAATCATGGTGTCGGTGGGAGGCCCAGAATATGGTGTCGTCAGTAAACTGAGCGAGACCACAGATTGTGTGTCAGTGGGGCCGTTTGAAACTGGGTACGGAAGGTCCAGGTCGTAGAGGAGTGGGCTGATCGTGAAGCCTTGGGAGACTCCAGCCTGGAGAGTGAATGGAATGGAAAGGGTGCCACGATGGCGGACTTGGGCCATTGAAGAAGTGGAAAATCCATCTGATGACTAGGACGGGGAACTGGAGGCCCAGGAGTTTTACGCGAAGGCCATCATGCCAGACAGTGGCCCCGGCCAATTGGACATCCAAATGAGGGCGAGGATTGTTCAGCGGTGGAAGGGCATTGTTGGTAGGGCAGAAGCTGATCTTACATATTGACTCTGGGACGGAAACCTGTTTCGGAAAAGCCTTTATGGACTTAAAACTTTGTAACAAATATACAAAGTTTGTGTGGTAGCTTTTTTGTTGGATTAAGATTAACTAACAACTGTAACATTTTAACTGCATCATATTTGCTTATTGTTCTATTTTGATGAAAAGATTGTAAATGAAATCAAATGTAGACCTAATACTAATTAATAGGTCATTATTACAGTTTCGGGGCTACTCCAATGAATTCTAAAATATAAGGAAAAAATTATTTATCCATTAAACACAAAACACAACTACATAATTACATTAAACACCATTTTTACAATAATACTTTTAAAGTGCAAACATTACAGTTATTAGAATAGCCTATATTTAACAAAAAGGAGAACTACAGGGTGGCACAAAAAGGATGGTCGGATTCGAAATGCGTAGTATTAGTAGTTGGGGGAGGTTCGGGTCTACTACTGGCCGTCTGTAAGTTGACCATGGTACCCAATTTGCAGTGATATGGTGCAGTGGACGGTCGAATACTGCATTTTAGCTGTGGAACAGTTTTTTTCCAGAAACAGTGAATCTTTTATTTCTTCGTAACGGCTGTTTCGACAACATTTTGGCGTGGCCCGTATGGGACTGGTTCCTGTTCGCAGATCATATCACGTTGGGTGACTGCATCTCGGACAACAGGGTCCGTCGTGGTAAATCTACTGGACGGCGGTTACTCCACAAAACATGGAGACCGTATGAACGTCAGTACTTCAAAGTCCGCTACGTTCTATTTACCGTATATATTTTTAAAAATTTTATTATGGTTTTATCGACGTAGCCTACTAGCAAATTTGTAAGTTACAAGGTTATTTTTTGTAATAGGGAGTTTGAAAGTGTCCAGAAACGTATGTCAGTATAATTTATTTTTGTAAAAAAATACAACCGACTTCAAACGCTCTAAAAAGAATGAAATAATTTCAATAAAGTACACTTTTGTATTAGGCAAGCTCACGTATTTTAAGTCGGCGCGGCTCTATGAAGATTTTTGATACAAAATTGAAAGAGGGTGTCCATATTGCAGGTCTATAACTAAAGGTGTTAATCTGCATGTCTTTTTCATAGTTATGCGTTAAGTGTTAGTGTTATTTTATTACCGTAATCAGAGATCGGCATTATAGTGGTATTAACGAGTATCTTTAAAAAGATTATAACGCATTTAAATGTTTCTAACTTGGAAAAGTAACGTTTTAATACTAAACTAGCTTCTTTTCCCTATCATAATATCAAACTAAATTATTTTCCTATTCATATAGAACATTTGTGTGTGATATTTTCATAATGCATTTATTCTAAAGTAAACATAAAATAAAAGAAAATATTTCTTTTTATAAATAAACAAAACAGTTCAGTATGTTTTTTTATACAGGGTGAATAAAAAGTCAAGACCCCCCCCATCTAATATTTTACCAAGTAAATATACAGAGATATCCTTTTGGTGGTTGTACAATCTTAGCAGGAATTTTCATTTTATGATTTTGAAATTTTTGAGTGCCACCCCAAAAGGGGGATTTGGGGGGTAACTCAAATATTTTAAATGTAAACCCCCTTCAAGTGACACCTCATTTTAAAGGGTTTACAAAAACTTCTCTATCCAAAATGGTAGCCAATATTACCATTACGAACCAATTTTACCATTGATTTTCCACAACATTTGACGGGCTACCATTTTGGATAGAGAAGAGATAGAGACCTTTAGTTTTCTTCATTCTTTAAGTTTTTGTAAACACTTCAAAATGAGGTGTCACTTGAAGGGGGTTTACATTTAAAAATATTTGAGTTACCCCCCAAATCCCCCTTTTGGGGGGGCACTCAAAAATTTCAAAATCATAAAATGAAACTTCCTGCTAAGATTGTACGACCACCAAAAGGATATCTCTGTATATTTACTTGGTAAAATATTAGATGGGGGGGTCTTGACTTTTTATTCACCCTGTATATTTATGTTATCCAGCTACAATTTACTGATTTTCAAAATACATACACAATATTTAATTTCAATCATATTTGCAGTTTGAGCCGCGCCGACTTGAAATACGTGAGCTTGCCTAATACAAAAGTGTACTTTATTGAAATTATTTCATTCTTTTTAGAGCGTTTGAAGTCGGTTGTATTTTTTTACAAAAATAAATTATTTCATGATTTTTAGTGACTGTATGATTTTTTATACAGACTGTCCCAAAAGTCCCGGACCACTTTAATATTTTCCAAACGACAACAGATAAATCAATAAGATTTGGTACATCAACACCACACCTAAAAATCTACTTTTTTAAGGAAATATCGAATTTCTGTCACATCATGGGGACGTCCCGCAAGGAGTCAGAAGGAAATCTTAAATAGAAGCATAGGTTGACATGTACATCAAATTAAAGGTCTTTACTAGTAGAATATAATGCTGCAAATTTGAACTCAAACGGACAACCAAGTCAAGAATGACAGTGGTTCAAAGATTCATTTAATTTGTATTTGGGGGCACAGCCCTAGGAATTGGAAAAAAATTGTTAACGTAAGCATAGTTCGATATGCACATCAAATTAAAGGTCTTCACTTGTAGATTACAATGCCGTAAATTCAAGCTCAAAAGAACGCCTGAGTAAAAAATGGCAGTCGTTCAAAGATTCAAAATGGCAGGTTCAGGAAATCTTTGAACGGCCGCCATTTTGTAACGGGTGGTCCTTTTGAGGCGCGGTTTCCGGCATTGAACTCTGCTAGCTAAGCCCTTTAAACTGATGTGCATATTGACCTATATGCTTCTATTTAAGATTTCCTTCTGACTCCTTGTGGGACGTCTCCATATGACAGAAAATTGATAGTTCCTTAAAAAAGTAGATTTTTAAGTGTGGTGTTGATGTGCAAAATATTTTATACATAAAAAAATATTATTGATTTATCTGTTGTCGTTTAGAAAATATTAAACCGGTCCGGGACTTTTGGGACAGTCTGTATATTAATTACTTGAGGATTTTTGATAAGAAAAACTGTTTGAAACAATCAAAAGTTCCACAGAACAATCATTATTTAAAACTGCTTGAGTCACCTGTTCAGGTTACATAATCAATGGGTATGAAAATAAACATCTTTAGATATTCCTTAAGAAAGAAAGAGTTGTCCATTACATTAGGCCTAATGAAAAACTAATTGTCTTTTCTAGATACATTGAAATGTCAGACATCATCGTTTCCTGCAATCGGTGTACTTCTACATTATAAAAAGAAATACAGTAACGTCTCAAGCCTTTTGGAGCAATATGAAAGTTATTCCTCAGTTACCAGCACTAAAAAATCTCTCAAAAGTGGAAAATTGGTCGTTAACACCATAGTACCTTTCGTATAGTACCTTTGGAAAATATTATATGAAAGATTGGTTCAGCTAAAAGTGGTGTAAGTCATGTAGGGGGTTTTGTTTGCTCAAGATATAGCCTTGTCGAAATTGCAAATCATCTTCCTCTAGGACTTTCCGAAGCAGGCATAATAGTATTGATATGTTATAGTAACTGGGTACTAAAAACAGAATTACTGTATACACAAATCAGGTCAAACGTTAAAATACATTTTTTATAGTAACCAAAACAAAATGCATTTTTCTCAATGTAATTCATTTAGGCTCCATGGCAAGAAATAGTTTATTGATCAATATGAAGCAACTGTTTCAAGAAGAATTGTCCGTAGCTTCATTTAAATGGTTTCAACTAACAGCTGTAGGAATGTTATTATTATTTATTGTCTTCTCTGCACAAATGTAAACAATCTGCACAAATGTAAACAAAATAAATATTGAATATTTAAGTTTTTCAGAATTTTTCACCGAAACAAATATTATACTTAAACATAATATATAAGGTACCAAATAGAAACTCTCCTGGTTATTTTGATGGAGGAACCACACTGATCGGTAAAAGAATCACAGAGAAATTGGTGAACATACATAGAAAAAAAAAACATCGCCACAAACAAATTGAGAACCTCCTCCTTTTGTTGGTAGTGGGGAAGTCGGTTAAAAATTTATGCGTATGTAATTTATGCGTAAGTATCATTTGTGTTATGTTCATTTTAAAACCGACCATCCTTTTTGCGCCACCCTGTACAATATCATGTAGCTGACATGTTAAAGTACCGGTAAAAAGAATACTAAAATAGATGCATCTTGCTTGGCAATGTCAATCATGCTGAAATTCTTAGGGAAATATCATGTAAGTTAAGTTTAGTTGAAAATATTTATAAAAAAATAAATAGAAAAACACACTTTCTCATGACGTTTTTTGCTAGTCCAACCTCTTAACTGTATTGCATTGATGCAAGATTAACAAAATTAATAATTGATGCTTTTTTAGCAAGTTATTTTAAACAACTACTATCAAATACTAACAAAAATTATATCCCTCCATAATATTATTCCATGAAAGCGTTCAATTTGTTCGATGTAATGTGTTTTCACACATCTTCACTTTGCATGGACAAAGGATGCTTTTACACCCCTTATCAGCTACATGGTATGATGAATGTTGGTGTCTTGTCATACAAAGGAGCAAGGCGGTGGCAGCGCTACCCGTATTGTACCAGGCTTTGCTTGCTTCGTTTAACATTTCCGCGGCTTCATTCATTCTCGCAGTTTGCAGACAAATTTTCGCATTTGCTAAAATGGCTAACCCAGGAATATCTGTAAGAATTTTACTTTTCCATGTTATTAATCATTGGTCTCCTTGTTTCTTAAGCTATAGGATAACTGTTGTCCAAGTTATCAAATAATCTGTAGGCCTATTACAAAATATTGTAAATTTAAATGTTTATTTGAGTCTAATTTGTTTTTTTTTCTTCAAATTGTATCTTATAGACCCTATTCCTATCCATATTTGTGTTTTAAAAACTGGACACAAATCATTTTATTCATTTTTAAAGTAACTTAAGGTTAACATTTCATTTTACCACTTTGATAAAAACCCAAAAGATAACTTTAATGTTTCAGGGGTTTTTTGCTGGGATTTTTATGAAAAACAACCACTCTAATATGTCAACAATAAAAGAACTTTTAGGACAAGGTAAGCTCATTTTACTAATGGTATTAGTCGTGTAATTATTTCAATCTTAATATTTCAGATTGATTTAATATAAGGTTGACTGTGTTATTGCCTAGTCATTTAACAAAACTTTGGTATAATTGTTGGTCAGTATAGTTTTTAAAATATTTGTTTGATTTGTCATCAACATCTTTCTATTCAATCTTTACCTATTGTAGCTGAACAATTTGAAAACAACAAAATTAACGTGTATATTTATTTTCTTGAAGTGGCTACAGATAATTATTGTTTAATAAAAATTAATACAAATTAATTCAAGATCTTCACTTTTTGCAAAGACATTTTTAACCGTGAAGTTGAAAACAAAACAACACGGTAATGAACCAGTGAATTTGTGATTGTTGTAATTCTATTATTTGGCAGGTGATATCCCGAAACCGAGAAAGAACTTTATACAGGAAAATGTTAAGAGGCTGAAAGAATTGAAATTGGAGAAAACAAACAAGCTTAGCTCCCAGAGGAGCAATACTCTCCAGGTAGGCTGAATACAATGTCTGATAAGTGTAGAAGATTCCTCCGCATTTAACTCAAGACTCAGACTCGTTACAACTTTACAGCAAATAACTCGACGCGATATGTGCTTATCAGAGTGTCAAACTTTTCCAATTTTATGCTCCGCGTTTCACCCAGTGTGCTAGACATTTCCGTTTGTGGGCTTTCAATCGTCTGATTCTCATTTCAAAGACTAAGTTTTGCATCGTATGTGTATTTTTTGGAAATTGAAAAACTTGCTGGAATAGTATTTTTGTCAGTGTTAGTTTTTTCTAATACTTTTTAAGTCAAATATACCAGCTTTTGAGTTTTTCAAATTATGTTAATGGGGATTCTATTGCAATATATATATACTTTTTAAAGAAACCAAGTAATATAACCGTCCTTCTACTTTGGTAAAATTTCTCCACGAGAAATCAACTTGGAAACCATTTTTAGTAAGGTACAAATCA
Source organism: Macrosteles quadrilineatus (assembly GCF_028750875.1). Lineage (NCBI taxonomy): Eukaryota > Metazoa > Arthropoda > Insecta > Hemiptera > Cicadellidae > Macrosteles > Macrosteles quadrilineatus. The sequence continues at coordinate 90,900,216 of NW_026542596.1, forward strand.
ACCCTATCGTTGTTTTTAAATTTTCAAGTGTTTGGTATTTAAACTGATCTATAGGACCTAGGTGAACATTTTGGTAATGTCTTTATATCTCTTTTTATCTTAGAATTAATTGTATTAGCCTATTAGGTACTTTCCTGTTAAAGGGAACATTCATTTTCATCGATGATTTTTTTCTCGATATATCGATATTAACAAATTGAAACATATCAGCTGACAACTACGAAAAATATTGTTCAGTATCAACAAACATTAATGAAATGAAACTGTCCTAAAAAAAAAAAAACCTAACATAACTAACCAAACTTGCTGTAACATTTAAAAGTGTTGTGTTTATAACTTGCCTTTTATATTCAAACCCAAACGAATTTTTTTAAATGGTACAGCAAGTTTGGTTGGTTATGTTATGTTAGCTTAGAACAGTTTCATTTCTTAATCCATATAACAGACTATTTTAGCCTAAACAAGATCAGTTAGTTGTTGTCAATTTGTAATGGATCAGAAAACAAAAACATCAATATATGGAGAAAAAAATCATCGATAATAATTAATGTTCCCTTTAACATGAAAGTACCGCCTATTAAGATAATAAATTTAGGTGACTCGGTGGCTCAGTTGGTAGCGTTGCGGACTTCGGGCCCAAGACAGCGATGTCGTGGGTTCAGATCCTGTCACTGCATCTTGTCTAATTTGTGTTATAGAAAAGAACCAAAACTAAAGGCAAAAAAAATTATTGAACAAGTCATGCGCTTTTCAAAATTTATAAGCAGAATCCATTGTATTTGTCAACACAATCTGCATTTATTATATACCTTAATTAGCGAGAAACATTTAATCACATTCTGTGAAGTACACTCTGGGGTTTTCATTACCAAACCAAATGATGTTTTATGTTCCTCATGAGGATAACTAAACATGACAAATGTATGATTATTACTACTAAAATAATAGGATTGATTTTGTTTTATATTTAAGTAAGTCTATCATTTTATATTCATTCATAATTATGTTGACTTTAAAGCCGATTCTGATAAGAACTTTTAGAATGTTTACAGGACTGGGCGCGATGTTTTGGAAGGTCAACTTCCATCATTAGGTTATGATTCAAGTTAGGTTATTAAACCCCATATAAAAATCCATGCACACATTGCAAAACACCAAAACTGATAGGAATGTGTACACCCTTACAACAGTTGAACTTGTTTGTAATGTGCATGAATGTATGTAATGTATGTGTTTTTAAATAATAACGTTAGATGTGCTCTATTTGCTTTAAGGAGATCAGACTGATTCCCACACTTGCTGTGTTGTATACACACACTAATACACTATACACACACACACAATATACCCGGGAGATTGTGCTGTCAACAGCTGATCCACAAGCTTACCACAAGATTGTGTTCTCTATCATTTTCACTCTCCCAGCCACTATTTCTTGTTTGCTGTAAAACTTGGTTCGTCGAATTGTTAGCATGCCAAAAGTGTATTTTCTCCTTGAACATACGACTATTTCATGTGTTTAAAAAAATTTGAATATATTTCAAAATATTGTAGAAAACTCTTGATAGCAAATATCTCAAAGGGATCAAAAAGGTTTGTTATCAAGGTAAACTTATTTTCGATATTTGCAATAAGTACTTAATAAATTAGTCTATGTACAAAATTTTAAAGCTAAATTTTAATTTGATAAATCCTTCAAATTTAGTCTTTTTGTATCATAGCAGATGATTTCTACAGTACTTTCAGTAAATTAGTCTATGAATGCAATTTTAAAGCTAAATTTTAATTTGATAAATCCTTTAATTTTAGTCTTTTTGTAACATAGCAGAATAAACTGAAAAAAAGAACAGAAAGATATACGTCTAATTTAACACTTGTAATAATTTATTTACACTTATACTGTTGGTTCACAAGACGGTAGGCTAAATATGATATATATATATAAAAGATTTATAAAGGTGATAAAGGTGATAGATTTATAAAAGGTGGTAAGTGGTGTTCAATTTGGATTGGACTCTCCAATCATCATCAGGCCCAATAGGCGAATCTTATAGAATAATAAACTAGGTATGCATTACTCATTGGGATTGAAAATAAATTTGCTGTCTAAAAATATATCATAAGTGATGATAAGTCATATTTAATTAACTAACTGTTAAAGGTGTTAGGTATTTATTTTGCCATTTGTTTTCTTTTGTTTTTTTTTAAGAAGCAGTTCAAGCCGTTATTACTACTAAGTTTGTAAATTTCAGATTTTCAAATTGCCCGCTGACTTTAAAATGAATAATTGATTATGATTACTCATTCTTTTCTTCGCCATTGTTCTTCTTTAATTGTTTCAAGGAGTTATTGTGGCATGAAAATCCCAATTCTAATTGGGTTAAACCTTTTTCTTTAGGCCTAATTCAAATTGTCTGTAGTGTTTTATTTAATTCATTTTATTATTTATTTTTGTTTTAATAAATTACTAACTTTATTTGTCGGAATTATTATTTTTTCACAGTGAGAAACAAATTTAATTAATTACTGTCTATTTTACTATGGGATATCGCAAAAAAACAGGTGACATTGTTAAAGAATTGTAATAAAACTACATTGTTGGTAAATATTAGGTTCTGAAATTTAAAATTAGATAGTGACTCTGATTTAAAAAGTAGTTGACGATAAATATCCATTAGTAGAGTAGCAGTTTTTTTCTAACACAAGTGTTGACAAATCATTTTAAATGTCATATTGGATACTACTACTGACACTTGATACTTTAGGATTGGTTCCGAGTTTACATTTGACAAGTATTGCTTGTGTCACAAGGATGATTACAAACCCTAACCTACACATATTTTTTTCATCAAAAATTTTTAAGAAAATATTTCAGCAAAATTCTGGACATAATCACATTTTAATTACCTACATATGCTAACTAAAATTAGCCTATGATTAAATTTTAATTAACCTACGATTAATGCCTTTAAATGTCTGAGTAGCCAAGCAGATACAGTTCGCCTGGTTAGTGGTTTCATCATGAGCAAGACAGATATGTTTAGAGTTCGGATGACATTTTTGAATGTTATTTGGCTTTATATGAATAGGTCACCAAATAATTAGCACCTCATAAAATACTATACAACCCCTCTTTAAAATTGTCTTACTATAATTTCCTATTAAAATGTCTTTAAATAAAACCGAGAGCCTTGGGTATAAAATAATATGATTAATATTGCAACATCGGATACTGTAGCGTGGTAAGACCTAGACCTGAGAACGATATTTTTTCTGTTTTGATGTGCCCAGAGGCGCAAAAACACCATCCAATAATATTTTCTGTAGACTGTGTATAATATGTTTATTTATTTATACGTGTGTAAATTGGCACAATAACTTGAGTAAAAATTATTTAATAATTAATTTTGAAAAAAAAAATTTAAAATGTGTAAACCCAGGGCCGGATTTCCCAATAGGCCCGGTAGGCCCGGGCGTTATGATTCTGAGGTTCATAAGAAGAAATAATTGTTAGGAAACTATTTTTCAGAACTACGCATCAATTTCGTTACAAATTTGGTAGCGAACACCGGTTATACAGGAGTAGGCTGTAGGGATGTTGACGTTGACGAGCGCCCCAGCGGTACGCATCGTATTGCCACTGCACTGCCACTGCCACTATGCTGGCTCGGGCTCGGGCTCGGTACTATCTGATGAGAGTGATTAGGGGCGCATGCGTGGTAGACATTGTTACCACTCTTACTTCACAAAACAAAAGTTATTAACTAATAAAAATATATAATACGTTGTGTTGAATATCAAAACAACGATGAATTTACCTTTAAAATTTACGAAAAAAATTAATTTTAGTTTGCATTAGATTTTAGAAAAATTCAATACCCTCCAAAGCACCAGCTAATGCTGTATTTTTCTCCTCACACCTAAGGATCGGTATGGTTGGCCGGAATATTGCTCTGTTTTGCTTTGGAAATATAACCTAGATCATTGAATAGTCAAAGCCTAGATGCAGTACAACCATAGATTAAATATAACTCACTCAAGTCGACTTCTCATGACATTGTTAATTCAAAATTTGTCAATGTCTAGTTTATGTTGGTGACACTTGACGTTAGTTATCACGTAAATTTGTTTCTATTATTTTAGGGTTAGTTCTATAATGTGGGTTTTAATTTCTTTTAATATAAACAGGAGACGACATATTTTTAATGATTAGATTGTTTTATTTTGGATAAACTAGGTTTAAATATAGATAAAACGTACTTAAATAAAAAGAATTGTTTTCAGCTAGGCTAATCCAATCCAAAACGATGACAAATCTACTAAAGGAGTATGTTTAATCTATGGTATCACGTACTATACGGAGTTCATGTTTTTGACCCTGAATTGGAATCAATGGCCATGTTTTTTTTGCATAAATGCTCGGTGAGTTGAGTTGTTGAGTTGTTTTGTTTCAGTCCCACGGCTGCCACGGCCACAAACGTCAGCATTAAAGGCATAAATTTGTTAAAGTGTTTAAGACGGCATTTTTTTGTTGATGCTAAACAAGTCAATTCTTAAAAAAAAACTTGCAATGCAACGATTCCGACGAAGAGTGGTATTCAAGCAATTAACTTAAGCCTATGTTCGTGATATAGTTTTTAATAAAGGTTTGAAGGAAAGTAACTGTGACCAGACTTGGGGGCGGAAAATTGTTTTGGGCCTAGGGGCGCAAAAATGCTAAATCCGGCCCTGTGTAAACCTGCGTTTATTCCAACAAATTCCCAAACCAAAAATTTATACGTGTGTAAATTGGCACAATAACTTGAGTAAAAATTATTTAATAATGAATTTTGAAAAAAAAAATGTAAAATGTGTAAACCTGCGTTTATTCCAACAAATTCCCAAACCAAAAATTTATACGTGTGTAAATTGGCACAATAACTTGAGTAAAAATTATTTAATAATGAATTTTGAAAAAAAAAAATGTAAAATGTGTAAACCTGCGTTTATTCCAACAAATTCCCAAACCAGCCATGATCAAACTATGGGAACTGAGTTTTATGGGGGGTTTTATAGGTTAAAGTAGATTTTTCACACAAAATGTATACATTTTTGACCCTCAAAACATAAAATTTAGCAATTTCTTTTGGAACCATTTTGTATAGCTTTAAAAACAAATAACTTTGTTTATCAACTTAATGTTTATGGAGAAAATTAAAAAAAACTGTGAATCTATTTCTTTTATATTTATATGGAGATTAAGTACTGTAAATTGTTGTAGTTTGCTTACTTATGGATGTACTAGCTGTACCCACGGGCTTTGCCCCGTTTAACTTCATAAGTATTCGCATGGCTCAATCACGTCCCGGTTGAAGTTCGTTCGCTACGCTCACTCACCTTTAGGTTGGAGCTCGTTCGCTGCGCTCACTTGTTTTCAGGTTAGCTCGTTCGCTACGCTAACTCGCCTCCAGGTTGATGTTCGTTGGCTACGCTAACTCGCCTCCAGGTTGATGTTCGTTCGCTACGCTCACTCACCTTTTGATTGCAAATTAGCTGTTGTCATAAATTTTAAAAAGTCATCCCTTTTATTGTTTATAATACTTTGATAAAGGTTTTTATGTTTTAATATTTAACATTGGAGAATTTAAATGTTGTTAAGTGCACAGGTGTGCTGCGATTGGGGTTTAATACATTTGGACTTATTCAAAAGTAAAATAGTTTTCTGTGCTGCACTCTGTAGAAACACTGTGGCACTATTTCAAATCACGACTAATGCTAATACAGAATGTTGTAATTATTCAAACCTACAAAACAGTTGGTAAAAGTAAACATCTGCTTTTAAATTATATTTATTTGTAAACATTGTAGATCAAAAAGTCTGACATTGGCCCACTTAAAACCCTCTGGGGCAGAGCCCTTTTGATAGATCTGCACCAAACTTCACTCGAACCATCCTTGAAAGATGCTTAATAATGCCTGAAAGTTTCATTACAATCTGTCGAGCGGTTTCGGAGTCCATAACGTATACACACACACACATGCATAGTTCCTCTTTTATAGATATAGATTTTGAACAAATTTGGCAATACTTAACTAATAAAATTTCACTAAAAACACACTTTCCTGTGAGCAAGCCTAAGTACTTGTTAAACCTAAGGTTGTCTAAACAGGATGTAAATGCACATTTTAGGGGCAATCCTATAACTCAAATGGATATTTGCTTATTATGTAGGATTTGCTGAGGCATTACAGAGGTCTATGATGTATACAGACATTTTTGTGGCAAGTACAGTTTGATTTAATTTTATGTTATTTACAGTAACAGTTCTCTCCCGCTGAGAGAAGTGATATCAACTCAGCGAGATTGTATTTTGTGTTCAATATTGCGTTTTAACAATGTTTCACAGATATTGTGTTTCTTTGCGGCCAATATCTTCAAGCTCTAGGCTTTGGTACTCATCTGATTTATTGGATTTTTTTCATTTTTGGTGTTTTTGATTCATTTGGCTTTTTTATTACTGTTTATAAATTGATAAACTATTTTTAATGTATTTTATTTGATTACTTTTAGCGAATTTCCCTACAGGGAAGTAGCTATTACCGTAGGTGGCACGGTAAGACCTAGACCCGGGACCGATTTACTTTTTCATTTTGATGTCCCCAGAGGCCAAAAACACCATTCGTTCAAATTTTTATATATGTATATAGACTTATAGATATATATATATACGTCCATGAACACTTGAGTAATTTTTGTCCGATTTTGATGAAATTTGGTTTAAAGGTGTAAAGCGGGATAAACTTGAATGAGTTTGCGAACCAGCACGATCGGACCATGGGAAGGGGGCTTTACGGGGGGGTTTTATGGGGTAAAATTTGGTTTTTCTCACTTTTGACCCTCAAAACACAAAATTTCCCGATTTCTCGTTAGACATTTTTAAAGAGCTTAAAAAAACAAATAATTTAGTATATTTTGTTCGATTATTAGTAACGGATAAAATTTAAAAAATTGTAAACTTAAAATTCCCATGTTTTTCTTATGGAGAATATTGTCAAATGTTGTAGTTTGCTTGTTTATGGATATATTTTGATCTAACTTGGCAAATTTATTTATTTTGTACTAAGCTATCAATATTTTACTCAAAAACACACTTTATTAGTTTCCTTGTAGCAGCAAACCTAGGTACTCGTTATACCTAATGTTATTAAAATATAACTGAAAATCAATTCAGACAAATGGAAATTCGCTTAGTCGGCAGGTTTGCTGCGGCGGGGGTATTTTTTCTTGCTGAACATTTCTGAAAATAATTTAATCTTTGTCATTTCCAAACATTTGATTTTACTAAGAAGATCTAGTCAATAAATTTATATAATTGAACATGGTCATAATTTCTGTCCCTTTAGTGTCAACAGATTGTTTTGTTTTAAATGTTGATGTTAAGTCTAAGTAAGCCTCCTGTATTATTTAAATTGTTAATTTTAAACAACTAGCCTCTAATCTCAAATAATTGATAAATTTATATAACGACCGCTGTTATAGTGTATAGACATTTTATTTCAACTTTAATATTAATCTTTCTAGGCCTAATTTTATTGATTTTCTGTAAATAAGTTCTAAATATTTATGATGCTCATGTGTTTATAGACTTCATATCAATCTTTTCCTTTCTCCCTTAAATCATCAATTTTGCCACTCTTTTACATCTATCTTCCCTATCAGAATGTCTTCCCCAAGACTCAGCAGGAATAATAAATTCCAAATATTGATTTTTCCTTTAAGTATTACAATACTAGTTACTAGTAGTATATTGGGGTTGAATGTTATGTAAAAGCAATAGAAACCAAAGAAAACAAAGTGACTGTATTTTTCACACAAAAGGTTTATGGTGTACAGGGACATTTATCATGACACAGATCATTTAGTTGTTAGTTTGTTTAAATATTACAATAATGTGTTATAATTTTGAGCTTTTTAGGGACTTCTGTCCATACAAGCCACTAATAACTAATTATGGTTTCAAAGTATTTAGCTCTGGAAATATGATAGTAAAACATCGAAATGTTGTGTCTCTCTAATACAACTGAATAGAAAATGTTTTTACAAAATACTGAATTTGGACAAGTAAAGAAAATAAGGGAAAATAATTGTAAGCCTACAGTTGTTCATAAAAAAACGGGTTTTCTTAAAATTGAACTAAGTTTGGATTTAATCTCACTCATTTAAAATCCACATTGTACACAATACCAATACAAAACACAATAGGAAAATCATTAAGAAATATATCAAATCAGTGGATCCATTGTAACAAAGAACTGAAACCCCTTGAAGAAACAATGTTTTGAAGAATGAAGAAAAACCCCTATAAAGGATCTGCCTGCATATTTTAACCTCCTTCCAGAATTTGTAATTAAGAAAACAGGTCCATTCGCAGCAAGAACAAACTGCCAATTGCCCACTGATACCTTTGTAGAGTTTACCAAAACATGGCTTGTGGTAGAAAACTGTGTTAATTTTCATATGTTCATATTTGTTTGAAAAAAGTATCAAGGTAAACCTGTGGGTTTTCTTTGGCACTCGTATCTCCATGTATATACAGAACAATAGCTGAATGTACATAGTTCTCACCTAGTGATCAGAAAGTCAGTTTGACCCTTAGAAAAGTCAGACACGTTTTGGTTTTTTTAAACTGAGCCCTGTTGTCCTTGATCATTGGGCGTTTAATAATGTCCTGGCTAAAGAATCAGCTGATCTCACCCAGTAAAAAGCTATCTTGTTTCACACTCATGCTTTGCTAACATGCGTCTTAAAATTTGCAATCTGTTTCTTCGTAGAAATCTTTTCTAAAAATGATCATCCAAGCAAATAACAATGTGTATGTTTTGTAAAATCAATATATGGCATTTTGGCATGTTAATGGCTGGGGTATGAGATAACCGAACCTCTGCATTCTTGCTATTCTGATAATTATTCTGTCTCAAATAGTTTGGAATAGCATGACTATACTTTATTTTCTTTAAGTTATCATGTTAGAAATGTAATATTTTTCTTAACTGACAGATTTTTGTAAAATGTAACTGTCCTTCAGCCATTGACAGAGAGGAGGAACGCCCAGACGATGGTGAGCAGTTCTCGTCTATCACAGAGACATTCTGTCAGTCAGTCGCCACCTCGGGGTCGTCGTACCAGACATGTCACTCTAGACACACGGCCAACAATCCAAGAGGAGCCACACAGCACCAAGGGATACCGGAGTCAAGGTCAGTTACCTGTGGAGGGTTTGTGATTCTTAAGTGATCTATAAAGCAAAAACAATACTGAAGAGAGAGTTGATGAATCTTGTGTTCTACGAGGTGGATGAGTTCACCAAATACTGTTGGAGTTGAATTGATTACAAAATTTTCTTACCCAGGGGTTTAGTTTGTTTTCAGTCATTGTTTATTAAAGTATTGCTGTTATTACGTTTTAGATAGGAGTTTATTTATTGTTATTAATTAAAGTATAGGGAGATGATTTAATACTGAATATCTTATATAATGTTTTAGTTTAGTGCCTAACTTTTCCTCAATGTTCAAAAATGAACCACACCGTTCCTTTATATAAAACAGGTGTAACTACAGACCAATATCAAGTATTCCAATATTGTCAAGTCTTAAAAATTTGTGCTAAATTACAATTAGATGAGTTCTTTTCTGATACCATTCTTTTATATAGTCAGTTTGGATTCAATGGGTTCTTTCAACTGTATAGAAAAAGAAACTGTAGTGTCATATGTTATTGACACCTTTAAACCAAAGGAGTTTGTGAACATTACAATCATCTGCAGAATCACATGTAAAACATAAACGTAGATTTCATTACTAGTCTCAAAAATAACTTATTGCGGGGTGAGATTGCATTTACAAAAAAGAAAAGCTATCCAGTCCCGCAATGACACTTTTGAGATGAGTATTGAACATTATTTTTCATTACGATATCAAATAACTTGTAAACAACATGAATATTTTTTGTTTATTCAATTTAGTATCAAGAACAAAACCGAACTCATAGTGCTGAGTTTCCGTGCTTGTGTCGAGGTACATATGCACGGAAACTCAGCGTTATGAGTTATTACTGTGCATTTATTAATGCAAGAGCAAATAATGCAACAGCTGATCAGTCAGCACCGCAAACTCCCATAAGGGTTACTTTCTGTGTACCACAAATGCACAGAAAGAGAAAGTTAAATAACGTTAAGTAATTTTGCTGTGGGATAACCTATTTTCTTACCTTATTTACATTTAGAAAGTGTACTTTTGTTTGTAGAGTAATGAAAAACATCAATTATAGCTTCAAAGTGAAATATAAGCCTAGACTATGGAAATATAAGCCTAAAACGATTTGTTACAAAAATTGCCTGATACAGGGATATCCTCATATTAGGGGTTTTGGGTTATTATTTATTCAGAAGTATAATCTAACTACATTCATAAATGATAAAGTAGAATGACCTCAAATATTGTCACCTGAAAAATTCATCACCATATCTACATATTCATTGCATATCTACATAGTGGGAAACAGAGAATGTTAGTTTGTGGAGATTCTACTCTATTCTGAGATTTGGAATTCCAATTGTGCTTCACAGGATGTCAGACGCTGAACAGCAAGCAGCTGGAGAGCTTGTATGAGGAAGGAGTCGTCTGCTACCCCAGTGTGAGGGGTGAGGAGGAGGGGAGTGATACAGAGAGGGTAGAGTCGGTAGAGGTGCTTCACCCTCCCCCACCTCTGGAGGACGGCCTGCACTGGGACGAGGAGAAGAAGGTATGACAGTAGATAAAACATATAGTCCTACTAATGGATCAGATGGAGACAATGTTAAAACCCTCATCAATCCATACTAATTTGGGTTCAAAGTCTTTCAGAAGTTCGGAATCAATATAATAAATTTAATATGAAGAAAGGTGGGGCCGTTCCGGGACCTGGAAACCTGTGAGATGAATTTTAAATTGTACTTAAATTGTTTATCCTAGATGTTTAAATGCAGGCATTAGTTGTGTGCTAAAATATATGTACAGTTGATGTGTGAAATGTTTGCCATAGATTGTGCATTTTTAATGAATATTTTTGTAACGGAATGGAAGCCTAGCTTTCTGCCTGCCAGCATCGCTGCACTCGATGAACAATGATGAATGTTCGCAAGAAGACAGTTTAGTTATAGAGTCACTTTTTTAGTTAAGCTTTATGAAATTTTTGTGAACTGCTGTCAAATGGCTGTCTAGATTAAGCAAAGCTCTGTTTTTTTGGAATCTGGATCAGTTTTTACCGTGTTTCTAGACATTATAAAATTTATTTATCTTCATTATTAATTTTCTTCTAAAACTCAACTGTTTTACCCAAAAGGAAAAAAAACAAAAATGATTGTCTGTCTTTTAATGTATTAACTAAACAGTAAAGAACACACGGAAAATTTTCTTAAATTGAAGGTCAATATCAATTTACTCAACTGGACATGATCATAGGATTCAGATTTGACAAAGGATGGAAAGAAAGTTTTCTACCTTTAGTTTTCAAGGTTCATGTTCTCACGAGTGATTTAGAAATGTACTCTGTACAGTAAGACTATTTTAAGTAATACGAAACTGAGGAGATGAGAAAGTGGTATGTTGGAATGCCGAATGTTGGATTGTAAAATGTACCTTATTAGGGATAGCTATACTTACACGTGTAATAGTTGTTACTACAGTAGACTCCCTCTTATCCGGTCTCCTCGGGACCGAGGCTAGTCCGGATAACGGGTTTTCCGGTTAAACCGACGTCCCCAAAATCTCGTTAAAACGGACCGTTTAAATGCATACTCTATACAGTATTTGACTTAAAATTAGGAGAGCATTGTAATTTAGACACGTAATCATTGTCTCAAATCTTTCCCACGAGAACAGTCGTTTCAATACCGCCCACTTCCTGCCGATCTAGTCCGGTTAAACGGTGTCCAGATAAGAGGGAGTCTACTGTACTGCATAAATTACCCAATAAAATGTCAGTTTAAACATGGATATGTGTTTATCTCCTGATTTCTAGAACGGAGACAAAGATTTTGTCAAGATAAACGCCACAGTTCTAGACCCACGTAGACACAAACTCTTGGACTCCTCATCATCGAATACCGACCCGACAAGGGCCCCTGCCACCTACCAGCGCGGTGTCGTGCCCAAGTAGGTGCAATTAGCAAATAAGAACAGTAATATTAAAATCATTTGAATAGTTTGTAAGAAAAATCTGTTTTCTAAAAAAATCTTCCAATGATTACTATCCAAAAACCTTCTCCAACAACCAAGTTTTTGATCAAATAAATATCTAAGTAAGGGTTAAATTTATTTATGTCAAGCGGCAAAAATCTTAACTAGTTCCTTTGCAATAGATTCAGCACACGGAAGAGAAACGCCCCTCTTAGGGCTCTGCCTTCATTGGTACATTGGTAAGTGACCTGGTGTAGAGTTAACGTGTTGGACTTCGGTCCCTAAGGTCCCGGGTTTATTCCACCTATACCCAATGGACTTTATTTAAGTGATAATTATGCAACCTCTAGGCCTAGCCTAAAGTCATGAAAAACAGTCCTGATTTTGGGTCTGGTTAAAAAAACGATAGGACATTCTGACAAACACAACAAAACTCTTTATAACAATTAACAATTAAACAAGTTTTCCCCTTTAACATTTGTTTTGGAAAGCGTTCTTTGTACACTTTATAGTAGCACATGAAACTACTGAGTATTCGTATTCATTGCCTTTATTATTATTTACCAGTAAAACATAACTTTCCAATGTTATCTGAATGAATCTTGTAACATATTGTTCTATTACCAAATTATAATTCCTTTGAAGATTTGCCCCCCAAAGTTCTAGTGACAGGTTAAAGTTAAAGCCAAGTTGAATAAAGTTGCTAAGTCTAATCAATTCAGCAACGTGAGAGTTAATTAAGTGTGCCTCGACCAACTTTGCTTGTTACTGGCTTCTGTTGCCCTTTTAATTAATCTGGTTTACAATTAACACAAGTCATTATGTTCTCAGTCTCAAGGCTTAATTTATTCAACTGAGCTAATTTGAGAGTTCTTTTTTTAACATTATGTTCTTTGTCTTAGAATTTGCACAATCAATTTATGATGTTAACTAACAATAGCTCTGTTATAGATAGTTACGAGACCAAAGTTTAGACAGGTCCCTTTTCAAACAGTATAAAATGATTGAGCACAGTACTTCTGTCTCGGTGGTCCGGGTTCGAATCCTGCAAATCACCAGTTTGGCCTTAGCTATGCTATAATGCTTTGACAGAGTGGGTTGTAAATACACTAAAGATTTGGCATTGTTGTCAACCTTAATGCTACCAGTACACTATCGCTAACATTCGCCCGAATGTTTTGCCGAATGTTCGGGTCGGATTGCAACCTCGAATATTGGCAAATGTGCAACCCAAACTAACCAAGGACTCTATCGGCACCCAATACTGCGTATTCGTGGCAAAACATTTGCGCCAAACTTTATGCAACATGAACACTGACGTCACAGACAATTCTAGAGGAAATTCTAGTACTTGTAATGGTGCTAGTCACAACATGAATGTATCCTCTGTTTCTTACTTCTCCGTCGCTTAATAATTTAAAATATATCTTACTTATTATTTTATTCAAGTTTTTGTTTTTTTAAGCGATCTTGAATTGTATATACAATTAAATTATACCACGGCTCCATACTTTATTTATCTATAAGATCTAGTAGCAAATAGTTAAATACCACTAATTAAAAGTCACTTTTGCTACACACACAACCTCTGCAGTAAATACTTTAGAAAGAGAGTGTCAGTGACTACGAATGACAGCGAGTGTGTACTGGCTATATTCGTGCCCGTCTGCGCTGGGCATTCGTCCTAGTTTGTCTCCTTTAATTCATGACGGGAGTTCGCCAAAAAAGCGAGCCAACCCGAACACAAATGTTGGCGATGCGAATTACCCCAAATAATGTACACGAGCATACTGAGTACACAATCACGCTCGTCTTAGTTCGCCTACATTCGGCGATATTGCACTACAGTCATAAACTATAGGTCCAGCTATCCAGAAATAACATAAACTGATGACACAGATTTTCTTCCCTTTAAACTGGAAATGTCAAGGTTTGTAATTATATTCATGATGGGTCAACAGTTAAGTGGTTGACCGTCAGTGTTTGTTGCCAACAAAGTTTTAATAAATTCTTTTGAATTTTAAAGTACAGCTTGTAAAGAAACTTTGTATACTCTGTGTTGTGTTGAAAATTAATTATTTACAAAAATAGGTCACTTAATGCCTTACATTGTTTAAATAATATCTAATGTGGGTAATTTTATAACTGATTTATATGTTCACGGTTACGTATAATCAACTAAGGCCAGTTTTAGTTCAAATGTTAACTGGGAAAAAATTTAACTCTTGTTGCTATGTTGATTTATAATTGAGTTAGAGTGATAAGTTATAGATAGGATAAATAAAAAATTATAAATAGAATTATCTATATAAATAAAATTAGAGTTTTGTCTGTACATTGCTTAGAATAATGAACTTTTTGGTTATTTTTACATTTCATAGGTCAGAGAAACCGAATCAAACCTTATCTCAATTTCTGTCTGTCTGTCTGTCTGTCTGTCTATCTGTCATTCTCTTGGTAACGCTAAAATACGCACTTTATTACAACTACTCCTCAATAACTATAGCACTGTCCCGCCTGAAACTTATTTTCCAAATACTATACATATATGAGATGGTTTTAGACGTATTTCATCGAATATGAGACAGTTAGATATTTAACAGTAAACCCTTGAAAATCAAGTTTTTGTCGATTTTTGACGTGGAATTTCTGGAAGCCCATGTTAACCTTATGAGAAATGAAATTATTGAATCTTAACAGCTGTTTCAATTAAACAAGTTGGTTCTGTTCTGTGATGTTCAATAGCATTAAAGTTACAAGGATTACCAACAGGGTGCAGCACTAGCACTATTATTTCTTTTACATTTATGACAACAGCTAATTTGGAACCTGGAGGCGAGTGAGCGTAGCGAACGAGCTAACCTGAAGGCAAGTGAGCGTAGCGAACGAGCTAACCTGAAGGAAAGTGAGCGCAGCGAACGAGCTCCAACATACAGGTGAGTGAGCGTAGCGAACGAACTTCAACCAGGACGTGATTGAGCCATGCAAACGAGATCAGATAGTAAAAATAAAAGTAAGCCTACCGTTATAGGATCGACCGGCAGACACAGAGGTAATTTAACCTTTTATTGATTGTCATACCGATCCGGAACAACAAAAAACAACATAAAATGAAGCTATGTATAATAGTTTGGCCAGCATATCTTAAAATATGCAAACCAACTGCTGTTCGTTATATAAGAAGGTTTCAACTGAATATTATAAGATCCCCGTGCGTAGAACGGGTACACAGCTAGTTATGAAATATTTTTATAACAATGTTCATTGTTATTTATGGAATAAAATTATTGATGTAACTTTTAATTGTAAAACTTTGATTTTGTTTATTATCGATTTTGATTTGTCATAATACAAGGCTTACCTGATTGGGGAAAAGTGTTTACTGTATCTGTCAGACTTTTGAACCCAAAACTAGAATGAAACATTATAATTATTGTGTAAAGTGATTTTTGTGACAAGGTGAGCTCTTTCCCAGTACCCCAAAAATAAATATACACCTTTATTTTTAAGTTTTAGCAATTGCCAATCAGCAATCAACATTTGCACTTGCAGGTATATACGAGAGCACAAGAAGGAGATGGAGAAAGAAAGGATAAACAAGGCTAAGGAGGACGAATGTCCGGAGGGTCACATACAACTGCCAGACGACATCAAGCAGAAACATCTCTCTACTCTGCGACAGAGTGAGTGTAGAACGTAGAAGCTTCTAACACTGTAGAACTTTGATTATGAAACTTAAAAACTACAATTTATGCATCACTCTGAATTTGGAAAATGCTTGTTATCTCAGAGCTTAGATTACAGAATTTCCTTTGCTGACTTGGACAAAAACGATAAGCTGACTTTGCCTGTACCAAACAATACTTTTCCTGTCTTAAGCAAAAACGGTCCCAAAAACTGTAGAACTCCTCATATTCTACCGTGACGGAATCGGGACGGATTGGTCAAAAGGTCGGATATCAATAGGAGCGGAAAAATACTTTTTACAGTACTGGCTAAGAGAAAGCTTTACTTAAGGGTGAATTTTTCGGTTGCGTGATCTTTACAAACGAGTACTGCATTGCTACAGTACATCATACAGTATTGCAATACCAAAAGCTCAATTTTCTGAATAGCGTTTGATCTCACGAGCATGTAGACTCGGCTCAGCTCAGAAATCGAGCTGCTCTCACACCTCTATGGATATATGTAGGGGCCTATCACTTTTAATGGAACCTAAGGTTATATGATATGAGGCTACCGTAATACTTTTCTGTTCCTATTAAGATAAGTTCTCAATTCGTTCAATTGCAGCACTAGTGTGTTAATTTTTATAACATTCTATCAACGAGGTTTAGAAATATAAATAGTTTAACATGTTGAGCACAACAGAAATAGGTGTCCTAAAAGATCTAAAACAATTTAAGAAGTTTTTTTTTGACAGAGCTTGTATTAAACATACAATGGGGTTTTTTGTTTATTTTTACAGTTCTCTGTTTGTCAAACCAAAAATAAAGAAAAAATATCGACCTCAAATTTTTTTCCGTAATACAATTTTAAAACTCTTAACAGTTTTTAACTTGCCATGACAAAAAGATTTCTACCAAAAGCTACCTTGTTTAAACATAAAATAAATCCATACAAGATCTAACTTGTGTTCACAGAAGCTTGAGTTGAGTTTGAATATTCACCATTTTAATTGGATCAGAACACTCAATATTCATGAGTTGTCACCTGGCCGATGACAAAATTAACTTTAGATTGTCGTGTTCACCTGAAGTTTTTCTGCATAATTAGCTTGGCTATTTTATTTTAAAATAGTTAATATAATGTGGATTGTTTTGTTTTATGTGTTTTTTTTTTTTAAGGTATACCCTAGTTTTGAATATTTTCCCCAAAAAATATTCTTTTTGGAGCCAACAATTTGTATTTTATTATAAAAAGAACTTACTTAATCTATACAATCTAATGAAAAAAGCAGATTTGGCTGTAGCATGACAAAATTATTTCAATACTACTAGGTCTTGTAGGTAGTGTAATGTAAATAGAAGAACATATAATTAAGATTTTCTGCAAGAACAAAGGCTTAAAAATAACTTTATTTTTATTCCTTTTGTCTACGCCAGTGGCATTTTGTAATGAAGTAAACCAAACGCTTTGCGAAAGCAGTCCAGATCATTAAAGTTTTGTGGATGTGCGGGGAATTGAACCTGTCCCTCCCACGAAACGCTAACCGCTAGGCTAGCTAAACACTTTTTTGCAGTGTTTGTGTTGGCACCCGTGCAAGCGTCTCATGAAAAGTATTTTTCAGATTACGCAGACCTGGTGTCTCAGCTGAACCAGTTGCCAGTCAGTACAGACACTCTGCGTACGCGGACACGCAAGAAGCAGATAGAGACAGACCTCGACCGTATTGAGGCTGCCATTGCTCTCTTCTCTCGGGAGAAGGTGTTTGTCAAAGCAGACTCCTGACCCCTGCACAACTTGGTGTTCGATCCTGTCTAGTGCCTTAGTGTTTAGTATTTGTCTTGTAAATTACCACTTATTTTATCACATCGTTTACAATTAATTGTTGACTTGAACTACTTAGTTCTTTTACACCACTGTTAATAGTGCAATAAATGTGAAACTTATATTGTTTTTTATTTTCAACCTGATCTGGCTTGGCAACTAAGGTATTATTCGTTGTGTAGACTTTTGGACCAAATTATGCAATCAACATTAATTTTAATCCTAAGTTTTTAATGCAGTGCCCAGAAGAGTTGGAAAAAGCATAAAATAAGATAAAAGAGTTAATAAACTTTGAAAAAAAGAATGGTGTGGTTTATAGCTAAATAAAGAACCCATGTTTTAACAGGAAAAAACCTTGTGAACACTTCAAGTTAGTTTAAAAGAGAGAGAATACTAATCAAATTATGTATCTACAATATTTGGTTGATATGTTGTGTCGTTAAATAAAAAAAAGAAATCTATTTGGTTGTAATTTCTTCATGACTAGTGAGAATTAGGCCTACCATAAGTACAAGAACCTAAATTAACTAAGGTCAACTTATTAAATGCAACTGGTAAAACAAACTTGCTTGCTTAAAACACATTTATTGAATCACAATTTGTTCATAAACTATTGAAACATTTTAAATAACTTATGACAAAAAACAATTTACATAACATACTAAGTCTAATGGTGTTAATAAACAAACTTTTCAGGTAATAACGGTAACTGACTAACTCTACATTCTATCACAGTTTGAGGAACGTTATCTCCATACATGAACTTCTGGTAAAAGCCTGTACATTTTATAGGTTGTAAACTGTAATGGAATAAATAATTTAGTGAACATTCTCCCAAAACCTTAACTGCCCATATTCATTACACAGCAGCAAATTACATTTTTATTGATCATATTTATTGGTATACTAAAATTTATGTTAGTCAAATAATTGTCATGAGATGTATGTAATTTTGATCTCAGAGAATCAAATACTAGTTTCATGCAAACTGGTACAAGAATTTTATGATCTTACTAACATTCCAAAAATACTTTTTTAACATTTTACAAAATGTTTGTAGATAAATTAAACCCTTAATTATTTTAAATAGTAGAAAACAATTAAAAGAAATTGTTCAAATACAATTTAAGAGTTATAGGTTATAGTGTTTACAATCAATCAGTCTACTAGACGTCATCATCAAATCTAGTAAAAAATTTAAATTGAACCCCAAAAAAATGTAAAACAAAATGTACCTTCACTGGTTGGCTATCTTGATAATTTAAAGAACCAGAATCCTTCATTATCGATTAATATCATAAATATTTTGTCTATAGTATCTAAACTACTTTTATCAACTAGTGCTGTTTCCAATCTGATTTTGGCTTGTTATTTGGTGATGTGATGTAGATTTTACCCCTTCAATATTGACTAGGCCACCATTTTCAATAAGCCACCTTCGCATGTTGAAATCCGGGAAGAAGACAGAAATTTCCCTCGCAGCCGAATCCATAGAATCTGGAAAAGGTAGACAATGCCGTAGAAGAACATAAGAACAGCAATTTGTTACCTTAGAGAAAGAGGGACGGGATTGTATGTAAATTAAGGTCTGATAATTGAAAGTCGTGAAAGAAAATTGACGCTCCTGCCAAAATATTATTTGTGTTCAGTGTTTAGGATTCTGTAGTAAGGGAATCAATCCCTGTTGATTACTGTTGCCAGTTGACAGATGACAGATGTGTAGGCAGAAAGTGTTTTGACATAGAAAATGTGATTTAGTTGCTTAGGTAGTTTGTAAAAGGCCGAACACATTTGCTTGTGGTACCTGCAGCAGGTGTTCAACAGTTTCTATCGAGACAGAGACTAAATTTTACGAAACTGTTGCTCGCTGACCTAAGACCTTGATAGTTATGGAGGCGTGCCATATTAGTTCGACAATTTGTCTTGTTCAATCACATTGAGATTTGAATTCAAAATTCTCAAACTTTTAGCCACTACTCCAACAATAGCAGTCAGACTACACCATGGAAAATATCACGAAAATGCTCAAGACCACCTCCAAAATCCACCACTCGGCAAATTTACCACTTCCAAACTCTAAACTCCATTCCCGTCCATTGTTTGGAGATGGACTTAAAAAAGCGGTCGACTACTGAGACAGAAATATGATCACAGAATACGATTCATAGTTGGCGAGAGTGTGAATTTTTTTTTCACAAGGTTTCCTAATACTATTCCCTAATAAGTCTGACTAATCGTCCTATAGCAGTGGGAACATCTCTAAAAAAATTGTATAGTAGATAAAGTAAGGAACCTGAAGTTGATCTCAGATTTGAACTAGCTAACCTGGCTGTGACAGAGGCACAATAGAGACCTTAATTTACATGTAGGTCATTCCTCATAAATTAATTTGGTGATAAAATAAAATTTCCTACGGAAGACTCCTTCTAGTTGGACCGTTTAAGACTAAAAAATGGCCGAATGAACTGACGGCATTGTTAATGATAATATCAATGTCACCAATCAACAATACTTTTACAGAAATAAATTTTGGACCGATTCATTTTAGGGACGGTCAAGTCTCGAAATTTCGGGAAATTTTAAATCTCGTTACACGAGGCAAGATTTCTTTTTGGCCGAGATTTTTATCAAGACGAGAATAAAAAAAAAAAAAAAAAAAAAACCCCTGCAGAAAGTCAATGCAATACCCGCAATACAGGACCGTGTTGTAGTTGTGTTTCCTTTGCGAAGGCGTTCTTATGTAATTAATTCTTCAAATGTAAATATTACTTTAATTATTTTAATAACATTTGAGAAGTTTTGTTAAGTGTTAGCAGTGTGAGGAATGTTTTATTACTATCAAAAAATTCAAAACAAGTAACTTTTTTATACAAATTAATATTTTATTTTATGATTTATTTTATTTTAGGATAAGTTGAACTCTATCCTAACTGATATCACTATGTTTCCTAATCGTAGGCATTTTTAATAATTTAGGCGTGATTAATAAAAAAATGTTATGCTGATGTTTTTTAATAAAAGATTGTAAATATTCTTGCCTATTATCATTATTTTTGTATTTAAACAGTCATCTAACAATGTTACAAAATCAGGTAAAAATTCAGAACGTGCATTTCCCGTTGTGTATGAGAAGGGAAATCCCGTCTCGATCTCGTCTCAAAATTTTATGGGAAATAAAAAATCTCGTCTCGTCTCGTCTCGAACTAAAAATCCAATCTCGTCCATCCCTAATTCATTTATATCTGGACGCTCAAAAATTTTTAGTCATACTGTAGTTCTTGTATTTCCAATTTTCACAATCTTGGAAAATATTCTTAACAGCTAAGTTACTACTCAACTCAATATACAGTTCAAACAATACATTCAATTCAAATATTCTCGTACTCTATTAACACCTTCTTAAAGCTATTCCAAAAAAAATATAGCCCATATCTTGAGATACCTACAAATGAAATCAATTTAAAAAGAAAACAATGAAACTATAAAAACATAGTGAAGGTATTGTTGTACATTATTCCCTTTTATCAAATGTGGCGTCCTAACTCAACACCAACAAAATTTTCAAATAGGCCTACAGTTGACTATCTCATTTGATAGTCTACTTCTAGACACTTAACTTACAAAAGTCTGACCTATTAGAAGTTTCTAGAAACAATTATGCACACATCTTTTATTAACTCATTGATAAGGATATTAGAACTGTAAAATCCATACAGGGCTACACAATCCGTATATTTGATTCGTTTACTTGGCTATAGACTAAGTGGTACACATAATAATGTGCAAGAGCGTGAGTCATGATTTTGGTCGTCCAAACCAAACAAAATGGAGTTAAGTTTACGTTGACTGGTTAGTTTACCTGATCCGTGAGTGGCGTTTCTTGTGTCAGTCAGGCCGTATAAGCCTCTGATGCTGTCTGGATGAGTGAATATTGCCTGGTAAACTTTGGTTGGTCCCATCAGTTGGCGCCAATCAGAGATTGCGTTCTCTTTAGCTAATATGTACACCTCAGATTCTCCACTGTAAACAAATGTAACCACATATAAATCTGATGAATAGTGGCACTGATAAACAGTTAATTATTTTAATTAGTAGCTCTACCCTAGCCTCAAAAGGGCGGAATTACTATCTTCTAAGCTAATGTAGTGTGGAGTAGTAGACAGCTACACTATTAATAGGACCATTGGGTAGAAACTCAAAAATTAATTGAGTAATTGAGAATCTGCGGAACTGTGTCCCACTTAGATTCATAAAACTTTATGGCTTAAAAAAATACTTTCTTGAAACTTAAAAAGCAAGGTTAAACAATATATAAGTACCATTCTTTGCAATCTTGGGGTAACATCATACACTTCCCAGTTATTGTTACAAGAGACAAATGTCTCCAAATAGTTATTAGGCCTAACTTACTTATTGTAATGAGTATCATTTACTTTTATTTAGGTGCATTAATATTAATAATGTGATAAAGAGGTAACAAAATAAGGGAGTATTTCATTTGGTCCAAAATCGTTTGGTCCACAAGTTGTAAAACAGTTCGTTTGGTCCAAAATCGTTTGGTCCACAAGTTTTAAAACAGTTCGTTTGGTCCAAAATCGTTTTATGATCCAGTTGGGGAGTATTTCATTTGGTCCAAAATCGTTTGGTCCACAAGTTGTAAAACAGTTCGTTTGGTCCAAAATCGTTTGGTCCACAAGTTTTAAAACAGTTCGTTTGGTCCAAAATCGTTTGGTCCACAAGTTTTAAAACAGTTCGTTTGGTCCAAAATCGTTTGGTCCAAAAGTACAGGCAAAACCAGAATTACAATTGTGTATTGTGGAGTAAACTTATGAAATAGACTGTACGTTTCACTGTGGACCATTCGATCGGGTCGTTTTATTCAACACTCTATTACGAGTTCGTTTGGTCCAAAAGTATGAACTATTGCGTCCCTCACATAGAAGGCGTTCAAATAATCGCCGTCACGTCGTCAACCCAACCGCCTGCCTTCCGAGGCCTATTATTTGTTGTTTTGTGATATGTTTCTAAATAATATATATGTTTGCATTTCTAAACACGTACATATACATATATTTATTTATATATAATGTGTTTGTGTAATGTTTACTTTTTATCCCCAGTCAATCTTAAAACAACGCGTTTTAATTCCCTAGATTTGTGGATAAATATTGACTTTGCTTTGAGTTTGCATTTAATGTTAAACAGATGGTTTATTTTTTAATCTTACTAATATTATAAATCTAAAAGTTTGTGAGTTTGTGTGTGTGTTTGTGTGTGTGTGTGTTGCTCAATCACGCATAAACTACTGGACGGATTGGGCTTAAATTTGGCATGATAATAGCTCACATTCCCGATTAATATTAAAGCATATTATTATCCCAAAAATCCTTTCGGGCTCCGCCCCAGTGGCTCTACTGGCTCAGATGCTACTGCAAACCATCTGTCAAGATATAGGTACTACTGTAATTTAAGGTTTCTGTGTTTGGATGTTATTAGACACGATAAGAACACAATGAGCTTCTTCTGCAGATGAACAATCTGTTGGTTACGAGAAATATAAGCCGAATTAATAAATGCCACAATTCAAGCGCATTAAATTGACTTTGGTCTGAGAAACTGTTTATAGTATGGAGTTTGGGCCTTTTTGATGTCACCATCTGGGTAAGTAACTTTGAGAGATCAATAATTTTTGTTGCTGAGTAGCGCCAGTAAACATGCGCATCACTTCTTTAGTTGAATAGCATTCACTGACTCCATTGTGTATTCTTTCACTAAGCTGAATGAATGCATCAAAGTAAACTCTCTAAAAGTATGTAATAAACTGGAATTTAGGATTAATAACTTTCTATAACTTATCATGCATTTATTCATAAAATTATTAAAAATTTTATCCAGTTACTGAAAACCACTATTATTAAAAAAAATATGGGCAACGTGCCTGAATGTTTGTCTCAGACAATTACGCATATCACAAAGAGTAGACCTATAATTGATGTACCTTAATGATATGTCTATGATAAATAAAAGTAGCCTATTTAACATTCATTTTCATAGACTGTAAAAACCTTCTGCACTTTTATTATTCTGTATCGTATTACATAGCCTAATGGGAAATTGTCCAATGATTAAATACACATGTATAACAATAATCTCGTGATGATCTGTCAGTATTGAATAATAAGACAAAATATCGGCAAAAGTAGTCAAAAAGGCAGACACCAACCAGTACAATAGATATAACATAATGCAATAAGAAATTATTGAAAGAGTTACTGTAATATTAAGATTATATAACTGTTCGTAATGGAACGTTATATTGCTAAACATGACATTATACAGAAGAACATCAATTTTAAAATAAGAAAATAAGATCCTTATATATAATTCTGTAAGACAAAATTTTTACCAGGAAATTGTGGACGTCCAGAAAATATGAGTAGGCTAATTAATGTAATTTTCATGTTCTATTTTAACCTTTTGATTAAGAATTATAGACAACCATGATCAATAGTAAACACTCCATTGTAAATAGGTACCGGTACAACAATACAAATTAAGGTGTATGATAAACATTTAAAACACGTTGGTCCACTGAACACTCTGTATATTAGAAGGTCGCCAAATGTGATAAACACTGTTAATTTATAATATTTCCAACCGTATGATACACTATTGAGCTTTAAGTTTGTTTATGTACGCTTTAGTGGTTTGAATACAACAAAACATGGCGTCTTTAACGTTAAAAACATAGAAACTCAACATGTTTAAAGCAAAAATTGTATTAATATTATTATTGTATACGACGGCGGATATTTAAACGCCTTCAATGTGAGGGACGCAATAGTTTATACTTTGGACCAAACGATTTTGGACCAAATGAACGGCAATATAAACGTACAGTATATTTCATAAGTTTACTCTACAATGCAACATTTTACTTCTAGTTTGGCCTGTACTTTTGGACCAAACGATTTTGGACCAAACGAACGTGTTTTTAACTGTTGGACCAAACGATTTTGGACCAAACGAACGAGTTTTTAACTGTTGGACCAAACGATTTTGGACCAAACGAACGGCAATATAAACTGTGGACCAAACGACTTTGGACCAAATGAAATTGGATAAAACGATTTTGGACCAAACGAACGAGTTTTTAACTGTTGGACCAAACGATTTTGGACCAAACGAACGGCAATATAAACTGTGGACCAAACGACTTTGGACCATTTGAAGATGATCCCAAAATAACATATTTCTGATACAACCAATTTAATATAAGCCAGACAACTTATTTTAAGAAACAAAACTTATAGGACCAATTTATTTTAAAATAGGATTGGGTATAAAACATTAATTTGTGATTATGTTATCAAATACAACCTAAATTGACTAACCTCATCATAGATGTAACCAAACGATTGTAGAAAAATTTATTTTTGTGTTCCCCATAAAAACTTTCAACTTGTTGGGGTGATATTTTTAAAACGCATGACTTTACAATTTTAAAATTGTTATCTTTGATAATCCTCCGAATACCCTGTAAAGAAAACATTAATTATTTTATCATAAACTTGTTTTGTGTTAATCTTTCCATGCAAGATAAATTGAAAAGTCACAGAAAATTCAAAGAAAGGGTGACTGTAGTTTCATTTCCCCACCTTAAGCCGTGTTTCACCGGAGTTTACTGTTTACAACAAATGTTCCTAACAAACCAAGAAACACTACATTATGAAAAGAAACATTTTTTTATGTTCGCAACAGTTTTTAGTGTTTACAACAGAAATTTTGTTTCCCGTCAAAGGTCGGTAAAGATCACAGGGTGTTCTAAACATTTGTTTGGAACACGTGTTTCAGTGCTTCTAGGCATTTTAAAACACTTCCCCACTACCCCTCACACCAACCCTTTATGTAGATCTATTTACAGCTTCACACACTTCAGGTAAAAATAAAAAGACAACGCGGAAAAGGTGAAAAAATTATTTAGAACAAAATCCAAGAAAATTGCACTATCTGTAGTACACTTTTCTTACAACAAATTAGAAACAAGTAGGCCTAAAATATCCAGTGCAACTCCAGTGCAAACACAGCGGGAAACCCTACAAAACAGCATGGTGTGGGAAAGCGAGCCCAGCAAAATCTTTTAGTGGCTGCTGCTCTGAAAATTTGTAAATAAAACAACCTTATTTTAACCCACCACGCTAATAGTCTATATGTTAAAGCAAAATATGACTTAGTAGAGTTGGAGCCTACATTTTAGATAGTAGCATTTTTCATACAAATTTTAAACTTACATGACTTCCTATTAGGATGATCACATTAAATTGTAGAATATAAGGAACTAAGTTACGTGTGGATTAGGAGTTAGTTCCGTCTATATTTTAGATGCTTTACTGAATGTTGCAATGCAAAAGGTGGACTATGGTTTAAGGAGTTATGAAGTAGACCTATGCAATACCTTGTGAAAAATATTACAACTTCAAGATAATTTTGTTTTTAAACCGAGTTGTTTTATCAGTATTTATATCGGTAGTCCTAGGTAGGGTACCTTAAGTGATTGATAATCAATGAAATGGGTGTGTTCTTAGCCTATTGGTTAAGTTTAACATCTCAGACTTTGGTATGGGAGAGACGGGCAGCGCCGTCCTTAGGGTCGAACGAGTGGAGCAGCCGCTCCAGGCCTTGCGCCGGGGAAGGCCTCGTGCAGCGAGGCCTTACTATCGCTGATAATAAGTTAAAGATTTTGAATATAAATAATAAAATAAAGAACAGATATGTGCCTAAAATATGTCTGATTTATTATGGATTATTTCAATTGTTGTAATGATTTAATAAAAACCTACGAACGACATTTAAAACACAAAAGAATATAAAACATCGTTTGACAGCGTCAGTGGCGGGATTACGGAACCCGAGCCTCGCGGCAGCCACTGAGGAGCCACCCCGGTGAGTAGTGAGTGTGAGTGAGTCATACTTATACGCTTACGCTTAACTTACGCCTGGCAGCGCCAACACCACGCAGCCACAGCGCCACCTGTCATATGGTGGAGGATGGTAAGGGGGATCATGTCACGTGATCGCATTCCAACAGATTTAAATATTTACTGGATGGATAATCAGCGTGAATAATCAGAGGAGACTGACTGTAACTAGTCGAAAAAAACATGAGCCTTCCACTTAACTTATGGGAAATCGCTAAAAGGGTAGCCTACAGCTCTGCAGAGAACTTGTAAGCTAATATAGGACCGTATTGGTTGAATTATTGATATATGTTAGTCTATAGCAGTTATAGTTTGGTTCCATATATCGCTTCCAAAATTTGTTTCCCAATGTAAACATCGCATTGAGTTAAGTTATGATCTGTTTACATTTTTATTAAGTTAGTGATTAATAAACGTAAACCAACATCAAATTGAGTAAGTTAATGATCTGTTTACGTTTTAACTTAATTGACGTTTAATAAATGAATCTAACTTATCAATCGGATAGGCCTATTCAATCAAAAACAAAATATACTTAGCCACTGAACGTTATTAAAGCAGGCCTAGCCAAAACTTTTTGATATGATTGGCCGTAGAATTTGGAAATGTCTAAAGTAGTTTCTTCCAATTTCAGTCGTAGAAATTTAGAATAAAACCAAGGATAAAAATAATCCACATTATTAATGTTTTTCTTAAGCTACTGTTTTTATTTAGCCTAAGCCTATAACAAAATTTGTGGTAACTTCAAACTAAATTCGATGCAACATTAATATTAAACCAAATTATAACCGATATGTAGGCTATTAATACGATCTTATCAAATTAAACATTCACTACAGAACTGTGCCCGAAAAAAATACTTTGATGGGCCTACATTAGGCTACAAAGATGTTGCTTCTCTGTGGACACATAAAATTTAATTAAAACTAACCTCTAAAGCATGAGATGCCTTTACGACATGGGGTTTCAGAATTGCGAGAGTCAGTTGTAAAGATGCTCTATTTGTTGATAACAAACCTAACATTTTATTACTAAAAATCGTTAGTTGCTAATTGCTATAAACATATTAAACTCTAAATGCCGGGCAAACTTAGACGAAATAAAAATATTATCTAGCATCTAGCCTACATTGACATTTAACAACAAAATGTAAACTGTAAACAAAACATAGAAAACACATGAAAATAATAAAATTAAATGAAATAGTTCTTCTTTTTTCGCTTGCTGTCTTTACCGCACTTCAGGCTCATGGTGAAACCATAGATAAAACATACTGGTGAAACTAAAATACAAAGTGTGCTATTATTCCCGTCATATACTGACGTCACTCAGATTGCAAACACCATTTTACCATATTTAGAAAAAGTATAAAAACAATAACAATCCTATCAAAACAAATATATACTTATATGGCAATACAATCAGCTTATTTTTTTTTATCTGCGTGACGTCAGACGCAGACGGTGGTAATACCTTCACCACCAGGCAGCAGGTGCATGCGCACAACACCAGGCGCAAAGACCACATTGATGTGCCCTATTGCAGGCTCAGTAGGACAAAGGATGCTTTCCCGGTCATGGCCCTCAGACTGACCAATAAGTTGCCGGTTGCAGTTAGGGACTTAAACAAAAACCAGTTTCAAGCCAGGTTAAAGTGTTGGCTAAAAGCTAGGCCATATTACTCGCTTAAGGAGTTCTTTGAGGACGACCTCACGGGACTTTAAATCCACCGCCATTAAGTTTATTAATCCGACTTAATGGAAGTTTGTAAATATTGTAAATATTAGTTTTCATTTTTAAAATTGTAAATAGTTGACGCAGCCTAACCAGCTTATGCTGGTATCAAGCCAAGGAGGAGGTAATAAGGTAATAAGGTATGACGGGAAAAGCACACATATGTATTTTCCATCCACCATGCTTTAGACTTAATAATAATGTAATGTAGCGTTACATACAAGTTGTATTGGTACTGCTTCTTTTAGTGAATTTCCCATATAGGGAATAAGATATTACCGCAGGTCTCATGGTAAGACCTAGACCCAGGACCGATTTACTTTTTCGTTTTATAAGGTTTTTGCTTGAGTTATCGTACTAACGTACACACGCACATTTAAATATTATTTTGAACCGATAGTGTTTTTAGCCTCTAGGGACCTCAAAACTAAAAAGTAAGTCGGTCCCGGGTCCAGGTCTTACCATGAGTACTACGGCAATAGCATAGATGAAACATACTCCTCGAGGCTTTAGGCCTTGAGGAGTATGTTTTGAAAAACAAAAAGTTATTCTGTAAAATTAAAAAAAATACACTAATATCATGCTAATATCAAAGAGAGTTTATTTTCTTGCATTTTTAGGGCTACTAATATAATAAAATTAAAACATATATAACAAAGTACCCTTTTAGTATTTATTTTATTTTAAAAGAGAGTTTGTTTAATCTATGCTAATACTATAACGTTGTAATATAGTATAGCCTCATATTCACACAATTCATAGATTTAATCGTTCGTTCAACGGCATGTTATAAATGCCTAATGCCTATTGCCGTCACACCGTGCCGAAAGCGAAAGGCCTTTTTTTAGTTTTTCTTTCGGAAAATGTTGCCTTGCCACTTGTCAGTGTCGTCTGTATTGTTATGTTTGTGTTAACGTGTTTGTCAAAATAAAATTGTCTAATCACAAATCATTAAATCAAATTCAAATCAGTCAAAATCAGAGAAGAATAGACCTTCTTCATCACTGAGCTAAAATTTCCCACTTCACTCACACTTTTTGTCTTGGAGAGTTGAGTGGTCGAGTCTCAAGTCGGGGAGGTGTTGGACTGTTATTCTAGGCTAACATTTTTGCTTTCAGTATTTTTACAACATGTTCAATATTTCTATACTGTACTAATAAATAATACTATATGGCGCGACAATACTAAATTATAGACATTGGTATTATTTTCGGGATTGAATTTTTTTTTATTTGAGCCATCAGGCTACTATTTGTAATACGGTAAGTTAAGGCTCCAAGTAAAAAGTGCAAGTGTAAATATAAGATAGCCCTGACAATGATGGTACATCAAAAATTATTTCAAAGAATTTTTTTCTGTAATTTGAGGACATTTTCTACCACCACAAACAACTCACCAGGTAAATTACAGTACCTAGTTATTATTAGGTAGGTAGGCTAAGTTTATTTGATACTTTGGTATCATCCGAATAATATACTAAGGCCACCCTTATACACAGCGCTGCGGCAGTTATATCAGGTTGGGTTATATCATGAATGTTTTGTGTTATCACTCATTCTCCACTTACATTACTGTTGAGAATGAATAAATAAATTAATAAGTTAAATATTGTGTAGCATTTTTTAAATCATGCTGCATCATCTTCTCAGCAATATTAAAAAAGGACTCACATTAGCTGAGGTCTAACATAGAGTGTGGGCGGTGCTAATGTTGAGACCAGGTAAAGCTAAATAAAAAACATACTTTGCTATAGAATTTATGTCTAACCTATTTCTTACCATGTTCCCAACATTTTCTGAATAGAAACTGTAGGCCTAACCTACTATTAAACTTTACAAATGGTTTTAACCAAGTTACAGTATCATAAAAAATGGAGGTTGAAAATGCACTATTAATTAAGTTTATTGTTACAGGAAATGTGATTATTGTTAATAAAATGAATACTGTGATGACCATCGGGATAAATCGTCCTGAGACTTGCAATGCTCTGAATTACGAAGCAGCAAGCCGGTTATCAGATGCCATCTCCCAGTTCGAGGAAGACACTAGTGTTGCAGTCGGAGTCATACATGGTGTCGCTGGAAACTTCTGTTCAGGTTTTGACTTGAAGGAGATGAGCAACGACCCTAATCTGGCAGAAAAACTCACTGGACTTGTAAGCATTTTATGCCGATTTCTGAATTGAAGTGAAGTGACAGTTTGATTATTTTTTTCAAAAATCGCATAGCTTTAAAAACTGTGATTCTAAAATCATGTAGGCCTAGATCTATTGGCCTAATTCTAGCAAGGGATGAGAAAAGGCAACGGGCCCCTATGAAAAGATTAACAAAAAACAAATCACAGAAACCAACATTCTTTGGTGAAGCTAAATAAAAACACCAAACAACTGTAAATTTAGACTACACTTTCTAGCCTGCACTCATTAACATGACAAGGCATATATTGTTGTAACGTGTTGTACCATATTGTTGGCTATCTACAGTATGTTTTTATTATAGAGACTGACAGACCGCTATGTATCTAAGCCGCTAGTGGCAGCAGTGTCTGGTTACGCCGTGGGGGTCGGTATGGACCTGGCGCTATGGTGCGATCTGCGAGTGATGGAGGACAAGGCCATCATGGGCTGCTTCCAGAGAAGACTTGGTAAAGTTAGTACAGCTTGACTAACCTTAATAGCGAGTTGCTGATTGCTAGAAAAACAGGTTGATTTAAAATCAGTCTGTTTAATCCGTTCTGAATCTTGGTTTTGTATTTTTAAATTTTGTATTGATGGTACCAAGGAATAGTAAATTCTTGATAATTCACTCCTTTTACAGAATAAATGTAAACGTGTTACTACGGCATTTTAAAATTATTCGTGCCCGTGATCACAGCAATATTATAGTAATTTCCTCTGATGTGTTGTAGCTGTGAATTTTATAAGGTGCAAACTTCCCAGGCCTTTTCTACAATCGAGTGGGATATCATCCCCACTAGAAACACAGACATAGATATCTTGAATTTTTAGTCTTGAATATCCCAGAACTTTTTTAGTCAAATAAATGTTGAATGGTTGCATAATTATTATTTCTATAAACTGTAATTTTAATAACACATTAAACTTTTCTAAACTGTTTTATGATTTTTTTTAAATAAATATTTCCAGTTAATTTCAAATAATTATTTTTACAGTTTCCATGCCAGGGGTGTTTTTAATGAAGGGATTGTAAATGTTTTGAAATAAATTGGTCCAAACCTATAAGATTTTTGTGGTTGTATGACAAGGATAGAACCCATTCCTCTTGCACCACTGTCCACTAGGTTTGTAACACCCTATTGTTAGTAGGGTGTCCTAATTTGATATAGACTCTCTGGTATTTTTACACCTGTTTTCTTCGTAGGTATTCCTCAAAGCCAGAGTATGTTGGACAGACTGAAGCATATGGTTGGGCTGTCCCGCAGTCTAGACTGGGTGTTGACCGGTCGACCAATCACAGCGGAGGAGGCCTTCTCATGTGGCCTAGTATCTCGCTTAGTGGCTTGCGGCACTGGTAGGTAACATTGGTTACATTTCAATGCTGTGTGAATAAACTTTGCATTTAACTTAAAGTAAAGTTAGCTTGAGCCTTGGGTTTGGGTAGTAGTTTTAATGTAAAGCCTCTTTAGCCTATTTTTTTAACTTAAAAGAGATAATTAGGCCTAGTTAGACATATTTTCCTGAATAGCCTCTGCTTAACCGAATGAGAGTTGTGATACAAATTGAAAACTAAGAGAAAAATCGTATTTTTTTGTGAGTGTGAATAACTTACTGTATTCGACTAAGTTCCATTTATATGAAATATTGTCCATAGCTAGGCCACTTAAATAATATTTCAATATTTAATGTAGTATTCAAAAGTTAATGTTTATAGATATCAAGCAGTACAAGGAGTGTACTAGTACAGTACAAAAATAATCTATACTGGGTACTTTGTGTGTTATCCGGAGGCTACCCTTATACAGTGCGCTGCGGTGGTTATGTTAGGTTGAGTTATCATAAATAGAAAGTATGACCATAGACTAAGCAACACAAGTAGACTCCTCATCCCATTGTAAATTTTGAAGCCTGTTTTTCGTGTCTAGTTCATGTACGTCCACACTGATCGCTGGGTTAGACAACATTTTGTTTCTATTATTTTAGGGTTATTTTCATGATTTGTGCTTTACTATTTGGTTAGGAGACCAGTTATTGTTTATGATTAAATCGTTTTATTTTGTTAAATAAGGTTTTAAATGACTTAAATATCAAGAAATAAATTGTAAACAAAACATAACCTCTACAGTTGGACGTACAGAACTAACAATAAAATTGGCTTCAGCTGTTCCAGAAGGATGACAAATCTACTAAGGGAGTATGATTTATCTATGGTATGACTTATCTGGTATCGTTCGATTCATAATGATACAAGGAAAGTCCTACAAACATGATTGATAACCCAACCTAACATAACTGCTGCAGCACGCTGTAAAATAAGTGGTCTCCGTTTAATACCAAAGTACCCTGTACTGATACCGGTAGATATCGGTTACCATTGACTATTGGACACCGTACTGAAGTTGACATCCCATCTATATGGAACAGCTGTCACCATTTTTTTGCTAGGGTCTAAAATTCTATTTTCTACCTTATTTTTGTTGTTGTTGACAAATTTGATGGGTAGTTACAGTTGCTATAGCTCAGAATAAGACATTTCTATCAGTTTTACTTTGTTCAATAATCCGTGTATTCAATGTATATTAGGGATTTAAATCAGCGCAATCTTTCCCACACATCAACTACAACGATTTTGATTAAAAACCTGGAAAAAACTTTAACATGGAGATGGAATATCTAGTTGTATTAATAGTTAATTGTAGGCCTACCTGACGCATAAATGTTCTCTAGGAATATTTTAATAAATAATTTGTCTATAGTCAAATATTTTACTTTAAGTGACATTTATTTGGTGATTTGAAAAGTTAATTTTATCAGCTGTGTGGTTTTGTATTTCCCCATAGGTTTTGGACAAGCCTACAGTGCTGCCAATGCTATAGCCAAGTTCCCTCAGGCCGCACTCAACACCGACAGAGCCGCTTTGTATCTGACCTGTCTCTCTGACCAACATATACAGGCTGGGTTGGTCTCCCAGTACAGAGAACACCACCTGAAGAACTCCATCCAGGTAATCATACATATCTGTCCGAGCGGATTTAAATAGCGTATGTTCCTAGTGAAAAATATGTCTCTCAATAGCTGAGTGGTTTGTAACCAGATGGTCGCTGGTTCGATCCTGAGAAAAGTCAGAAGCTTTTTGATGGTTTGAAACAGTACCTAACTTTTCTTGATCATTGGGCTTTTTAATCAAATGGTCCTTACAAGCGCAAAAATGATCTGATTTTGATGAAATTTGGCACAAAACGTGTAAACCTACATTTATTCAAACAAGTTCGCGAACCAGCATGATCGGACCATGGGAACGGGGGTTTATTGAAGTAAAAATTGGTTTTTCCCATTTTTGACTCTAAAAACATAAAATTTAACAATTGATTTCAAAACCATTTTGTAGAGCTACAAAATGTAGCTCAACACACACAAAATGTACAAAATGTTGTGGTGTGTTGATTAAACAAACAATTTAGTATATTGATGAACATGTATATTGTATATGATGTTTTTGTAGGCCTATATTGTGAATTTGGTATACAGAGAAAATTCCAAAAAATTGTAAATTTAAAATTCCTATGTCATTTGTATGGTGAATAAGTAAACTTGTTGTAGTTTGCTTGTTTATGAACATAATTTGATCAAATTTGGAAAATGCATTTATTTAATACTAAACTATTTAACATTTTACTAAAAACACTTTTTTACACTCCCTGTCGCAGCAAACCTAAGTACTCGTTAAACTCATTTTATTTAAATAGGGAATAAATGTGATATTTTTAATGAGATATTTTAGTGTAAATCCAAGCTGCGATGGGGGTATTTTAGTATTTTTCACAGTTCCTAAATGAACTATAATAAAAACGTGCTTTATCAGATCTGATTTTGCATTTTGTAATGTGATTGTATTAATCTCCAATGCTCTTTCAGTGACCATATCCAATCTTTATCTTTTACAATAGGCCTATAGTTTGCTTAGGTTTTCCAATCACTATCAATTGCTGAATGTGTTATGTAATTGAACAGTTTTTTCTCCTCTTAACTTAATTGTGTTTATTGTAAAATCTATTAGGCAAAGTATTACATTATTATTGATTTTATTTTTTAAATATAATAATTTTTAGCAAATTTCCCATATAGAGAATAATATATGTAATATAAGAAATTTACCATAGGTATCATAGTAAGACCTGGACCTGGACCGATTTACTTTTTCGTTTTGATGTCTCCAGAGGCCAAAAACACCATCCGTTCAAATTCATAAATGTATATTTTTTTATATTGTACACAATTTATACATGTGTGTGTAATCGTTTACATTGAGCGCGAGTGATGGGCCGGCCCGCCATGCGCAGTTGGCACACCAGCCGTTGGCATAGCAACAACCTTGTTTCAATGTGAGCTCAGCCATTGTCGGGGAACGTTGTAATCTTTACCAGCCTGTAGCTTAGAATGTGAGCTTTATTCTGGTGTAGGTTGGTACCAAAATTGCCCGTAAAATCCCATCTGGCAATGCTTTTGTCCCGTTTTCGGGGATTTTCTCTATTTGAGCCATATTACAAAGACTCTGGTTATTGATTCAGGCAGTGCTGCTACCTTTGGGTGTTTCAGTGAACTACGTCCACTTTCGGAGTAACGCAGAACAATCACCACTGCTCTTTTGTGATTTGTCTTACTGAGATATTTCAATACCAATAGCGATCACTGATTCAGTTAGCGCGTCGGGGCTCCGCCCGGGCCTCGCCGCCATTGGCGAGCGCCTGCTTAAAGGTTTTCAGCAGTGAATGTGTTAACACAAAAATTTAAGAATTAATTATCAGATTTTGAGGAAATTTGGCACGTGTAAACATACATTTATTAGAACGAGTTTGTGAACCAGAATGGTTGGACTATGGGAACTTGGATTTATGGGGTAGTGATTGAATTTCCCATTTTTGACACAAAAAACATAAAATTTTTAAAATTCTTCTCAAATAATTTTGTAGAGCTTTTCAAAACAAATAATTTAGTAAATAGTTTTTGTACATTTATTGGTTATTGTAAGGAGAAAATAAAAATATTGTAGGCCTAAATTAAAAATGTGATGTTATTCTTATGGAGAATAAGTTAACTTAACTCTTATAGTTTGTTTATTTATGGATATATTTTGATCAAACTTGGCGAATCTATTTATTTTATACTAAGCTATTAAATATCTTATTAAGAACACTATTACTCTCCCTAAACCTAGGTACTTGATAAACCTAATTAATTTGATTTATTTAATTAGATTTAAGTCAAGTAAAATCAAATCGGGCAAATGGAAATTTGCTTAGTCTACAGGTTTGCTGCAGCGGGGGTATTATTTGTTATAATTTTTTCAAGCCGATATCTCAACAACTGGTAGATCAAGTATAGAATTTAAAGTTAAAAAGAGGTTATGCTTTGATTATGATGTTGTATAGTTAGCATATAATAAGAGGCTTTTAACATATTTTAATATAGATTGTTTATAACCTACAAATATAGTACTCTGATAAGGAAAGGCGTTTTCTCATTTTTCAAATTGTGATTAAATACAATTTTCCAGGAAGCAGAAGAAGGAGCCAAGAAATTTGTCGAAGGATGTGGACGACACGGCAAAACAACGGGTCTCTTCACTGTAGAAAATAGCTTAGAAATTACTGAAGAAAGTGGAAGAAAGTCAGTGTTGTAGCCTTAAATTAAGCTTATTTGCGACCCCGTTAACTCAGGTAATTGTAGCTATGATTTTTTTAATATTTATTTTCCAATAAACTAGATTATTAAGTAAGAAGTATGAATTATTTCATCTTGTGTCATCTTGACTATAGAAAGAACTTTTGTAGTATGATAGTACAATTAGATCCATAGTAAAATCCTATTCCTACGTTTAAGCTGTAAACCAGTTTTAAAACAAAAATAAATGTAGCTGAAATGACCCTCCGACAGTGTTCTGTTGATTACTGTTTTCTGTTGTACACACAAACTTTTAACCAAGCCAAATTAAAATGTCAACGTGAGCTCAACATATTCTATAAATAAACCATAGCATATATAAACAGTTTATCATAGTTACTATGATAGTAACAAAAACTAAACTCCGTTCACAAAATTTAGGCAGTTTTAGGAGAAGAAATATATTTCACTCACTTGATCCTACCTTTAAAACAATAGCTTAACAGCTGATGTTTACCAAAACATCAATCAGCTGGGCAACATAAACATTAATCAGAAAAAGTTTCCTGGGGGAACTTTCCCTCAAACCGCCTGAATTTTGTGAAAAGACAATAAGAGATCAAATAGAATGTTTACAGCCCTTTTCTCTTGAAACAAAATTTGCTACAGCTGTTTTTTCAGATGTTATGTTTTTTTGGTATCCAAAACCAATTGTTTTTATTTTATTCTAAAATAGCAGCCGATTGTCTTCTGTCCATCTCAATATTTGCACTGTTACTTGAGTTTATTGATAGAAGACTTGTTATTCTATTCTAACGGCAGTATCTGTTTACATGATGCTTGCCAAATTACCATTGAACTTTTGTACTTGGCAGATTGCAAGTTTTATAAATAACCCCCAGTGGACAACAAGTAAACAATCAGGCTTACATTGAAAACAACTGCAACTTTTTAGGCTTTTATTTAACAATAAATATATTTAAAATCTCATGATACTAATTAGTGTTTAAACAAATTCATGGTAGCAGTCTAATAAAACTTAGTTAGCTCTTACACAATATAAAATCAAAAAGAACATCAAATTATTTGCAAATTAATGTATTATGTGGTGTCTTGAGTTACATAAAAAAAATTAATGCTATTTAGTTTGTAAATTTATCCCCGTGATTATTTAATACGGTAATATATTTTGTCGTTTCTTAAATATCATATTACCGTTGAATGAATGTATGATGAACAAATAATAAGAGAAAATGAAAATACGTTAATCTATCAATGAGAACAATGAAAAGTACTGTACATCGCTTCAATCATCAGTTAAGAAGGGAAACCTTATTTTAAAATAATATATGTACATATTAAGACTATCTTACATTCCTACTAAATGAAAAAGTATGTAACCTAACTTATTTAATAATTTAAAATTTACAAAAGAATTTTGTCTACTTGAAATATTTTACACATATTTTTGCTTTTGCGTTAGCAATTGAGATGGGGACGCCGACTAGGTCTTATATCATGCATTTGTGACATATGTGGACTAGCTTTCATGCAAGGTCAAGTAAACATTTAATTTAATAACGTGAAAATTAGTACCGGTAATTCCAAAACAATACCTTAGATATGCGAACAGGCTTGAACTAAAAAATAAAATATTTGGTTGTAAATACTACAAACTTCCAAAATGTCAATAACTATGTGGAATTTCCAACAGGTATTCACTAGAATGCATTTAACACAAAAACTTTCTAATTTTAAAAATACAAAAATCTTCCGACGCTAGTCGCAGAAATGTTGTTGTACAGTTTTGGTGCATTCCTCACAAGAGACTGAGCAACACCAGTGGAAGCTGCACTTGCAGTGGTACGTGACTTTGCGTTGTCTGCGACGGACGACGTGACCACACGCTCGACACAGGTTACGACAACTGCGACGCTCCTTTGGAGACACGTTGGGACCTCGCGCACGTGAACACGTTCTACCAAGGGTACCTGGCCAGCCTGAAAACAATTATGTATATGTATCATATTTGCAATTGTTATAACTATTTTTGTTAAATGTTTCTGTTTAAGCCCCACAGGTTATTCATTAATTTAATTTTGTATATCCGCTTCTTGTTTTGCTCATCTAAGAAGCTGAAAAAAATTCATGAAACACGTTTTTGGTAGGCAAAAACAAAGTAATAGTAAAAGTTAGCATTTTCTGGTTTGAAGTGCAATTCAAGAACAATCCAGCCATTGTTAAGTTCTACCTGAGCTATCCACTGTTCTTATAGTCCTCGCCACCCTAAGTTGAGGCAGCCCAAGACCGCACGGCGTATACCTAGTGCCGCACTAGGTATACGCCGTGCGGTCTTGGGCTGCCTCAACTTAGGGTGGCGAGGACTATAGGTGCCTCTCTCACCAATCTCTGTCACAAACAGACTTCTCATTAGTTGTTTATTGACTTGCTGAGACAAGTTAGGATTTGAACCCTCGTCTTCTCATGGCCAGGGAGCCAATTTCTTATAACCGCCTCGCCATTAGTCAGAGCGTACAGGTGTACCACAATAACAACTCTGGTAGACCAACGGCCCAAGCTTAGTAATTATAAACTACTCCCAGGCTGTAGCACTGTCAACTACAGCTTTAAGCATTTTGTAAAAAAAAATAGTCATAAGTGATGGTTATGGCCCCAACAGATTAGTAAATCACCAAACACTTTCATATACATATAGAGTAAAATCAAACATTAACTCTTTTTTTAAAACAGTAATATTTTAGAAAATGTTAAAATACACTTGTTTCCGTGATGTGGAACAAGTTTCCACTTGTTTCCTAACTATTGTCAAATTCTAACCTATCTTTATTAGATTGGGGTTTTTAAAGTGAGGACCAATCACTTTTGTTAGCTATTTTGATTGGAGTTCTATACCTGTAGTGTTGTTAGGTTGGCAATAGTCAGGTGATTGAGCCATGTATAACAGCTGATCCACTGCCAGCAACTCAGGATCTGTGATGACCGAATTCCAATCAACCCTGTAACAATAGTAAACGTTAGGCGTTATAAGATCTCCTATTATTAGCACAAGTTGCACAAAGAGTTTCTAAAAAATCAACAAAATATAAAAGCAAGTTTTGGATGAGGGAAACCTGTCTTTGACTGTTAATAAAACTAGACATTCCATCCCCATGTTAAATTTTTGACTAATTTTCTAATCAAAATTGCCATAGTTGATGTGAGCCACGACAGATTGTGGTGACCTAAATTACAAACTTCTGTAGAATACACAAGCTTTTTACCAATTTAAATTGATGAAATTACTTTTTGTGGAACAATAGCAACTGTTACGACACCTATAAACTAAGACAGCAACAAAAAATTTGGTAGAAAAAAGAATTTTAGACTCTAGCACATTCTGTGACTGTCTTACACAACTATGTTCTTTTTAATAAACAACTGGCAACAGCTGATCTATATAGCTAGGATATGGGATGTCTACTTTCGTATCCAATAGTAAATAGCTAAACTTATAATACGTTCACAATATAT
Organism: Macrosteles quadrilineatus; assembly: GCF_028750875.1. Lineage (NCBI taxonomy): Eukaryota > Metazoa > Arthropoda > Insecta > Hemiptera > Cicadellidae > Macrosteles > Macrosteles quadrilineatus. The sequence continues at coordinate 90,939,980 of NW_026542596.1, forward strand.
TATTGCGGTTTGAGGGGAAGTTCCTCCCTCACTTTCTTCTGCTGTATGTAGCAGCTGATTGATGTTTTGACAAAACTCAGCTGTTGAGCTATGATAGGATCAAGACGTGGAGGGGATTGTTTTAGAACCGTACAAACTTTGTAGGCCAAAACAATAGAACAAGTAAAAACCACTAGACGTGTATTAGTTCCACTTGTTGTCCCCATCTCAATGATAGTTGATAATAACTGTTAGCTAAATTAAAATTAAGGTTGTAGAATACTGAATCTTCTATCAAACTTACGGAATGCTCTATCTGTGTGGATTAGACCAAATTAGTTCTACTACGTAAGCCTTTAATACTAAATTGGCATCGTTTGCTTGATAATCACTCACACTCGAGCCTTCTCGTAGCTCTTGCGTAGACTAGTAGTTATCTCCTGGAATGGACCGACCTTCATGTGACACACTTTACTGCGACACAGGCTGGACAACCCTTGACATCTGCACTCCTGGTGTAGACTCTCGCGAACTGCCTGCAACATGTCACAATCATGGGTCAAGTGTATTTTAAATTCAAATTGTAGCCTACTAATTATAACAATAAAAAAATGTTTAGCCGTAATGTGAAACGGTTGCAAAACAGCCAATGTAGGCTCACGGCCGACAGGGGAGGTGAAAGGGTTAAGCTGCTACAAAAAGGTGTAGTATTAGTAACAATGATTTTAGAACTTAATATATTTTCTGTCATCTTCAGAACTGTAGAGAATAAACGTACAAACTTATAGTAGGCCTACCTCAGAGTTTTGCAAAATAACTTTTTTCTGTTTTGGGTCAATCAGTAAATGCAAACAATCTTAATATTGTGACTTCCTTTCTCTAGTTCCGTGGAAAGCAATTAAAAAATAATCTGTACAAAATGTGTTTTGAACAGAAAGTTTACAACAATTCAAAGAAATCTAATTTTTTTCAAAGTGACTCTTTCCAACTGAGTTCATGTTTTACGATCGAGGTGAAGCCGAGCTCAGAAAATTCTGTGAGGGTTGAAAAGACACTTTTTGCTTGTGTGATGAACTATATTTTTTGTCATATTGCACGATTGTTTAAGCAAACTAAGTTAAAAACCAACAACTAAACTTCTCAAAACTACTTCAAACTCTTCAATTTCATTTTAGCTAACAAAACAAACAGCTGTTTAGTAAGGGATTCAATAATTTTGATTATTACGATTGCGTTTGTGTTAGTACCATCGGTATGTCGAACTGTTAACAAGAATGCAAGCTACAACCCATTAAAACAAACGATACCTACCTTAGATAGGCCTACATACAATAATTGAAGTTTACAGCTGTGTAACAGATTTTTACTCCCTAGGGAAAAAAAGAAGTCCTCAAGAAGTGGGGATCATTTGTTTACAGCACTTTTTCAACCCTTGTTAGACATCAGAGTTTATTTTTGTTGTAAACCCAGTTTTAGGGATGTTAAGATGGGGAAAATATCAGAAACCTTCCCAGTTTCCTAGCCATACATATGGGCAGTTCAGCAACGCATAAAAAATAAACATCAAAGCATGCATTTAAAATTTAGATGTAAAAATGTTCATTCCACATCTTAGGTTTCATGGACTAATCTTAATTTTTTTCTTAAAAACAGTCGTTTATGTGTACCGGTATGTATCAAACAATTTTCTGTACTTTAGCTTAATCCTCAAAGAATGAGCTGCAATATCCACCAACTATTTTAGATTGTTAATAATAGATAAAAATTCCAATCCAATCCTACCTCCTTGCCAACAATGAAGTTGTGAAGGTTGATGGTAGCAGTCGCGTCTCTACTTTCCCCCTCCAGCGCCTGCAGGAACTTGGCCGCTACTTTCTCCGCAAACACGATGTTGTCCATGCAGGAGATGATGAAGGAAGCGTTGCCGTAGACAGCGCCTGCGCGAGTAGTGTTGTGACAGCCACAGCTAGCCATCTGTCCTCTGGAGCAGTTACGAGCTATACTGTAGATGATTCCTGCAGCTGTCATTGCGGACACAAACGCAGTCTCTTTGGTTAGCAGACGACGTCCTTTCCTGTGAAAAAGATTTGAAATTGTTGTTACTTGATGGAATAATATTATATTTTTATTGGAAGAAAAAATATTTCATTTTAAAATTTGGAACAGAATGGTCCGCTAAAGTCCATTAGTAAATTATTTACACTTATAAGTTAATTTCGGCTATGGGTAGAACTAAATCCACTGTTTTAAAGTTGTAACTGCTCTACTATTTGTTTCCTGAGGCAAGTAACCTGCCGGCCAACGAGCCTCGTGTAAACACGGATTAAAGGTGCCTTTAATGGCAAGGGCAAAACCACATACAATAAAGTAATGTAAGAAAAGCTCATAAAAAAGTAATGATAAATCTTAATCAGAGTATAGATATCTGAGTGAAAATTTAAAAACGTACGTTTTTATGTCCCTGGCCTTTTACTTCGTAGATACTGGATTTGTAGTTTATTATTATGTGTTTTAATATTTTTTGGGACGGGGGCAACATGTTACACACATTTATTTGGTTTTAAATAGGTTCTAGGTATTTTTTTCGTATTTTTAAAGTCTCGAAATTCACGACCATGACGTGTCCCTAGGGTACATTTTCCAACTTTCACGCTGTTTTTAGACTAATTATTCATGCCGAAATATATAAAGCCATATTTTTATGTCATCAATGGTTATTAAACTTACAAAAAAGGAGCATATTATAATTTTATTGTCATTGCAGACTGACTACCATGACAAAATAAGTCTGTCCCTCGATTTGGCGTCACGACCATTTGGGAAAATTTTTCAACTTTGGAGCACGACAGTGGCAAGCCTGGCGTCGATGGAGTCAGTTGGTTTTAGAGACTAGTTCGGGGTGTACGTCAGGATTGTAGTGCCGGTCGTTTTGAGTTGAAAGGAGGAATTACAAGATCAATAAAGGAAAGATTGTGTTTTTTGTAATTTTGGTGTGTCCATGACCGTACGTAGCCATTCGATGAAGTAGACATGGTGTTAATTTTTGTTTATAAGATATTTCAATTGCTAGATTAACCTAGAAGTCCACTTTGTATCCTCGAACATGAGGTGCAGGGCTACCGCCAGAACAGAGCCAAATAACACGTAATTTCACGACCAAAGTTTCACGACCATCGCGGTTTTTTTCACGACCAATCCAGCCTTATGGATTATAGTGTGTTTGGTCGTGACAATAACTTTAGTATAATTGTAAATTGAACAGTTTAGTTCAATTGAAACACATAGTTTTATTATAACTAACAGTATAATTGAAGGATTGTTTGGAAAGATTTAGATTATTCCAGACAATTCACGACCGTACCGCTTGTCCCTGACCATCACGTTTATGATTTCTATCATAAAAATTTCAAAAATTAAAATATCGTCATATTTAAATGTTTTATACACAAAAGAAGCACACCTCTATACAAACATAACGATTTTTCGGGTCTCAGGTAAGTTTTTTCGGAGTAATACAAACTTAAAAAGATTTTATTGGCTTTTTTCTATTTTTTGAGTTTGTTTGATTTTTTTCTAGAAAGACCAAATATACCAAAAGCTCAGTGACCTTTTTATTGTATAATGGTCATAAAAGTAAACTAGTTTATAGCAAAACATAGTTATAAAAATAATATTAACTATTTTAAATATTCATTTAAACGTCCGTTATGGTCGTGACAGGATTTTGTGTTTTTCTACTAAAGATGCTCTTTAAAAAGAAAACTACCAAAGATATTGCGTTACCATGGACATTTTATGAAACTTCAAATGTTAATGAAATAAAAAAAATAATAAAAATTTTGAAAAAAGGGGGAAAAAATTTGCAAAGTGCTTTTCCTGAAAACGTACGTTTTTAAATTTTCACTCATCTGCATTTTAAAGAAAAATATAGGGTATTCAAAATGGTACCAAACTTTCATTAAGACCCAAAAGGTGGCGTTCCCATCTCAATTGATAATAATAGTAGTAATTAGTAATAATTAAATAAAATTTTTTTACAAATAAAAATTGTCAAATTCTGATTCCCAACAATGACCTTTAAAACTATGCATGTGATATGGCATAATATGTTTTGTTTGACAAGTGTGACATTTGAACAAGTGAACCACTTCTTTTGGTACATTCTGTATTCAAAAATCATTTAAAACATTTTCAAGTTATACCTTGGAATTGGTTTAAAAGGAAATAGTTATTTGTGTAACTAGTGGTGAGAGTGGCACTTTGCTGCACACGAGAGCAATGTTTACGAATGATCTCGAATGAAACATGTCTTGAGTGCAGCAAAGGCCTTTTTCACTCGTGTTACACATTATATTTTTCCTACAGTCACTATAAAGCATATAAATAAGAAGAAGAAGAAATAAGAAAGTAGTCCCCGCAGTCCGTATCACTCCGCTATTTTTCCTCGGCAAGAAATGTGCACCGTGTTTTGAGAATATAGTTCCGTATGTTTTTGTAATTTGAAGTGGTTTCCGCGCCTAAAAAAATGCTTTAAAGGTATTTTCTTGTTTATTAAGATCGTAAAAATGTTTTAAAAACGTTAAAATGAAATGTCCAGAAAGTTCAGAAATACTGAAACTATAAACACGAAATGACAGGTTAAATCGTAGTTATAATAGTCAATCAGCTGCTCATAGTATTATTATCTTTAAGTGTTGCCAACCTATTTCCAAGCATACAGGGATTACGTGCATAATAGAACCACGCTGTTTTGAGTTGTTTCGTTGGAATCCTGATGTGCGGCAAAGTATAAACCGTACGGCAAAGTATAAACCGTACGGCAAAGTATAAATATGCAGCAATTAGCAGCTTTCTGTACTATAAACAGTACAAGGAAGCCAACTTTGTCGGGTGACTGTAGGAAAAGTGTTTTTTCATCATTGACCAATGGTTTGTCTGTAATCAATAGTGGACGCCTTGCGATATTCATGTTGCTTGATCAATTTTATTTTCAATAAATTTATCATCATCTAACATTCTTACGGGAGTACAATTTACTCTTATAGATTACCTGGAGAACACAGAGTCCGGGCAATTCCACGGCTCCCACTGGAACTCATGTTGACAATGCTCCAAGGCTAGCTGTGCTCCTGCTGTAAGGCTGTGTAGTATGTTACTGCCGTCCTGCAAAAGTCACAATGTGTTTCAAACCTTTCAATGGTCACTTTTAGATTTGTATTCCCTGTAGATACAGTTATGTAATAATGGGTTTTCCTCATTTGGTATAAGTTATAACTTACATCATTTCATTATAATGTAACAGACTGGAACAGTGGAGTCGACTTGTAATCCAGCTACTAGGAGGTCATGAATTGTGGATATTTATGAGCATGCACTGTGGATGCGATGCTCCCTGGTGTAGATTAATGTCCGCACTAATGAGTACTACGACTATCCGCCTTACTGTCCCGATAATTAGACCAATTTGTTAATTACAAGACAAAAATGTGGTTCTGATTCAACTATAAACTGTAGGTCCCTTATTGATAGCTGTGTCTAAGGTACATGCCGGCTATGTAAAAACACACATAGTAAAGGTCTAGCTGGGTAGCTCAGTGGTTACATTGCTAGCATAACAATCAAAAGGTCACCCGGTTCGATCCTCAGAAAACTCTGTAGCTTTTTGATGGTATGAAACCGGAGCCAGATATCCTTGATCATGGGGCTTTAAATAAGTGGTCTTGACTAATAAAACAGCTGGCCTTAGTTAGTGACAAAGTTACACAAGGCATCACACTCCATTCTACACTCGCATTTTTTACTTATATTTGGGTTAAAATACGCTCATAGGTGGCATCCCCATCTCAAAGGATAATGATAATGATTTTGTAAACTCACCTTACAATATTCATTTAGGCTAGGCCTATTCTATAAATGTTCAAAGTTAATAAGTTAACAAAGATATGGATTACAAAAGGTATTTTATTCAAACAGATGAACAATTAACATGCAATAAAAAAAAGGCTTGACGTTACAATGAAAGGATTGACAATGGTGTATGGGGTTGAAATTAAATTGAAATAAAAATAAATTTGAATAATAACTTAAAGGTTCAAATAATTTAGATGTGACATCTCTCAGGGTAGGGTGTCGTGCTGGCTTGAATGCTGATAATTAATAAATTTAATAGCGTCCAAATAGGCCTAATTAAAGTGTTAAATTTACACAATCTCAACAATGGAAAATCTAATTTTGGTGTTGTCCAAAAGGTAAGTCCAATTAGCACAAAATTTAAAAGAGTTTAAAGAAAAGGTTATACTTAATTTTGAAGATAATGATTGAGTTGAGTCCTCTTGAGGTTTAGGCTACTATATGATATAACTTGAAACTTGAAATGAACTTGATTCTTGATAAATGAATTTGATTTAACTTAGGTAAAAATGTTGAGTCCTTCTTCTAATAATTTCAACTTCTCAATGGCTTCCTTCTCTCTTCATCTCAATGTTCACATCACTATTGTTGAACACATGGGATCACTTTCACTGCTACTTAAATTTTGATTCCTTAAGGACTAATTTTGAAATGATATTATAAGAAATTTTGATGTATTGCAATTCTCTTACATATTTAATAAATAATTAGGTTGTGGGCGTTGTAAAAAAAAATGTATAGGCTATGAAATGAATATTATTAATGATTAATTAAACATATTAATGAAATTATATATTGGAAATGGATATTAGGGCAGTCTTTCTGAGGAGTGATTATTAGGTGTATGAATAGAAGTTAACATAAAAAAATTAATACTAAATAATGAATGAAATGAAATGAAATATTACAATTTTCACATCCAGATTGAAATACAGTGCTCCAGGAACATTAGGATTCTTCAGAAACTTGAAGGTGGATTTTTCAATGAAGGTCTGTAACTCAGGATTAGATTCTGGTCAAATCTCTTCGTTTATATGTTTGTTTCTAATGAACCAGGGAACATTTGATCGCCCTTGTATGAGACTTTTGTTTGGGATCACCTGAATTTTGAATTACTTGTTTTCAATCAGGTGTGGCGAGAATGTAGCTTTGCAACTAAGATCAGCTGTTTCTTTAGTTAGTTTAGATCAGCTGGTTCAGGACCATTTGTTGAAAATCTAAAGAGTGAAGAACAGCTGGACACAGCTTTGATTGATCAAATGGTTACATTAAATTTATGTTCAAAATACTCGTAACACTAAGTCATATCTCCTTGTAGGATATATAAATTAATTACAACTTACAGATTGCTGTTCGAAGTCTGGCAGTAGACTACGGGATGGCAGGATACTGTTTATACTTGATGACCTGAAACAAATGTTCAATAATAATTTCAATAAAGCCAAGTAGTGTGGATTGTATAGTATTTAGTTGTGAATCTTACTAATATTATACATCTGACAGTTTGTGAGTTTGTGTGTATGTGTGTGTGTGTGTGTGTGTGTGTTGCTCAATCACGCATAAACTACTGGACGGATTGGGCTGAAATTTGGCATGATGATAGCTCACATTCCCGATTAACATTAAAGCATATTCTTATCTCAAAAACCCTTTCGGGCTCCGCCCCAGTGGCTCTGTAGTTCCCCATGTTAATCTTATGATTTTTCATATTTAAAAGTAATTAATGAATCTTAACAGCTGTTTCAATTAAACAAGTTGGTTCTGTTCTATGATGTTCAATAGCATAATAGTTACAAGGATTACCAACAGGGTGCAGCACTATTATTATTTTTTTTATTTATGACAACAGCTAATTTCCAACCAAAAGGTGAGTGAGCATAGCGAACGAACTTCAACCTGGAGGCGAGTTAGCGTAGCGAACGAGCTAACCTGAAGGCAAGTGAGCGCAGCGAACGAGCTCCAACCTAAAGGTGAGTGAGCGTAGCGAACGAACTTCAACCAGGACGTAAATGAGCCATGCGAATACTTATGAAGTTAAACGGGGCGAAGCCCGCGGGTTACAGCTAGTAATTAATAGTTTGTACAAAATCACAGATTTGTAACATAGAATATGATTGAATACCCAAAACAAAAAATGGAACAAAACGAGTTTATCACTTATTGGATGGATGTAAAGACGGGTTTAATAAAAGGTCTTCACTAAAAGACACCATAGTGTAATAAAATATCTATATACCAAATACAATAATGTGTTTCTCTGTAACATCCCTTTTCTGCGAGTCCTACGAGTTATGGAACCAAATTTCCATTTTAAACCTGATCTTTGGGGGGGACGAAGCTGATCCTTCAATAGAATGTTTAATCATAGTCAGATAGTAAACAAGAAATGAAACAGTTTATGCAAATATTGAAAATGCACTTTACAAAACTATAGCCATGGTTTATCGGTGGCCGAGGCTATTTTTAGTGACTATTGTAACCTGATTGAGGTAGGTAAATCAATCTTAATGGTATAGATCTACAATAAACAGATTACATTTATTCTAAATCAGTTGCTTTATTCACCTAAAAACTGTCTTAAGTAAACATAATATTTAAAACATAAAATATTGAGCATTACAGTATTTGTTAAGGTGATATGCATCGGAAAGAGTTCTGAATTCTGTTAAAAAGTGTTCGATTTGTGCACGGGTCCTCTCGTTTAAAATAAAGACTTACACCTTTAATGCTTTAAAAATATGTTTAATGACATTTTATAAGCTTTCACCAGTTTTTGAAGTAATAATCAGTTTAAACTTATCAACCACATTTTGGCTACTTTCAATGATGGAGGTTAAAACATTATGCATCTTAAAAAAGTTTTATTTTTAGAAACAGCTAATATTTTTAAATTCTTAAAAAATCCTTGGCTGCAACTTTTTCTCGGTAAAATGTTAACATTTCTTTTAAGTTACTGAAATAATGTGAAAGATGATGTCTTGCTTCAAGGACATCTTGCAAGATAAACTCTTCTTCATAGAGGATCGGACAGTCTCCTTCTCCAGATTCAAAGGTTCTACACAAAATTTGTATTTCCTCTGCAGTCACCAAAGCAAGCGGTTTCTCGAGTATTAACATTATTAATTTCAGGTGACTTTCTTTCCTAGATAGATCACAAAAGTTTTCAAAGATTTCATTTATCAGTTCCTTGATATTTGTATTACTATCCTGACTTTCAAGTTCATCTGGAGTGTTAGGTCTTGCTATGACTAAATTTAATATTTCATCAATAATACTGACAACTCTTTCATAACTAGAAGGGACCTTTCGCATTCGGCCAACATTTTCCAGAACTTCTTCTAAAATGCTATGAACCTGTCCAAAGCAACTAAGATGATAAGGAGGGATATTTTTAGTCCTTAACATGTATTTTAACTCTTCAACTTTCTTTTTCTGCCTTGCTTTCCTAGCTTTAATGCATGCTTGGTGTATTAAAGAACATAAAAATGATTGTTTCATATAACTTCTCAACTGATCATTAGATTTTTCAACTCTTCTTCTTTCCTCTTCGTAAATCTGACATAAAATGCTTGGATTATTAATGATTTCAGACATTTTCAACCCTTCCTTCACTGATTTAATAGCTATGATAATTGGATTTACACTTTTAGGACAATTTTTGAAATCTTCTACAGCTTTTTTTATGTTTGACACAACACTTTTTTTATTGGGTATTTTATGGAGAATTCTACATATCATTATTTCAGATTCGAATAAATTTGATTCAGTTTTATTTTGGATAGCAAAAGGCTTTGTCCAAGACCCCCTCCTGCCAAAAGTTGAAACATTTGTTTTTTCCTCGGGTTTTGTAGTTGGACATTGTCTAATTGGGTTCCACTTTTCGAATTCAGTTTGAAAAATAGGTTGACAAGTGAGTAAATTTGACCAGCTGCTTTCACTATGTTTTACATTGTTGTCGTTTTCTCTTACCAATCCACTATGTTCATAAATCGATTGCAGATGATGATCGACTTGAAGAGAATCCAGTATCTTGAATCCACTCAAGTCTCTATCAATTACATAACAGCTATATTCGCTTCCGTTTAGCTTTTGCAACATTTTGGACTCAAGTTGTTCATTAATATTCAAATCAAAGTCAACCAAAAATTGGTTTCCTGAAGCATCTAAACTATAAATAAGATTCGACCTCATACTGTGAAAATCAAACAACTTTTTCTGTGTTTCAGAGATGAGTGACTTGATGTCAAATTCATCAAAACTTTCAGGGACTTTTTCTTCACTTTGGAATTTAGATTTATCACTTTGCCTCTTTGTGTTAACACATATTGTTCTTTTTACCTGTCCATTTTCACTCAGACTATTTAAATAAACACCACAATTTTCAACCATTAATTTCACTCCTTTAAAAAAAGCTCTATAACTTCCATCACTTTTCAAACTCACTGAGGTTGAAAACGGAAGATTAAGTTCAATCTCACATTTGTCATGGTAATAATGAACTGAGGTGTAATCAGGATGTTCCATTAAATAGTTTAACGTGTAAACAACAAAACCATCTTCTGAATATACTATTTTATTACTCTTTCTTGATTTGTTAATGACATCTTCTGCTGAGACATTAATACTATTAACTTTATCTTTTGAAGATTTCACCGAAAGCGAATGAACTGCGCTCGATAACGATTTATTCTCAATAAAAGTACTTATATTTTGATGGACTGTAGATCTGTCTTTGAAATCTGAGGATTGGTGTTCATTTGCTGCAAAATCGTTGCTTTGATTTTTACTTGACTGAAGAGATTTTGTTTTTGACAAAATTGTTAAAGATGAGCTTTCTGTTTTAGAATTACAAAACCAGGTATCAAATTCTGAGGAGCTCCATGGACAAAACACCTCACCAGCCTCTAGTGGTACAGATGTTATACAAGAGCCGTCAGGATAGTTCACCTTCAACGACCCGTCAGCATTATGGACACTGGTCAACCCATCTGATCTTTCACTGTTTAAACAATTTTTATCTATTTCAATAGAGCTGATCATCAAAATATCATCTACTCTCTCACTGACTGATCCCTTAACAATGTATTTTCTCCCATCCAAAGAAATATAATCGTATCTAGATAAATTCAAACTAAATTCGTTTAACTCTTGTTCTAGCTTCTTCGATAGCCGTTCTGAATTAACAGATAACGTTTTCTTAGCAGTTTCTTGTGTTTTATTTTTCTTTTTTCCTTTAGTTTTCTTTTGAGATTTTGTCAGTACCTCAACTGAGGGAAATTTATCTGTTTCTAAGTCATAATTTGTATCGGGTTGTATGTCTACTCCGACTGCTGCATTTTCTTTAATTTCTTGAAATATATAAATGCTGCCGTTTCCTCCGATAATTTGAATTCCACCGTCAACCATGAATTTGATAATATAGCCAGAACTTAAATAGCAACGTGATTTTTCACCATGTACGGTTTCGCTTTTACATCTTTTAGAAAGCAGTTCTTGCCTTATATACATTAAGTCTTTATCTTCAACTCTTACCATCTCAACATGCAATCCTGTTGGAGTAGATATTTTCAAATCAAAAATTAATGGTATTTTATGAAAATCTGCTGATTTAACTTCAAGAGGAAATATATTTGAAGTGTTACATCTTCCTAGACTCCCATCAAAACCTGGAACTTCAGTAGAATCTTTTGAATGTAAGGTGTCTGTATTTGGTTGATCGACCTCATTATTTATCATCATTTTAGACAAAGTTTCTAATGCTAGCTCCTCCTTTGCACTACTCGGTTTATAAAGATCCTCAACATCAATGTTTGCATTTATAAAATGCAAAGTTATACCTGAAGATAACATTAAATGAAATTGTGTGTTTGTCAATAAATTTGGCTGATAGCTGTAATAAAAGCTATGTTCATTAACTTTAACCGTCACCACATGTGATGAATCACCATATAACTTTTGTAATTTTTGTATTGTGATTTTAGAGTTGTCTTCAAACAACTTTTCTTTCACATAACCTGTAAAATGAATCCTCTGTGGTTCCCCGAGTTGGTATCCGGTGATTTTCTTATGTATCTTTGGTTCTAAAAACACTTCTTCATCACTCCCTGCCTCCCCTTGGATACTCTCATCATCTTTTTTGTGAAAATCCTCTGTTCTATCTGTTAGCAGAGAACCATTGCCTTTAGACTTAGTACTCTTTATCGATCTTTTTGTGTCTTGTGCCTTCTTTAACTTTTGATACTTTAATGACCGATGTGAAAAGAATTCTGAATCAGGTAACAAATATATTGATGGAATTCCCAGGTTGTGTATTGTTAGACTGGTGATCTTTGTGTCAACAGTTTGTACTGGTAAAGTTTTAATGTGGTTTTCAAACCATGGATATTCCTCTTCAATAATATATTCCACAAAATCTCTGGGAGGGACTTTGGTTGTCAACTTGCCGATCCAAGAGTCTTCTGACGGAACTTCACATAAAAAGTCATGGAATACTATTACAAGTTGATCAGTAAAAGGAGAATATCTTGTCTCAAATTTGCTGAATGTGGTAAAATCCTTATGTATATTCTGAAGCATAATATCAGAAGGCATTTCTTCAACGTAGAAATTATTTTTTCCTATTATTTCACCAGTCAAACTGTAAGAGGACACATTGTTTGAAGGGTTCAAATATTCACTTGACCGTACAGAATCTTGGGAAGGTTCTGGTACAATTTTATGTATGCTATCGTTAATTGAATTAGATCTTGTATTCTCTTTAGAAAAAACTCTATTTACATAGTAGCTTGAATGTTTAGGACAACAATCTTTTCCCATCAAAAGAGAATCAAGGATAGAATTCAATATTATGACATATATGTAGTAATACAAACTTTCATCATCATTTTCCTTCTCCAACTGAACAATTGCATTACACAACCTGATAAAATTACAGTCACTGTCTCGCTGAACAAAATACCTCGTCCAGAAGTCTTTCCAAGCACTTTGAAGAACTCTTCTAGTCTGGTTTTTCACTAAACATTCAATATCTTTATCTAAGTGGATTGTTTTAATACTAACATAATCAGAGTAAGTCAAAATCTCTTTTATAGGAGAATTATTCCGGAGTTGATTGTCATCAGTGTTACTAGATTGGGCATTTTGCTCCTGAAATAAATCGTACTCTCTGTTTAATCTCTGAAGATGTTTTGATATATCCAAATCATTAGATTCATCTGGAAGATTCTCCACTTGTACTCCACTCTCATTGGATGCACAAACCTCTACGCTACATACTTGAGTCAACATAGCGTCCAATATACAAGGGATAGTGAGAATCTCATGAGGTATGTTGTCTAAGATAGAGTTGTAAACTTCCATTCTGGGTGGCTCAAGTATACAGTCATCAGAAACATCTACACAGTCCAGCACATTCATGTAAGACTTGTGGAGCTCAAAGTTCTCAAAAATGTCATACAAGAAATGTGAAACCTCTTTGTATATTTCTTCTTCAACTTTGTTACAAGACTGAGACTGATTGGGCACCAAACGAAGAAACATTATATTTTTGAACAATAATGATGTAGGAAGATTGTCTTTTAAAGAATCCATTTCTTTCCAGAATTCTAAAATTTTGATCCTTTGCTTTTCCCGAAGAGTCTGATTCCTTAATGAAATGTGCATTTTCCTACCCAAATCCAACAGAGAACTGTTCATTGAAGATGTCAAATTGTCTGAAGCTTTTGTAACACCCATATCAAGCTCAACTATGGCGTCCAACGGCACATTTAATTTAAGAAGCTCTATTGGTAAGAATGGATCGTAAAATGTAGTTATTGCAACATATAGTTGCGGTCCGTTGACTGGGGCGTCGTCTATCCACAACATATCCATCCATTCTTCTCCTCTTTTCCTCAGGTTGGTGAATGTTTTGAGTTTAGGTTTGCCCATCCCACTCTTTCCTGAAACTGCACTATTTTTCCCGGTTTTAGCAGATTTTCCTGAAGCACTTTTCATGTTTGTAGCAGGCCATAAACTTCTATGATAATCTTCCAGTGACTTGGTTTTGTTAACTATATTGTTCCTGATGTTTTTATTTAGTGATTTGTACTTCAGAATTATATATTTAAGCAAGTGTGCTAGCAAAGAAGTTGGTATGGCGTTCTCAAAGTCTGGACCAACTTCAGAGTATATTTCTTTACACAGATGATCATATGAGTTCGCTGGGTTACTTTGCTGTTTTAAAATACTTTTCATTACAAATTCTTTTACGTCCAACAGAGAGATTGTCTTCACGGCCAGTCTGTCACCCTTAGCTGCTATTTCATTGAACAGATTAATGTAAGTTGAAGCGTCTGCACAGGTTTCTGCAATCATTACAACGCTGCATGTCCAGTCATCATCATTAACTTCTTGATTGGCAAGTTCATCTATCCATGGATTTGGACCCGAGAAAAGTTGTTTTTCACTTTTATTTTTCCTTTTGCTTTTTGCAGTTGCTTTGGAAGTTTTTGTATTTTTTGTTGTAGTTGATGCCATGGTTTTTATAACGTTGTTTTATTATGTTTTGTACATTATTCAAAGCGATTAAATTTATTTATAACCTAGGTGGTAATCTGTTTACTTTAAGTTAGTTTGATGTTTACTACAACATAGTTAAAACTATCATATGATCAACTATATTTAGTGCTTCAAAAATCATACTATAAACACAGGTTTTGGGAAATATTTTTACCAAACCTTTCTATTAAGGTTGTGGGATGGTATACAGTATAAACAGTTAAGATTATATGGAACCTCATTGGGAGATAACAAATTGTCATGTTTCTAATGGCTAAGAAAATAAGGAGACCTGAAGTAGTGTTCTCCATTATAATAAAATTAATTGGATATATTACATCCCTAATTGTTAAATAATTATATAGGGTGAATATTCATAAACGTTTTGTGTTTAACTATAGAGAGGATAACCAATATTCAATAATGATATATATGCAATATAGTAAATATGTTTATCAATAAAGTAAAATGCTACATAAACTAATTTTTAACATTATTATTAAAAAAAATGTATCTGGGGACCAAGTCATGGCTCCTTGTAGTTTATTTCCATTTTAAAAGCAATATAAAGGTAACTCACGTTTTATTTACAACTAATTTTGGCTTTTATTATTTAACTTCCATTGTGATTTCAATTTATTACCATGGGATTTTAACCTGGAAATATAAAACACATAAATTTATTTATTTTACAGTCGATGGTTAAAATCACTTGTTAATAATAGCATTATTTATAGCATATACTTGCATAAACATTGTTTTGATAGTTTGTTTAAATTAAGAAAGCTGATTGAAAGTTTTTGTTAAAATTTTAATTTACTTAAAATAAGTATAGCCCAATAATAATAAAAATGTATTTCATTGTTAAAACGAAAGTTTGCTAAAAAATGCTTCAGTACTTCAGGGAGAGTTTTGGTAGAAGAGAGCCAAGTAAAATAAACAGTATTTGGTTGGAACTATTTTCACGTAAGTAATCAATCATCAATCTTCAGTGGAATATTTGGTACTTTCCTGTTAAAGGGAACATTCATTATTATCAATAATTTTTTTCGATATATCGATATTAAGAAAAATTGAAACATATCAGCTGACAACTACGATAAATTTTGTTCAGTATCAACAAACAATAATAAAATGAAACTGTTCTAAAAAAATAACCTAACATAACTAACCAAACTTGCTGTATGTAACATTTAAACATTCCGTGTTTAACTTGCCTTTTCTGTTATCAAACGGAATTTTTAAATGGTACAGCAAGTTTGGTTGGTTATGTTAGGTTAGCTTAACTTATAACAGCTTAATTCCTTAATCCATATAATAGACTATTTTAGCCTAAACAAGATCAGTTGTCAATTTGTAATGGATCGGAAAAAATATCGATATATCGAAAAAAAATCATCGATAGTAATGAATGTTCCCTTTAACAGGAAAGTACCGAATATTTTCTGAATAGTAACAACTGATGTTTTCCCTTTGTACTGTATTTTGTAATTTTCTATTAGACTATGGATGGCTTTTTATAAAAACATGTTACATTCTTTTGTTTCCTTTTAGGGAATTTCCATATAGGGAAGTATCTATTACCGTAGGTGGCACGGTAAGACCTGGGGCCGGGACCGATATACTTTTTCATTTTGATGTCCGTAGAGGCCAAAACACTAATTTTTAAATCTGTTATATGTATATATACAAAATTTTATATTTATGTATATATATATACATGCACCTGAGTGAACGTGATAACCTGAGTAATTTTTGCCCAATTTTGATGAAATTTGGTTTAAAGGTGTGAGGTGGGATAAACTAGAATGAGTTCGGGAACCAGCATGATCGTACCATGGGAACAGAATTTTACAGGGGGTTTTATGAGGTAAACATTGGGTTTTCTCAATTTTGACCCTCAAAACACAAAATTTCCCAATTTTTCTCTAGACCATTTTTAAAAGGCTTAAAAAACAAATAATTTAGTATGCCAAATTGTTTTTGTACGGTTATAAGTTACAGAGGAAACTAAAAAAATGCAAATTTCAAATTTCCATGGTATTCTTACGGATAATATTATTAAATGTTGTAGTTGGCTTGTTTACGCATATATTTTTATCAAACTTGGCGGATTTATTTATTTCATACTAAGCTATTGATATTTTAATAAAAAACACACTTTATTAGTTTCCCTGTAGCAGCTAACATCGGTACTCGTTAAACATACATAATAGATTAATTGAAAATCAATCCATGCAAATGGAAATTCACTTAGTCTGCAGGTTTGCTGTGGCAAGGGTATTTCCTTGTTACTTTGTTCAACCAACATGGTAACTTGGCAACCCATAAGGCCAATTTTAAGGATTTTTCATTTAATTTTTTATGTAATTAGATTATTGTTGGCAGTTTTAACTGCAGTAAACACGTTTTTAGGCCAGAAATAAAGGATTGACAAAAATTTGAAGGAAATCGTCGAGGCCGTTTACAAGATCTTTATGCAAGCATACATACAAGCAAACTTTGCTTATACATTACACGATTATGACATAAGACTTGTTTATTTCCAGTAGACATATTACAAACGTATTAGAAGAGTCAAACATTTTCATGCAGAACAGTTGTCAAATTGAGAAGTATGTTACAAAGTATACTTTTAAGTCTACGAAGAAAAAAATTGCATTTTAAGTTATTAATAGGTCTAAAACTAATATGACAGAGTTTATTGCTATCGAGAAGTAAAAACAACCATTTAAAAGTTAGCAAAACATTACAAAATTAGACAGGTTGTACAACAAGGCATTAGGTGAAGGCATAATAGTTAGACAATTACAACTAAAAACATAACTTTGACGAAGGAATGTCTAAAAAGTCTTTGTGTTGGTACAAAATTATAGGACAGAACACGTTTAGTTTGTTACAAAACTATTTTTTAAACACATTGTAGGTGGTTCGTCTACAAATAAAATCGTTTTCTGCAGAGTGATATCCGTAGAAATGTGCATCCCAATCGTATAAACTTTACACCGAAATCAAAGGATGAAAGGCTAAAACGGCGCAGGTATGCAAAACGAATACAGCGTTTGTTTTGCCTGTGAGTTACGGCAGGAGCTTTCTCCTCCAACCAGTACTGTAATATAAAAATATCGCTGACTTAAAATGTCGTTATGTTAAATATCAGCTCCTCTACAATATAGTTAGTAAATACCCCCACCGCAGCAAACCTGCCGACTAAGCGAATTTCCATTTGTCGGAAGTGATATTCTATTAAATCTATTTAAATAACATTAGGTTTAACGAGTACCTAGGTTTGCTGCTACAAGGAAACTAATTTTTTTAGCAAAATAGTATTAGCTTAGTATAAAATAAATAAAATTTCCAAGTTTAATCGAAATATATCCATTAACAAGCAAACTACAGCACTTTACAATATTCTCCATAAGAATAACATGGGAAATTTAAATTTACAATTTTTTAAATTTTCTCCGTTACCAATTACTGTACAAAAAAACTTTTGTATACTAAATTATTTGTTTTTTTATGCTCTTTTAAAAGGTCTAGAGAGAAATTGGGAAATTTTGTGTTTTGAGGGTCAAAAATGAGAAAAACCAATTTTTACCCCATAAAACCCACCGGGAAACCCCGTTCCCATGGTCCGATCATGCTGGTCCGCGAACTCATTCAAGTTTATCCCGCCTTACACCTTTAAACTGAATTTTATAAAAATCGGACAAAAATAACTCAAGTTATCGTGTTCACGGACACATATATATATAAAGCTATATATATACAGGGTGTCCCGGAACTCTCTACCAATATTTTAGGGCATTGCTCTTGGGTAAGAAACATAAATAAATATCATATTTAAACTGTCCGGAAGTGCTTAGTTACTCACACAGCCGCCATTTTGTTTTTTTCAGTTATTAATTTTTTTCTAGAGAATGGTTAAACATACGAAATGGAAACTTTGCACAAACATTAATTATGACCACTAGACAAAGCTACCAAAAAATTATCACGATTTTTCAAATTCATAAAACAAAATGGCGGCCATTTAAAATTTTTGTAAAATCAATGGTTTTTGAGTTATTTAAGAAAGAAAATTTTATATGGCCGCCATTTTGTTTTATTAATTTGAAAATCTTTATAATTTTTTTGTAGCGTTGTCTAGTTGTCATAAATGTTTGTGCAAAGTTTCCATTTCGTATGTTAATATCTGGTTATCTCTGGTTTCCCAGCAATGGGTAAGGCCTCGATCGGGCAGCGGTGTAAATGGGAGGTTGGGGTTCCCCCCGTCAGCGTGCTGATGGTCCCCTTCCTCCTGGCTATCGATGGCGGGTTCTGCCTGTCAGGGATTAGATAGGTCCCGAGTGTTGCTTGCACTAAATGCGTCGGGGCGCTCTACCATGGACCTCTAGGTCCCGACCTAGTGGAACCCAGGTGGAGTGACGCTTAAACAAGCAGCCGGAATCCCTGGTTAGGATTGAGGGGCAACCCTCTTTCCGAAGGGTCTGCTTCGGCAGCCGGCGAGCCTGATGACCTTAAGTCATCCGCCCATGATGTGCTAAAGGTTGATGCGTAAGCTTCGGCCTACATCATGGGGCCCGGGTATGTCCTAAAGGATAGGTACCGGGTATGCAGTCAGGGGGCTTCGGCTCTCATGACAACAAATGTAAATGTAAATGTAAATGTAATTTCGTATGTTAAACCATTCTTTAGAAAAAAATTAATAACTAAAAAAAAAATGGCGGCTGTGTGAGTAACTAAGGACTTCCGGACAATTTAAATATGATATATAGGTACGTTTCTTACCCAGGATCAATGCCCTAAAATATTGGTAGAGAGTTCCGGGACACCCTGTATAATATATATCATATATATTATATATATATATATATATATACATATATAAAAATTTGAACAAATGGTGTTTTTGGCCTCTGTGGGCATCAAAATGAAAAAGTAAATCGGTCCCGGGCCTAGGTCTTACCATGCCACCTTCGGTAATAGCTACTTCCCTATAGGGAAATTCGCTAAAACAGAGCCTTTGTATAAATATTAGTAAATATTAGTAATTAGCTAGTCAGTTGAAACCTTCTTATAATCAAAACAGCAGTTGGCATATTTAGTGTGCATTTTTCAAGATATGCAGGCAAAACTCCGTATACAGCACTGATTAAGGGTCTGTTTCCCGGTTATCAAAACTCAAAAACAATTTGACACACACGCACAGAATCTCCGGTTAGTGACCCGAATGATGCATAGAAATTCAATTAATTTACAGTTAAACATTGCGTTATTGCACTTGCGATTTTTAAAATCCTTTGTAAGGCACAACGTTTTTAATTTCACTTGGTTTTGGATTTTCTTTAAATGGTTGCAGTATTTGTAAACAACCATTTAATGTAAACATATCCAGTGACAGCTAGAACAAATAATCTTTATCCAAACAGTTGTTCGTTACTCCATAGATGTCGTACTCCAATCAGATGAGTATTTCATAAATAACGTATGTGGTAAACATAAAGATAGAACTTGACAAAAATTGGGGTTTTGAACGGTCGTTATTATATATCAAAAGTAGTGATATCATATTTTAATGGCTAAAGACACTCTCGCCAAACCAGTGGATAAAAATAAACTATTTTAATTCCGATCGATGCTTTTCAGGAGAAGGCCGCACCGAATTTTTGTAAAATGCCTTCTGGGCCGTGACAGACAGACAGAAATTGAAGTAAGACTTGTTTCGTTTTAATGTATTAAACGTAAAAATAACAAAAAACATTCTGAGCAACGTACAGACAAAATTCCAATTTTATTTATATAGATGGATATAAAATCACGTAAAATGTGGGTAATAAAATAGTTTGGTAATTTATAATTTAGAAAACCAATATTTATTAGAAAAATAGAAAAAATAAAATAGATAAATGAAAAATATATGATAACGGAACAATAAAACAAACAAAAAATAAAACAACTAATGATTGGCCCCTTTATTAGCCTATCCATCCCGTCTCCCTTGAACCATAGCAGAATATGCTTACAGTATACTCCGAAAGGCCCGAAGGGGTTTTGAGATAAGAATATGAATATTTTTAATCGGGAATGTGAGCAATCATCATAGCAAATTACAACCCTGTCGGTTTAGTATTTTTCGTGTTTACTTGTCACATCCATCCAGATATACATCCAATTTTTCTCAATTATATTAGTAGGAATAGGATCCAATTTGGAACAATTAGCAACAAAAAGCTGTGCAAAATGAGTTTCAAACTCAGTTTATAAAAACACTATCAGTAAAAATGGTGTTACCGTTGAGAGAATAAATAAAATAAAATAAAATAAAGTACTTCCATTATAAAATGACTGGATCTTTGACGGCCTGTGGGGCAGAGCAGGGGCAATTTTTGACACTTCTGATATTTTCCCCACCATCCTTGAACCTTTAACCTTAAAATGAATCCTCAAAAGCCGTGCTACCTTTTTCCTACAAAATTTATGTTTTTTTCTGTTCCCTATTTGAAGTTACCTGAAAACGATGATTTTGCTGGCGATTTAGAGAACTAAAAACGGCTGCTTTCCGGACATGATGATGAAAAAGCATATCTAAACCTCCATAACATATGGTTATAGGTGTAGCAGATGGTTGGAAAGCTTATAAATGGCGCAGT
Organism: Macrosteles quadrilineatus; assembly: GCF_028750875.1. Classification (NCBI taxonomy): domain Eukaryota; kingdom Metazoa; phylum Arthropoda; class Insecta; order Hemiptera; family Cicadellidae; genus Macrosteles; species Macrosteles quadrilineatus. Next base: position 90,961,060 of record NW_026542596.1, read on the forward strand.
TTTTAACATATTTTGCTACCTTCTTGTATACAGAGTGTAGAAAATGCAATAGATTGAATGTTTTTCAAAAGTTTTGTAAAATACCTTCATTTTAATCTTTTGAACTATTTACAAAAGAGTTTTTACTATTAACCCTCCATCATTTTCAATTATTCTTATTCAAAATTTAATTTAGATCACAGAAATGGCATCATCTACTCAAAGCAGTTTGTAGGTATTTGAGAAATTGCTGTATTGTATTTAAAACATCGTTATTTAAAAAGAAATTAAAATAAATTTTTGGGAAGTCCATTTTTAGACTTGGAACCTCTTAAATGCATCATCACACTTTCTACTTAAAAAAATGTTTTTCACTGATGACCCGCCACCCTGAATAGTAAAATATGTTTCTCTCAATTTCGTTTGATTGTATAGTTTAGCAATGTAATGGTATTTATATTGATAAATTGGTTCATAAAGAAATGAGATATTTAAGTTTTTGTGACCCATGTCAATGAGTTTTATGACTTTTCTATGTTTTCCCATTTTTGCACTGGTGACATTTTAGATCCGTTCGACGCAATTGAAAACAATGCTTTTCATATGCACAAAACTAAAGAAAACAGACCTTATAAGGTATGGTGAAAACTATTCTTTAAATTCTCTCAAAGCAGGCAAGTGATATTACCAAGCAAAAATAAATCAATACAAAAGATATGTAATGTCCACATCTTTACTATGAAACTTGTTATAGATGTTGATGTTCTGAGACAAACTGATAAGTTCAATTGATGAAATAGTTGTATTAGCCTATATCTATAAACATTGTTTTAATTTATTGCTTTATTAAAATCCATGAAACCTGATCGCTCTGCTCAACTGGCTTTCACTGCTATGAAAGCAGTCCTAGTCACCTTACATTTATTATTACAATAAATCAAAATAAAATCAAACTTTATTAAAACGTTTATGGACCACCCGGCGCACTAAAGATTAACAAATAAGAGAACGTAGGAACACGGAAAGGCCCAGGACCGATTTACTTGTTTATTTATCTGTTCGTGATATTCTAATATCCGTGTGTTAAGGTTATGGTGCATGATATATTAGATCAGAAGACATTCAATGATATGGGAATGCTTTAAACTTTTTTTACGCAATGAACTAAAAAGACGCATCGAATAAACTTATACTTCGTGCTATTGCCAATAGCAGATTGCAGTACCCAAAAATATCCTACGAATTATTTTGGTTATTTTCATTAATTTTAATAATAATATTAAAACAGATACAGATGTTTACGTCAGTCAGATTAAAAGTAGGCCTATTTTAGTATACAACGAAATCACAGTTAAATCCTAGTGGCTAAGAACATTAATTCAAATTACAACAGTTTTATAATGAATCGTGATTCTAAGACATCGGTAATTTAAGAAACTTTAACCCTGTGTTAAATACCACAAGTGCTATCATTAACTTTTCGTTTCTTTAAATTTCTTTAGACAAGTTTTAAACGTCTACATTTTTATCTTCTGTGTCTTCGCCCTTAAGTAAACTATAGCTAAACCAACACACAATTAAAACTTCATAAAATATATAGTTTTCAGCTCTGCAATGAAGTTTTTCACAAATTCTACATAAAACAAAAGTGCAGGAAGGCAAATGAAATAAATAGCTTGTAAAGACTCACCATGTAAGGCCGGACTTGGCGTTGGCCATGAAACTCGCGTAAAGCGCACACATCACTACCGGTCTGTACATTTTCATTCACAACTCACTACTACGATACTACGAGAGACGGATGAATGAACTGATGAATGGACCATCGTACTACGGGGTTGTCATCCCTCCCCCTCCACCGACACTCTTAGCGCCAGCCAATCAGAGGCCTCAGAACATGGTGATTCACAAGGGATGATAACGTAGAGGGGTGGAAACAAGGTTGTAATATCACTTAACCAAGCAAAAAATTAAATTTTTTTAAGGTGAACATAATTTTAACAAACTTTAGGAGGGATGGAGATAATTGTTAGAAGTATATAGGATATAAGTAGAAATGCTAAAGGCACTTAAAGTAAAGTTTTTCCGCTTATTTGTACGAAAATATTAGGCCTACGCAATCAAATTATAATTTTGGTTTAGGTGTGTTGAATTGTGTAATTCACAAAATTTAATAATGATAATATTGAAATTTATTCTAATCTTTTAATTTAAATATCTTATTGCTTCCTCCTAAGTACCACCTAGCTTTTTTACAAATATCATATTCGTGTAACTAGCCTACGTCAATAATTGAAAACGTTTTAATAGTCTGAAAAATGTTTTTGTTATTTGTTGGAGATTGTTCGTTTGTTGAAGACGATTCCACTTAATTTTGCTTAAAGGTTTTTCTGGACAAAATATATACAGTATATATTTATCTATAAACTTTAAACAAGATATATTTCCTCTGTAACATCCCTTTCACCCGTCCTACTTCACTGATTTTTACAATTTTGATGTCATTTTATAGCCATTTTATCTAGCGGAGGGACAAGGGGTAGCTAAATACCCCCGCCGCAGCAAACCTGCCGTCTAAGTGAATTTCGATTTGCCTGAAATGATTTTCCATTAATCTATTTAAATAAATTAGGTTTAACGAGTACCTAGTTTTGCTGCAACAAGGAAACTAATAAAGTGTGTTTTTAAGTAAAATAATTATAACTAAGTTAAAAATCTATAAATTTGCCAAGTTTTATTAAAATATATATATATAAGCAAGCAAACTACAACGTTTTGCAATATTCTCCATAAGAATAACATGGGAATTTTATATTAACAATTTTTGGACCTTTCTCCGTAACCAATAACCGTACAAAACACTTTGATGTACTGAATTATTTTTTAAGCTCATTAAGAAGGTAAAGAGAGAAGTTGGGGAATTTTATGTTTTGAGGGTCAAAATGAGAAAACATATTTTAACTCATAAAACCCCATTCCCATGGTCCGATCATGCTGGTTCGCGAACTCATTCAAGTTTATCCCGCCTTATACACCTTCAAAACCAAATTTCATAAAAATCGGACAACATTTACTCAAGTTATCTTGTTCACGGAAATCTATATATATGTGTGTATATGTACAACATATATACAAATTTAAACGAATTGTGTTTTTGGCCTCTGGGGACAACCAAATAAAAAAAGTAAATCTGTCCCGCGCGTAGGTCTTACCGTGCTACCTACGGTAATAGCTACTTCCGTATATGGAAATTTACTAAGTCATTTAGTTTAGGGCTTCGCCCCCCCCCCCTTAGCCTTTGGTTGATTTCTAGAGTTCACATTCAAAGATCCATTGATGCTGGCCGACTTTCTTTATAACGGGGTCAGCTGTGAAATGTAATCAGCTGATCGTTCGGTTGAATGTTTAACCACAGATAGGTTGTAAACAAGAGACAAAACAGTTTGAAACAGGCTTCTTTTATTGATGACCGTGTCTTTGTTGAGGTAGGTATATCACTGTTTAAGCTGTAGATTTACAGTATAATCAAGTTTGCAAATTAGTACCCTGATTTTATTCACCCAATACTGTTCAACAAAACATTATCTTTGAAAAGAAAGAATGGCTGCACTTTACTTTAGGTCCTACACTCATTCGAATGAAAATATTGATTATTCGTAGTCAATTGTTTCCTTCGATATATCTTTTGGTTAGTTAGGTTAGATTAACCTTACCTAACTAACCAAACGATATATCGAATAATCGATATATCGATCGACATTTTCATTCGAAAGATCGCAGGACCTTAAGTAAAGTGCAGCCAAGATAACATTGGTTTTAGACGTTTGTCACTAACAAAATAGTGTCATTCCTCAGTAAACGGCTTTTTGTTTATAGTTATATATGAAAAAATATCCCCCTATTTTTAGAGTTAAAAATTATAAAGGGAAACGATTGATAATATTAGCTTAGTAAATAGTTAAATTTGCTTAATGAATGGTGCAGTTTCAAAAGAAATATGCCGTGTTCCATATCACAGTCCAAAAGTGTATTTTTGATTCTAAATAAGTTTGTCCTTGATTCGAAAAGAGACATTGCGCCCTAGTGATGAGGGACACTTCAAATTGTTTAATATTTTATAATATCTTTAGTTAAAATTTGTCATAATGTTCGGAAATTGTACTTCAAATTTACAAACGTGAGTTTGTAAAACAAAACTTAACAATACATATTTAACCATATCTTAATCCAAGATAGTTATTAATTTGCAATCGGTTCCAGCTATTTCGTAACGTTAAGGCCTACATTTCTTGGAAGCTGCTACAATAGTACGAACTAGAATTCTTGCGTACGAGGTTTTAATGAGGCACATCCTCTGACGGATTTATTTCTAAGAAAGGCTCATAAAGCCACTGATTAGACGTTTGCACATCTAAATTCACTTGGAATATAACCTTGATAATATTGTCCACCGAAAGATTTGGTCTCTTATATAATCTCTTTCTACTTCTGTAATATGAATTTTTTTGTAATAATTGTGTTTATTATTGCGAGATCATCTATAATCTATGATTTTCAATACATTTTATTAATTTATTTATTTCATCCTATACTATTGACGTATAGTCAAAAAACACTTTTTACCTTCCCCGTAGCAGCAAACCTAAGCACTCGTTAAATATAATGTTATTTAAATAGGGAATAAATATGTCTTATTTATGGAAATATTTTAGTAAAAATGTAATCAGACAAGTTGAAATTCGCTTAGTCTGCAGGTTTACTGCGGCGGGGGTATTATTATTTAACTTCCATTTTGATTTTTTCAATTTATTACTATGGGAATTTAACCTGGAAATATAAAACACATTAATTTATTTATTTTACAGTCGATGGTTAAAATCACTCGTTTATAATAGCATTATATTAATAGCATATACTTGCATAAACATTGTCTTGACAGTTTGTTTAAATTAAGAAAGCTGATTGAAAGTTTTTTTAAAAATTCTAATTTATTTAAAACAAATATAGCCCAATAATCTTCTTCTATATCTTCTATACATTATATAAAAATCTAATGGTGTCTGTCTGTATGTGTATTACTAATAGGTGCAAAAACTACTGAACCAACTGGGCTTAAATTTTACAAAAATATAGTTACCATACCAAGGACCATTATAGGACTATTCACACTTCGATACTGACCGTGGGCTTTGCCCCTTTGGCTTTAAAAGTTCTGAGGTGAGGATTTTAAAAGTAAATATTGATTGGTCTCCATGGCTGCAATGAGAATACTCACAATGTTTACATTTGCTTTGACATTTCAATGTAAACAAGAAGAACTGCCAAATTGCATATTTCACATTTTAAGACAGCTGATCCAATGAAATTTAATATAATATTTCATACAATTATGTGGTTGGTTGATTTAATCTAAAAATTTATCAAAGATCATTTATTCAAAAACTATGTCAATGATTATAGATATAAAATATTCTAAAAGCATTGCTGCATCAACTCAGGCTCTAATTTCGATTTTTAAGGTGTTTTAAGTGTTATGAAAATAATGTTATTGATATATTTTCATGGAAACAGTAAGAAAATTACAATGCATAGATGTTTTATATGAATTTGGAGTTTACTTAAATAAATTTGAACTGCTTAACATGTGTTAGATTAACTTAACATAACTTTCACATCACATTGTTTTTTTTTTATATGTATATTTAGGTATATTTAGTTATTGTGTTTTGCTAAACCTATGCTTAAATTTAACTAAAGAATATCATCAATAACTAAATTGTATATCGTTGATTTAAATACTCTTATTTACTTTATTTACTTTATTTGATAAATTTATTATTTGTGTTTTGTCACATCACTGATTAAATTAAACCAAGGAAAATATAATAAAACTAAGCAGTACACAGTGTTCTTTTGTTTCTAAAATCAATGAAATATCTGTTACTATGTTTACTTAATGGTAAGTGTGAAAATGTAAAGGCAATAGAGGATTGAACTGATTAAAAGAACTGGTTTGATATTATTAGGTTGTTTGTTAATATTTTTGTAGAGTAGAATCAGAGATGCAATGAAGCATATACTGTATTTGCTATTACATTTTTTTTTGTCCTTGGTCCTTGATGCTTTGATAATCATATGTATTAGTTTTGTCTGCTGTCATTAATGCTAAATTATTTGTTTAACATTTTTTATAGTACAGATATAGTCTCTTTAATATTTCAAAAGACTATTGATAAAGCACAACAATATTTCTAAAGATTATAACAGCTGACTTAGTTTTACTAATGATTTATTGTGAGTGAAGAAACTGAAGATGGAAGGATTTGTGATTTATGAAAAAGAGTGAAATTTAAAAAAAATTTCATTTAAATTTAAAAATTAGTATTTTTGCAACTTCAAAATTGAAATTTAAAATGTCAAAAATAAAGAAAAAAGATATGTAACTAAGGGAGATGAAGGTAAATCATGTATGTGAAAGTTTTATTCGAAGATTTGGTCAGTTTTTCTCATATCAGCCTCCACAAGATTTAAAATTAATCAAACCCAAAATGGTGGTATCCACTACTTACCAGATTTAAAAGTCATAACTTAATCGTTTCTATTAAGGCCATAAAAGTTGAATTTTGTTTCTAAAAGCGTTGGTGGATGTGCAACTATATTATATGCAACAGATGTAAAGATAAAAATGTTTCTATTTTGTGTCCTCTTCCCGTTGCAAAGCACGGGTACAACAGCTAGTAATAAAAATGTATTTCATTGTTAAAACCAAAGTTTGCTAAAAAATGCTTCAGTACTTCAGGGAGAGTTTTGGTAGAAGAGAGCCAAGTAAAATAAACAGTATTTGATTGGAACCATTTTCACCTATATCAAGTAATCAATTATCAATTTGCAGTGGAATATTTTCTGTATAGTTACAACTGATGTTTTTCCCTTTGTACTATATTTTGTAATTTTCTAGTAGGCTTTTTATAAAAAACATGTTACATTCTTTTGTTTACTTTTAGGGAATTTCCATATAGGGAAGTATCTATTACCGTAGGTGGCACGGCAAGACCTGGGGCCGGGACCGATATACTTTTTCATTTTGATGTCCGTAGAGGCCAAAACACTATTTTTTAAATCTGTTATATATGTATATATAAAAAATTTATATTTATGTATATATATACGTCCGTGAATGTGATAACCTGAGTAATTTTTGCCAAATTTTGATGAAATTTGGTTTGAAGGTGTAAGGTGGGATAAACTAGAATGAGTTCGGGAACCAGCATGATCGGACAATGGGAACATAATTTTACAGGGGGTTTTATGAGGTAAAAATTGGGTTTTCTCAATTTTGACCCTCAAAACACAAAATTTCCCAACTTTTCATTACTATATTTTTGTACGGTTATTAGTTACGGAGGAAATTAAAAAAAATGCAAATTTCAAATTTCCATGGTATTTTTATGGAGAATATTATAAAATGTTGTAGTTGGCTTGTTTATGGATATATTTTTATCAAACTTGGCGGATTTATTTAATTCATACTAAGCTATTGGTATTTTAATAAAAAACACACTTTATTAGTTTCCCTGTAGCAGCTAACCTAGGCACTCGTTAAACGTACATGTTAATTTAATGGATTAATTGAAAATCGATCCAGGCAAATGGAAATTCACTTAGTCTGCAGGTTTGCTGTGGCAAGGGTATTTCCTTGTTACTTTGTTCAACCAACATGGTAACTTGGCAACCCATAAGGCCAATTTTAAGGATTTTTCGTTTAATTTTTTTACGTAATTAGATTGTTGGCAGTTTTAACTGCAGTAAACACGTTTTTAGGCCAGAAATAAAGGATTTACAAAATTTGAAGGAAATCGTCAAGGCCGTTTACGCGGTCTTTATGCAAGCATACATACAAGCAAACTTTGCTCATACATTACAAGATTATGACATAAGACATGTTTATTTCCAGTAGACATATTACAAAATAGAAGAGTCAAACAATTTCATACAGAACAGGTGTCAAATTGAGAAGTATGTTACAAAGTATACTTTTAAGTCTACGAAGAAAAAAATTCATTTTAAGTTATTTTAGGTCCAAAATTAATATGACAGTTTATAGCTATCGAGAAGTAAAAACAAACATTTAAAAGTTAGCAAAACATTACAAAATTAGACAGGTTGTGCAACAAGGCATTAGGTGAAGGCATAATAGTTAGAAAATGACAACTAAAAACATAACTTTGACGAATGAATGTCTAAAAAGTCTTTGTGTTGGTAGAAAATTATAGGATATAACACGTTTAGTTTGTTACAAAACTATTTTTAAACACATAGGTGACACTTTTAGGTAGGTGGTCCGTCTACAAATAAAATCGTTTTCTGCAGAGTGATATCCATAGAAATGTGTGTCAGAACCGTATTTTAAACGTTACACCGAAATCAAAGGATGAAAGGCTAAAACGGCGCGGATATGCAAAACGAATACAGCGTTTGTTTTGCCTGTGAGTTACGGCAGGAGCTTTCTCATCAAACCAGTAATATAAATATATCGGTGAGTGGTGACTTAAAATGTCGCGTTATGTTAAATATCAGCTCGTCTACAATATAGTTGGTAAAAACAGAGCCTTTGTAAAAATATTACTAACTAGCTGTGTACCCGTTCTATGCACGGGGATCTTGCAGTCCTTCTTCTTTAGATATGCAGGCAAAACTCCGTATACAGCACTGATTCAGGGTCTGTTTCCCGGTTATCAAAACTCAAGTACAATTTGACACACACACACAGAATCTCCGGTTAGTGACCCGAATGATGCATAGAAATTCAATCAATTTACAGTTAAACATTGCATTATTGCACTTGCGATTTTTAAAATCCATTGTAAGGCACAACGTTTTAATTTCACTTGGTTTTGGATTTTCTTTAAATGGTTGCAGTATTTGTAAAAAACCATTTAATGTAAACATATCCAGTGACAGCTAGAACAAATAATCTTTATCCAAACAGCTGTTCGTTACTCCATAGATGTCGTACTCCAAACAGATGAGTATTTCATAAATAACGTTTGTGGTAAACATAAAGAGAGAACTTGACAAAAATCACTAAAAATTTGGGTTTTGAACTTTCGTTATTATATTTCAAAATTAGTGATATCATATTTTAATGGCTAAAGACACTCTCGCCGAACCAGTGAATAAAAATAAAACTATAGTTCGGCCGCTTAGAAAACGACTTGCGCGCTAATGCTAAACCAATGCTGGAGGAGGTCGCTTTCTAAGCGGCCGAACTATATTTGAATTCCGATCAATGCTCTTGCCCTTGTTTTTCAGGAGAAGGCCGCACCGAATTTTTGTAAAATGCCCTCTGGGCCGTGGCAGACAGACAGGCAGAAATTTAAATAAGACTTGTTTCGTTTTAATGTATTAAACTTAAAAATAACAAAAAAATTCTGAGCAATGTACAGACAAAATTCCAATTTCATTTATATAGATAGATATAAAATCACGTAAAATGTGGGTAATAAAATAGTTTGGTAATTTATAATTTAAAAAACCAATATTTATTAGAAAAATAGAAAAATAAAATAGCTAAATGAAAAATATATGACAACGGAACAATAAAAAATTAAAAAAAACAACTAATGATTGGCCCCTTTATTAGCCTATCCATCCCGTCTCCCTTGAACCATAGCAGAATAGGCTTACAGTGTACTCCGAAAGTCCCGAAGGGGTTTTGAGATAAGAATATGTTTATATGTTAATCGGGAATGTGAGCTATCATCATACCAATTTACAACCCTGTCGGTTTAGTATTTTTCGTGTTTACTTGTCACATCCATCCATACATCCATCCAGATATACATCCAATTTTTCTCAATTATAATATTAGTATGAATAGGATCCAATTTGGACCAACTAGCAACAAAAAGCTGTGCAAAATGAGAGTTTCAAATTCAGTTTATAGAAATACTGTAGCAGTACTTCCATTATAAAATGACTGGATCTTTGACGGCCTGTGGGGCAGAGCAGGGGTAATTTTTTACACTTCTTATATTTTCCCCACCATCCTTGAACCTTTAACCTTAAAATGAATCCCAAATCCGTGCTACCTTTTTCCTACAAAATTTATGGTTTTTTTCTGTTCCCTATTTGAAGTTACCTGAAAACAATGATTTTGCTAACGATTTAGAGAACTAAAAACGGCTGCTTTCCGGACATTATGATGAAAAAGCATATCTAAACCTCCATAACATATGGTTATAGGTGAAGCAGATGGTTGGAAAGCTTATAAATGCCGCAGTTTTTAACATATTTTGCTACCTTCTTTTATACAGAGTGTAGAAAATGCAATAGATTGAATGTTTTTCAAAATTTTTGTAAAATACCTTCATTTTAATCTTTTGAACTATTTACAAAAGAGTTTTTACTATTAATCCTCCATCATTTTCAATTATTATTATTCAAAATTTAATTTAAAACACAAAAATGGCATCATCTACTCAAAGCCGTTTGTAGGTATTTGAGAAATTGCTGTATTGTATTTGAAACATCGTTATTTCAGAAAAAATCAAAACAATTCTTTGGGAAGTCCATTTTTAGACTTGGAACCTCTTAATTGCACCATCACACTTTGTACTTAAAAAAATGTTTATCACTGATGACCCGCCACCCTGAACGAACAGTAAAATATGTTTCTCTCAATTTCGTTTGATTTTATAGTTTAGCAATGTAATGGTATTTATATTGTTATAAATTGGTTCATAAAGAAATAAGATATTTCAGTTTTTGTGATCCATGTCAATGAGTTTTATGATTTTTCTATTTTCCCCATTTTTGCACTGGTGAAATTTTAGATCGGTTCGATGCACTTGAAAACAATGCTTTTCATATGTACAAAATTGAAGAAAACAGACCTTATAAGGTATGGTGAAAACTATTCGTTAAATTCTCTCAAAGCAGGCAAGTCTTAATTCTCAAAATTATATCTATGCTAATCATATCGATCAATGCATGATTATTTCTGCCTGGATTGCCAAATCTGTCAATTGGTCGGGTTCAACCAGATGACATTAACGAGTAAAAATAAATAAGTTTTACTTATGAAACTTGTTATAGATGTTGATGTTCTGAGACAAACTGATAAGTTTAATTGGTGAAATAGTTGTATTAGCCTATATCTATAAACATTGTTTTAATTTATTGCTTTATTAAAAACCATGAAACCTCATCGCTCCGCTCAACTGGCTTTCACTGCTATGAAAGCAGTCCTAGTCACCTTAAGTGCATTTATTATTACAATAAATCAAAATAAAATCAAACTTTATTAAATAAGTTTATGAACCACCCGGCGCACTAAAGATTAACAAATAAGAGAACGTAGGTGGCACGGAAAGGCCCAGGACCGATTTACTTGTTCATTTATCTGTTCGTGATATGTTCTAATATCCGTGTGTTAAGGTTATGGTGCATGATATATTAGATCAGAAGACATTCAATGATATGGGAATGATTTAAACTTTTTTTACGCAATTAACTAAGATGACGCATCAAATAAACTTATACCTCGTGCTATTGCAGTACCCAAAAATATCCTACGAATTATTTTGGTTATTTTCATTAATTGTAATAATAATATTAAAACAGTTACAGATTTTTACGTCAGTCAGTTTCAAAGTAGACCTATTTTAGTATTCAACAAAATCACAGTTAAATCCTAGTGGCTAAGAACATTAATTCGAATTACCACAGTTTTATAATGAATCGTGATTCTAAGACATCGGTAATTTAAAAAACTTTAACCCTGTGTATCGTTAACTTATCGTTTCTTTAAACTTCTTTAGAAAACTTTAAACATCTAAATATTTATGTATTGTGTCTTCAGCCTTAAGTAAAGCATGGCTAAACCAACAACACAACACAATTAAAAATTCAGAAAATATTTAGTTTTCAGCTCTGCAATGAAGTTTTTTCACAAATTTACATAAAAAAGCGCAGAAAGGTTAAATAAAATAAATAGCTTGTAAAGACTCACCATGTAAGGCCGGACTTGGCGTTGGCCATGAAACTCGCGTAAAGCGCACACATCACTACCGGTCTGTACATTTTCATTCACAACTCACTACTACGATACTACGAGAGACGGATGAATGAACTGATGAATGGACCATCGTACTACGGGGTTGTCATCCCTCCCCCCTCCACCGACACTCTTAGCGCCAGCCAATCAGAGGCCTCAGAACATGATGATTCACAAGGGATGAAAACGTAGGGGTGGAACAACAAGTTTGTTGATAATCATTTAACCAAGCAAAAAATTAAATTATTTTTAAGGTGAACATAATTTTAACAAACTTTAGGAGGGATGGAGATAATTGTTAGAAATATATAGGATATAAGTAGGAATGCTAAAGTTATCATCGAACAAAAGTAACCTAATGAGAAGAAATCTCCTTACTGATTTACCAAATTTGAAAATTATTTTCGTTATCCTCCTGCTAAACGATTGTTGGAAACACATGCGTTGCAGTACTATTGAAGGTTCTCTTTATCCCTAGGATAAACTAGAATCAGAATCAAGGGCATCGGCTGCTCATTTCTGTACTTGTAAAGTTTGTCCACTTTTTTGTACGAAAATATTAGGCCTACGCAATCAAATTATAATTTTGGTTTAGGTGAATTGTGTAATTCACAAAATTTAATAATGATAATATTGGAATTTATTCTAATCTTTTATTTTAAATATCTTATTGCTTCCTCCTAAGTAATAAGGACCTTACTTTTTTCCAAATATCATATTCGTTTAACTAGCCTACGTCAATAATTGAAAACGTTTTAATAGTCTGAAAAATGTTTTTGTTATTTGTTGGAGATTGTTCGTTTGTTGAAGACGATTCCACTTAATTTTGCTTAAAGGTTTTTCTGGACAAAATATATACAGTATATATTTATCTATAAACTTTAAACAAGATATATTTCCTCTGTAACATCCCTTTCACCCGTCCTACTTCACTGATTTTTACAATTTTGATGTCATTTTATAGCCATTTTATCTAGCGGAGGGACAAGGGGTAGCTAAATACCCCCGCCGCAGCAAACCTGCCGTCTAAGTGAATTTCGATTTGCCTGAAATGATTTTCCATTAATCTATTTAAATAAATTAGGTTTAACGAGTACCTAGTTTTGCTGCAACAAGGAAACTAATAAAGTGTGTTTTTAAGTAAAATAATTATAACTAAGTTAAAAATCTATAAATTTGCCAAGTTTTATTAAAATATATATATATAAGCAAGCAAACTACAACGTTTTGCAATATTCTCCATAAGAATAACATGGGAATTTTATATTAACAATTTTTGGACCTTTCTCCGTAACCAATAACCGTACAAAACACTTTGATGTACTGAATTATTTTTTAAGCTCATTAAGAAGGTAAAGAGAGAAGTTGGGGAATTTTATGTTTTGAGGGTCAAAATGAGAAAACATATTTTAACTCATAAAACCCCATTCCCATGGTCCGATCATGCTGGTTCGCGAACTCATTCAAGTTTATCCCGCCTTATACACCTTCAAAACCAAATTTCATAAAAATCGGACAACATTTACTCAAGTTATCTTGTTCACGGAAATCTATATATATGTGTGTATATGTACAACATATATACAAATTTAAACGAATTGTGTTTTTGGCCTCTGGGGACAACCAAATAAAAAAAGTAAATCTGTCCCGCGCGTAGGTCTTACCGTGCTACCTACGGTAATAGCTACTTCCGTATATGGAAATTTACTAAGTCATTTAGTTTAGGGCTTCGCCCCCCCCCCCCTTAGCCTTTGGTTGATTTCTAGAGTTCACATTCAAAGATCCATTGATGCTGGCCGACTTTCTTTATAACGGGGTCAGCTGTGAAATGTAATCAGCTGATCGTTCGGTTGAATGTTTAACCACAGATAGGTTGTAAACAAGAGACAAAACAGTTTGAAACAGGCTTCTTTTATTGATGACCGTGTCTTTGTTGAGGTAGGTATATCACTGTTTAAGCTGTAGATTTACAGTATAATCAAGTTTGCAAATTAGTACCCTGATTTTATTCACCCAATACTGTTCAACAAAACATTATCTTTGAAAAGAAAGAATGGCTGCACTTTACTTTAGGTCCTACACTCATTCGAATGAAAATATTGATTATTCGTAGTCAATTGTTTCCTTCGATATATCTTTTGGTTAGTTAGGTTAGATTAACCTTACCTAACTAACCAAACGATATATCGAATAATCGATATATCGATCGACATTTTCATTCGAAAGATCGCAGGACCTTAAGTAAAGTGCAGCCAAGATAACATTGGTTTTAGACGTTTGTCACTAACAAAATAGTGTCATTCCTCAGTAAACGGCTTTTTGTTTATAGTTATATATGAAAAAATATCCCCCTATTTTTAGAGTTAAAAATTATAAAGGGAAACGATTGATAATATTAGCTTAGTAAATAGTTAAATTTGCTTAATGAATGGTGCAGTTTCAAAAGAAATATGCCGTGTTCCATATCACAGTCCAAAAGTGTATTTTTGATTCTAAATAAGTTTGTCCTTGATTCGAAAAGAGACATTGCGCCCTAGTGATGAGGGACACTTCAAATTGTTTAATATTTTATAATATCTTTAGTTAAAATTTGTCATAATGTTCGGAAATTGTACTTCAAATTTACAAACGTGAGTTTGTAAAACAAAACTTAACAATACATATTTAACCATATCTTAATCCAAGATAGTTATTAATTTGCAATCGGTTCCAGCTATTTCGTAACGTTAAGGCCTACATTTCTTGGAAGCTGCTACAATAGTACGAACTAGAATTCTTGCGTACGAGGTTTTAATGAGGCACATCCTCTGACGGATTTATTTCTAAGAAAGGCTCATAAAGCCACTGATTAGACGTTTGCACATCTAAATTCACTTGGAATATAACCTTGATAATATTGTCCACCGAAAGATTTGGTCTCTTATATAATCTCTTTCTACTTCTGTAATATGAATTTTTTTGTAATAATTGTGTTTATTATTGCGAGATCATCTATAATCTATGATTTTCAATACATTTTAAAGGGAGTCGAGAATCTTTAGCACTTTTGAATAACTTTTACTGGTATTGAACACGATTAACCCAACTTAGAATTTTATTTAAGTAGTTTTCATAGAAAGATAATTACATGTTGATGGATCCTGAATTTCTTTAATGGTTACTAGTAGGGTTTTTACTGTTTATGAACCTAATTGAATTAATTGTAAAATTAGCCTATATCAGCAGACCCCAGTTGACTCTCTTGGTATGTAGATATTTATAAATTAACAATTTTACTCGAATTCGGTGTGTAGCTATTACTGTAGGTAAGTCCTGGACCCGTGACCGATTTATTTTTTTCATTTTGAAGTCTCCAGAGGCCAAAAACACAATTCGTTCAAATTCATATATAACTCGTTAGCACGATAACTCGAGCAAAAATGGTCCGATTTTGATGAAATGTGGTATAAACGTGTAAACCTACTTTAATTCGATCGAGTTTGCGAACCAGCATGATCGAACTATGGAATCAGGGGTTCATAGGGGGTTTATGGGGTTTTCTCATTTTTCACCCTGAAAACTAAAAAGTTTGCAATTTCTTTCCAAACCATTCTGTACAATTAAAAAAACAAATAATCTAGTATATTGAAGCATTGGTTTTGATAGAAAAAATTCTTCGACAATTGATAAAACTTCAGTATGCCAAAGTCAAAGGTACAATTTAGCAACACATTTTGTTACTTCATATTTTTCTAAAGCGTAGCTTATGAATATTTGGTATCTTAGTATATTGATGTCTCTCTATTTTCCACTAGACTTTTTAATCAATCTTCTCGATTGTCAATATAAGCATCCCGTTCCTGTTTCCATATTAAATTGCGAAACCTTCCATGATTTTTTTGTTTCTTGCGTGAGAAAGGAAACGTAAAAAGTGAGATTCAACCAGCCAAACAAAACAGCAACCCGCATACGAGCTTCCGCTGTGCTGTCTTCAGACAACAATCACCTACAGTCAGTAAAGTGGAGAGCGAATAAAGCAATGATTTGAAAATAATTTTGAATACAACTGTTCAATGAATCTAACAAAAGTCACATTACGATAAAAGTTAAATGGCTTACATTAGATGGCCTTAGTCAGTAACAATTAAAAAAGCCCTTTTTAGCGAATTTCCCATATAGGGAATAAGCTATTACCGTAGTACTCATGGTACTATACCTGGACGCGGGACCGATTTTTTTTCGTTTTGAGGTCCCTAGAGGCCAAAAACACCATCCGTTCAAATTCATATATATATATATATATATATTTATATGTTTATATATTTATATATTTATATATTTATATATATATATATATATGTGTGTGTGTCCGTTAGCACGATAACTCGAGCAAAAATGATCCGATTTTGATGAAATTTGGTACAAACGTGTAAACCTACGTTTATTTGAACGAGTTCGCGATCCAGCTTGATCGGACCATGGGAACGGGGGTTTACGGGGGGTTTTATGGGGTAAAAATAGGTTTTTCCCATTTTTTACCCAAAAAACATAAAATTTAGCAATTTCTTTCCACACCATTTTGTAGAGCTTAAAAAAACAAATAATTTAGTATATTGAAGCGTTGTTATGCGCCTAATGGTTACGGAGTAAATTCCAAAAAAATGTAAATTTAAAATTCCCATGTTATTCTTATGGAGAATAAGTAAACTGTTGTAGTTTGCTTGTTTATGAACATATTTTGATCAAATTTGGAAAATGTTTTTATTTCTTACTAACTATTAACATTTACAAAAAAAAAGTTTTACCCTCCCTGATGCAGCAAACCTAAGTACTTGTTAAACTAATTTCTATTTAAATAGGGAATAAATGTTATATATTTAAGTAGACATTTCTGTGTAAATCCAATCAGACAAATGGAAATTCGCTTAGTCTGCAGGTTTGCTGCGGCGGGGGTATTTCATATTCAGCTTAAAATACTGTATCCCACAACAATGGATCTTTCACAATGTACACAGCTGTCTTAACAAAGTCATTATACATATATTGGAGTCATTATACATATATATATTGGATATTGTTGTTTTAATTTAATAGTCAAATGCTTTATTAACATTCTTATTTTTAATTTATGGTTGGAATAAAAGATAAAATAAAACCAATGTGGTCAATTAATGAAATCAAACTTTGACTTATGTTTATCTTCAATATATAAATTAAAAAAAAAAACGCTATGCAGCTAACAAAATTTGATTTGATATAGGAAACACAGGTAAATAGATAATATAATATTTTATTTTACTCCTAAAAACGATTATTGATATTTAAAAACAAGTTTGCAAGGATAAAAATAATTCTTAAAAACACCACAGCATTTAAAACGAAAAAGTTTATTTAAATAACAGTTGAAACAGACTACAACTACAACATTAAAACTAATTCACACTAATAATTACATCAGCTCGCATATTTAAGGCTGAAAATAAAATACCAATAATGACAAGAAATAAACTTAAAGCAATAAATAACAGCTGGCAATTAATTATGAATGCCCAAAAGAAGAAAATAATAAGACAAAAGTGAAAACATCACTATGGAGTGATTCTTCCTAAAACAATAAGTAACCATTTATTTTCCGATATCATTGGAGATATTATACAACTAGTTTAAACAAGATTAACTCATCAAAAAAAAAAATAATTAATCAATAAACATTTCAGAAATATTAAGAAAGTCATTGTGACAGTGCAATTCAAATATTTACAAAATGCATCAAGTTGAGAAAAGTATTCCGATATAATAGATTTTAATAGATAAATTTTAATATCTTGCCCATAGTCTCAAAATATGTACACGTTCTAAAACTAATCTAACAGTAGCAATACTGAAACATAACACACAATTTGAGAGCCAGTTGAAAAACTTTGGAAAACCGAACTTCTCGAAATGAATTCTCCAAGTTTGACTTAGATTTGGTGTCGACCTGTCGGTGACGTATTTACACATAATGTTGTTTATTCTTATTCTTCTTTTGCCGGGTTTACCACGTCGACGAGGTCTTTCTCACTTTCATCCATGTCTTTGTCTCCCCATCCCCAAACCTGTAAAAAACACCGAATAAAAATATTGCATTCAGGAAGAAATTATTACAAAAATATACTAAACTAGGCTTGGTTAAGTATGCTTATCAAAATGATGTTTTACAATTAGGCCATTAATCACGAGCTGACCGTAATAATATATGTTTAGAGATCTAATATAAATATATTTTTACATATCAATATGCATAGTGAGTTTTATTAAAACATTGTGGAAAATTGTAGTAGAACTTTTAACTAAGAATTTCACTCACAAAAAAAATTTAAAATAATTTTTTAAACCATGATACTAGATCGCTATACTCCAAACAATGACATATTCCAGCAAAATTATATTTCAGACATGTACGTTGAGTGTTTTTATCTTACAAAGAAACTCAATATACGCATTTCTTCAACTAATATTTTTTTGTTTAGATTTTGTATGTTGTATGTATAATAGATATTATGTAAATATGTAGATCGGTTTGCCAGTAACTTCAGCCAGGGGCCGAACCAGGGACTATAGAATACTATATACTCTACTGAACCACCTCCAGGCAATATTATATAGATGAGAGCCACTGGCGATTAGCGGTGATCGAACCCAAGTCACCATGACAGAAGTCCCTCGCTTTACCTACCAGACCAACCAACCGCAGCCCTATACAGTATTTTACTTATTCCCTTGTCTATGGCCTTACATTCTTCAACTCAAGAAAATGCATTACCCATATGCAATGATACATAGTTTTTGTTTTACAAACTTTGGTACATTGAAATTGTCACACACCGTACAATTATATTTCAACCCCTATCCCCTTTATATATTTAGTAAGATCTGTACCACATGCAAATTAAGTGTAATTAATTATCTACATGACATTTTTAATTTCGGCTTTTGTTTTTAAGGTTACTTAGGTTAATTTGTCCTTTAAAATATTAAATATTTCCCTGCCTAGATTGCACATTAAACACTTTTACTTTGACCACTATAGACATACCAAGAACAAAACAACCTGCGCAGAAACGAAAAGATCACGTGGTTCGCGCCGGTAGATGTGGCGTACCATTCAAACCTGCGCGGCTCGAAACGGCCCAGGGTTCTTTTGTTTCTGGTATTACTATAGCCACTTTTTATGTCCCATTAGGCTGTAAGGGCATCCTAGGACGCTAGGTTCTAGATCAGAACTATTTTACATATTACTTCAGGCTATTCCTAGAGGGTTGCGCCATTATCACTTAGATAAAATCCATTGATTTGCGGTATTTGAACCCAGGACCTCAGAAACTGAAGTCCCAGCTTTAGTACTAGACAAGTTTGTCCCCTTACTTCGACCACTATTCCCTATTAAGTCTTTCGTAATACTCGGATCCAAAATTTGATTATTTAATTATTTAATTACTTTTCTTTTTACTTAGTCGATTTTCTACTTATTTACCAGATACCCCAATCCACAACACTTAGCACTACCCAATCCTCACCTCGCCCTCATGACTGTGCTCATGGCTGATCTTATGACTGCCGTCTCCTGTCCGCAGGATCCTCTTCCTCACTAGCTCGTCAGAGGCCTTTTTCAGGTCATAGGCCAGGCCCAGCCTCGCACAGACGTCCAGGAACATGGTGGTGAAGTTGAGGGTGTAGTTGCCCAGCTCGGCAGCCTTGTAGTCCCAGGGAAACGCGTGATGGTAGTTGTGCCATCCTTCGCCCAGAGCGAGCAGAGCCACGGACGCGTTCTCTGTCGGGCTGATAGTTCTGGAGGGAAAAGTCACATCGGTTATTGAAGAGTTACTGTGTGACGTTGTCTTACAGTTTTAGTATGGTTAAAAGTCCTAACTACCTGAACAGCTTGAAAGTTTCTCAATTTGACAGGGATCTGACAAAGGTTTTGGATACCAGAGGATTCATTAGATCTATTTATTTTTGCTTGTCAGCTCTAATGTACAGTGAGGTGTTTTGAGTATCCCTACCTTTTAACATCAATCTGAATATTTATCTCAATTCTAAATCACACAAAGATCATATTAAAAGAGCAACAACACCGACTTAAATTATTTGAGCAAATGCAATAATGCTAAATTCAAGCTGCTTCAAACATAAATGGTCATCTTTAGTGTTCACCGTATATTCAAAATACAAAAAAAATTACAAAATTGTTTCCTATTGTAATCCTTAATTTTAAATTTATGTTCATAAATAGTTTTTGCTATGTACACATTTTCCACGTGTATAGCTCAATAAACCCAAGTACAATAAATTTTGAAATAAATCCTAATTCATCGACGTTAAACCACGCCAACTATTGAACATCCTATACTTTCTGGTGACTTTACTTTACTTTTTTTTTACTTTCTTTTACGACTGACCTGTCGTAAGGTTTCATGCCCCAGATGTGAGCAGCGCTGTTGACAAGCCATGTTCCGTTAAGACTCAGGGTGTACCGCAAGATGTTGAGGTTCCATGCCGTCCAGAACGATTCGCCCCAGAAATGCATGGGTATCCAGGTGGGCAGCGCGAAACAGCAAATAGGCAGCAGGAGCAGATATAATCTGCAACATGAATAAAGTGACTCGTGGTAATCTGCAACTGAGGGTATTACATGAAATTGTTCAAATTGGTGGTCTGCATTGGAAAGTGCATGAACCAATTCATGATAAAAGGATGTATATAGAAAATGATAGTGTTGTAAGGAATGCATGATGGTCTGCAGCATTAAGCGGTAAAAAAATGTTATATCTGCAAAGGGTATTGCATTAATTGATTCATAATTTCTTATACAAGGGGTTGCATAAGAGAATTGCAATAATCTGCAGCAATGAAGTGAATAGGAAGAATGAAGCAATTCTACAATGAATGTTAGTACATAAAAACGTAATGAAATTTAATATTTGAATAAGGAAATTTAATAAGGAGAGGAAGTGAAACCATAAACAAAGCTAGTAAATGAGAAAGCAAGGACAAGTTAGGAGAGCAAGGATGGATTGGAACTAAGTTGTAAATAAATTAGAAGGAATGTAGAAAAGGAAAGCAAGGGTGTTAAATATACGAAAGATAGTATCAATAAAGTGTATACAATCGTGAAAATTATACATAAGGATGGAAAGAATGGTCTGAAAAAAGTGTAAAAGATTATGAATGCTATTGGGGGTTAAATGTTCAAAAGTGAGTAAGTTCTCAATAATTTAATATTGAGATGATTTTGATCGCCGGCCAAGATTCGACTACTTTTAATAATGATGTTTTGTGTTTAACTGAGTCACTGTGTTCGGAGGAAAGGTAACGCTTTATAAAATTGTTATTCATAAAAAGTCATCGTAGACGGAATTTCACACATAATTGTAGACCATTCCTCAGCAGATTTGATCGGTGATGAATCCAATGAAAAAATTAGAAACCTCAATATTAATTGGTTCACCTTAGTAACGAAATAATTCATGGTTCCCCAAAACAAGTGAAAATACTTATTTAAATGGTTATTTGTATAACTAGAGGGAGTTTGCACTCGTGTTACACATTATATTTTTCGTACAGTTATAATGAATCATATGAATCTTTCAAACACTGTACGACAAGTTTTTAGGTTAGGTTAAATCCAAACATTGAACGAAATGGGAAACGATGCACCAGCTGATCATAGTCGTAGTATCTTTAAGTGTTGCCAACCTATTTCCAAGCGTACACGGATTACATGCATAATAAAAGCTCGCTGTTTTGTTTTGGTTGGTTGTAATACTGGTGTGCGACAAAGTAAAAACTGTGCTACAATGTAAAAAGTATGCGGCAAAGTAAGTAAATGCAACAATTAGCAGCTTTCTAGTACAAGGAAGCCAACTTTGTCGGATTACTGTAAGAAAAATGTAATTTATTCTACCAATATTTAAAAACCTCAATCGTCAATCTTTTAAAATGTTTATCGCCAACAGATTGATAGTGGCTAAATAACATTAAGGCAAATCTATGTTTATTCGTAATACTCATTAAAAGTTAAACTCGTAGCGATTATTCCTCAGCATATGTTTGTTAAGTATTTACAGCTCCCGGTCGAGTTATTCTCGTGTCGGATGGCTCTAGTTATAAATAATGAGGCCTTGGAAGTAAGTAAACAGTTTGACCCTTGGCTATGGAGCCCTTTCACCAAAGTGCGAGATATTGGAGTACTTTCGTTTAAGTAATGGGTCAACAATCTGAAGGATGTTTCTTTAGTGAGTCGGGTTCATGCAATCGCTGCAGGTCCTGAAGGTAAAATACAACAAAGGATGTTCAAGGATCTATGGTACAACTTTAAAGAGTTTGCGTCGAAAGTTTTTGAATAAAGGAGACCAAGCTGATTCTGTAAAGATCGATTTCTCTACTCGATTGAAATATCATTGGAGTATCAATTATCGACGCTTTTAAACAACAGATTTGGAGGAAATAAATCTTACAATTTAATTTCAAACATGTTCAAGCCTTTGGCGTTGACAAACACAATGTAAAAATATGTCCAATGTAGACTGGGACGGGTGGCGTCGTCTTGTAATCCAGCTACTAGGAGGTCACGAATTGTGGATATTTATAGGGATGCACTGTGGATGCGATGCTCCCTGGTGTGGATTAACGTCCGCACTAGTGAGTACTACGACTATCCGCAGTACTATCCTGATAATTAGACCAATTTGTAAATTACAAGGAAAAATGTGGTTCGGATTCCACTATAAACTGTAGGTCCCTTAGTTGCCATTAGCTGTATGGGCTATTAATTAACAGCTGTGTCTAAGGAACATGTCGGCCTTAGTCACTAACAAGACTACAAGATCGCGCCACTCATCCTACACTCATCCTTCACTCATATTTGGGTTAAAATACGCACATAGTGGCGTCCCCATCTTAACTAATTGATAATTGATAATTGACAGTAGTGCTTACGTAGTACGGTTTGCTAATTTTCAATGCAATTTGACAGAGTTTACTGTATTATAGTAATCTCCAAAATTGTGATGTACCACACAGGACTTAAAGAAACCGCTAAATTACTTTATTTAAATGGCGTATATTTTATTTATATGCACTGGAGTTTTATATTTCAACCTTTTTTATAGTTGTAGTCGTAATTTTTAGATTTTTCTACGTTATTGGTGTTTTTACCTAGTTTTGAAACTAGATCGCTCCAAATCTTGTTACCATCTAATTTGATATTTTGTTGGACACCATAATTCGATAGCCCAATGGTAAATAGGACCAGAATCTTATCCATTTGGGGAACCAGCTGCCCTCATATATTTCAAAGACATCACCATAGCCGGTTGACTGACGAATAATTTAATTGCATTAGTATTTTGTGTACAGCAAGGTGTATAGCTTGTTCCTAGCACTCACCGCCTCTGCCACACCACCACCCAGTCCTTCTCCAGGTCGGTCATGTCGACCGTCTTGCCCCTGACAATTACATCCTTGTGCTTGCGGACCATTAGCCAACCCATGTGTGAGAAGAAGAACCCCCTCCTGGAGTTGTGCGGGTCGGCGTTGGTGTCGGTGAACTTGTGGTGAACACGGTGGTCGCGAACCCACTCGTAAATGTGGTTCTGGAAGGCCACTGTCTGGAAGAAGGCCAACAGCAGACGTAGAGGCCATTTTGCCTTGTAGGCCTTGTGTGCCCATAGCCGATGAGCGCCTGCTGTGATGCCTAGGCCGCAGACGAAGCCGACGGACATGCCTGCAACAGAGATCAGGATTTGTAACTCTACTTTGTACAATTTCAGCGTTGAGGCTACTTGTAAGTCTCGTTTGCCCAGAAATGATAGGTTCTGGTTGCTAGTACAATATTTACATTTTCAAATACCCTTTGTATGAAGGCAAAGGTCCATTGCATCTTCATGTTAAATCTGTTTCCAGTTTTATGATAAACATTAGCGTAGCAGAGCCTGAGGCCGGCAGCTCATTTTTTGACAAACCGGACTGGGGGAAATACCTATTGCAAAATACAGTACAACATATTTTATATAGCACCTAGATCATAGCATCAAATACTGAGGGAGACAATAGAATTTTGACAGCACCACATCCAACTGTGATTTTTTCAACAAAAATGTTTCACAGCTAAATAAACTAAATGTCACTTCAGTGTAAAAAATAAATCAAGTAACAAATAAGTTGATGTTTCCTTTTACCTGGAAAAAGATTGATGCTTACATTTTTAGCTTAATCCTCCTAAGAAGTAGACAGGAAGACATTCAAATGTTTACTCCTTTACAAATGCACGTTTCTACCTGACATGTTATTCCAGGCTCATTCCTGAATCAGTGACAATTCCATGAATCATTCCCATTAGAATCTAGGACGAGTTAGAGGGAGACTGGCTCGTCATTCCCTCGTACTGGTATTTAGTCACTTCCGGTAGAGGACATTTTTAAATTAGCACAACCGAAACTAGCTATTGCGAAGCATACAGTTAAAACGATTACTATAGTTCGGCCGCTTAGAAAGCGACCTCCTCCAGCATTGGTTTAGCATTAGCGCGCAGGTCGTTTTCTAAGCGGCCGAACTATAATCATGTATTTTATATATGGCCAACCACAAGAGAAACAAACATTTTTGAAATAGATTGTTAACATCAAAAAAAGGCGCCAAAGGTAAACGCGAAGTTTGGTTGAACATCAAAAACACTTAATTGATTTCCTCTATTAAGTGCTGAATATTTTACGCCATCCGTTTAGCAGGTTATGAAATATTAACTTAAATTATAAATGCAGAACAATTAACGCACAGTATCAATTGATCAATTAATCTCTGATGTACGTAAATTACGTAAAATACAAACAAAATTTCTATCCAGCATTTGACCAAATTTGTCTGTTTCCAAACCATTATATTTTTTTGAAAACGATGACTTCATTTTTAATTTTACGCAAATTTATGTGTGTTTACGAGTATGTGGAGCGAGCTGTTCTAGTGGTAGAGTGCGGGGCCTCGGTACCTGTGGTCCCAAGTTCGAATCCCGCCAAATCACCAATGGATTTTATACCTAAGTGATAACATCGCGACCCCCCTCTAGACCTAGCCTCAAGTAATGTTGAAAACGATTCCGGGCAAAAACCTAGAAGAATGAAAAAATCATTTTTAAAATACATGCATTGGAAATAAGTTCAACATTATCAACAACACGCAAAATTTGAGAAGAAATAATTGTTTATATTTTGTAGACCGTGATACACTTCAGCATATCAGATTATTTTCAACCTCAATGCTTTCTGATATTATCTTTGACGGGATTGCTATCAAGTGTTTTTAACTTTTGTTACATAAAGAAACGCTCGCTTTCTAAGATCGTGTAATGCTATTAACACGAGAGAGTTTTCTGTTTTGAGTATCCCAAGTTTAAACACTGAGTAATATTTGTGGAGAGCGTCTCCCATCTGTACAACTGTTTGATCGGGCTGTGTTTGTGATGCAAGTTGCCTAAGTAAGCAATAGCTTCGCTATACCTATGGTATGTGCGATACCTGTCCCCACAATAGTGGCGATTGTTTTGGAATTGGGTTTTTGTTTTTTGAACTCTCCATTTGTGTCTATCATTAGTTTTCTTTGCCATTATACTCGAAAACAGACTGTATTGACAAATGTATTTTTATACTTACTGAACAGTAGTGTGAGTGGATGTACTCTCCCAGTTAGGAGGAGCAACAGGCCATACACGGCGGCTCCGTGGAGGTAGATAAAGGCAGCCACGTTTCTCCACACTATTTCCCAGTGGTATTCTGACTTGGGGGCGGCGGGGGTGGTTGTAGGGGCGGGGGTGGGCACGGACTTGATGCGGAGTTTCTCAGGAACAATCTTCTGTTCAGGGCAGATCTCCGCCCCCGCCAAAAACAGCGAGGTTGGCGATCCTGTTACGTTTGGCGCCATACTGCTCAATGCGCTCACTGTAACAATAATTTGAAAACGTTAAAATTAAATAACTAGAGTCCTTGATTATAGATCTTGTACACATAATATAATACCTTTGACTATTAATACAACTTCAGTATCAAATAGTCAATGATAATACGTACAAAACGTTGAGTAGTTATCATACTGAAGGGGAAATAATGCGTTTTACGTTTACTATCTCAGTGTGGATTATGGTGTGGATTATTGTGCATTAGCATTATAAATTAAGATGGGGACTTCAACTTACCCAACTAACCCCACCTCTCTCCCGGGCCACCACCTGGATGCGTATCACAAAATGAGTGGAGGATGAGTGTATAACTATCAAATGTTTGATCGATTAATTGATCCTTGTAGCTTTGTTACTGAAGATCAGCTGTTTCATCAGTCAGGATCATTTATTTAAAGCTCAATAATCAGGAACAGCTGATGGGTTCGATTTCGAACCATCAAAACGTTACACTTTTCTCAGGATCGTGTTTAATGCCTCCGATTTACCGACGAGTATTAACATTTGTTTAGATAGCTACTTCTATAAGAAGCAATTTATAGGTAGCTGAAACGCTGTCAATAGCAATTTGAGTCACACTTAGTAACTAGGCGCCGAATCGTTGCCAATTTTAGGCCGTACGGGGGTGTTGGTCGTCACCAAAACCAGAATCGCGATCGCACTCAAGGTGTGTGAACCCTTTTTTAGTATGACAAATAAATTCACGGGAGAAAACACTACGAAAAATCCATTAAAATGTACTAAACGTTTGCGAATTCAATACAAGTTCCTCAAAATATGTTTTAATGAAAAACCAATATGAATATTATGTCATAACGTAGAGAAACAATTAAATATATAAAGTAAAAAAATCTCGAACAAAGTTCATGTAAATTATTTAATGTCATTAAATTTCGTGGGGGTAAATCAGTCTGATAAAATTTGACGAGGGTTTCATAGATTAGTTAATAAGGAAAACACACAATAAAGTACCTAAGTAAACTTTAAGAATTTATTACGGTCTGGAATTATATGTTGTAAAAAATATTCAAGTGGAAGCTTTAGTAGATTAAAGTTGGCCACATATTTTCACGGAAATCTAAAATAAACTATTTGAATTAACTGACATTTTTTGACTAAGTAAGATATATTTTTTTAAATTGTGCCTTAAATTCAGTAGCGTAGTTCTAATTATATAATACGTGCCATATGATAAAAATGACTTTGGTACTGTACATCTTTAAGATTTTAGAGCATTCATAAATATTTATTGCAATCATTACTTAGCACTATTACTATTACTGTTGAGAATAATGAAGAATACCAGAAAATAATCGACGAAAGAATCCCCGTACCGACCACACCGCAGACCACATTACGATACAGAACAATGGAAGTAAATTTAGGCCCTACACAACCGCATTTGCTAAAACACATGTTGATGATGTAAAAGGTAATAATTAGAGTCATTAAAACATTCAGTCTATATGCTGTGAAAAGTTAATAAAACGAGCTCTTCTCGAATAAACTATAACTGCATCGCCAATAGTTAAAAATTAGAACATTTTGTAAGTTATTATTTCATGTTTTGGACAGGATTTGCAAATACATTGTTGTAAAAGAGGTATTTGCTTCATAATCATTATAGTTAAAATAAAATAACGAAAACTCTCAATAATATTGTTCAAGGACATTGTAAAGGTAAACAGTGCTAAGAACATTGCAATTTTAATATTCAAAAACTGTTTGTTATTACATACAAATAATAGTTACCTAGTCATAAATCTTATAGATGAAATCGTTGCAAGGGAAACACATAACATTACACATGTAACCACTACATAAAACAAACATGTACTGCAGACAAAGCCTTGTTAACTTTGTATTTAAATCATCCCTGTAACTTGAAACAAATTACTAAAACTTTCCTAGGGTCAAAAGGAAATAACCGGTGATTTTTGCCAACGTTAATTGCCAGTCGGCAATAATTAGTTAGAAATAATAAACAAACAATGTCATATAAAATGTCTAGAGTATTGGGTAATCACGTAATTAGAATAGTAATTATTAACCAAAGGATATGTAATATATTATATGAAATAATGGATAGTTTTGCTCAAGGTTTCTCGTCATGACGATCATTTTAAGTATATGGTTTATGGGGGTGTGACTTGTAGTTTTCTCAAAAGTTCATGGGTACCTTGGGATTTATGGATTAAGAGTGATTCCGCAGAAATGCAGGACAATTGGAAAATATTTTTCTCTCGGTATAGAGGAAATATCCACTAATTTGCAGTGCCAATAATTTTGTTTGTGGGGAATTAAAATCTTCTTGTTGAAAGGGGAAACAAGTGACTAAACTAGCCTGAAGAAATATCGGTGGATTTCCAGTACCTTAATAATTCGATTCCCAATAACAATTACACATAGATTAATCAATTACTCATTAAAGTTAATTGGTAAATTTGTACAAGTAAATTCAACCGTCAACAACTAATCTGACAGCCTTGACCGCCTCAATAGAACTTTGAAATAACATCAACAAAATATTATTCTTTACTGTCCAAGAGGCACAACAAGAAGTGTTTATCAGGTAGGTAAGGAGTTAATGATACTGCAACTATATCAAATAATCTGTTCAACAGGTTGAAATGTTGTACAAAATCTGATTAGAAGTGAAACTTTCCCTTAAATGTACAATGTTATATTCTAGAGTTTGGTAATAACATGTTAAGGTTTGGAAATATCCGAGGAATTCCCTAGTACTGTACAGTTTGTAAAGATTAGCAAATATACACGTAGAAAATTTTGAAAATGATTGCTTCAACCGTCTAGAAGGACTATTTGTATGACAAAACGCATAAGAGTCAATGTACGTAAGAGCTTCCACTCGCTTCACTCAATTATGCCCCAGATAGTTCACTTTAAATCTAAAATAGTATATTTCGTACCTAGGGCCGAAAATGAGGTTTTGCCGGCTCGAGATAGTTTTTAAATCGAGCGAGAGCTGTAAAACCATTTCGGTCCGTGGTACGAACGCTATTTTTCGCCACAATATACCCTATTACCACTATTCACCACTATAATAATGCACACTGATAGTCAAGACAACTAAAACTTTAAGGTTATGTGAAGAAATAGTTTGAGGAATCAGCAAAAATAAAAATAAATATTTGCTAGGCAACGGTGACAATCTTTTACTTATTTAATACGCAAGCAGGATTTTTGTGACAATTACTCCTCCGAAACCACTGAACCGATTGACATGTTTTTGGTGTCATTGGAAAGAGCATACCGTGAAGTTGTGCAGGAAACTTTCTTTTTATGGAAATAATTAGAGGGTGAGGCCCTGGGGCCTTTTAATGTTTTGTATTTCTCCATAAGATTAACATGGGAAACAAATATTGTTATGAAACTCCAGCTATTGTCAGAAATTAAAAGTGAGAAGAAGGACATATGTTTATTGTAAACACAGTCAATAAGTTTGCTAATTTAACGGTTTGCTACAAACATTTACGTACTTAGTTGAAATAAAATAGTTACTATTTGAATTTGGGTTGGCGTAAATATTACAATGGAAAAAAACGAGAGAGCCTGGATAAATTGTTATACTATAAAAGAGAACTGAATTAACACTGTGCTGCATTTCTTAGTAATCATTGAAGAGCCGATTTGCAAACTATGGAAACATAAAAAAAGTCATAGAACACCACCAAGGATAAGAAATAGAAATGATGTGTTTTTTCATATATAATCGTTATTATGGACAACCTAATGCGGCTATGAGTAAGGCTATATGTAGAAAACACTAAAAAAATCACCTTTTGAAAAATGATAAGATATTTACAAGAAATGTTGATTATATCGATCTGTTTTGTACGTCTTGAGTATTCCATAATCTTTGAGTAGAATCTTTTAAAGTCATCAATAGTATATTTCGTACCAAGGGCCGAAAATGAGGTTTTGCCGGCTCGAGATAGTTTTTAAGTTCGAGACGAAGTCGAGAACTTAAATCGATCGAGAGCTGCAAAACCATTTCGGTCCGTGGTACGAACGCTATTTTTCACCACACTACCACTATTCACCACTATAATAATGCACATCGTCAACACAACTACAACTTTAAGGTTAAGAAATAATTTGAGGAATCAGCAAAAATATAAATAAATAGTTGCTAGGCAACGGTGACAATAACACAATTCTATATTGCAATGCTACGGATTTTGATTGTGTATTTAAAACGCATTCATGTTCTAAGTAAGTAAGCGGACAGCTGATTTTGCGGCCCCGGCCTGTAAAAACCTGCTCGGTCCCCAAATTGGCGACAGCTGGCATGGCCAGCAAAACGTAACTTTCAGCCACCAATTAACGTATGTAATACAGCCAAAAACATCATAGTGTGGTGAAATAGTATATTTCGTACCAAGGGCCGAAAATGAGGTTTTGCCGGCTCGAGATAGTTTTTAAGTTCGAGACGAAGTCGAGAACTTAAATCGATCAAGAGCTGCAAAACCATTTCGGTTCGTGGTACGAACGCTATTTTTCACCACACTATAGGTACCCTATTACTACTATTCACCACCATTATAATGCACACTGATAGTCAACACAACTACTGTACAACTTTAAGGTTATGTGAAGAAATAATTTGAGGAATCAGCAAAAATAAAAATAAATAGTTGCTAGGCAACGGTGACAATAACACAATTCTATTGCAATGCTATGGATTTTGATTGTGTATTTAAAATGCATTCATGTTTAAGTAAGTAAGCGGACAGCTGATTTTGCGGCCCCGGCCTGTAAAAACCTGCTCGGTCCCCAATTTACGATGACAGCTGGCATCGCCAGCAAAACGTAACTTTCAGCCACCAATTAACGTATGTAATACAGCCAAAAACATCATAGTGTGGTGAAAATCAATATAATTGACATTCATCGAAGAATTTTTTATATATTGCATTTAATTACATATTTGACTCCATTATTTTGTAAACTTAGATGTTTGTGCAATGTTTTCCCCACATTAAAGCATTTTTATGCCAAAATATATAGCATTTTTAGAATTTTTAAGTTTCCTGATACTCATAACTATGTTTGTTTAAGAAATGTTTTTCAATATGAAATTCTCTTCCGATATGAAATATTTCATTGGCAATAAATATAAAGTTATTTAAACCACCATGAAAAAGTAGTAATCGCATATCCCAGACAATAACGAGGTCACCATTAACGGACTCACAACGATTAGTGATTGTTCTAATGACCTGAAGCCCAGGGGGCGGAAACGACGACTTAGGGTGCAGGATGAATGGGAGGTGGAGGAAGTGAGAGGCCAAAGACTCTAGCTCTAGTTCACTGAACTGGGGAAGAAATGATAAGTCGTTAGGCAAATCACTAGAAGCCTTTGGGCGAAACTCTAAGAATTTGCATTTCCTGTGGATGAGGGCAGGGATGTTATTCCGTGATTCATTTTTTGAAACTCATAAGAATCTCTAGTGCAACACCGGAAGCGTTATTTAATTACACAACTTCGCAGAAAAGGTAATACGGTGACGTAAAAGTTAAAACATGCTAGTGCCACAAAGAGCATTTTTCATATTAGATGAGCCTAATCCTGATCTTAAACGTTTTACTCTAGTGGCAATACAATAATTTCATATTTTTTAAATATACCCTTATCCACAAATAGATTAAAGAAAGCTTAACTGGATGGTTAATCGATTATTGTTGTTTTTTTCACTATATTTCTTACTTGTATAAAACTAATCTAGCATAACCTTATTCAGATGAATTGTTTGTTTTGATAGAAGTGAAAATGTAAACATGTTAACATTTGTTCAGCTGACCAAAAAATACTTTTAATTCTCAAATCATTGGGAAGTGTTTATGTTATTTTTTTATAATCTATGGTAAATTTAAGGGTGTAGGCTAAATTTCAGGGTTAAAATCAATTGTAAATTTAAGGGCCTTGAATTTTGGAACGGGCAAAGTGATTATTGCGACTTGCCAATAACCAGCTCTTTATAAGATATTTGTAAATGAACATTTACATAAACTGACTATTTGCAAGTTAATTGGTAAAGTTCAATTTCCTCTCTTAATTAAATGGAGGATGAAACAACCATTTAACGGTTTTTTAAAGGAATCAAAATTGTCTCTTCTGCATGTTGATCCCTTTGAAAGGCACGGGAGCGGCTTGTACCTGATAACTACTTCACTAACGATACAAGATGTTTAGTGAATCGGCGACTGAGTTGGGATCATGATGGTCTATGATTCCAGCTGATTCCAACTGATTCCAGCGATTGTCGTGAATTTTACCGCCACTACCGGCTCACCCCTTGCTTTACTACAAATCCATACACAAGCTAGAGACTATTGCTGAAAAGCAAATGTACCTAGAACAAAGAAGTTGTCGACATACTAATTCTGCGATTTGGCGTGCAGTGCGGAATTCCACACAGGTTGACTAATTTTCACCATTTCACCCCAAGTCTTAACCCAAATATCCACAGTTACAAAGTAGTCCACCAGTTGCCACTCATTACAGAGAGGAATCAGCAGTAAGTGTCGATGACTGGCTGCTTTGCGACTGAAGAAAGTAAATCCCGAGATGAAGAATGAGAGATTGAGCGATGAGAGTGAGAAGGAAGATAGGTTAGTAGGTTGCTAGTCATGGTGCCAGTGCCGTTATGATCCATTGTTTGACATTGCCATTGGAACGGCCGAAACGGAACATACGGTAACACTTTCTTTACTGGTGGAGAAGCGACGGAATATACCTTCGTACCGTCAAGCAATATGATATACAGACTATCCCAAAAGTCCCGGACCGGTTTAATATTTTCTAAACGACAACAGATAAATCAATAAGATTTGGTACATCAATACCACAGCTAAAAATCTACTTTTTTAAGGAAATATCAATTTTCTGTCACTTCATGGTGACGTCCCGCAAGGAGTCAGAAGGAAATTTTAAATAGAAGCATAGGTTGACATGTACATCAAACTAAAGGTCTTTACTAGCAGAATATAATTCCGCAAATTTTAACTCAAACGGACAACCAAGTCAAGAATGACAGTGGTTCAAAGATTCATTTAATTTGCATTTGGGGGCACAGCCCTAGGAATCGGAAAAAAATTGTTAACGTAAGCATAGGTCGATATGCACATCAAATTAAAGGTCTTCACTAGTAGATTACAATGCCGTAAATTCAAGCTCAAAAGAACGCCTGAGTAAAAAATGGCAGTCGTTTAAAGATTCAAAATGGCAGGTTCAAGAAATCTTTGAACGGCTGCCATTTTTTACTCAGGCGTTCTTTTGAGCTTGAATTTACGGCATTGTAATCTACTAGTAAAGGTCTTTAATTTTATGTGCATGTCAACCTATGCTTCTATTTAAGATTTCCTTCTGACTCCTTGCGGGACGTCCCCATTATATGACAGAAAATTGATAGTTCCTTAAAAAAAGTAGATTTTTAAGTGTGGTGTTGATGTGCAAATTCTTATTGATTTATTTGTTGTCGTTTAGAAAATATTAAACCGGTCCGGGACTTTTGGTACAGTCTGTATTTTTATTATAAGTTTTTGAAACAGCTTTGTCACCAAGTTGTATATTTTAAACTATATGAGTGTCAAATGGAGTAAGATTATCCAATGGATCTGTTGCTTTGTTTCTGACAAAGATCTGCTGCTTCTTACAATGATCATGGATCAAATTGATGTGACCGAAGGCAGCTTTGCTCAGTTAACAACCAAAGTTCCGACTTTTCTTGGGATCGAACCGGTGATTTTTGTTGTCAGGCACTTAGACTCACCTCTAGCTGGTCAGGTCCATTTTTATGTCGTTAATTGGTAGGAAATTACATAATGAAGGCGTTTTGGAGTAATTTCTACCATAAACCCAGTCATTATTTGTAAGAGGTTAAAAATAAAGTGCCAATTATTTGATAAGCCAATTATTAAGTGATACCTAGAAGCTTGGAGTGAGTGGTTCCGAAATAGCTTCTTGACGGATTCACGTTACAAAAAAATATGCGTGTGAAGCGGAATATTACACTTTAAAAACAAAGCAAACTTAACAGATTGTACTTAATTAAGTAAAAATCCGTGCAGTTCTGGCCATAGATAAAACAAAATACAAAAATATTTTAGGGTGCAGAAAAATACAGCACTAATGCAAGGGGAAATCAGTCGGACCAATCCTTATGGCTAATGCTGTATTGTGAATTTTACTGTAAACATTTTAGGAATCGTAAGTGAGATAAAGAATGGATTTTTTGTATTTGGTCATTTACATACAATATAAATTTTAAGGGTGAAAATAATAACACCTTCATTTTGTATTCTTTTAATTTGCAATAAAATTCTGTTTCCATATGGTCATTTTTTGAATTTGCACAATTATTCTGATATATAAATTTATAGTTTTTGTGACGAAAATTTGTTCGAAGCAAAGATATAATGCTAAATAGGCTAATTTTTATTTAAGGCTACATGGAACTTAACTTTTAATTTCGCAAATACAAAAATATTTCATGGTTGCGCTTATTTGCACATTTATGTAAGCCAAAAATAGGGTTTGCAGCTACAAAAAAGCATAGTAAGACATGCATAGTTACTTTTAGCGAATTTCCCTATACGGAAGTACCTAATACCGGAGGTGGCACGGTAAGACCTAGTCCCGGGACCGATTTACTTTTTCATTTTTATGTCCCCAAAGGCCAAAAACACCATTCGTGAACGCGATTACTTGAGTAATTTTTGTCCGATTATGATGAAATTTGGTTTAAATGTATAAGGCGGGATAAACTTGAATGAGTTCGCGAACCTGCATGATCGGACCATGGGAACGGGGTTTTATGGGGTAAAATATTAAATGGCTTTTCTCATTTTTGACCCTCAAAACCAAAATTTCCCTATTTCTCTCTAGATCTTTTTAAAGACCTTCAGTGTTTTTTAAGGTTATTGGTAACGAAAAAAAAAATTATATATATAATTCCCGTGTTATTCTAATGGATAATATTGTAAAATGTTGTAGTTTGCTTGTTTATGGATATATTTTGATCCAACTTGGCGAATTTATTTATTTTATACTAAGCTTTTAATATCTTACTAAAAACTACAGTTTATTAGTTTCCTTGTAGCAGCAAACCTAGGCACTCATTAAACCTAATGTTTTTTTTTAAATAGATTTAATTAAAATTAATTCAGACAAATGGAAATTCACTTAGTCGGCAGGTTTGCTGTGGCGGGGGTATTTATTTGTACAAATGTGTGTACTTT
Organism: Macrosteles quadrilineatus; assembly: GCF_028750875.1. Taxonomy (NCBI): domain Eukaryota; kingdom Metazoa; phylum Arthropoda; class Insecta; order Hemiptera; family Cicadellidae; genus Macrosteles; species Macrosteles quadrilineatus. The sequence goes on from NW_026542596.1 coordinate 90,996,330, forward strand.
AAAGTTCAAATATCAACCTTATACCGTCAGCTTGTACGAATGCTACGTGAATTTGATTTTCGTGATTACAAAGTTTCGCTACAAGTAAAAATGCAGAGGTTCTAGTTTTATTCTTACTGCCCACTTAAATAAGCAAGATTTTTTTTCGTCTTTATTCTTGAGCGTTTTTTATATTAGAACATATGTTTTTCAAAACAACTCACGTCAACATAAATGACATAGAACAATGGCATCTTTCAAATCTTAAGTTAGGCTAATTAAAAATTAAAATATTTTCCCTGTTCCTTTTTATTTTACCATTCTTCAAGCTATTTGTTATATATTTTTTAAACGACTTTTCACTGTCCAACACCCCTGGCTCAGTCCTGGATGACAATATATTCCAGATTTTAGGGGCAAAATAAGAAAACCCACAACGGTCGGACTCGCAGCGCACACGGGGCATCTCCAGCATGTCATCCTGCTGTTTTTCATGACGACTGAAATATTTGCACACTTTCTGCAAGCTAAACCCAAGGCTTCGCGACGAAAATGAGACAATTTGTGAACAATGCTTAAGTTTTCCTGTTGCCACCGCACTCATCACAGTTCCTTCATTTAAGAGCACCGGTGTCACGGTCTTACACGATCAACCCATTAGAGTGACTACCAAGGATTCTGTAGCATAATACAGTATTTAACATAGTACTCCCATAGTACATACATACAGTGTTGAAACTCAAGAATTTCTCATAAATTTACCTTTATGCCTTAATAGGATTATTAGTACAAATCTTATTATATAGAGTATGCAGGCGATTTGTGTGTCGGGGGGTCAAAAGGGAACGAGTTACGTCAAAATGTTGCTCTTACAATATTAAAGGATTCATTTTTTGTAATAGTAAAATGTAAATAGTCTTTCTTATTGTCTGTGAATATTGATACATGTAGGCATGTGAAATATGTAGTTGTGTAACGAATTGTTAGACTGTTCTGCCACAGACTGTCCTGTTGTCAATTACCGATTTATGTCGAATGCGCAAACTTTTAAAGTCAAACTGACACACGTATTGTGAACTTTAGCGTTCACATGTCGCAATGCTATAGTACTAAAACTATAAGAGAAGATAGAACCTGGCAGTATGAAGGTGTTTCAAATAGATTTTATTTGAATGATAAAGTTTCAAAAGCTGATTAATCTATATTGAAATATATTCTTAAAAACACAAAGTTTAAAAGTTTGCTATTATTTTTTTATTCCCCTTTTCTGTCCCCTACCCATCCTTCCAAGTCCTTTGTCATTCCCCTTCTCTCGTGGATCTTTTCAACCATTTTCTGGTAGTATAGTATCCTATATTTACTCACGCATAATCTTAGTGACCAGACAAAACCCAACATACCTAATAGATTAGTTTCTACCATTCACAAAATGAATGACTATACCAAATCTATTTCAAGACCCAAGCTGCTCAATCTTTTACAATAAAGCATCGTTAAACTTATAAAACTTACTATGTAACGTAGTAACCCAAAATAGTATGTTTACGAGTAGGATTAATACCTTTGCAGTGGTCTATGGTGTCTTCTATAGGAAACCCCATGGTCTAAGGTGTCCTCGTAGAGGGCATAGCACAAACTAACGTACCTCAACTAACCCTTGTACAGTTGGGGTGAAAGTTGCAATCTGCAGTTAAGCCTACGTGCGTTTGTCCATTATGAGGGTCACTCACCCTACTTGAGCAGTAAATGATGTAATTTAAGATAATCCGTTAGTTATTTATTCTTTCAAATATATGTCGAAGAGTATTCGAAGAGTATATACAATGGAATTCATATGTCGAAGAGTCCCGAAATTACAGAACGGCGAGTGATAAGCGTTTTCAATCAACAAACCAACTAAAAAACTTGTAGAGGTTTGAAACTCAACCAATCCGTTTGGAATTAAATCTACATAAAACATTACATACATTCTCGATAGTTATTGTGCGTGATGGTGCCGATATAAGATTTAACATACGCTTCATTAAAAACCCTTCCAAAACCCCTCACCACTCGATATATTCGCGCTTTGCCCTATAAAGTCTTGCAATGCCGTAATTGTGTGGTTCCATTTTTAAGATCAATAAATAAGTTGTTATCACAGTTAATAGTAGCAGTTAACTATGTTTAGCGTTTAATATAGATAACTATATACATGTCTCCAACTTATAAGAGTTAGGCGTTGCTTTGACTTATTTTTGAATTGTAAACGTGAAAAGGTTAGTGTAATTTGTACATGTCAAATGAATAAATTTTCGATTTGAGATTTAAAAAAAAAATACAAAAAAGTTTACACTTAACCTAAACCTTATATTTCGTTTAAATAATTTTAAAGTTTGTTAAATAACAAGACAAATAGACAAATGAAACTACCTTGACATATCGCATAAACAAACCTTAAAATTACGCTCAGTTTATCCCTATGTTATAATGCAGCCCAAAAAGCAACAGCTATGTGATACATGGAAAATAGACCAAGTCGTCTTTTTGTAATTGAGATTTTATCAAGAGCAGTAAGCAACCAGTCGGGATTGTTCAGTATCACAATCTTCAATAATATTTCGCTTAAATAGTGTAAAGCAGTCCTAACTAATTGATGAATTGATAAAGTAAAAAATCTTTCCAATCAAAAGTTATCAAACGCAGTTCGAAGAGTTCGACCTCCAAGTATTTTACAAGGTCTTATACCCAGACCTTGAGTTAACCGTGGTATTTATATACTATGAGTTGGACAAAAGCTGAGGTTTATTCATCAAAGAAAGTAGACAAGTATGATACATAGCTCGGGGGTTCGTCAACAAGTCTATCACCCAGTCCTTGAGTCTGCTGTTGTAATTGTGGACTCACTCAATGGAATTATATAACTATGGTTAGTTATGCGAAACATAACCCGTTTATTCTCAACTCATTTCCATGAACAGTTTATAAATATGACGCTTCTTTGCTAGGAGAAAACTATCACGATTTACTGTACCTACACATGTCACATTGACACAAATAATATACAAGTTGACGCAGGATAACAAAAACGTTTCCTCCACAAAAATCTGTTACATTGACAACTAATACATTGACCCAAAAATCAAGACGTTTTAAAGTAATAGCCCTATCCAATAAGTGATAAGTACGAAAATTATCAACCTAAGTGGTCTTCTATCCAACTTGAAATCTAAATAAATCTAAACATTCGAATACCCACACTATTAATTAAATTTTTTGTGTCGAGATTATGTTTGCAGAAGTTGAGTTGCGAAACGACTATTTGACTGCGAGTTGTAGTATTTTTTAAGACATACAACTGAATTATATATTATATTATTAAAGTGATACAATCAAATTTTATGTAAACGATTAAGGTAATTTACCAAATAAAAATATAGGCATATGGCACATCAAAATGAAGCTTAGATTGTGTAGGTTTGCCGAAAAGTATTGATATGGACGAATTTCCTAAGGGCTCTGCCCCACAGGCTGATTTCTAAAGGGCTACGCCTGGCATGCTTCCAATGTTTAAATTATTTAATTTAATTTAGTTAATGAAACAGCTGATCAGTACAAGGAACTGGTGTTTATTTATTTACTCGAAAAATGTTTGTGACTGTTTATGTAGATTGAGAAGGGTTATGTTTGGTTTTAAAGTGAGGTTGTATAGCCTACGTTTTGTAAAGTATTGCTGAAAGTTTCATTATTTTAATTTATGTAGTAAGCTACATGTGAAGAGGCTTGACTAAAATTTAAGAATTATGGTAAAACATGTCATTCATGAAGCATCAATATGAAGCATTTGATGCTATTGCTACACTAAGGTATGTTGTCATATTCTTATGGATCTATTAACATCAAAAGTAGGGGTTCGAAAGTAAGTAGGTTTACGCTTTTAAATCAGTTTATATTTTAAAACTAAGTCATAGAGTTGCTGTATTTTAAAACACACATCATCACCACTAGCTCTCTCGGTAACATTTTCTTCCCGTTGCAAAGCACGGGTATAGCAGCTTGTTATAATTTAATATTACTATTTGAGATTCTTGTATCTAACTCTGAAGTAATTTAACTATAGTTAGCTGTAAACTAGTATTTCCTCCGACAAACTCAACTAATTGCCAATCCATAACACTAATAACACATACATACCCATTGAGGAACCAAATACTTTTTTATTATTCGATCACATCATTAAGTACAGAAATGTTTATTTCTAATCCCATTACTTTGAGGATAGTTAGATTATTTGATTGTTGATAATTATCATCCAAATTGTCCCATGATAAAATCTCAAAAAGCGGTTCAAAAATCTTAAATGTAAAAAGTAGTATTCAATTTGAAGACTAACCTTCACCGGTTTCCTTACAGAAGACACTTTCCAACTGCTTCTCAGCACTAAACTACTCTAATCTTCAGGAACTAACTTTCAACTGGAGTATTTCAGATCTTGCAACCTACCCTGGGTAGTTCCGGCCAATTGCGAAATGTTTACGTGTATGTATCAACCTAGGTATAAACATATGATTGTATCTAAGAGAATGTTCAGAGAAACAATCACATGCAATATTAGGCTGGATTGTTCGTTCATTATGTTCCATGTTTATGTGAAACAGATTGTAATTGATTTCGATGGTGTGGTGGTTGACTTTTATTTGTCTTCACTAATACAAAATAGGATGTTATCCATAATGTAGTCTACCTAAATTATCATTGTATCATTATTATATTCATTATCAAATGAGATGGGAATTTCATCCGATGTATGCGTGAAAGATAAGTGTAGAATATAGTGAGATGATATGTGTAGCTTTGTTACTAACTAAGATCAGCTGTTTCATTAGACAGTATCATTTATTTTAGGGTTTTAAATTTTAAGACATATGTCTGAGAGATAAATTACTTTATATCGCATCATGTACACTAAGTTAACATTTTCATTCGTACGTTTTTCGGGGGTTTTTAGAATTTCACTCTTTTGGCAGTTTTTCAATTTTTTTTACCAGTATACTGCATTGTTTACAATGCACCCAGGGTTGCCAACCCTATGTATTGTTGACATAGGTGATCCACGCTTGCCGAGTACACCACACAGCTGACTCATACGTTGGCAGACCTGTCGTGACCACAGCTGACGTAACTAACCGCAACATTAAATGCTCTTTTGACGATAAATTGTTTCATTTCATTTTATAGCACTTTCGGTTTCACGAACGTGTTATCCGCTAGAGTTAACTATTTGATGTTGGAATTTTTCTCTACAAAGTAGTATTCCTCGTTTTACGTTCAAATGTATAACTATGTTGCATTGTGAAATCATTAATATTATAAGATTTGGTTCATGTGTTTGTTTTGAGTAATCACAAATTTACTTTTCCGACTGGGCTGAAATTTTACTCTGATAAATCGTGTACCCGGACAACATAGGCCTAATTGTGTTGCCTTAAAATCTCCTCGAGCTATGCTAAGCTGCCGTTCAAAGCTTGGAGGCGCACTTACACCTTTGTAACAAGTAAATATTGTTTGGACTCCTTGACAACAAAAAGAGAAATCACAATGTTTACATGTACTATGTACATTTACTTTGTTAGCATCTATCTATATATAAAGCTAATGAGGGTCAAGAATTTTTTAGAAAACCGTAAGCCACACACATATCAATTGCATACTGAAATGAAAGGTCTTGATTTGAAACTTCCCCCCGAAAAATATTATATTTTTTCGACAAATCCTCTGCTAAGGGCACGAACAACAGTTAAAGGGTTGTATCACATTTAAAATATTGAAGAAACATCAGCTGTTAGATTTGTTTTTGTTTGTAGTCTGTTTGTTTACTTTTCCCTGTGTTAATCTTTTGATTCTCATTAAATTGTATGTTTGCATTATCTTAATAAAGCTATTATAATAGTTTGAGCCTGCAACATAGATCACAAAGTGCTACAAATACACACAGTTTTTTTGCTAAGGATCCGGTTTACTTAAATTTGTACGAGTCAATTTAATTTATTGGGGAGCCTGCTGGAATCACATAAGGAAACTTTTTTCAAACCGTTCTTGGCATAACACCAACTGATTTAATTTTGAACCTATTCGTTTAAGGCTTGGGAAATCACTATATTGAATCTTTCAATAAACTCCCAATAACACTAAAACTAATAGATAACTATGCAACAATGCATATCAGCTGATCGGCAATAAAGTAATGAAAACAGGAATAGCAACACATGAGCTTGTATTGCCATTAAAATGTATCTCGTGTCGTGGTATTTTTAATTTGGGTCGAGTTTTATAAATCCACCCTATAGTGTCTACTAACTAACACTTGAAATAAATGTAAACGTGTTTTGTTTTAAATTCAACCACTTGCGACGAAACGACGAAATTGCATAAAATAATTAAGTAAACTGTATTTCTATGGTATTCATAATTCTCAATCGATAGAAATTTACTAAAATAATTTTGCTAACTATATTTAATTAATGAAATAGAATTGGCATTGCACATTCTCATAAAAAAAAACACAATCCATAACATTATTTAAATCCACTTTGTCTCGAGTTTGAATAAAATCGTGAACATACATTAGGCAACTCGACTTGTAGAAAAGTTAGGAAATGAACACCGCAGTCGTGGATCAGACACGTAAGAATTCTCGGAGAAATTGGAAAACAGAGAAAGTCGTAGGGGTTGCCACACATACAGACCGAAAATAGCATTCACGTGTATTACCGGTACTGCTGTGTCTCGGGGTTGAATGTTGGCACTACTGCATTGTAGGTGGAAATGTACAGGACCACTTAATAATACCTTAGACATTCCATTCTCATTTTATAGTTGTTGCCAGTTTTAAATCAAAATCGTTTATTGGGAATTATTACTTGAACCAGGTAGAGGTAGTTTGAAAATTGAAGTGAAGTTATCCTCAACTGTAGACCTCCCCCCCTATCCGATTAGGTCTAGTTTTTCAGTTTTAGTTATAAATGGTTCTGCAGCTAAAGGGTGGGTTCCGACCCTCCATGTCACCAGTTTATCGCATAAAATGTATTGGTGATTGTTGTATGGGAGATTTCAACAAAAATTAATGACTAAACTATTACACAACAACTAGACATTCCATCCCCATGTTAAAGTTGTAGCCAGGTTTTCAATAAAATTTGTCTTAGTTGATGTGAGCCACCTACAGATTGCGCTGATCTAAATTACTGATTTCTGCCGATTACATGATGGTTTTTACCAAGTCAAACTGATGGAATGGCTTATTATGAGCTATAGCAACTGTTGTGACCCAGCAACTATGTCAGTAACGAAAAAAAGGTACAAAATAGAGTTTTAGACACTAGCGAAATCTGTGACTGGCTCACACAACTACATTCTCTTTTAGTAAAAAAATGGCGACAGCTGATCCATATAGATGATCAGAATGATAGAAGGTCTTCTATTACCTTTGACTATCAATACAACAAACAAGGTATAAAATAGAAGTTTAGACACTAGAGCATTCTGTGACTGGCTCTCACAAGTACATTCTTTCATAATAAAAAATTGGTTACAGCTGGTCCATATAGATGAGAAGTATACTTTAGTATCTAATAGTCAATGCTATTACGTACCTCGTCTTGCATTTCAAATATAGTGTTTAAAGTCCACTACATATGTTTCGCCAAATATGTCATTCTAAAGTGGTTAACAGAAACATTTTATCCAAATTGGACTCCAATTTGGATAAAATGTTTAGTTATAATGAATTTAATTATAATTGTAATGAATTTAAATGTTAATAAAAATACTTAAATACTTTAATCTGAAATGGTGACCATACGAATGTAGGTAAGCCAAAAGTTTAGTGTGTCACGTGGTTTTAGCCAGTTCAGGTATATAGAAAGATTTTTTGTTGAAAACTACCAAACCTTTGAATTTGATCGTATGATTGGTAAATATCCAAACCGGTTCCTTAACGGCCGTCACACTCTGTACATAATCTCCCTACACTCGGTAGAGAACGAGTTTAAACCATTATAACAATCCGCAGCTTTTTTTACTTTCATAATTTCTAAAAACACTATTATTTATATATATATAAAATTAATAAACATCGAACTATGTGATGCCAAAAATAAAATTATACATATTTGCCGCAACCATTCTACCTTAATTTTTATATTCAATAACCTGTGTAATCAAAATTTAGAACCATTATTGTGCCTAAAATAGAACCAAGTAAATTTATAAAACAATTGAAATAATTGCTACGAATAAAAGGCCTTTTTCCTCAGTAGAAACAAAAAAAGTTTTAAAATACGGTAAATCTCAAGAAACACCCCAACAAATCAACAATGTAATGCAGCATAACTCTTAAAAGACCGCACAAGGAAATCTGTTAAATTAAACCAGATCAACCCCAAATGGATTTAAGGGTTGAAACTGTAATGAACTACCTGTGTCACATTCCCTAGGATATCCTTCCTGGCACGTGACCCCCATGGGTCAGATATCACAGGACACTGATAAGAACTGAAGATGACACGTAACAGTCTCTGATGCTGATGACAAAACCGCGGGAAACTGACAGCTGCGGTTACTATAACCCGGGAAAGACGTGATTCCGTGATATAATAATGACGCAACACCCACCACTACATCGAGGGATAATTGTCGTACAAGAATAAATTGTTGTAATTACGAAATTTGGAGGTTTTCTGACTCATTCTTTCAAGGACCACCAGAGAGAAGTTAAGCAGTGGAAACGTTGAAGTACAGTTGATTTATATTAATGTTTGTCTATCGTTGTTAGATCTTATTGTTTATACAAAACTAAAAAGTGAACTTGTTTTTTTTTAAATTCATTAAAAATGGGGTTCTAAGGTCTTAGTATTTTTACAATGTTTAAGGTGTGTTTACAACTTAGCAGTGTTCAAAATCATATCAAATACCCATATATTTCTATAAAACATTCCAATGTGAATGATTTAAAGAGAAAAAACGTATATGCTTGGATTAAATACCAAATAGCAAGAATGATTCATCAATGGGTTTTTAAACGTAGCAACGGTGCTGAATTAAAGGTATTCTTCAATAAGATACAAAACGCGACTTAAAGAATTTTCTTATTTGATTTTCAAGTTCATCATTGAAATGAGTTTCAGTAATTTTTTTAAACAATAAAAAATTAAACTCACAGTTATTCCAAATACTGGGCTGACTAAGCTATTTGCTTACTCATACTGACACAAAAATTGTCCAAACTATAATTTAAATCCTTTATACTGAAAAAGCTTTGTTTGAAATGAAACTGTATTAAGTAAAAATAAAAGAAAAAGGCGTGCACAGTCACAAAAAAGGTGTAGCTTTAAATTCTGCAGCTGCCTCTAACCATTTGAATGCAAATTGGGTCAGGTTATGTGAAGTTTGAATGGATATGATATTTTATATTGTTTTTGGAGAGGAAATAAAAAGTTAATTTTTGGCAAATTACGAAAGTGAAAACTATCCTAAACTAATTTGACCCTGACCTAACTTGCACTTAAACTAGGGGAGGGGGGCTAACAGATTTTGAACATTGTTTGTTTGCTGTTTCTCCGTATGGCAGCGCCTCTTTCTCTTTTGCTTGTCAACAAAAAACTCGAGTAAACTCAACTTTACTTTTCTCCCAACGTCGTTTTACACCATCTCTATTGACCTAATTAATATACAATCTGTTTTAACGGCCTGTGGTAGTAATAACTGTTATGAGGTTGGTAAGATGGTGAAGGGGAGCCATAAATGAAAATGACGTGGTGTGAAGATGTTGTGGTAAAACTGCATGTGGTGCAAGCGTGTAATCATGACCTAACAGAGAATGCATCGCTCGCTGCAGCACCGTTGACAGCTGGAAAGAGTGTTTGTTTTGTATACCTAACAGAGAATGCGTCGCTCGCTGCAGCACCGTTGACAGCTGGATAGATTGTTTGTTTTGTATACCTAACAGAGAATGCGTCACTCGCTGCAGCACCGTTGACAGCTGGAAAGAGTGTTTGTTTTGTATCATGACCTAACAGAGAATGCATCGCTCGCCGCAGCACCGTTGACAGCTGGAAAGAGTGTTTGTTTTGTATACCTAACAGAGAATGCGTCGCTCGCTGCAGCACCGTTGACAGCTGGAAAGAGTGTTTGTTTTGTATCATGACCTAACAGAGAATGCATCGCTCGCTGCAGCATCGTTGACAGCTGGAAAGAGTGTTTGTTTTGTATACCTAACATAGAATGCGTCGCTCGCTGCAGCACCGTTGACAGCTGGAAAGAGTGTTTGTTTTGTATCATGACCTAACAGAGAATGCATCGCTCGCTGCAGCACCGTTGACAGCTGGAAAGAGTGTTTGTTTTGTATACCTAACAGAGAATGCGTCGCTCGCTGCAGCACCGTTGACAGCTGGAAAGAGTGTTTGTTTTGTATCATGACCTAACAGAGAATGCATCGCTCGCTGCAGCACCGTTGACAGCTGGAAAGAGTGTTTGTTTTGTATACCTAACAGAGAATGCGTCGCTCGCTGCAGCACCGTTGACAGCTGGAAAGAGTGTTTGTTTTGTATCATGACCTAACAGAGAATGCATCGCTCGCTGCAGCACCGTTGACAGCTGGAAAGAGTGTTTGTTTTGTATCTATCTATATATTAATAGGCAAGCATGTTTCTTTAAAACCTTTTTTCTCATCTTGTGTGCATCGTAGGGAAAATCTACGCATACCGTTAGAAAGCTATTTTCCTGTAGGTGTGCAGAATCCCTTTATAAATTTAAATAGGCTCAAAGATAAGCGCAAAAAATGAGTTTAAAAATTTGAAAAAATTAACATGGATCTTATGCGTTGCCATGCTGGTGACAAAATAACAACGAAATATAAAAAGAAAATCAAAACAAATGGAAGAAACTCCAATCACATGTTTTATTTACATTGTGGGGTGAAACATTAACATAAGTGAGTACATTACATATTTTTGGTCGAGTTTCGACCACTGGACATTACTCGTACTTATGTAACACGTGTGCAAACTACGCATTTCAATTGGGGTCAAAACGTATACACCCCATTACATTTCCAAGTGAAGAAAACTATTAATTCACAATAAATTAAATTTGTTGATTTTAGATCCACACCATAAGAAGTGATTCATCTATCGTAATCAGGTTACAGCTAACAAAAACGTAGCCTATGCCTATTTAAAATCCATGTTTAAACAAATTTCCGTCTCTTGTTTACAATCTAACTGAAGTAAAAAAATCAACTAAAGGATCATCTATTAAATAACAATTTCCATATAAACTGTTATAAAGAAAGTGGATCATCGTAACGGAGTCTTTGAAAGTTAAATAAATCAAACGCTAAGGGGCTAAGACCTAAAGAAATCCCCATTTTAGTTTCAATTCCTCCCTCCTCTACTACAACGAATTTAACAACCCATCTCCGTCTCACAGTGTAGGTTTATTGAGCTGAATGATTAAGATTTATAATAAAATCGGCTGGTTTCACCTAATTAACTTATCACTGGTTAAGAAAAACATTACAGTGACTTGAACAATAGGACGGCATTTCAATGGTGAGATCATTACCATTGATACGATAGTTTGAATGGCCTTTGATTCACGTTCAAGGGCGCTTCCGCCCATCACTATAATGATATTGTCTTCTGCAAAAAAGTTATTATTACTGCATTATGTGATAGAAAGATTTAGCTTTGAATATGTAGCTATGAATAAATGCCTATATTTATATACAGTAGAACCTCGATAACAAGACTCTCATGGGGATTATTAAATCAGACTTGTTATCAAGCTTGACTTCTTATTGAGGTTTGTAATAACATGTGATTAGGGGTAAAAAATGCAAGGGGATTTAAAAATTGCACTTGTTATCAAGGGTGACTTGTTATCGAGGGTCTTCTTATCAAGGTTCTACTGTATGGTGTTTTTTGTTTCATTACAACACCCTCCCCCTCCAGTTTACTATTCACCACTAATACTAGGCTATCACTTAAAATGCAACTCATGAGGTAAGTTTGGTTAAGATAGCTATATCGTGATCAAAGATATGAAATGAAACTCAAATTTATATGCCACCACCAGATTAAATTATTGTTAACAAACAAATTAAACTAATTTGACTTTTAATATTATTTTTGGATTTTAAGCACTGGTTCTGGCTCAAAATCTAACAACTTTGTTTACGTGTACTATTATTCTTTACCTTTACAGGTTGCACTTCTTTTGCGCCCTATTCCAGTCCTTCCAAGAGGGCTTGCAAGGGATACTTAATCCTGCACCTATTTTGCGCTTTATCCAGAACAGGTGGTCAAAGGGGTAGTATTCCCCGCTAGGCAACTAAGTTCACAAACCCACCCTCCAAACCACTATTTGCATGGACTTGTGAAGTGGGTGAGATAAAAACGCATAGATAAAAAATAAGATATGTAGGATTACGAATCAATTGTATTTTTTCATTGTTAGTAATTTGTATATTACTTGTATGGTTTTTAATTACTGTTCATAATTTAAATTGTGTGAGTGCAAATTTTTACAATGTTTGTAATACAAATTCATGTTTCTGACCCATGAATTTTGTTCATACAAAAATATGTTAAACTTTAAATCCGTCAAATAGTTCAAGAATTGTTTAGTTGGATCAGCTTACATGTTTGTGAAGACAGGATTATCAAAGCTTGCAACTGAAACAAGCACTACACTAACATAAAAGGGACTTAAATTTAAACTTTTTAATAACCATAAACAGTTCCTAAAGCGCAAAATATTTAACATAAACTACTGTAGGAATACCTTGAGACAATTCCAGTGAGAAAATCGGCTCCCTACAACGTAGCACTTCACCTAAGCTGATGTACCAAGTTTCGCTCACGACTGTAGCCTGCACGACATTAGAACATTTTGGTAATCTAGTTATGTTAATTACACCACTATTGTCGCAACTAGCAGCCTCGAGAGGGCAATAGACCTGCGTCTGTATATTATTTGCATCCCAGAACAGCCACGTACTTCAAAATTGTCAACTAATTAGGTTGTAAACACAATGGGTCAACACTGGGGTAAAAGGTTAGGAAATCACCCAATCAACATGATAGATTTTCCTCAAGCAATTTATTTTAATTCGATGTCTGGTAAGGTTGACCAATATAAATATTTATGTTTTAGTAAGTAAAATAAAAATTTGTGAAAATATGACTGTGTGTACTCATAAAAGTGTTGTTTGATGCCAATAACTAAACTTGGTACAGTTTGTGATTAGTTCAACAAAGTTTATCGTTAGGTTCGGTACAGTAGTTTGGTCTAATTCTATATTGAAACTACGAAACGGTCTCGGGACTTTCCAAATACTGTAATATTTATTTTTATTTCAACGAGTCAATGTCCCCATGCTGTAGTTTATCTAAGGAAGTATGCTTAGTCTATGGTTCTAACCGACGACGCACTCTCCACCAAGATACATCGATGAATCAGTAAATTTTGATACTAATACGTTTATGTTTATTATTTTAGAATCGTAGTGGTCATCCGGAATTTAATTTAACATATATTGCAATACTAGTCGGATCGAATCAGAAAAATATCAAATAAATACGCATTCAATATTGTTAAAAATGGATAAAAATAAAATCCTTTAATGGTTTACAATCAATCAATTTAACTTTAATCCACACTATTTTTTATAGGTTAGTGTCATTGTCGATTTTGGTAAATTTATTTAAGGTATGTTTATTTACCATTCTAACACATTGGAAAACCCCTAATCTTAGCCCTCACACGATACAAGTGCATATTTATTATAATTAGGGTGCGTTAGAATTGTTATATTAGATAAGTAACTATTTTACCCTTCGACCAATGCATGTACAAGTAATGTATTAAGTAAGCAACAATTATTTTGATTCCTAAGACAATGTTTGAAAGAATGGTGAGTAGTAATGCCATTAAATGGTCTGAGATCAAACAGTTAATTTCCCAATAAACCATATGATTATACAATCTCACTACCCTGTTTCTAACCAACAAGAGGGTACTGTGGTACCAAGTTACTAGCCTGTTCCTATAAAATTATTCACACAGTTGATTAATTCAAAGTTTTAAATATCTAAGACGGGGACGTAGTACCGGCTAACCAAAAATATCCAAACTAAGTGTTTTAAACATGTGAGTGTGTATTCAAGACCCTTTTAATCAATTAAAGTAAAAACGTATTTCAATTATCTTAAATAAAAATACTCCTCGCCCAATATTATAGAGTATCATATATCTGAGAATATTGACTAATTAGCGGTTAACCCTTAGAGAATTCTTGAATTCTGTCTGGTTGAAATGAAGTGCTCCAAATTATTTGTTGTAACCTAAGTGTATTACAGAACACAACCATTACAAGCCAATATTCCTTTACCATACTGGCCTGTATGTAATATAAGAGGTTTACCTGATTATAAGCTACCCTGTTGAATAGGCTAACATTTAACAGCCAAAAATATTCACAATGTTTCAAACTTAAATATTGTTAAACCCTCGGTATAGCAATAAAAAAATGAAATCTTTAATTTATCTATACTATTCCCTTACCAATATAAGTGTGTGTTGGTGGTAGTTACCGGATCTGGTTTTAAATTAATTAATTAATCGGATTCGAAGTTTTTGGAATGTTTATGACAATTTAATAATATGAATGAGTGCCCAATGACTTGGCTTGCTTGGATCCAGACTTAACATTTAACTAATATCCAAGGCACAATCCCTTTCAAAGGGTGGATTAAACTAAGACCTTTTGCTGAATTGTTTAAAATTAAATAAAAAAAAACTGGTGATATATTAGGGATAAGTCCATCAAATCTCAAAATGGAAGTTTATATGCCCAGCTATAAAAAAAGTTTTATTGGTTTGACAATAAATGGGACCAGTCCTGAAAAAAATTCTATTTGGGGAAGAACGAGATCAGTCCATTTTGTTTCAGTAGAAAACTAGTACAACGATTCCCTTACAATAATTTCTCTTAGTGGAATAAAGGTGATAAGTCCTACGTACTAATTACCTTCATCACACAAAATCTTGTAGTTTATATCATTTTTGGAAGAAAATACCGAATAGCATTGTTTTACTGTAATTTGACGACAAATCTTAAAAGTATATTCGTAAAACCACTAAATAAACCAACAACTTTTAAGTGAAATACAAAAATATATTTGGTTTAAGAGCATTGTTTTTGTTCTCCTGCAAAATTTAAACAAGTTAACTTATTTTATTCTACCAGCCCTTCAAGATCACAGCAATTTTTTATCATAACAAAAATGTAATGTTAAAATACAAAATTTTGAATGTCCTACAATAGATCTACCCATAGCCCAGTACACGTGTAGTTACCTGGTTATCAGCTACAGATCCAGGGTGTTCCGTAACTCCGCGGTGTTCACAAGTGACTGATGCTGTCGGAGCTCCACGCGGGTTCTCTACCTCCACTCTCTTCTGTACTCCACGACCTCGATGTAGCGGGTGCCGTTTGCCGTCCTCTCCCATCTCCGCACTCCAAGGTCGAGGACTTGCACATTCCTTGCCCCGAGCCCACTCATCCTACGGGGTACGATTAGCACCAAAGTGTTGAGTTTACTAATTAGCATTGACTTTTGGGTAGTATACGTCCCATCAATGTGGACGGGCTGTAGTCACGCGTAGTGTTCAATAGACATCTATTTTTCGTCATAGTGCAGCAAAAACATCCGTTTTATATATGCGTTGCGGGTCTAAAGTAGCTCCTTTTACTCCCTAGGGAGTCAAAGGCGTTTTTAGTCCTAAGGAGTAAGCTTTTGAAATTATGTATCGATTGATTTAATCTATTGTATCTTATTGTTGGATTCTTCAATAGTTCGAATTTTCGATGGTATAATCGACGCTAACATAATCTTTATAGACGAAATTAATTAATCACTTACCTAAACAGCTGATAGTTTGCATTAGCAAATTCTGACAAGTTGAAAGTAGTTTTCAGAAGGTTACCTTTACATGAAAAGTATTTTCGTTTTCTTAGCTTGTTAGATGATGCTGCAATATGGCACAAATATAATAATAAATAAGTGAATCCCATGGTTTAATCTGTCTCTTGATATTCTCATTCTTGTGTATGTATATATGAATTAATAGTAACATAAAATTTCATAAGGAATGTATTTTAATTTTGGGTAGCTGGGTGTAGTTTCTGTAATGTTTTTATAGCTGTATACGAAAATCTAATTCATTTTACTCTATAGGAAAATTTCTCTCTACTTATACAGTGCCTGGTAATAACTAGGCTACTTATTCAATCCTACAAAAAAGTCAAAGGCTTTTTGATGGATCGAAATTTGTCCCAGTTGACCTTGATCTTTGGGCCATTTAATGACTTTGGCTACAGAACCAGCTGATAAGACACAGCTGTTATCTCATCAATTCCACAATCATTCTTTATTGATCTTCATAATTAAATACACACCCTTGTGTGTCAAAGTCGTATGAATACAATAAATAATAATCCATAAAACAAATATATTAATTTTGTTAAAGTAATTCGGGCCTTCCTCTTTGCAGGGGATAAATATCATTATGTATATTTGTATGAATATATGGATCACCGTGTTGAACGATTTTTTCATGCAGAGACTTAGTTCCTGCTCAAAATCATTCAGAGACGTAATTTTAGAGTTGGTGTATTTTTTACACGAATATTAGAACAGAAACGGACAAAACAAACATATGAAATCACCCTTCCCGAAAGTAAACAACATGTTTGATTAATATTTAAATGCAACTGTCAAAAACGCTCAAACCAGCTGTTACGGCTAAGTATACACATTCATGCCAGTGACGTCAATTTTTACTATACATACAGTTTCTGTTCTAATAATAGTGGTTGTATTAGTTGCCTTTTTTATATTTTTTTTAGGATTCCCGATTTATTTGTGTAAGTGGCGTAAATTTATAAGGCAATGAAAATACTCTCATTTCTAATACGACGAAAGTTATATTTATATTTCATCTAGTATAACAGCCAAGTCCAAGTGTTGTTGACTGAGGTGTATTTTAGGCGTAGTGTACACCTAAGGTACATTACTCTATGCACATCAAGAATTCTGCCAGCCACTTTCTTCTTATCATGACCTTGCAGATTCTCTTGTACGTCTTCGGCTGTTCACGGCCACAGTAATTGGCAAGGTGTACAAAACACTTGAATTTTCGGTCAAGTTTGACTAATCACACTAAATACGGTGTGTTTAAAAAAGGACTTTACAAATTTGACGGATTATGAAATAAAAAAAGACTTTAACATCCTGTAATATGAACTGTATTGTCTATGACTGATATATATCGTCTTAACAGTTCCTTACAATTTTTTCGCATGGTTTACAACAGTAGCATCAACAATACAAAAACAAAATAGGTTTATAATTTATTGGTAAACGAACTATTTGTTTTTTAAATTGTGTCAACTCTGATGATTTTACAACAGTAGTGGAAAATGTGACTAATTAGGGTAAGGAATTGTTGAGACGAGGTAAATAGCTTAGTCACAGAATCTAAACATAACAATCACTCACAGAAATACCTATATTGTTTTTTTTATACTTAATATTATATAGTAGGTTAGAAACTAATTTCATGGATGAAAAAGTGTCTTAGGACAAAATTTGAAAAAAATAAACCTGCAGGATGTGTTACAAAAATGTTCTAATCATTCATGTGTGATAATCTCGTATATAAAATGAATCAATTTGTTATTTTATTTGTGGTATATATCGAAACATATCTTACATTTTTAACCACGCCTGTATAAAAGATGCGAAGCAAGGGGTTTCTCGATTTCAAATCATTAAGTTGAAATGCAAAATAGTCTATAAGCATACTACAAGATCGCGCCACTCATCCTACACTCATCCTTCACTCATATTTGGGTTAAAATACGCACATAGTGGCGTCCCCATCTTAAATAATTGATAATTGATAATTGATAATTGATTATTGGTTTAAATATATTCCACATCACCATCCAAAAGTTTGAAGTTAAAAATGTGGTGCAACCTGATCAGATGTTCTACCAACAATATAATGACAACCTGTGTCAAGTGATCAATCAGCTGTTTGCATTGATTTTAATTAACTTTCAACCCAGTATCATCGACTATTGGAAACTGTTTTATCAATAATTAAAGCTCGTATCCTCTGGTGAAATGGTCCTTCACTTCCACTTTCTTGGCTTCAAATTTTACTTTGGATCTCGGTGTATAGTCAATTTAGGCTACATCCTTATTGAATAAACAGCTGTTCTTAGCCAGTAACATAGTCTCAAGGAGTGTAAATAAAAATACTTACATAAGAAATTAAATTATACTCTCATAGAATTTGTCAGAGCCGAAAATAATAACACTCAATCTTCCTGTTGTCTGTTGCTCGGTGAAGTTATTATTTACTCCGGTTTTATTATGAACAATTCAAAAGGGAACGGTTTAAACCCTAATCATGATTGATCTAAGGTCAATTAGATTTAGAGAGTGTAAACCGATTGTCTATTGGCGTTGATAGATTACTTTTGGGTTTATTAAGCATTCAATGTCTATTTTTACACTTAATACGACTCCAGCAATATTGTTTTGTACTCCTGGAAATTTAATGTGAGGATCTATTACATAAGTCTCTTGTAATAGGTTCACAAATCAATTATACATTACAGGATACAAGTATAAATGTTCGTGACGATATGCAAAATGGCCATGTCGATAGTGAAAAAATAAAAGGTGTATTTAAAATTAGTGAAACAGTAAAAAATGTAAATTAGACAGACCATTTTAAATAATGTTAAGTTACATTTGATGACGGTATCATATTTATATTCAATCATTATTTAAAGCATTTACTAAACACACTCCTAACGTATTTGGCAGAATAAACTTTAGTTCTGCCAGCTTTCGTAGAAGAATTTAAGTTTTTTTTTCGTTATTTAACTCATCTATTTAAATAAAACAAACTTATGAAAAATTTAAAATAAAAACTGTTGCTTGTCCAAATTTATTAAAACAAAATAGTAAAGAAAAATCATAAAATGTTGCATAAAATAAAAGCGAAACAAGTATCAATGTACTCAAACGTCACCAACACGAAACACACATTAAATAGGCTTCATATTTTGTAATGAAAGCACGAGTCTGCTTTATAGTCAAATCTGCAATTGAATACAATAGTAACAGTTATGAATAGATGTTGCAAATTCCTCCGGACTATTTTGGGTGGTTAAGTAAGGAAATAGACCATCAACAATAGCAAGTTTTCAATTCAAATTGAGTGAATACATCCGGATATTTTTGACAATAACGCATCCATGAGCAATTTTAATATTTTTCACCGCAACTGATTTTATGATAATGTATCTACTTTCTAAACTTAAAGCCTGAAGTTTTATTTTATTTTTATTTTTGTTGGTTTAACTGCAAAATATGGGTTTTGTGTAGTTTTGTAAGTTTAAGTTACATAAGAAAAATATGTTTTTGCGTTATACCTAGCATTGACTATTGGTTACTGAAGGTTGTATTTTGGTTGTATTAATAGTCAAAGATTATAGTTACCAAAGAGTATATTTTTTTTCTTTCAGCCATACAAAAAAAACTATATCAAAAATAGAGATCACAACCTTAATAAGATTAGCACTAACCCCATCGTCTATTACCAACGGCACGTTAGGAAACCATACGAGGGATCTGAGGTCACAGCTGATCAAAGTACGGAACTACTGCCTCTGAGCTTTGGGTTCAAATATGTCAAATCGCCAGTGGCTTTTGGCTTCGTTGTAAAGCAGGGACTTTGATTCCCAGCCCACCTGAAGCTATAGGTTGACGTATACACATTAAGTTACAAGGGTATGTTCTTCAATCGAGAAGAGCTTTCTAAAGTTCCATTCGCGATATTTTTTATAAAGTGTGTCTATCGCAATAGTGTGTGTTCTGATTCCCCAGAAGCTCAATGATCAAGAACAGCTGGGTCCACTTTCATTCCATCAAAAGGGAGATGCCTGACTTGTACTAGGATCGAACCGGTGACCTACAGATTGCTAAACGAACTTCATAAACACTCAGTCTGAGCCTTCCAGCTATTTATACAACTTGGAGATGCATGGGTTGACATGATGTAAGTCGGTGTGTTAATTTTAACTTTCATATGTTCATGAAGACATGCCGATTCGACATCACATACAGAGTTGACGTGTTTTGTTAATCCTAAACACTCAAAGTAGATATGATCTTGTAAATACATAAATTATTCCTAATCATGTTGACTAGTTAAATTGCCGTGTTCACACATAGCATAAAAGAGAAACAGTTAATAAGCATCAATAAAACACATCCTCAGTAAAACTGTAAAATAGTATATTATTACGACACAAGACCAGGAAGTAGATGTTTACGGTAAATTGTACCGTACTCCAGCTGATTTTACCGTAATTAAGCATCATTTTCCGTACCCCAGCTGGCTCTTTCGGTCCATTTCTGTGAACAGCTACTATCTGGACTAAAAATAGTACAGAATCCACCTGCTTAGTGTGTAGTGTGGAAAAAAACATGTAAACGTTCTAAGTCGAGTCCATGTAAACATACTATGTGGAAGTGGTCATATAAATATGTTCATGTTAACTCGTACAATCAACGTGTTCATAGATAAACCTAAGTCAAAACTTATACATGTAAACGTGGCAAGTCGAAGTGTTCATGTTGTCATGTTCATTTGTCGTGTTCGTGTTGAACTGTCGGTGCTAGGTGACCTCCCGATGGCTGGAAGGTTGACAGTCAATATTGCCTCATCTTCATGTTTGTTTATTGCCCGAAGTGACTCTTCTACGTCGGTCACGTGGTCGATGTTCAATGGTAAAAGCGAAGATTCGCCAAACACTTCAGCCACGGCTACCACAGGTGACCAATCATGTGACAACAAACTCAACACGAGGATATTGGCGTTGTCTTCGGAAGTATTGAGTGTTTACTAATTCGATGTATTTGTTTAAGTGAATTTCCTGTGGAACTGAAGCCAGGGACTATCGTAAAAGACCTTGCAATCTCATGATTTATATTGAAGCGTATAGTTCTGTTTTACGTACAATAGCGAGATTTGGACAATTTCATAAAGACCATAAGATATAGAAGATCAAATCTTCATTCATTTATGGAGGTTTTTTAATTCATATGAGCTTTAGATCAGAGAGAATTAATTGTAGGCTACCAATCTGTACTCTTAATTATTGTAAGAACCTTCAATCAGGACCATTTTTAAGTTTGTTCACGTGCAACCTCTTTACGTGAATAACTCAATGATAGTGAATACTTTTCTTAATACTTTTCTTTTACTTACTTTTACTTTACTTTTCATGAATACTTTTCTTTTAAGAGGGTTCCCTACCCCCATTGAAAAACGTCAGAAAACCGCTTCGCGCGGTATCATATAGCGATTCTAGTTTTAACATTTAAATTGTGAACCAAACACCATTTTGTACATAAAGAGTGGTTCTACTAAGTTTGCTTTTTAAAAAATGTCTATGCTTACGCAATCAAGGGCAACGACTTGTTAAAGTTAGTGAACTTTAACTGTAAAGTTCTGACGTTTTTCAATGGGGGTAGGGAACTTTCTTAAATCATAGTATTCACATATGATGTATATTTACTTGTTCATGGTGTTTTTAACGGGCAACCCAAATTAAATGTACTGCGAGGCACATTTTATTGACAAAACTTCCTTATATTTTGATATCCCCGTTTTCTTTACTTTCATTGCTGATTAGCCAACATGGATTGTTGTATTATTATTTTTGAGTTTTAGTGCTATTGGGAGTTTATCGTAAATAAGTCAGAAAAATGGCGTTCCCCAAATTTTGAACAGTTAAAATAAATTTTACTAGTAAATCACTGGTTTTATGCCAAAAAAGGTTTGAAATTAAGTTCCCCGTTGTGATTCCCGTACATAATAAATCACCTATTGTTGACTTATACAAATTTAACAAATACTTACTTGATGCTTGATACTTGATACTTGTGTGCTGCGTCGTTGACCGACAATGTCGGATAGACTGCATTATTAATACATTAAAAATACCCCCGCCGCAGCAAACCTGCCGACTAAGCGAATTTCCATTCGTCTGAATTGATTTTCAGTTAAATATATTTTAATAACATTAGGTTTAACGAGTACCTAGGTTTGCTGCTACAAGGAAACTAATAAAGTGTGTTTTTTAGTAAAATATTGATAGCTTAATACAAAATGAATAAATTTACCAAGTTTGATCAAAATATATTCATAAACAAGCAAACTACAACGTTTGACAATATTCTCCATAAGAATAACATAGGAATTTTAAATTTACAATTTTTTTAATTTTCTCCGTTACTAATAATCGAACAAAAATACTGTTATATACTAATTTTTTTTTTTTAAGCTCTTTAAAAAGGTCTAAAGAAAAATTGGGAAATTTTGTGTTTTGAGGGTCAAAAGTGAGAAAAACCAATTTTTACCCCATAAAACCCCCCGTAAAGCCCCGTTCCCATGGTCCGATCGTGCTGGTTCGCGAACTCATTCAAGTTTTTTACGCTTTACACCTTTGAACCAAATTTCATCAAAATCGGACAAAAATTACTCAAGTTATCGCGTTCACGGACGTATATATATATATATATATATATATATATATATATATATATATATATGTCTATATATATATACATATATAAAAATTTGAACGAATAGTGTTTTTGGCCTGTGGGGACATCAAAATGAAAAAGTAAATCGGTCCCGGGTCTAGGTCTTACCGTGCCACCTACGGTAATAGCTACTTCCCTATAGGGAAATTCGCTAAAATAAACACTACTATTTACATACATACGAAACTTAATCAGGCTGTGGTGGTAAATACAAATACAGACATACAGACACACACACACAAGCAGATAGACATAACTTCGCAAATCACTTTATTGGGTTCAGAGGGGCCCAAAACGGGTATAATTACTTGAGCTCGAAAATTTTGACGAAAATAATAGGCTACTTTCTCCATATGCTATGGTAAAGGGGGGAAACGGAAAAACTAAAGCGAAAAATACAACAATGAAACAGCTGATAATATTGCCTAGAAACCATGTGGTTTCCATTCACACATAATTGGCACGATCGGTATTTTTGTAATATATTTTTTAATAGTACATATACCCTATAGAGACGGGCCACTCTTTTGAGGGTATTTTTAGCTGAATATGAATTCTTTGAGTTGAAATACGTACATTGCAACATGACTCTTAAACTATTGATGTAAAATTATAAAACCTTTAGCACTCATATCAGGTATAGGTTGAAGTTTATACATAAATTTCTTGAATAAAAAAGTCCTAAATCCCACGTTCTTCCCGAAAACATGATACAATATAGGGTGTTCCATAAACGAAATGTCAAAGTTAGCCACCATATTGAAAAATTGCGGTCGAATTTCAAAATACAAAATTCAAATTTTTAACTGCCACAAAAAATTAAGAAATGTCCCCCATTTAAAGAGTTCTCTAATTCTTGCCCTTTCCGATATCCAATGGTGGCCTACATGAGTTGACCACCCTGTATATAATATACTTGTCTTCCCACAAATTATGTCACCCTTGACAGTAGGCATACACTTAAAATATTTTCTTACACATGCACAATGCATCTTACGGTTTTAAATCAAATGCTATACACGATTGTCCAAAAAGCGATTGCTCTCTATAATGATTGTTTTGTTGACTTTTACTTATATAAAGCCACCTGTCACCTCGTGCTATTCCAGGAGCTGATTCATGCAAACATTGTAATCCTCAATGGGAATGGACCTTTAAAGAGTATTAGAAAAGTAAGCAGTAAGCACAGGACAATTACCATGGGATTAGAGCGTCAAGTTTCAATTTGTCTTATATTTTGACCTTGTTTGTGATCGAACTTTGATGGAAATTGAAATCTAACTTTTCGTCGAGCTAACTTACTTTATATAACCTTTCCCAAAATCAAAATGTTTCCCTAACGATCCTTGACGTCGTTGACGTTTTAGTTGCGAGCGTTCTCACAAAAACCTGAAATTACCTGAAATTCAAGCCTTATTTAATTTTATATATTCTCAAAAAACATTAGGCGCAATATCCATATCCATATATCCATATATGTAACATCATTATTACACTGAGGGGTTATACAGTTTCAATGTATACATATAGTTAAACTGCCAGTGTCCGAGCAACTGCCATTGAATATAAACGCATATGTTTTCGTCCAGTTTACGTGAGTCACCCTGCACCTGCCTACGTGCCATTTCAACAGGCACATAGCACACAACCCTGAGCACTATAGTCCTCGCCACCCTAAGTTGAGGCAGCCGGCCGCACTAAATATACGCCGTGCGGCCTTGGGCTGCCTCAACTTATGGGGGTGAGGACTATAGTTGCTCTACTATAACTAGACGTGCTCGAGGTGTTTCACTTTTAGCTGTCGATTCTTACTGTTATATGGTTGTTGTGGTTATTTTGTATTGATATGAAGGTGATTTGAATTTTGATTTGCAATTTCTACTACACGCGTTCAGTTCGGCTAATCTGTTTAACGTGAACAGGCCAAACTGCCCGTGTGTATACGTTGGTGTATACACAAGTTTGCTCAAAAGGTGCAAGTTCAAGCCATGCATCTGACATTGTGTGTGGGAGTTCAGTTGCTTAAATCTACCGTTCCAACCGTCAAGCCGATTCAAATGTGTAAAGCGGACTTTTAATCTGCGAAATCAGAAATCAGACTAGTAGTGTTTATCGAATTGACTGTCCAACTAAAGTGAACCAGATGCAGTGAACTCTCTATTGAAATAAAACATTGATTGAACCTTGTATTTCTACCCTAAATTTTATAGTTTGCGTTTTTTTAGGGAGAGGTGGGAAAATGCATTTACGTACCCAGGTGGCTAGCCTGTAGTGTGGGACTACAACGGGTCTAAGGCCCAGAGACTACCCACTAAAAACCTCCTCTACTTTTCTCACACTAGCCTGGGAACACTTGTCGCACTTCATCAGAACTAGGCCGAGTTTGCCTAAGCCAGAAGGGCTTACTCCGTGTCTAGCCGTTCAGACTAGCTTTCCTTGCAGCCTTAAGGCCGGGAATCTTCTGGCTTTCATAGCGGCACGTCTGGCAACAAGCTTTCCGAAGGTTTGAGATCCCTATCATTATACCTATCTAATATGATATAGTTTACTATAAGTAGTTATCCTTTAAATTTGGCTTGGTTCAAATGAACGATCGACAGAAAACAACAAGCCTTCTTGTTCTCTAAGTTTCTGCATCTTTTACATGTGAATCTAGTTACACAAACGCTGTAGTTAGTTGTGATAAGAGGTAAAAGAAAACAAGTGGATGAAGCGTTTTGGCAACCAACTCCAATGCTATCCTCCCTGATTCCACTGACTTAGGACGCTTTCCCTGAGTGTTTCCCAGGGAAAGCGAGGCAGTGGGACGTACAAGTGCCAGTCACCCCATGAAACATATCTCGTACTCGTACAATACCACATTACACGCATCTGGAGAGCTCCAGATGCGAGCGCATTGCATTGTGGGGCAGTGGACCACATCACGTGACTAACAATAGGCTTGAAGTTGGCCACATCTTAGAAACTTACTACTATAGATGCATCGGTTTTGTTCAGGGAACACAGGTTTTCTGTCCCTAAATTGATCATATAAAGTTATTGTTTAAGGAGGTACCTTCTGTAGTGTATTCCAACTTAGGTTGGGCGTTTGTGTATTGTTAGTTAAGATTTTTCACCTGGGGACGGGATCAAATTCCAAATCCCGAAACATTGTGTATTGTTTTTTACAATCGTGATGGAAAATGTCCGCAATAAACCTTTGAACAACACAAGTTATGATAAATCATAACACAAGTACCTACTACAACGACTTACAAAAAACCTTTCTATAAATTAAAATTTAGTTGTCGATGTTGTTGGTAATAGTTGACATTGAGTCAACTACGATTTGAATGGTTAATCATTTAACAGTTTTATTTATTAAATAGAATGTTTATACTGTGCAGTAAATAGTGTTATTAGCATAGCATTGAAACATGTTAGGCAAAATATATTTATACATCACGTTTAATGAATGAAATTTATCATGTTTTCTTCTGTTTGTTAATAGCTTAGTGATGTTTTCATCTCTAGAATCTTGTTTTAGTGTTTTCAAGGTAGGTACAATAAACATATTGTTTTCTACCCTTATGGCGGTTAACCAGACCTTGACATTCAGCTAGGTGTAACATGTGATCACTGAACACGTGACTTTCTACTTATCTACCAAGTCGTACTTCAATGTAAGTATAGTAGGCACACAGTTTGAAATCGAGCAGAAACTTGGCATTAGAAACATTTGTATAGTGGATATACAGCATAATTTCGTACACATTTATCCAAGTATACTACTGGTATGTATGGTGCTAGAATTTTATCAGATGTTTTTATATATCAGCCAGAGCCTCCTGTGAGCGGGCGGCCGATCATGTGTTAAGGGTGTGTAGAGAGTGTATCTATGTAGGGTTATAGCTATTTACATTACAAGTGTAGTAAGAGCGTTTTTACATCACGCAGGTGAATGTTGTGCAACGAGCGGAAAACTATTTTTAACCCTCACTGGTTCCTCTCAGTGAAGTATCTCAAGTATAACACATTTTGTGTGAAATTGCTAAACATTACTCATTTCATTCTTACAGATTCTTCTGTATTTAATATTTATTTTAATAATTAATTAACTTGTCTGATTTCTTGTATTCATATTTAATTGACCATCAAGCTTATGTTTTTGATGATTTACTCCTTCCCCATGCACAGGCATCACATATGAAGGGAATTTTCCAAGAATTTAACCATTTTGAATGTTTGTATTTTTATTTATTTATTTATTTATTTTTTTTCTAATTTCACATATTATATGGAATAAGCTATTAAGTTACCGTAGGTCTCATAAAATGTAGTTTTTATTTTTAAAGGTTGTATTTATTTTAGTATATTTAAAATAGGTATGAGAATATTTGTTTGTTCATAAAATACCAAAAAATATTAAATAACATCACTGAAATTTTTTCCTTTAACCATTGAATACATTCTCAGTATCCAATAGCCTTGTGGTGCTCTCCTAAGAATCTGACGGTTAACGGATTTATTCTGAAAAAGGTACCAAAATTTTAGATAGAAAGTTACGCTTTTTGATGATTGAAACATTGGCTTAGCTATTCTTAATGAACTTTTAGTATATAGCTAAGCTGTTAATTTTAGTAACAAAGCTACGCAAGGCATCTTACTCAAACCACACTCATTTCTACGCCATTGGCATGACGTATTGCAGAATGGCAAACCCTAAGGGCTATAAGCTGTTCGAACCCCTGAAATGTTTGTGTTGATACCGGGCATCGAACCCGTCACTCTTGCCACAGAAAACGTACTACTATACCGTTTATACTATACCGGTTATAGTAGTACGTTTTCTGTGCTCTTGCACAGAAATCCGTGACGTTATTACTACTTGGCTTGCAAATACATATTTCATTGCCATTTAGATTGAAATATATGCCTTAGCAGTGTCCCATCTCGAATAGGTAGTAATCTATACTACCTATTATATAAAAATTTAATGGTGTCTGTATGTATGTGTGTTACTTATAGACGCAAAAACTACTGAACCGACTGAGCTTAAATTTTACAAAAACATAGCTTGAATGGTAATAGGACTATTTACACAACAATACTGACCTTGGGATTTGCTCCTTTGTCTTTAAAAGTCCTGAGGTGAGAATTTAAAGTAAGTTGGATTGGTCTCCATGGCTGCAAAGAGAATACTCACAATGTTTACTTTTGGTTTTACAGTTCAATGTAAACAAGCTTGAACTGCCAAATTGCATATTTCACAATTTCAGACAGCTGATATAAAGAAATTAAATATAATATTTTACACAAATAGGTGTCAAATTTAGTATTATCTTGTAATGTATAACTAGTGTACCTGTTGCTCGAATTCGAGCAATTGCAAAGCATTACAGGCGACTCAAAGATTATGGAAATACTCACGATCTACACAACAGTTAGATATAATCAAAATTTGTTGTAAATATCTTATTTTTTTCAAAAAGCTGATCTTGTTTTTTTTAATGTAAAAAAAACATTATTTCTATTTCTTTTACTTAGTTGTGTTCTATGACTTTTTCTATGTTTCCATTGTTTGCAAATCGGTTATTTCAATGATTGGTCAAGAAATGTAGCACAGTGTTAAATTCAGTTTTTTTTTGCCCATATCAAATTGACCAGGATTTCTCGCTCTTTTCCATTGTAATAATTACACCAACCCAAGTTTCGTCTACAGATGCAATATACCAAAGAATATCACCTAGGTACAATCTCCAAGAAGTTGTAAAAAAGGCAGAAACCAACCCATACAATAGATATAAGTTAACTCCAAAAGAAATAATTTTAAGAGTTACTGTGGTAATAGGATTTTCCACTGATTTGGTAATAGAACATTATCTTGCAAAACATGACACGATGCTGAAGAAAATCCATTTTAAAATCAGAAAACCCCATTGCAAATACTGTACTTCATTTTTGACAAATTCAATTAATCACAATTTAAATATTAACAGCTGTTTCATTAAAAAGTAGTGTAGAATTATGCATATGGTCGTAATGTAAACAAATCTGAAGAGGCAACTTTAAAGGCTTCTGGGCAGAGCCCCAAGGGAATTGACCTCGTTCCTCTTTTGATGGCTCATCTACAGACCAAGACCTTTCTTTAGAGACCCCTACCAAGTTTCTATGCCCAGCCGTTCTCTCAAATTAGCTGTGACAAAAACCACGTTTTCCTCCATAAGAATAACATGGGATGGGAATTCAAAGGCCACTGGGGCAGAGCCCCAAGGGAATTCACCATGTTTCTCTTTTGATGGCTCATCTACAGACCAACACCTTTCTTTAGACACCTCTATTGAGTTTCTACGCCCAGCCGTTCTCTCAAAATAGCTGTGACAAAGAAAAACAGTTTCAAATTAATATATAGATTTACTGTAATGCTCCTTCGCTCTTGAAAGGTAGTTATTTGATGAACAGCCGTTCCCGCCCGCCGCCGATCATGTATTATTCCCCGATGGAGGACGTCTTCAACTGCCTCGTTCCCTGCACGCGATATTTGATATCGACAATTGTCCCCACGAGGCTCCTTATACGTAATTGATTTCCAGAAAACACAGTGCTGTGAGGGATCAAACTTACGGGTCTTGTATTTGTACGACAACAACCAACCAACAATGTTTATTAGTGATATTATGGGAGAAATCACCAGCACAGTAAAATTCATCCACCGTAACCTGAGATTAAATGGAACCCTCAGCTGTTATAAGACCACAGAGGTACTCAACGCCTTGAGATATACTGACCTTACTTGGGATCAAATCTGATATATTATCAAACGGAAAAACTGTCTACAGTGTTAGTAGTTTTCTTTATTTCAACGTTTTACTTCTGAACGAGATATATATATATATATTACGAAATACACATAAATAGGGATTTCTACTACGTGTTTAATCATCTACCGGAGGACAAACTGCAACCTAAATCTTAACCGACAGCAGAGTAGGCCTACAATCTGTCAACATGTCCTTACGTCAAATCCTGTTTGTCTTCATATGACGTCCATGTCACTGGCCCGGCCATGACGGAGTTAGTACATAAGAATTATGCTAATATTTAGTACCTATTTCGTACTATTTAGTACCAACAAACAAAAAATTTGTACCCCACTCGGTACCGGATAACTAATTAATTTAGGATTCCGGGCCAGTGACATGCTGGCCCGGCCATTTTCGAATTTGATCCTAATATGTATACCATCATTTAGTACCTATTTCGTACTATTTTGTACCTCCATTAATATAATTTGTACCTCAAAGAAAACCAAGCTACGGGCCCATTAACTGTACAGGTCAACGACCCCTCAGCCCGGCCATGTCGTAACCTATGGTTATAAGCTATACTACTATTTAGTACTTATTTCGTACTATTTTGTACCTCCATTCATATAATTTGTACTTCAAAGATAACCAAGCTACGGGTCCGTTAACTGTACAGGTCAATGACCCCTCAGCCCGGTCATATCGGAACCTATGGTTATAAGCTATACTACTATTTAGTACTTATTTCGTACTATTTTGTACCTCCATTCATATAATTTGTACTTCAAAGATAACCAAGCTACGGGTCCGTTAACTGTACAGGTCAATGACCCCTCAGCCCGGCCATATCGGAACCTATGGTTATAAGCTATACTACTATTTAGTACTTATTTCGTACTATTTTGTACCTCCATTCATATAATTTGTACTTCAAAGATAACCAAGCTACGGGCCCGTTAACTGTACAGGTCAATGACTCCTCAGCCCGGCCTTATCGGAACCTGTAGTTTTAAGCTATGCTACTATTTAGTAACCTGTTCGTACTTTTTACATATTATATGTGTAATCATGTTATTGTTAGTGGTTAATTACCCCTCAGCCCGGCCATGTCACAGTTTCTAGTTATAAGGTATGCTATTATTTAGTACTCAATAATTAACAAGTGATGCAGTTATTTGGTGGTTATCTCCAACTATTTAGTTCTTCATATTAAACAATATGCAACACAGTACAACAATGCAACAATATGCAATATCATACAACCCAAGTAATCAATGTGTCGAGTTTTAGGCTATTTTGGTGCGAGGGGACTGTGGTGATTTTTTTATACCATTCAACATTAATTAATAACATAAATTAATCGCTGTTGGCCCGTCCTACGTACGGGAATTTAGTAGTCAACTATAACTCATAATATAATATTATCAATATATTATTGTTATATATTGTTTTATATTATTGTTATTATATAGTAATATCAATATTTCTAGAATGTAGAATGTTAGCGTCGGCTGCTAGACTTTTTACAATTTTAAACTTATCTTTTAAAAAACTGAAACCCTAAACTAAAATTATGGCTTCAACAATTCCCTAGTTTTCAAAATTATCTGTCTTTCAACACAAAAATCTTGAAAATCCGTCAAGGGGTTGATTCAGAATCGTGAAATAAAAAAACCCTGCCACGTTTTAATATTTATGATGATCAGCAAAAGTTTTAAACATTTGTATTATGTAGTAAATATTATTGCATAAATCATTCATTAATTTATTCATCCATTCATGTAACTGCTGTTTTGCTGCTAGCTTTGTGATTGTGAGTGTGACTAGAGTGAGCCGTAAGAGGGAAGGCCGGAAACGGTGGTCGTGGGAGAGGAGGTGAGGAGCGATAGTTCCCTCCCTTCCTTTTCAAGGTCAGCCGCCCGACCTTGCTTACTACCAGTGATACCACCTCTTCCTCCTACTCCGAGCAAAATATCCCTAGATCCATTATTATATTTTTGCCTGGAAATATCAAGATGTCGTAAAATGTCCCAAATATGTCCCAAGACTTACACTTGTGGCAATAAAGCTCCAAACATGAGTTTTTAGAATCAATTGTACAAGTTTTTGGTTATTGATGATGAATGTCAACGCCAAGCAAACCAATTCACACACTATTTACACTTTTCTTAACTGTATTCAAAAAAGGTTAATATGTTGGTATAGTTGTTATGCTCGGTTATTCTTTCATTCTTCGCCAAAATAGGTACTGCAATAATAATTAAGTTCAATTCCAATATGTACTGGTGGGTTTGTTTATAAAACAGCTACATAGGCTATATGTATTTATTTATTTAGGGGTCATAATTTATGAAGTTTTCAGTGAAATAAATTAAATATAAAGTCAAATAAAAATCCCTATAAATGATTTTGTCCCTAAAACGGTCCTTGCGTTTTAAAAAGTCCCTGGATTCGGGACAAACCCCTATGAGTGGCAACACTGCTCAATGGCACAGCCGAATGGGGAATGCTCGCGCCCATCCTTTTGCACGTGAGTGCCATGAGATATACTTCTTGTGTTGCGATCTGTGTGTAACTCTCGTCATGGAGTGAATCAATTGCCTTGTCTTAAGTCAATAGTTTTTGGTGAGTGCTGTTGTAGTGAGTGCTTTTGCGTTTTTGCAGTGTCATAAAAAATGAAGCGTGGTAGGCCTAGAAAAGTAACTGCCGAGGAGGTGTGCGCAACAATTTCGCGTTACAAAACGAGTGTTGTTATTGCGGGGAGGGTTGTGGCACCGTCGAATCCTGTTTTTACCGAATTATCCAGTGTTTTAAGTGGTCAGATGACACCAAAGGCAATTTATCTTTTCATAAAAAATAATAAAACTGCTCAGCTGAAGCACAAGGAGTGGGGACTGGATGTTAACGAGGAAGAAGTTTAACAGAGGATGGGATCGGATATAAGCTCAGACCTGTCTTCAGTAGAAGGTAAGAAATTATATTATTATATGTACCAGCTGCTTTTTCATGTTTGCAGAATTTACTTTGATTCACAGTCCCATTATAAAATTAAGTAAATATTATAAAATTAAGTTCTACACCGATTACTTTTTTCTTAAAACAAATTTCTTTCTATAGGTATTTACTCAGGGGAGGTATAGAAGAGGCTACGACAGCTGAGGGCTTCTTATTAGCTGAGGGAACGCCATTACCGTAACAAAACATTCGTTGGCCATCGGGCCTCGGTGGTCTATTGGATAGCGTGGCGGGCTGATATACTGCAGGTCCCGGGTTCGAATCCCGCTGGTAGTGTTAACTTTTTGTCCAAGATTTTTTTTATTATCAGCAAGTTTGGTTGGTTTGGTTTGGTTATTACAGTTTAATTTAATAATTAAGTCATTATAACATTTTAATTGAGCAATTTCTAGTTTTATTTAATAAACAGAATTATTTTTCCGACTACTAAACTCTTGTTATATTATTTCTTTATCAGCAAGTTTGGTTAGTTCGGTTAGGTTATGATAGTTTAATTTTATAATTAAAAAATAGTAAAATTGAATTTGAGGCATTTATAATTTTATTTTATGAGCAGAACTATTTTTGCGATTAGTAAACCTTCATTGCCAAAGTGCTCTCTACTACAGCGCTGTTCACGGAGGAATTTTGAACTAAATGCCTCATTTGTACCTCCCCTAAGTCAGACCCCTTTCTATACGGCCCATTTTTTACAAATACAAACTAATAGGAAGAATTATGGTTAGCCAAACATATGTTAAGTTACATCTACATTCTCAGTTACTAAACTAAGGAATGCAATACAAACAAACAAACAAAAAACTTTAGTAGTAAGGTTTTTGGTGAGTGGCTCATTTAAATCTGTTATTTTTGAATACAGTTTTATATTATACAGGGTGTCCATAAAAAACGTTTCAGGACTTTGGGAAATGAATCCCCATACTAAAAGGAAGAAAAAAGTTTATGGGAAGGTATGTCCGAAACTGCATATTAACCCAGATATCCGCCATTTTGTTTTTTATACAAAAATATTTTTATCTGTGAAATTTTTTATTCGACCATCATGAAATTTGGTATACATGTTAACATACACAAAACCTAAAATATAAAAAATAATAAAGTTGTTCCGATTGTAAATTTCAAAATGGCGGCCGTTTTAATTTTTCTAACTTAAATAACTCAAAAACGGCTAATTCTACGAAAAAATGCCAAGAATACTTTTTTTTAGCATTTTTAATTCCCTATCAAACGATACCAAGATCAAAAAGATCGGACAAATGATAACTGAAATATAACGTTTTTTGTGTAAAAATAAGGCAAAGTTAGTCGGGGAACCCTTAATTTTTGCCGGGCTGAGGGGTCGTTGACCTGTACAGTTAACGGGCCCGTAGCTTGGTTATCTTTGAAGTACAAATTATATTAATGGAGGTACAAAATAGTACGAAATAAGTACTAAATAGTAGTATAGCTTAAAACCATAGGTTACGATATGGCCGGGCTGAGGGGTCGTTGACCTGTACAGTTAACGGGCCCGTAGCTTGGTTTTCTTTGAGGTACAAATTATATTAATGGAGGTACAAAATAGTACGAAA
Organism: Macrosteles quadrilineatus; assembly: GCF_028750875.1. Classification (NCBI taxonomy): domain Eukaryota; kingdom Metazoa; phylum Arthropoda; class Insecta; order Hemiptera; family Cicadellidae; genus Macrosteles; species Macrosteles quadrilineatus. The sequence continues at coordinate 91,030,416 of NW_026542596.1, forward strand.
TAGGTACTAAATGATGGTATAAATATTAGGATCAAATTCGAAAATAGCCGGGCCAGCATGTCACTGGCCCGGAATCCTAAATTAATTAGTTATCCGGTACCGAGTGGGGTACAAATTTTTTGTTTGTTGGTACTAAATAGTACGAAATAGGTACTAAATATTAGCATAATTCTTATGTACTAATTCCGTCATGGCCGGGCCAGTGACATGGACGTCTTCATATGTGTCAGTCACACGGATTATTCTTTTCTGTATTACATACATGTGTCGGGGATGCTGCATCTTGTTTCGTCGTTGACCTTATAGTCGGAGAAATATAGGATATCACCTTAAAAAAATTGCAAGAAAACGTTTTATGGTTTTATTTTGTAGAGTTGGGTTTGCAGAATGACATACTAAAAGTTGCCAAAAATCGGTGCACGAGAAAACCGCTAAAATCACAATTTAAAATGGCGGCTTTTTCCAACATTGGACAAATTAAAAAAAACATATTTCACATGCATTTGTTATGCACATTTTTCAAGATATTGACTTGGGACCACCGCCTGTATTTATTGGGTGGTTAGTACTTCATTTTGATAGGGAACATGTTTTTGGCTGCCATCTTGGATCCGCCATCTTGGATCCGCCATATTGGACATTGAAATTTGTTTTCAATGTAATGATAGTGTTGTGACACATCATTACCAACTACATTTTTACACTAATTTCAATGCCGAAATCCGTTTTTAAATATCTTTATTCATTTAGAAGATATATTCAAACGAAAACTCTCCACCATACATTTCTTATGGACGTTTCGTAGTTTGATAATTGTTTTAAAATTATTTTTCTTATATCTCCAGTTCTTATTGACGCTTGTAGTTTGTTCTAGGCTTAAAATATTCAGTAATGTAAGGGCTTTTATTTGAGCTCTTGATCATTAAAATCAGACGAGTTAAAGACCAGCTACGAACCTCAGAACAATATTAAATTTAACTTTTTAGAAATATATTTTTATTAAAAGATTTATAACTCGGGTTGTTAATACGTCACAAAGTTATTTCTGGTCTCAAATTACTCAGTAAATGTTTGGCTTTAATTTTATTGATCATTAAACAAAATCTGACAATTTTAAAATGAGTCATGAACCATAATTTAACATTAAAATGTATTTATATTGAAATTTGTCTTTAGTTAAAGACGTATATCCCCAATTCTAAATAACTCCCAAAACTCTTTATAGTCTTAAATAATTCGCCAAATTATTGACTTTTATTTTAGCTATGGATTACTTTCCGGAAGCTATTAGGGTTTGGGATATATGTCCTTAACTAAAGACAAATTTCAAAATAAATACATTTTAATGTAAAATTAAGAACCATGACTCATTTTAAAATTGTCAGATTTTGTTTAGTGATTAATAAAATCAAAGCTAAACATTCACTGAGTAATTTTAGACCAGAAAGAACTTGGTGACGTATTAACAACCCGAGTTATAAATTTTTGAATAAAAATATATTTCTAAACAGTTAAATTTAATATTGTTCTGAGGTTTGTAGCTGGTCTTTAACTCGTCTGATTTTAATGATCAAGAGCTCAAATGAAAGCCCTTACATTACTGAATATTTTAAGCCTAGAACGAACTACAAGCGTCAATAAGAACTGGAGATATAAGAAAAATAATTTTAAAACAATTATCAAACTACGAAACGTCCATAAGAAATGTCTGGTGGAGGGGTTTCGTTTGAATATATCTTCTAAATGAATAAAGATATTTAAAAACGGATTTCGGCATTGAAATCAGTGTAAAAATGTAGTTGGTAATGATGTGTCACAACACTATCATTACATTGAAAAAAATTATCTATGTCCAATATGGCGGATCCAAGATGGCGGCCAAAAACATGTTCCCTATCAAAATTAAGTACTAACCACCCAATAAATACAGGTGGTGGTCTCAAGTCAATATCTCGAAAAATGTGCGTAACAAATGCATGTGAAATATGTTTTTTTTAATTTGTCCAATGTTGGAAAAAGCCGCCATTTTAAATTGTGATTTTAGCGGTTTTCTCGTGCACCGATTTTTGGCAACTTTTAGTATGTCATTCTGCAATCCCAACTCAACAAAATAAAACCATAAAACGTTTTCTTGCAATTTTTTTTAACGATCCCTATGTAAGTTTGTTTAGTTTGCTTGGACTATTACATGTACTAAAAGTAAACTTATTGCATTGTTCTGAAAGTAAACAATGTTATAGGCTGTAAAATTTGAGGACTGTTTTTATTATTGATTGGCACCTTTTGGAGTGCCGAATATCTAGCAGGTACATATTTTTTCCTTGGGCATATTTATCCATTAGTTCCGTCCTTTACTCTTTTCTTTTTAATGTCGCAGAACGAGAAATGATTTGTAAATTGTTTTGGTTTGTAAAAACGTACCTATCTACGTAGGTATCTACGTAGTCGTTGAAATGAAAATAGATATCTAGCAATAAGTGCTTCTTACAAATACCGGGCAGAAACATAACTCAATATCATAACATAGACAAACCGACACAATTCTAAAAGAATATGTTATAATGTTATATCTATGATTATAATCGGTTGAGTCAAAAAATTATTACTAATCTACATGATAGCATTTTGAATCGAAGGTCCAACATGATCCTACGTATACATGATTCAAGTAGACTCCTCGACCCACTGTAAAATCTGAAACATCTATGATCTATGTCTGAAGCATAGATTAAACATACTCCTTGAGGAGTATGTTTAATCGATGGTCTGAAGCTTATTATGTCTGGTTCAAGTTGGTGACACTGAGCGCTAGTGTCGACAAAATGTTGTTCCTCTCATTACAGGTTTCACTTAACGATTTGTATTTTGTATTTGTGCTCTACCTTTTTGTTACGAAACCAGAGAGCGAGCAATTGTTTATAATTAGGTCGTGTTATTTTGCTAAATTAGTATTAAAATAAAATAAATAACAACGACCAAAATGTAAATAAAACACCCCCCCCCCCCCGATAGACACCGGAGACCGGACTGCACTTACATTACAATCATCTTCAGCTGATCCATAAAGAGGAGGTCTATAAGGGCGGGATCCATAGGGATGACAATCTATAAAGGAGTATATTTAATCCATACGTAGTATGATGATGAAAAGTTGTTTTGGACAAATACGGTTTAACAAGATAATGTAATGTTACATATAGTACTGGTGTCATACTCATGGACACACTTTTCAAGATCTAAATAGCACTGACGTTTCAAAGTCCAGGAGTCCAGCTGATTGAGTGACGAATGACGATTGAATGCCTGTGCTGTGTCTGTCTGTCAATTCAGAAGTTTATCAACCGACCGAACCAAAACCAAAACACTGGAAGACGCTAAACGAATGGTGGATAAGTTGTGTTATGCTATTTTTATTTGGTAAGTCTTGTTTGATCAAGAAACAATTATACTAAAACCTTTCGTCAAACTTTTTGACTTACTTTCGTTAGTTTTATATTTAATAAGTAAGTGTTTAAGATAAGTTAACCATGTTACTTATTTTAATCCTAGACAAATTTGACAAATAAATTGTGTCTACCGGGTGGGTGCACGGGTGTTGTCACATTTCTAGATGTTTTTACAAATTATTTAATCCTAATTGCTCAATAGAATGTATGTGATACATTTTGTACATCTTATTTAAAGTTAGGTAACTAAATCATAAAGTAAAAATTAATCTTTATTTATTTCATACCGATACACCATTATTACAGTAAGACATTGGCAGATGTTTTGCATGAAAATATTTTCAATGTTTTTATTTGTCAATGCCTTTTTGCATGCCTTTAGGTTTAGGCTCATGGAATCTTTCCTCACAAGATAGTTAACATATCTACAAAGAGGGATTTTCTACGGAACATTTATGAAATGTTACCTATACCTAGTTCCCTACATTAATTTGAAATGTCTATCTTTGTATAAGTTGCTGTTTCTAGGAGACTAACTTATGATGTCTATCCAAATAACAAAAAGAAAAACTTAGGCTACAAATAGCCTATGTTTGGTAGGCCTAGGTACCAATGAAAGGGTACTGGTACCTAATATCATTAAAGCATGTCGCAGATAAAAATATCAAAAAGGCCTTGATTGTAGAAAGTTAGAATAAGTAACTTATAGGCCTAAGTTATATAAACTTATCAAAAGTTTTCTGTTAAACTAACATAAAATTACCTGTGGTAAATTAATGTTTTTTACCCTAGGGATCTTTTATCAAAAGAGAACAAACTTTTAGGTTAGGGATAAGTTAATTTTGTGTATGATTATAGATTAAGCATAAAATTCACTCCCTTCGTTTATCATCTTATTGGTATCTGGATTCACATTGGATCTTTCTTTGGATCGAACCAGCTCCCTTATGATAAGGCGGGTACTATAACCACTAATACGCCTACCCTAACAATTGTTATTTACCATTTTTTTTTAAACAATGTAAATAATATGAAAAATTAGGTAGCTTATTAAGTTTAGCTACGCCTAAAAGATTGATTCTCTAAGTTACTTTATGAACATTAGGCCTACTTACCAGACTAAAAATGTCAAGATCAATCATTGACTTTAATACACAAGAGACTGTACCATTGGTCTAGTTCTGACTTAGATTTCCCAGTGTAGGAATGTTCACCACCATCTTGAAAAAAACACGTAGGTCCTCTGCTGGTATTTAGTTTTTTTGGAAAAAGAATAGCCCTAGCTCCACCACAACCCTAAACTTTACCACCTTCATAAATCAGATGTTTTTAAACTTTTGATGTTACATGGCGATACATTTTAAAAAATCATCTAGGCCTAATCATAAATATTAAGCTTTTCCTTGTTTTAGAATTTTTGTTACCTCATTAATTGGTACGTAAATGACAAATGACATCCTGAGGCTAGAACTTACCCGACTTGGGTTCATTCCAAGCCAACCAGTAACCACAGGAAATAGACGAATCAGATTTGCTGCTGCAAGGATTATAAGCTTCTGAATATACAACACACCGGTGTAGGCTATGCCACTTTGATAGGACACAACACCAACATGAGGCATTAGAGATTGTTTTGTTTAGTTACCCAACAAAAGGCCAATGTAGTAACAAGAGAGTCGCACTCAAATCACGCACCAAAATGGAGGTCGACATGTAAACCTCACACATCACATGGGGGAGTGATAGCCCTCCTTAACTTCCCACATCTAACCTCCCGAGAAATCTCATGATTGATTAAACATAACTGTTACTAGATTCAGTTTTATATAGGTGTACCATTTGTAATTTTTGAAAAATTTAAAATCGAAGAATCAAATAAATTAAAACTAGCTTATTGTCATTATACATTTAATACCTTTACGGTACTGTAGTATTTTTTGTATCCTATGAATTTAAAAATGTTTACTAACCTATTTGTCGTTGTTTAATTAATCAATCTCGTTAGTTTTCCTCCTGCCTTTTGGGTCTTTTGATGTGTTAAGCCGCACTACTTGTCTGACTTCATCGATTATTTTTCAAAAATTACAAATGGAAGTACACCTATAAAACTGAAAGTAATGATTTATGTTTTTAACAGTTAGCCTTCCAAGCAGCAACTGAGGGACAGTCCAATGTAACTGAGGAATAATGTTGACACATAAAAGTCAAACTTCCCGGTTATTGGTGATTAGTCTGGTCGGTCGCAAAGTACGTTATAAAATTATCCCTAGAGCAACAGAGTGTGGTAGTACCCAGTTACCGAGAAATAATTACGTTACATTGTTCACCTACTGGTGAGTTTCATGATTCCTCTATTGAATGAAAGATGATGTTTAGAAGATGGGAATCTCCAAACCATAATTTCAACTTAAGGTTCCATATAGTACAACTATAATTATTGGTAAGAAATGTAAAGTCCTTGAAACTGTAGAACGCGTTAAGTGCCAATAATGATAATATAGTATTTTGCACGTGCATTAATGCCACTTGTATATCGTACTAGATATCCTAGTAATATACTTAGTGGGTATAGCGGCTAGTATTTTATAATAAGTTAGTGGTTGAGTATTGCTTTCCATTAAAGCATTCTAGGATTGCCAATGTATTATTATGGTAAATATCGTATGTATGTAGGGAATGAGACATTAGAGAGTCATTGAGGCAGACGCTGAGGACCTTCTGAGGCACCTGCGGGTCATGTGCGGGCTTAGATGATAGGGGTACCCTTTCGGGGATTAGGACATTGTGTGTGGTTTGTATACACCCAACAAGACCAGGGTTTGGACCCTTCCCTGCAAAACATTTAAGGCCAGGCGCACACAGGTGATTTTGAGTCTAGCAACAGTTGCGCGACTAAAATGTTCACCATTGTTTTAAATTGGAGTGTGCACACCAAGGAAACAGTCTAGGGACAGTCGCGCATCTATTGCAACCGATGTTCCCGGACCCAATTTTGCCAGAGACAGCTCTGCGACTCAATTGTCGCAGCAAAGCAGATACTACGGCTGCATCATTGAAATCCATTCGGTACTATTAACTCTGTTAACGAATGTCCAACTTACGTCTTAAGATTCACGACTAAAAAGTTCAGACTTCAGAGTCTCCGAGTGTGTTGCGTAACAGTCCCCCAATTAGTCGGGCAACTGTTGCTAGACTCAAAATTGCCTGTGTGCGCCTGGCCTAAGAAATGTGAATGGCATGAATATACTCTCACCAAAAAAATTATGACCATCTGGGATGGAAGGATATGGCTTTGGAATGTTCTGGGTTTTTATCTTCCTTGGTGTCCGGCCAGAGAAACATTTTCCTGAAAATTTGCATTTTACTTGCCGTACCTCACATTAATATAGCCTACATTTGTTCCCTAAATGGATAATTTTTATCGATTCGCAACTGTGAGGGCCATAAGACATACAAGATAATCAATACAAACACAAAATAAAACAAAGCAGAACCAGCCCTTGAGACATGGCTCGAAACTACTGTCGGTGGACATTGCTGTCTACATAGACACACATTAGATGTGTATGAAAGTGGTTGACGTTGACATCTACTTTAATCATCAAATAAATAAAGAACATTCAATAACTTTATCAACTCTATAGATCCTAATCAATAATTGTTGTTTTTTTTTAATATAATTTGTTTCAATTCGAGTTAACTCATCCCATTTATTATCTATTATTTATTATCTATTTATTCAAAAATATTGGTTTCTATTTTCTGAGTCGGTTTAGCTCTTTTACTTGACCTATTTTTTATCATTTTGGTCTTAAATTAAAGGTATGCTAACACAGATTTGCCATCAAGCATCATCATTCATTAACATACTGTATTAATCCATCAAAAACCGTAAATTTAATTTACACCACACTACACTGTTTTAACAAATTTTCCATGCAAGGATTTAGTCCAGAAAACAGCTTATTGTCGCTAGCTTAATCAAATGGGGTTTCATTACGTACTAACTGTATTGTAATGAGTTTTTACGGGACACCAATCAGCTGATTAAATTTTTGTAATGAGTGGTTTATATGCAAAAACATAAAGAGGGGTTATGAGTAGTGAAAAATAACAATTTAGTCGGTAGGGGAGCCTACAGATTTTTTTATTGTTATGCTAGCTTAGAGTGGTATGGCGTAAAATATCGTATGTCACTTGTCCAAAATACTTTTACAGATCTCGTATGGTAATCCTGCACCCGACTAAGTCTCGCACGGGAACGACCACACTCGTCCGGTAAACACCTATTTTCAGGACTAGTAATTTAATATACTATCTAACAGTATGCGTGGATTTTCTCTGCGGTGCACTTGAGCTGAGAAAAAAGGTGTTAAAGAAACATGCTTGCCTATATAGATTTTGTTCCTATCAATTAATGATAAATCCTATCAATTTTAGCATTTATTTTTTAATAAACTATTATGCATGATGACAAATAATTAATTAAGCATATCAATTTGTTTTCAAAATAAGATAGATGGGGTTGAAAATATGCTTTAAAACTTACTCATGAGGTCTTCAAATTGAAATGGAAAATCGCTAGTTTGAATCATAGTTTTAAAAGGGGTTTTAAGTCTTGTGAGACTTTGTTGCCAAACGCCAATTAGATCAAGTTATTGTTTGGAATAGCACACACCATCAGATAACAGAACACACGTAAGTCTTAAAAACCATTTTGAAACCAGATAACATCAGAGAATAGGTGGGCCAGCTATAGTGATTAAGCTACATTGATAAAGCCATTTTGTTAAAGCTGCATGGATAGTAATATACATTTATGTAGAAACATTGGTAAAGCTGCAATAATACAGTAAAGATTTAGATAAACATTTATAAGTCAGCATTGATAAGATTAACAACATCTATAAATACAATTGTATTTATTTATGTTTGAGTTGTGTTGTATTTATTTATATTTATTTTTTTTTTGTTGCTTCGGTTTAGCAACATTTAATTATATTTCAACATTGATTCTGCTCCATTAGAGTACAGTAACAATTTAAAAGATTATATCGCTTAATTGTTTAGCGGCATTGACAAGGTGCATTGATATAGCAACATTTATATATAAACAAAATCACTGCCTAGATTGATATAGCAGTACATTGATATAGCAGTATTGATAGTAATCATTGGTATAGCAACATTGATACTCAAGACTCTGATGTGATATGATATGTGTAAACAGATTATTGATTGTAACCCAGCACCAGCCGGTGGCTTTGTGAAGCAGTTGCGGCACCAGTGTGTTGTGTGTCACTGTCAAGTGTCCGCCTGTCTCATTAACTGATAATAGTTTTGTTTTAGGTCTCCGATGAGTCATTAGTTCCGTCAACGATTGATCTGCGCTTAATTCAATGTGAGTATTTCGTTGGGAGACAATATCGATTGGCAGTAAGTATAGTGCTTGGCTGCAAAAATATTTGTCATTTTGGGTTTGAAACGTACCGGTACAATGAAAATTAGGAAGTTATGGTAAAATACAGATTATCAATAGGTCTTTTCTATTTTGACCAAAGTGCTGAATGAACTTTTTGTATACATCCCAAACGCCAAGCTATTAAATAAAAATTAGTTATACAGTGTTTGAAAAATTGTTTCCAATCTCTATTTATTATTTTATTATGCTATTGACGTTTAACTGTTAGATATGGAATATTCTTTTTTTTAAGAGGTCTTAAATATTAATAAAAAACTGATTGCCGGTACCGGTAGACAATTTTATAAACTAATTTGATAGTTAAAAAAATATTATTGCTAAAAGTTTTTTTAATTAGCCTACAAGTACAAGAAATTTGATAATCATTTTGTATGTGATTAGAAACAAATTTGTTGATGATATTGGTATAAAGTTAGTTAGTTTGTTTTTTATTGTATTTATCAATTGCATCTAGGTAGGCTAACTCTAACAATCTATCGTTTGGATTACTTTTAAATACCGTTTGTGTGTCATTAGAATAGAGCTTGCAATATTGATTTCATCTTGTCAATAACTTAGGTACGTTCTTAACAATCTTTCTTTTTTAAAAAAGTTGAGAACATGTAAACGAACTTAGTAGCCAGGGATCAATAACAGGCTAGTTACCGTACAGTACACATGAATCATTTGCCGTTCTTGGTAACCAAGCCTTCGTTTGCCAATGCTATCTTATCGGTACTTCAATATTTAAGCTTGCCAGGTAGTGTTCAAGTCTCAACAATCGCAATACACCAGATAAGACTTGCAAACTAATTGCCAATTTTGTTGTAATAATCTATTTGTATGTTTAGATTTTACTTAATCAAACTTTGATCCTTATAATTTAGTCAAGCTTTATTTTGAGACATAAATAATTTATTTGCTCACAACATTTCATTTTCTATGATAACATATACAGGTGTATGGCCAAAAATATTTTATTGAATACAAAAAACTTCATAAAATAATAATTATTTCTAAAAGGAAATTAAAATTAATTTTTTGATGAACAGCCATATATTTTTATATATTTGTGGTTTTTAAGATTTCATATTCAATATTCATTACCAATACCAATATTCAATATCTACTTGGATTCAGAAAGGGATTTTTCTAAATAAGTGAGCTAGTGAATTGGGTGATAGAAGAGTGTAATTAATCTATTTAATTACGTAAGATGATTCTTTGTGTCAAAATTGTGGGCAACTGGGAAAGTCGTAGAACAATAGAAGAGGGCTCAAATTAAAGGATTCCATCCCATGACGGCGGGGAAAATAGTGAAATTCCCTAAACTTTACCTTTGACTACAATCTATCTATACTATCTATCTATACTTCTATACTATTATATAAAAATCTAATGGTGTCTGTATGTGTGTTACTAATAGGTGCAAAAACTACTGAACCAACTGGGCTTAAATTTTACAAAAATATAGCTACCATACCAAGGACCATTATAGAATTATTCACATTTCGATACTGACCGTAGGCTTTGCCCCTTTGGCTTTAAAAGTTCTGAGGTGAACATTTTAAAAGTAAATATTGATTGGTCTCCATGGCTGCGATGAGAACACTTACAATGTTTGTTTACATTTGCTTTGACATTTAAATGTAAACAAGAAGAACTGCTAAACTGCATATTTCACAATTTCAGACAGCTGATACAAAGAAATTAAATATAATATTTTCCATGACTATGAGGTAGGTTTATTTGGTACTTTCCTGTTAAAGGGAACATTCATTATTATCGATGATTTTTTCTCGATATATCGATATTAACAAATTGAAACATATCAGCTGACAATTACGAAAAATATGGTTCAGTATCAACAAACATATTAATGAAATGAAACTGTTCTAAAATAAATAACCTAACATAACTAACCAAACTTGCTGTAACATTTAAAAATTCCGCGTTTATAACTTGCCTTTTATATTCAAACCCAAACGGAATTTTTAAACAAGGTACAGCAAGTATGGTTGGTTATGTTAGGTTAGCTTCGAGCAGTTTCATTTCTTGTTGTCAATTAATTTGTAATGGATCGGAAAACAAAAACATCGATATATCGAGAAAAAAATCATCGATAATAATGAATGTTCCCTTTAACAGGAAAGTACCGTTTATTTTAATCTAACCTTATATCATGGATTATTTATTCTAAAACTATGTCAATGATTATAGAAAAAAAAAGATTCTATAACCGTTGCTGTATCAACTCCGGCTCTGCTTTGGATTTTTAAAGCGTCTAATTTATGTATATTTAGGTAAATTAACTTATTGTGTTTTGCTAAACCAACTTACTGTTTTGGTTAAATTAAACTAAAGAATATCATAAATAACTCGTTGATTTTTGTTTTCTAAAATCTGTTGTATATGTGTAACTATATTTAATTATCAAATTGTAATACAAAATACTCTTATTTTATCTTAACATAGCTTTCAGTTCACATTCACTTTATTTGCTACATTTATTATTTGTGTTTTGCCACACCACTGATTAAAATAAACCAAGTAAAATATCATAAAACTAAGCAGTACACAGTGGTCTTTTGTTTCTAAAATCAATGAAATATCTGTTACTATGTTTACTTAATGGTAAGTGTGAAAATGTAAAGGCAATGTACATGGAACTGATTAAAAGAACTGGTTTGTATATTAAGTTGTTCGTTTATATTTTTGTAGAGTAGAAGCAGAGATGCAATGAAACATGTTCTGTATTTGCTATTACATTTTTTAGTCCTTGATGCTTTAATAATCATATAAGTTTTGTCTGCTGTCTTTAATGCTAAATTATTTGTTTGAAATTTTTTATAGTACCGTACCTACCTATAGATATAGTTTCTTTAATATTTCAAAAGATTGTATAGATAAGGCACAGCAATATTTAGTTTATAACTGCTGACTTAGTTTTGCTAATGATTTATTGTGAGTGAAGAAACTGAAGATGGAAGGATTTGTGATTTAATATAAAGAAGAGTGAAATTAAAAAAAAAAATCATTTAAATTTAATAATTAGTATTTTTGCTACTTAAAAATTGAAATTTAAAATGTCAATAATAAATTAAAAGATATGTAATTAAGGGAGATGAAGGTACATCATGTATGTCAAAGTTTTGTTCGAAGATTTGGTCAGTTTTTCTCATATCAGCCTACACAAGATTTAAAATTAATCAAAACCAAAATGGTGGTATCCACTACTTACCAGATTTATAAGTCATAACTTAAACGTTTATATTAAGGCCATAAAAGTAGAATTTTGTTTCTAAAAGCGTTGGCGGATTTGTAACTATTATATGCAACAAATGTAAAGATTAAAATGTTTCTATTTTGTGTCCTCTTCCCGCGTTGCAAAGCACGGGTACAACAGCTAGTAGTCAATAAAATAACATAAAATGTTCTCCATAAGAACAGCATCAGAAGCCATTTACTGTTGATTTTTGTTTACTTCAATACAGCTGATCATGATTTATCATTAAGTCAGTAAGCAATATTACATTTGGATTACTCATTTGCCAGTCAATTCTTCATCGCATAGGATACGCGTCCGGTAACCGGACATGGATTAGGCGTCCGGCTGTTACTGTCATAACCTAACTTAACCAACCAAACTTGCTGATAATGAAAAAATCGAATGAAGGTTAAGTTCTGTTCATAAAATAAAATTATAAATGCCAAAAATTCTAACAAAAGATCAGTTATGAAGAAATGGCATTCAAAGACAAATCTTAGACAAAAAATTTATGCTACCGATGGGATTCGACCCCGGGACCTCTATCATATCAGCCGAGCATCACGAACACAGATGGCTATACATCGTATCGTTGTGGTAATGGCGTTCCGGGCCCCCACAACCCGGTGACGTCACTGCTGGACGCGTATCCTCTGTGATTCTGCAATGTACTGTATACTATATAAAACCAGGGATAACGTTAAGTACCTATAATAATTAAGACTTTTTAGTTACATTTTAGAATTTTGAAATCAATTATTTACTGTGCAATTCGCAAACTGTGTATTTTTAAGCCAATTAGTTAAGCGGATAATAAATAGTAGAATAATAGGAGATGGCTCAGTAAGGAATTGAACTTAGTAAAAAATTCAAGATTAAATGGAAAACTTCTGCTTTGTTTTAATTTCAAAACATATGTTAAAGATTTATTCTACACTTTCTTTGTAAATTTATTAATATTTTTAATTTAAGATTTATTGTAGCGTTTTTAATCAATATTTTTTATGAAGTGGAATAATCTCAACGGCTACTCTTAGAAAATAACCTGGGAGTAAAGATGAAATAGGTTTGTACAAGCAATATACAGTAGACCCCCTCTTAACCGACCCTAATGGGACCGGACCTAGGTCGGATAACTCAAAAGGTCGGATAAAACGGGCAATCCCTAAAATCAGAACATAATGAAGTGCTATTCTTTTGGAATTATATAATTATTATTTTGAAGTCATACTTGCATTATTTATTAAATAAACTACTCTTATTTCCTTTTTCATATTGATAGAAAAGTCACAAATAAATACAAAACACGGTTAAGTCAAATAGGCCTACTTTCAGTGGAATATATTATAGTACTAGGCAAGAGTCAATAAAATTCCTATTTTAATAAATTTAGTACTGTAATGTATTAATTGATGCTTTCCAAATACATCGTAATACGGTACAGAACCTTTTGTCGACATTAAAGATACAAGCGACCATTTTGTTACAAGACAGGATGTTTTTTTATAGCCTCTCACTGGGGGCTCGAGGCAAAAAAACTATCTTGACCTTGGAGTTGTTAACCCCCCTTCCCTGCCTTCCCTACAAGTTGCGTTGTTTGTTTACTCCGGCGATAAGATAATCAGTTCTCAAAATCGTAACGTGTTTTTATGATGTTATAAATTTGCCGCACAGATAACAAATCAGATCAGATGTGCTTGAGCTACGAACAATGGTGACAAACTGACAATAGGCTATGCTATATTTTTTGTAATCAACACAAAATAACTTATTGTTAGTCATATCCTGTGGAGATAAGCGTATAGTTCAGTTCTCATCGCCCAGCGTGGGAGCGGAAATGCCGAGATTCCTAGAAAGCGGCGGTTAAACCGAGCTGCTCTCAAAGCAAGGTCGGTTAAAACAAACTGTATTATTTTAAGATCGAAGGCGGATAATCCGATTATCGGTTAATACGAGGTCGGTTAAGAGGGGGTCTACTGTATTTGTTAATTAATAAGTAAATACTATGACAGGTTTCATTGGGAGAAAAAAAAACAATATTGTTAGGAGGGGATTTTAAACAGGTAGGTACTGTCCGTTTCTCCAAAATAAAAAGGTTCCAATAATATAGCCTAGCATGTATGGTATAGGCCTATATAGTAAAGAGAGCATCTGTATATAACAGTAAAACCTAGAGATAGTTTCTATTTATTTACGTTTCTTAAACACACATATTTTTAATGACGCCATCAATCCCCCATGGGGTAAAAGATGAAGAATCGGTAATAAGGTAATAAGGTAATTTATTTGCCTTTTCATATTCGACAAAGACAATTACCAAAATTCCAATCGAATCCTTTTTTGTCATGATTAACTACAAGACCAAACACGAAAGCTACTTTAGTAAACCAGTATTCATTCACAAACAATTATATGTTTGCTGCCTCTGGCAGAGTTAAACCTCTGAAGTGATTCGAATAATTTATTGAAAATAATGTCAATAAAAGCAAACAAAGACAAAAAAAATGTTTATACCCAAAAGATATGGTGTACAGGGATATCTATTCTGACACATAGATAATTTAATTCTGAGTTTGTTTAAATATTACAATAATTTGTTTTACATTTGAGCTTTTTAGCGACTTATGTCCTTACAAGCCACTAGTTATATATAAAGTGTTGGATAAGGGCTCTAAATGCATCAAACAGTTGGCCTATTGCATAGAAATGAACAAAACTTACAGTTCAGTTAAATATACATAACACAAAAACATTTGGCAAACATTATTATTTGTTGTTTTAAATTGACAATTCTTTTGAGGTATTTACTCAGGGGAGGTGTAGAAGAGCCTACGATGACAGCTGTGGACTTCTTATTAGCTGAAGGAACGCCATTACCGTAACAATACGGTCTGTGGCCATCGGCCTTGGTGGTCTATTGGTTAGCGTGCCGGGCTGGTATGCTGAAGGTCTTGGGTTCGAATCCCGCTGGTAGCACTAACTTTTTGTCCAAGATTTTTTCATTATCAGCAAGTTTGGTTCGGTTATGACAGTTTAATTTTATTATTAAGTCATTATAAAATTTTAATTGAGCAATATCTAGTTTTATTTAATAAACAGAATTATTTTTTTATTACTAAACTTTTGTTATATTATTTTATTATCAGCAAGTTTTGTTAGTTCGGTTAGGTTATGATAGTTTAATTTTATATTTAATAAATTATAAAATTGAATTTGAGGCATTTATAATTTTATTTTATGAACAGAACTATTTTTGCGATTAGTAAACCTTCATTGCCAAAGTGCTCTCTACTACAGCGCTGTTCACGGAGGAATTTTGAACTAATGCCTCATTCGTACCTCCCCTAAGTCAGACCCTTCTTTTGAGATCTTATGCCATCTCTGATAGTTGTGGTACGGTATTAAAGTCGTAAAAAATACATTCCAGTTTTTGTAGTATCACATTAAAATTAGTTTTTAGCCTGGAGCAAATACATTTATTTATGTATTTTGTATCCAAATATTTACTTACAAACAATGTTTTCAAATCTGTTTGAAATTCTTCTATAAAGAATAAGAATCCTTTATTGTCATTAGACACAGTTGTGCAATAGACATTGTCAAAGCTATAAACTAAAAAATGTAGGTAGCAGAGTCTTGAACATAATCACAGTGGAATGATATGTTAGCACACATCCAATGATTAATGAGTTGAGTAGTTTTAGGATCGGGTAAGTCTCTAGTAAAGTCTGCAGTTTTGGAACGTAGTGTCTATAAGTTAAACTGTTTGTACTGTATAGGTTATTCAACATTTTCTGCCAGCCACATGTTTTACTGTTGTTGACTCACTGGATATTATTGAATCAGTTAGTGGGTGAGTCACTTACTGAGTCATTTTCATTTGTTATCTTGCTAATGGCATTGTATTGAATAATGGTTTATAGGCTACCATGTAATTTGTTACAGTCGCACAAAAAATATAATTAGTATAAAACGTGTTTGAATTTATTAAAGTTTATTTTGAGGTCCTCTCTAATATCGCATTGTCTATTCCCTTCCACTGACATATTGACACATTCATCTTTGAAAGTTCAAGGTTGAAGCAAATTACAGACCTGACAATAATTTACACACCAAACAGTGTCCTGCCTTTTAAAATGCACATGACATGTATGTACTTATGGTTGGTTGATAGTCGATTATGTTATATTTTGTTGTATTTTATAAGCACATTTTGCAGAGAAAAAAATGTAAAGGATTGAAAGAAACTTAATTAAAAATGTTTATCACTTTTTAAATACCGTACTTAAAAGAGTTCTTCTTGTTCAGACATTTTGGTTCTAAACCCTTGTTCAAACGTTTGAAGAAAAAAGTGTGTGGACTACCACAAACTATCACAACATAAATACATTGCAAAATTACACGTTACGTTTAACAAAATAAGTAAAACGAGCTGTTATACTGAACAATAAAGGGGTTCACAACATGTTTGTACTGAGCTGTGCTAAACAAAATGTCAATACAACATTCATGTATACTCATTGTATATCTTTAAATGAAAAACAATTGAATTGAACAGGTTGTGAATATGATTCTTTACGTGGCTACAGACAAAGACGAGTGAGTCTGTGAGTGTGGGATCCGAACAATTCAAACACTAACCAAACGGTTCCGAACAAGAGAGATTCTACTGGAGTGAAATGTTTTAAAATCTTTATCTATGGTACAATGTAAGCTGTTTGATATCAATTTTTTAGAACTAATCTGTGCCTGAAGTATAGTAATTTTGTAATAAACTTGATATGTTTTACCTTGTGTTGTACAGATGGAGTCACGGACTGAGACACTGGTGACTCACCGAGTAATCACAGACAATGATACTAGCGCAGAGGTAAGAGAAAGTTAAATTTATATTGTCTTTGTATTTTCAGGCAGATTTAGGACTTAGGCGGTTGACACACGGGAAGACTGAAACCGAACTAAAGTTGAACCAACTGTTTTGTGACGCGATTACGATTGCAGTTGCGTTGGTTAAATCCGCACACGGGCGTGACTGAAATAATTGTAGTTGAGTTGAGACAGTGAATGAGTCCTAATTTTGTTATAATGATACTGTGTACTGTGTATGGTGTTTGAAATGAGTAGTAGTGGTGAAGAAGCCCTGGTGTTTTATAAACAATCAAGAAAGCGTAGAGGATGTAGAAGGTATTGGGTACATCATTATGTTAAAACAAATATTCAATGTAGGCTCTTTGTAGCTGCTGCTGCATTACAAGAAACAGTCGCAAAATTTCAGTCTATGTACAGGATGTCAAAAAGTACTTATGAGGAGTTATTGCAGTTGGGATGCCCGATCCTTTAAAGCGCAATACAAATAAGCGAAAAGTTGTTCAAACCAGGCAAAATCACCTTTCAACCGGCAGGTCTGGATTTTTATGACTGATCGCCGACTGGTCCTCAACTAGTCGCATCGCAGTCGCACCGTGTGTACTGTCCCACCTATCTACATCGGTCGGAACGCCGATTTCAGTTGAAAAACAGTCTTCCCGTGTGTCGACGGCCTTAAGGAGGGAACTTGTTCCCTCTTTTACTTAAGCTTGTGAATGACAGTGATACTAGTTGACAGAGTCTGACAAACTGGACATTGCTGCTTTGAGGTGCGGCCACTGGCTCCTGTCATATCACTGCAATCACCACTGGCTAGCCTATATGACCACAGTTACCTAACTGTATACCACAAACACAAATAGATAAGATACATCTTTCTTGATAGTTATTCTAAGGTCTGAAATATATGACCACTTTGTATGTTGCTTGTGTGGAAAATGTTTGTATGATTGATGGATAATTGACAAACTAAAGAATTGCACTTCTCCTTGAGATTATTAGTTTTTACTGCACATTTCTTCAACTAGGTGTTTCTTATTCCCTAGTTGTCAAGGCTATTCTAAAAGTTATTCTTCTTTCCTTCTGAAGAAGTTTTCTTGAAGGAGTGGATATCAAATTAATTCTGTCATGACATTGTTATCTACTATCGACTACCTAAAACGCTCCTCCTCTGTCCATGTATTCGCAATGCAAGTGCTTTCACCTCAATAAACTAAATTTATAATCCAAACCCATATTTGGGAGAGAACACTTAACTCCTATATAGTAAAACACACAACCTTACCTGGCCCAAGACTAAAGTATATAGTCCTGGGATTTTGACAAGACCATCTTGGGGTCCAGCTCCTCCAGTGGGATACTGCTGTCCTCCCCAAACACCCAAACAATGCCATCTTACCAACTGCCCCCCAGATCAAGTATACCTTCTACTCAAAGGAACAGCCTTTTTGACAGTCAGATGAACAAGTTATTATTTAACACGTTCAGTCAACTTGAACATGTTCTGAAACACTACATGTTTACATTATGAATATCTCTATTAAAACATCAATACATTTTCTGACATCGACAGCCTGGTAGCTTATCTATAGTGCTCTTGACTGATCCTGAGTAAGTAAGATGCGTTTTATGGTTATTGGTCCCAATCGTGTGGGATCATCGTGTGGGCTTTCAAATGGTGGCTAAAGAACCAGTCGATCTTAGTCAGTAACAAAGCTATCATTTCATTCGTTTACTCATCTTTGCTTTTGAGAACCCACCATGATAGTCATAGTCATAGTCATAGTCATATAATCTTTATTCAGCAGTACAACATGTTGCACCAGAATGGCGTTATACAATTAAATTATATTGTTAGAACTAACCATAACTTATATAAAAAGGCTAAACAAAAATACAAATCTTATAACTTACAATTTACAACACATTCAACCAAAAAAATTCTTCTAGGGAATAAATGGGCTTGGATAACATAAAAGTTTTTAGCTGTTTTTTAAATTTATTTTTGTCTGTTATTTGTAAAATATTATCTGGTAGATGGTTATAAAATTTAATCCCAGCATATGACGGTTTATTTTCAAAGAATTTTAAGTTGTGATTTGAAAAACTGATTTTGTGTCTGTGCCTTGTCCCATAGCTGTGGCATGAACCCAAGGTCTCAAATTTTGGTAAATTATTCTTTACAAACAAGATCAAATCAAAGATATATTGGGCAAAAACAGTAAGAATACCAAGTTTTGAAAATTGTTCTTTAACTGAGGTTCTCCAATCTTGAATGTTTAACATGATACGAAGTGCTTCTTTTTGATATAATAATATTTGTTCCAAATTTTCATGAGAGGTTGCACCATACAAAATTATGCCAAAGGAGATGTGGGAGTGAATAAAAGCAAAGTAAATTATTTTTAATGTTTCCAAAGGACATAATTTAGACATTTTTCTCAGAGCAAAAATCCCTGATGAAATTTTACAGCCAAGATGTTCAATATGAAGGTTCCAATTCAAATTTTTGTCAAGTACAAGTCCTAGGAATTTAAAATTTTGCAGTTCTTCTAGACATTTTCCTTCCATCAAAATTCTGTGTTGAGCTGGTTTATTACTTTGATATGTTGAGAAAGATATGCACTTTGTCTTATTTATATTTACTAAAAGGTTTAAATTGTTTAAGAAAGTATTTACGTGTGGAAATTGGTTATTTGCTATTGACTCTACTTTTTGATGGGTATTACCAGATACAAGTAAGCTAATGTCATCAGCATATAAACAGACTTTTGCATCATCTAATACATCTGGTAAACCCTTTGTATAACATATGAACAACAGTGGTCCCAGGATTGATCCTTGTGGCACTCCATATTTTAAAATTTCCAATGATGAAGTAAAATTTACCT
The DNA here is from genome assembly GCF_028750875.1 of Macrosteles quadrilineatus. Lineage (NCBI taxonomy): Eukaryota > Metazoa > Arthropoda > Insecta > Hemiptera > Cicadellidae > Macrosteles > Macrosteles quadrilineatus. Next base: position 91,050,348 of record NW_026542596.1, read on the forward strand.
TATTGTTGTTTGTGACATTAGTTATTTCTACATATTGCTGTCTGTTATTTAAGTATGATTTAAACCAATCTAAAGCTCTTCCCTTGATACCCAAACAAAACAGGATATTTACCAGCTTGGAGTGTGACACACTATCAAAAGCCTTGCTGAGGTCCATGAAGACCCCAGTAACATTATTTCTCTTATCAACCGAATCTATTACTGATTCAATGAACTGAACACTAGCACTAATCACAGACTTGCCGGATTGAAATCCATGTTGTTCTTTATCTATCAAGTTGTTGGTTTCCAGAAATTCTGTTAGTTTTATACACATAGCTTTTTCATATATCTTAGAAAAGGATGGTAGTAAAGATATAGGTCTATAGTTTGAAGGTATAGCGGGGTCTCCCTTTTTAAAGACTGGTTTAATCTTAGAAATCTTTAATTTGTCAGGAAAAATACCTGTAATAAAAGAAGAGTTTACAAGATGACATAACGGATATTTTAGATAGTCAATTGCTGTTTTAATAATAGGCATGGGGATCTCATCATAACCACAAGAAAATTTATTTTTAAAAGACAAAACTATTGATTTGATTTCTTCTAATGATAGTGGTTGAGGAAGAAAACTTTTATTTGAGTGGCTCAAAAGGGGTGTTTGGATACTTTTAGCTTTGTTGGGTATGTTTGGGATAACTTCTGTTTCAACCATGTTGGCATAGTACTGGTTTAGGAGTGCACTTACCAACCTGGGATCACTGACGTCTCTGTTTCTATGCTTTAAAGTAATGTTTTGTTGGCGGATTGAACTGCTGCCTACCTCTTTATTTATAACATTCCATGTTGTCTTGCATACATTGTCTGCATTTCGTATCTTATTACTGAAAAAGTTAGTTTTAGCTCCAAGAATTTGGGATTTTAATTCAGTTTTTTTGTTTTTCAAGGCCAATTTAACATTTTTGTCCCTGGTAAGCCGATTTAAATTACTTAGTCTGTCGATTTCCTGTTTACTCTGTACAATGTGTTGGTTCATCCAGCCTGTTTTTTTGGAAGTCTGTCTGCATTTTACCATAGGAAAACACAAGTTAAAATAATACATGAAAACATTGATGAACACATCATACTTATCATTTACAGGAGCGTTATAGACATCATGCCAATTTTCATGAGAAATTAAATGCATAAACTGTGCGTTTTTGTCTTCTGTGAATTTTCTACGAGTGGTGGTGATGGATTTGTTTTTTGATTTGTTTGAGTTGCCAAAATGTATTTCAAAAAGCTGACCATCATGGTCAGATATCTCAGTAATTAGTCCTGTGACGACAATTTCATTTTTATTAATATTTGTTATAATCTGATCAATTGAACTTTCTTTAGTGTCACACACTCTCGTAGGGAAATTCACAGAACAGTACATTGAATGTGATTCAACAATATTTTTTAGTCTATTACTCGTACTATTGCTTTCTAAAACATCGATATTTATATCCCCAGCAACAACAACATGGGCATACATTTTGTTCAGAATTTCAAGTAAAGTATTTAACTTGTCCAGGAAAGTATTTGTGAAACATTGTCGCGGAGTCCTATAGACACCGGCAAGAACTAAAGTTAGTTTTTGTGTTTTAATTTCAACAAGCGCACATTCAAATTCTTTATCCATTATTAAGTTATTAACAGCAGGTATACGTATTTCTTTAATTTGTAATTCAGGTTTGGCTAAAATTAAAACTCCACCGCCTGAGGTTGAATGGCGAGAATAGAAAGAGCAAACATGAAAATTTTTTATATTTAATCTATCAATTTCAAAATCTTTCATTTTGTGCTCTGTAAGAACTAATACATCAGTTTTTATCTGCTCTAATAGAATTTCTAAAACATCAATCCGTGATTCTAGATGTTGGACGTTTTGGTGAAAAATACTGAGATAGGAGGTTTTACAAAAAGGTGTTTTTATGTTGGGATTTTGAATCATTGTTGAATCACATTTTAAATTATTTTTTATCCTAAAAAACTAGGTTGATCATCACCGGTCACACTGACACTCACATTCACATTTTGCCCATAGCACTTGAAACTTGACTAACACCGTTGTTGATGATTGGTTGCCGCTGTCGGGATGTCATCGTAGGAGGCAGGGAGTTGTCAGCGAGATAAGGTGTAGAGCTCTGAAGAGACGTGGATGCCAGTGTGGGCAGTGATGATGGCAGTTTTGCGGTTGGTGAGGTAGGGTCAGTCACAGAGGGTGGTGCAGCTTGACAAGTGTAGCGAGGCTCAGCTGATGGTGTATCTGCCTGGATGACACAGGGTGTGCTGGTCGTCAGCTCAGGGATATCAGGTTTACTGGGTGTTGAGCTCAGGCCAGCTAGATGGAGCTCCTCCGCTATGCTGGTCCTCAAGATGTTAACAAACTCCTCGTTCAATGATGTGTCAGCATTGAATAAATGAAAATAAAAATAAATTTTCCCTTGACAGGTAGGTGGAGACGCCCAGTGTGGACGCAAGCCGGAGTACATTCCTCGTATCCGCTGGCCAGACCTCGCTGCTCAGCTGTTTGTACATGGCGGAGCTCTCTACGGCCTCTACCTCATGATCACCAGGGCCCAGTGGTACACTGTCCCTTGGGGTAGGTACTCTTATGCGTAGTGCTTTGCAAAGCCTTGTATTTTCCAGTTACTTTACAAAAAAATACAGACATTTCCTCATGGAATAGTTTAAATGTACCTCAGGTTACCTGCTATGTAAATCAATACATGTTTGTTTGTGCACTACTATAGTTTCAGGCTTCTCAAGTCCATATTCAATTATCACAAGAATATCAGGATAGGCTAGTTTAAAAAAAACACACATACAGACATTCAATGTCATGCCTTGTACATTCATGCTACATTTGTATACAGATTCATGTAAAGTATAAACATGAAATTATTAAAAACTGGTCATTATTCATATAGGCAGTGTTTATTTGAGTACAAAGTAGGTGTTACCTTTTTCACTCAGCTCATAAGTTGTAACTGTTGTTATGGACATCAATCACATAATGTTCAGTGCAATTGACTGAACAAATGAGCCAATTCCTTTTCAATTGCACCAAATTATATTTTTTTCCTAGAACGTTTGTTTTTGCACACAGTATATAACGTTTGATGTAAGAACTGATTTGTTTTCCGCAGCATTCGCAATGGTCTACACGTCAGGGTTTGGTATCACAGCTGGGGCGCACAGGCTGTGGTCTCACAGAGCCTACAAGGCTAAGTGGCCTCTGCGGCTTCTACTCTGCTTCTTGTTCACCATTGCTGGCCAGGTAAACCGCTACGTGATTATATTTAGTAACTTATAGTGGTAAACTTTGTATCAATATTGTAGTTCTTAGTAATCGTAGAAAATTACTGTACTGAATGATTCTTTAAGTCTCTGAATGGTATTTTTAAGGAGTAGTGTTTGCCCCCGTTTCTGACTCAGTTGTCATAGACAACGTTTGTCAAAAACGAAAGTTTGTATTTGTACTTTGTAGTGTACTATTGATTGATTATTTGATAACAGAGGCACGTGTACGCATGGGCCCTAGACCACAGAGTGCATCACAAGTTCAGTGAGACAGACTCAGACCCACACGACGCCAGGAGAGGGTTCTGGTTCTCTCATGTAGGCTGGCTTGTACTCACACCTCACCCTGATGTGGAGGTGAGGCGCAAGGCTGTGGACATGAGTGACCTGGACAACGACCCCATCGTACTGTGGCAGAAGAGGTAGGCCTACTTACCACTAGGCTTGCTATCAAATATAAATAAATATTTTATAGTGTTTAATACAAAATGCTGCTGCACCTTTTTCACGTGGCGATCAAATTGTTTTTTCATTATGACAAAATGTTTCAAAAACGGGTTAAATGTAATGTCCCAAACCTCAAATTTGGTAAATCTGTCCATAAGAAAAAGTTTACAAACTAAATATGTACAAATTTACAATTAATAAATATCCAAAGTGATAAAAGTCACACCCGCGATATTGGTTGTTGGTAAACAGTCAATAAAGTTCACAAAAACCATCTAAAAATAGTATCTCAAGTTTCTAAAAGTAATGTCACATTTCAGTCAAGGCACAATATATAATATCAAAATAAACTTTTACAAATTTACAACTTATAATCACGGAGTAAACTGATAAAGTAAAATCACACTAAAACTCGACTTGTTGGTTGTTGGCCAGCAGAGATTGAGGTTAGTTAGTCAGACATATTCACAAAAAATAACAGCTGATAACTTAAGCACCAGTGGTGCAATCTAAAATAAATAAATATTACAATGCACAGAATTTCATGGGATCCTATCTTGGTAGTGTCGAATATAAAAAGGGTTTGTGTTAGGAGGAAAAACTTGTGGGGGGGGGAGTCAGGCCTTGACAGTGGAATCTATGAGTTCTTTTGCTTTGCTGATCCTCGATGAAAATCTGCTTCAGTAGTCCAGGGCTTCATGGTTTCTTATTTTAAAACCCCCAAATTGTAACAACACTCAAACTGATGTTATAACCTGTTTAGAAACTAATAATGGTGCAAATATTGCAAAAATACAATTATTGATGTTGATTGCATGGTGATAATAATGGCAGTATACTGGAGCAGATATAAGTCTGGGTTGTAATGTTGGTCTCATAAAATCAGAGCTAGCATATGTAAAAAAAGTGTGTGTATGATTATTTCCTTAAGTAAAGAATACTCAAATGAATGAGAAAACAAATGTAATTTTTTATATATTTATTTCTAAGAGATACTGTATTATTCTGTGTTTTTTTAGGCTCTACATTCCTCTCTTCGCTATTTTCTGCATCGGGCTCCCAGTGCTGATCCCATGTTATTACTGGAATGAAGATTTGTGGATTTCATTCTTCATAAACTTCAACTTCCGTTTCTCGCTAACCCTCAACATGGCCTTCGCTGTAAACAGTTTCGCTCACATGTGGGGTTCTCGACCTTACGACAAGTAAGTTGAGAAAACTTCTTTGAAATTCTGCAGTTTGAATTAGTAGCCAACATTAACATAAGTTATATTATTTATTTAGTCCTGACCTGTTGGGTATATTCCTGAGGTTCTTGGTGAGATGTTTATTCCTTATTGAATTTTGTGTCTTGGTAATGGCGTTGCTTGTGGTATTCTGAGTATTTGTAATAAAGATCACTAGTACCTCTTCATACCAAAATAAAGAGTGAAGGTAGTTTGGAATAAATACGGGAGTGGGCTCCCCCATTTTGAAGCTCATCAATGATCTTAGCCAGCTCGGGATCTTTTAGTTGATGTGGGATGAACTCAGAAAAGGCAAGGGGAAACTCCAGGAGCACGGCACACCCAGTGTGCACCTCCTGATCAGAAGGTTGGTCGTCAGGTGAGTGATACATCCTGGATAAAGTGTCAGCAATCACATTCTGCGTGCCTCGAACATGTTGCACTTGGAATTTGAGTGAAGATATTTGGACCACCCAACGACCTATTTTCCCAAGCTGGCGAGGATGTGCAAGGAGCCACGAGAGCGCTTGGTTGTCGGTTTCCAGCAAAAACTCTTCTCTCTGTGTTCCAAAAAACGTCTGAACTTATTCACTCCAAACACGATAGCCATACACTCATACGCAGAAGAGCTTTTCTTTTTGCATGGGTTCAAAGTGCGTGAGGCATACACAATTGGCTGCCTAACACCATCTACCTCTTGAGACAACACAGCCGCAATAGCGACGGAGGAAGCATCGGTCTGCAAAACGAACTTTCGACTGAAATCTGGCATCGCCAAAACCGGAGGTTGCATGATAGCTTCTAAGACATCTGTTGTGCTTCACCCCAAACAAACTTGGCGCCATTCTTCCGAAGCTCATTGAGCGGAGCCGCCAACTCAGCCACCTTGGGGATGAAGCGCCGGTAGAAACCCACCATGCCGATGAAACGGGCAATGCCTTTGACATCTCTGGGAGGGGGAAATCCCTGATTGCCTGGGTTCTAGCTGGATCGATACAGACACCTCGTGAAGATACTAGATGACCTAGGAAAGAAATCTCATTTCCTCAGTACATCAACATAGTAAGCTTTTGTTTTGTGGCTAATCACAATGAACAAATAAATGTTGTCAATCTTTACACTCAGTCATTGTTTCTGTTGCAGGAGCATCAGTCCCGTAGAGAACGTACTGGTGTCTCTGGGAGCTTTGGGCGAAGGTTGGCACAACTACCATCACGTGTTCCCCTGGGACTACAAGACCTCAGAGCTGGGCAAGTACTGCTTCAACTGGACGACAGCGTTCATAGATGCGTTCGCGCGGTTGGGCTGGGCCTACGACTGCAAGACTGTGAGTGAGTCGATGGTGAGGCGCCGGGCGGCCCGTAGCGGAGACGGCAGTCGTCTGTGGGGCTACGGCGACACTGAGATGGATGAAGCTGACCGCAGGGAACTGGACGCCTCCAGGTAGAGTGGCGACCGCAGTAACTCAGATGTTTCTTGTATAACAACTGTTCGACTCTATTGTCTGTCATTGACACTTCACCTTGCCATGGATTAAGATTATAATCACACATTGTATCCAATAGAGCGATAAGTTCAGTCTACCAGTTACAGAAGTCATTGCTAAGTGACTAATTATACTCGAGGGTGCGTCTGAGAAGTCACAGATTTTAGCGATTTTATTTTAAAAGGCTAAATCACAGATTTTACAAGGGCTGAATGTGATTTTTCATTCATGGAAATTGGAAGCTACAATTGAAACATGGGATTGTTTTAAAATTATCTTATTTATTTTGATAGAAACTGTCCTACATGTATACTCTCTCAAGATTTACTGAATGGTCAAATCATGAGTTTAACATTTGATGTTTTTTTTCTCGTTATAGCAGATAAACAATGACAACAGATAGTTCTGAATTGAAATACTGAAATACGCCCCTGAAAAGTCATTATCTTGTAATTAAGGGAACTGGTAGACACCCGGCTTATGATTTCCTTAGGTTTAATTTATGAAAATGTAGAGAAGTAAATAACCTCACTTTAATTCAGGGAAGAAAGCATTCCTCTTTTATTTATTTCTATAATAAAATACCAGTTAAATATTTACCTCAGTTTTTTTTAACACATTCTATAGGCTAGGTTTCTCCAGTGTGAGGGACAATTGTTAGGCATTAGCATAAGGCATTCTGTTCCAATTTGTTGTGTTTATAACAATATTATCTCGTGCAACTGATTAATATTTATGTTTATAACTATTGTCTACCAATTAAAGAAAAATTTAATTTATGACGCATTTAAATAAAATAACAAATTAATTAAAATACCTTATGTTAACAAACCAATAAGTACTAATACACCAAATAAATATATTGAATCAATTTTAAATTAATCTGATGAATTTTTCAAGCATTTAAACTAATGTTAAATCCCTCTATAACTTGTTATAACCTTGTTTGTTTTATAGTTATTGTTAACTTTATGTGATTGATGTTACTTAATCAGTAATTTTACTACTATTTAATCATTGTTTACGTTTATCCACATTTTATCCAACAGCCGTACTATACAGGATAACGCTGTGCATTTAAACATAGCCTATAATATTACCATTAAATGCCTATATGTGCTTGATGAATTGTTGAAAAGTACTGTTAAAGCTTTCAATATGGAATTGATGCTAATACAGTTTTTCATTTAAATTTAAATGCTGGCCTTACCTATGAAAAACCGATGTTTGTAAATATTTTAACAAGTATACACACTGTTTGATAAACTTTAGAGTTTTATAAGAATTGTTTTGAGACTATATTTTGTAAGTGTTGAGCTACCTGGTAGTCTGTTATGTTAGTCTAGTCCCTTCCCGGAGAAGGTCCCGTCTCTAAAGTAACTGCCAACTCTTGACTTGTGTAACACTTTATATAGCTTTGTTCTGTTGTCGTCGTCTATATATTTCATGTACAAATTTATTTATTACATTTCATCTGTCTCATTGCAGGGAAACTGGAGCCTTAAAACTTTCAAATTTTCAGTGCCTTAAACCGTGAAAAACTATCTAATGACTGAAAATGTTTGTCAGTTAAGTTTTATTAACTTCATCACTGTGTAGCCTATTTTGAATCAGTACACTACTGTAGACAGTTTTTTTCAATAGTATATTTCGTACCTAGGGCCAAAAATGAGGTTTTGCCAGCTCGAGATCATCGGGAGCTGCAAATCCCTTTTAAGTAAATAGGCGAACAGCTGATTTTCAGCCCTAGTGCCGCCAAAACCTGCTCGGTCACCAAATGACAATAACGTGGAATGGACAGCAATACGTAGCTTTCAGCCTCCAATTAACATTTGTACAACGGCTAAAAACATCATAGTGTGGTGAAGATATTGTTTACGTTTCCTTGAGGTTGTGTTTTTTACCATCTTGCATCAGAATTGTTGTAGCCTGAAGGTTATTGAGCGGCTGGGTAACTAAGTGGTTATAGTGCTTGTTTAACAATCAATGAGAAGGTTGTCTGTTTTATTCTGAAAACATCAAGTTAGATTTTTGATGGTTCCAAACTGGGCCTAGCTAACCTTAAACATCGGGCTTTTAATAAATGTTTTGGATGAAGGAACAGCTGATCTTAGTCAGTTTACACTCATCTCATTCATAATTTTACACTCTTCTTGCATTCATTTGAACTTAAAATCAGGGTGTCTAGTAGTCGGGAAAATCGGGAAAGTCGGGAATTAGTATTGAATTTCAAAATAGTCTTGAAAAGTCGGGATTTAGTCTTAAATTTGATTTCAAAGTCGGGAATTTTTATGATTTTGCCGCGATCGCCGTCTTCCGTTTACGTAACCGCGATAGCCAATGATGATAGTCCTCACGACCTCGGGAAATGTTCATGATTTTGTCGCGATCGCGGACGACGGCGATGACGTTTCCGTGACCGCGGGAGATGACGATGAAGTTTCCGTGACCGCGGGAGACGACGATGATGTCTACACGGCCGCTGGAAATGTTCACGATTTTGCCGTGATCGCGGACGTCGACGATAACGTTTCCGTGACCGCGGGAGACGACGATGTTGTCTACAGGGCCGCGGGAAATGTTCATGATTTTGCCGCGATAGTGGACGACGACGATGACGTTTCCGAAACCACGGGAGACGACGATGACCTTTCCGTGACCGCTGGGGACGACGATAACGTTACCGTGACCACGGGAGACGACGATGACGTTTCCGTGACCACAGGAGATGATGATGATGTTTCCGTGACCGCGGAAGATGACGATGATATCTGCTCGGCCGCGGGAAATGTTCATAATTTTGTCGCGATCGACGACGATGACGTTTCCGTGACCGCGGGAGACAACGATGGTGTCTACACGGCCGCGGTAAATATTCATAATTTTGCCGTGATCGCGGACGTCTACGATAACGTTTCCGTGACCGCGGGAGATGACGGTGATGTCTAAACAGCCGCGGAAAATGTTCATGATTTTGCCACGATCCCGGACGACGACGATGACGTTTCCGTGACCGCGGGAGATGACGATGACGTTTCCGTGACCGCGGGAGATGACGATGACGTTTCCGTGACCGCGGGAGATGACGATGACGTTTCCGTGACCGCGGGAGATGACGGTGATGTCTAAACAGCCGCGGGAAACGTTCATGATTTTTCCGCGATCCCGGACAACGACGATGACATTTCCGTGACCGCGGGAGACGACGATGATGTCTACACGGCAGCGGGAAATTTTTATGATTTTGCCGCGATCGAGGACGACGGCGATGACGTTTCCGTGTCCGCGGGAGATGACGATGATGTCTACACGGCATCGGGAAGTGTTCATGATTTGGCCGCGATCGAGGACGAAGGCGATGACGTTTTTGTGACCGCGGGAGATGACGATGACGTTTCCGTGACCGCGGGAGATGACGATGACGTTTCCGTGACCGCGGGAGATGACGATGACGTTTCCGTGACCACGGGAGTCGACGATGATATCTGCTCGGCCGCGGGAAATATTCATGATTTTATCGCGATCGCGGACGACGACGATTACGTTTCTGTGGCCGCGGGACGTGACGATGGAGTTTCCGTGACCGCAGGAGACGACGATGATGTATACACGGCCGCGGGAAGTGTTTATGATTTTGCCGTGATCGCGGACGACGACAATCACGTTTCTGTAACCGCTGCAGTCAATGATGATGTCTAAACGTATGGTGCGCAGAAGATTTCATGATAAAAAAAACCAAATTTGCTAGTTAGATTGTTTTATTGCTGCATTATTTCTTTACTTGAAAACACCACACTATCATAATACTACTTTATGACAAAGACAAAGAGTTGGTGTAGTATTATTTAGAAAATTTGGTTAGAAATAGCTATAAAAATTGGTATTGGTATCAAGAATCGAGAATCGATACATTTTGGTATCAACACCCACTAATTGTGGAAAAAACTAGTCTTGAAAAATCTGGAATTAGTCTTGAAAAGTCTGGAATTAGTCTTGAATTTTATAATGGAAATAAACTAGACACCCTGTAAAATACCCACCTAGGTTGCTGTTTCAAAAGTATTGATAATGATAATCATAGTGGAACATTGATTGCCAAATCCTTCAAAACGTGTCGCTAAACAAGTTGTTTCCTTACACTGGCACCTGTAGTTGGTGAAAAGGGTTCATAGAAAGTGCCTTGCTATTAACCAAGCATTTTAAGCTCTGCAGTTATTAGCGATGTTTTTCTAACAATAGTAGAAACCTTAACAATTTTCATCTACCTCACTTTGTACAGCTGGAGTGTGCAAATTCAAATAAGAAATTTAACCTGTTTTAAAGGATGCAAACATTAACTGTCTCTTTACTCTTTGATAACAAAATAGAACTTAATATTTTCTAAGGACATAAAATAATGTCCACAATATGGTTGTCATGTGGGTTACAGAGGGTTTCTATTACGGGTAAAATAACTTATTGTGTTTATTTTTCAGGCTCCAGTTACCCAGTGTAACTTGTGTAGTAGATAGTATTGGCCAGTTTTACTTGTTACTTGCCTGTCTAAGACTGCAACGTCAACCACAACATGTCAAAGATTATTGAACAGATTTCATTTAAGCTTCCTTAATTGTATTGTAATTCATTCACTTTGGGTAATGGCCGTGGAACAGTTTAGATGATTACTATCCAATTTTTCAGCCTCGATGTAAGGCTGAATGGGAAGATCTTAAAGGGAATTGACTTCTGCATAGTGAAGTTTCATGTGGTATTTGCAGGCTGAAGTTGTAGGTTGTAGGTGGGGTGGGTGTCGGGCTTTCCACGAACCTGTTATCTCCACTGCACATTTCTGGGGATGAGGGAAATCCTAACTCCCATCTCACCAGATAGAATCTACAACATCTCCCTGCAAAATGCAAACACCACTTTATAGTTTAAGATTTCACTGTGCAGGAGTCAAGTCTGCCAACATGGAATAGTGATGATGAGACATGGCCATTTTCAGAGGACCACAACTAAAATAACAAATATTGTATGATTAAAGACATTTTCCTCGAGTTACCTAACAATGTACATGTTCTCTCACTGATTTGAGAAAGCAAAGTGGCCAATTCGCTCATCAGTGAGACAATGTTAACATTGTCTCACTCTAATTACTTTCTCTCACTCCAGATTTGCAACGTGAAGGCATGAAATAGTGAGTGCGTAACATGTAGACAAGGTCGTATGCACGCGAAATACGTTGGCAGCACTGGCTGTAAATCAGCTGGTCAGCTGTTGTACTGTTGTTGATCTTGTTGATCATTAAATGTCATATTAAAAGTTCACTTCTGTGTAAAAATATGTCACGTTTCTTTACTAATTTATTTGTTTTATTGTAACTGTAGGAAAAATATAATGTGCAGCTCGAGTGCAAAGTGCAATTGACTCACTCGAGAGAAATCCTTACTCACGAGCCATTAGTTGCACAAATAACTATTTCCTTGCCAGTGAAAAAAGTGTTTAAAATAGATGTGTCTTTTTGCAGTGGTAAAAAGTTTACTCATGTTAATCTCAAACGTTTATAAAAGAAAATGTTATGAAACCAAAGGAGTCGATCAATAAAGCCAGTTTGTGTTATCGTGCTGGTCTAGGACTGTAACGGTGAAATCCTGGTTTCAAATACTATCAATAACTGATTTTAATTTACCATGTGATAATGCTGAGATTTATTAGCTTAGAACTTGAAAATCTTCCTCTGCTAAAACATGTTGTGGTAGCGTAAAAGCCTTGTATGTATTGCCTTCTAAATGTGATCACTAAAGTGTAGTTTAGCGTTAATATTTTTATGCAAAACATATATTGTATTCTTGATAGTTATATGTGTACGTACTGGGATACCACAGATTCTGGGAACAATAACTGTACCTTCATGTTTCTAGCTGTAGATGTTAACAATAATTATTGTTATATTTCAAAGTGTGCATTTTGCAATTAAGTCAATAGTTTCACTGGCGTAAATCATATTAGCAGTTTAACAAGTGCTACAATATGAATCTTTATCATTACTTTCACAGATTAAACATTCTCCCTTGCAAGTTTATTATCCTTGTGGAGAAACTAAAGATAAAAAAAATATTATTTTATGAAAGTGTTTATGTAGAGTTGTTTACTATTTGTTTATTGTTGTTTAATACAGTATACTTCTCATCAGGGCACTCCAACGTTCCCAATCTGAATCATCCAAACATTTTCAAAGTTTATAATAAGATGAGAATTTTCCTTTGACTATTTGAAGTCAATGGTATTTTTCCTTTTCATTCTTATATTACATATTACATCACCCTTGTATGAAGATGCCAACCGGTTTTATATTTGTAATATCTAACAATGTATATGAAAATACAGTATTATTATAAAATGAACTGTGGAGAATGAGAATATTTAGGACCTGTCCACTTTACAAAGATTATATGAAAGATTTACTTTTGTTCTGTTCGCTATCGTTAGTACTTACTAACCTACCTGTAACTATGTGATATTTAGATTTTTATAGAGATTTACTCGTGGTATCCCTGCTTATGTCTGCTTTGCTTAAAGTGCTGCTATGACTGGATAATGTGCTTACTCATGTACTTACGCAGCTTTCAGTACAACTAGTTTGTTAATGAAGAAGACTATGATTTTTGTGATTTTACTTAAGTGAATTAATTTTCGTCATGAGTTGCCTATTTTAAATCAATTATGTTCCTAGGGCTTGTATTAAATTACCTCTATACGATTGTGGATAGTACATAAGATATTTCTGTGTTTACCACTTGTTAATTCATAGAACATAAAACTGCAACATGAATAACATGTCTGTAACTAGAACATTGATGCTGGTTATTTACTAATGATTCATAAAACATTTCAGTGTTTAAATTACTGCAAGATTAATAATATGCCAAATATTTCTTGGATACCAACTTTTTACTTTTACTTCCAATTTAACGAGATCACTGCTACCAGTCTCATTTTAATGGAGATTTTCTACTTTGTCAATTATTTTATTATAAAATCAGTTTTGTACTGAAGTATTTATTACGTCAATTATTTATAACTCTTAGCTTGGATGAAAAGTTAAACTAGTGATGTGTTGAAATAACTGTTCTTAAGAATTTGAACAGGTTTAAATAGTTCGATAGCTGGGTGGATAGAGTGCTTGCCTGGTAGTTAAAAGGTCCCCGGTTCAATCCTGAGAAAAGTCAGTAGCTTTTTGATTATAGAAATAGGAAACAGTTGGTAATTCCATTGCTATTGACAATTCAAGTATAGCCCACTACAGAAAGATTCACATTTAATTTGAACACATCATTAGTTTGACTGAAATGGATATATGTTTTATATTAGCCTTTTATTAAAATGTAATACATCTTTTATATTAAAAAACTTTTGCAAAACTTTTAACAGCTGGCCTGACCATACTACTGGACCAAATTACACACGGGTTGTGCCAAAAGAAAGCTTATCGGTCCTATATGTGCAAGTTTTATTTGTATTTTGAAAATGACTATGTTAACGGGGTCAAAAATGGAAATTAAACTTTTCTTTTGGAGATTTAACGTGGGGCTAATTCTATATATTAATAGACTAGCATGTTTATTGAAAACTTTTTCTCAGCTCCTGTGCATCACAGGGAAAATCTACACATACTGCTAGAAAGATATTTGCCTGTAGATGTGAAGAATCCCTTTATAAATTAAAAATAGGCTAAAAAATTACCGTAGCACAAAAAATGAATTTAAAATTAAAAAAATAACATGGGTTTTATGGGTTGCCATGTTGGTGACAAAATTACAACAAAATATAAACAGAAAAACTAAAAACAAATGGAAGAAATTCCAATTACATGTTTTATTTACAGCTTGGGGTGAAATTAGAGAAGTTTGCACAATACATACTTTTGGTCGTGTTTTCGACCACTGGGCGAGCTCTAGTTTATATTCTAAAACATATTGAACTGTTGAAATTTCTACCATCCATTGTTTATGGTAAAGTTAATTTTCACCCAACATATTATAGTTATTTAATTTCCTCCCTTCTCTCCCCCCCCCCCCTACCAAAATTTAAGGAAGTGGACGCTTAATTAACAAAGGCATTTTCACTTTTGATTTGTGTTTTTGTTTTGTTAGAAACTAACAATTTTCACTTTATTGATGTTAGAACTTTGTTGTTGTTTTTACTTTTATATGCACTACATGTTATGTGTTACACTACATTAAAATAGTGGATTTCCTTATTAACATAAAGTATTAACTGTTAGTGTTTTGTAGATATAATACCAACAAGACTTATTTTATAGAGGTTTCATTGCCTTTTTCACCTTGGTAAAGAATTCCTTATTTTGCCTCTTCCACTTTGAGGCTCAGTTTTAATTTTATGCTGTGAGAGATTTTGTAAAGTTTATTTATTTTTGTATAGCTTTATTCTTAATTGAGTTTTACTATTACAAACAGATGTATTCATCATTGTCTGTTGTGAGTAATAAAGTGTGTGTTCTCTAATAAATTGTTTTTATTTTCCTCTCTATTTTATGGGTTTTGTTTTACATTTACAGAGTAGTTTATTAGACTCAGATGTGTAACTATTTGCATTGCATTTTAACATATACTAGTGTAGTGTTGAAATCGAACAATTGCTAAGTAATGAGTTGGTACATTAAAACGGAGTAAATTTGACATAAATAACTTTCACAATAATTTTTTATTAATTTATCAGGTTCGACTTATTAAAATTAAGTATCTTCTGGAAGTACTCGCTCTGTCAATTAAAGCTCTTTCTAAACAATATTTAGGCTAATGTAAATATTTTGTACCTTTTCGCAAGCTGAACTTGTTCATTAATGTTTTACAAAATTAGTTTTTAGCTCTCCAAAGGAATTTTCCTGCCTTGCAGAAACATAAAGTTGTCAATGTAAATTCAGGAAAGGTAAATATCCAGCTGGTAATATTCAACCCTTGCTATGAACTGACCCTGGACTTTATTGGTGTCATCAAGCTGAAATTACCAATTATTGAGTTATTTGAATATAGAATGGCAACATTTTATCTTATTGATTCAAAAACTTTGGGTATCAGAGTTTGTTGCGTAAACGGTGTGAACACTGTTCCCTGTGGACATTAAGTCCTTGTGAAAACTGTTGCATAACAATTTTTGTCTATGAAACGAGAAAGACTGTCAAACAGACTTGGACTTGGACTCTATCTTTGGATTTTACATGGCTCAACAAAATCTTACCGCTCAAAATTCCAACGGATTGTGCTTTTGTAAATTACCGACCACTGTTATTACCAAGCAAAACAGAAAAGAACAACTTATTGTAAACAGAGGCACCTTTTATATTATATATTTTAGTACGGTATTGAAAAACAAAAGAAAAAATTATTTTATTGACAGCAGCCTATCTTGCCAAAGGCTCATTCTGCTATGTTCCATTTGATAAAAAAAATGGCTACAGCTGATCCTTAACACAAACCTCTTCCTACATAATTTGTTCACAAGTCAATGGTGAGTTCCACATGAACCTTCACAAGTTACCATAGTCAACAGTAAGTTCAACCTAAACTGAACACAAGTCAATAGTAAGTTCAACATGATTTGTTTACAAGTAAATAGTATGTTCATCATAAACTGTTATCAAGTCAATGGTAAGTTCAACATAATTTGTTCACAAGTCAATGGTTGAGTTCCACATGAACCTTCCCAAGTTACCATAGTCAACAGTAAGTTCAACCTAAACTGAACACAAGTCAAAAGTAAGTTCAACATGATTTGTTTACAAGTAAATAGTATGTTAATCATAAACTGTTATCAAGTCAATGGTAAGTTCAACTTAATTTGTTCACAAGTCAATGGTGAGTTCCACATGAACCTTCACAAGTTACCATAGTCAACAGTAAGTTCAACCATTAATAGTCAAAGGTTCAACCTAAACTGAACACAAGTCAATAGTAAGTTCAACATGGTTTGTTCACAAGTCAATGGTCACAAGTTACCCTAGTCAATAGTAAGTTTAACCTAAACTGAAAACAAGTCAATAGAAAGTTCAACATAAACTGTTCACAAGACTATGGTAAGTTCAACATGAACTGTTCACAAGTCAATAGTAAGTTCAACATGAACTGTTCACAAGTCAATGGTAAGTTCAACACGATTTATTCACAAGTCAATAGTAAGTTCTGCATACACTGTTATCAAGTCAATGGTAAGTTCAACATGAACCTTCACAAGTTACCCTATAGTCAATAGTAAGTTCAACCTAAACTGAACACAAGTCAATAGTAAGTTCAACATGGTTTGTTCACAAGTCAATGGTCACACCCTAGTCAATAGCAAGTTCATCATAAACTATTCACAAGTCAATGGTTGGTAAGTTCAACATGATTTGTTAACAAGTCAATCGTAAGTTCAGCATACACTGTTATCAAGTCAATGGTAAGTTCAACATGAACCTTCACAAGTTACCCTAGTCAATAGTAAGTTCAACATAAACTGTTCACAAGTCAATATAAAGTTCATAAACTGTTCACAAGTCTATGGTAAGTTGAAGTTCAACATGATTTGTTCACAAGTCAATGGTGAGTTCAACATGATTTGTTCACAAGTCAATGGTGAGTTCAACATGATTTGTTCACAAGACAACGGTGAGCTCAACATGAACGTTTAACGGTTCACAAGTCACCCTAAGTTGGTTCTAAAAGTCAATGGTAAGTTCAACATGAACTGTTCACAAGTTACCCTATGTTGGTTAATATTGAGGACGCAAGCTTGTCTACTACAAGAGACAACAATAGTTGTCAGTCAACGGTATGCGACCCCTGGCTTCATTTGGAAGTCTGATTTTTGTTCTTCCTTTACATTGGCCATTTGGTGTTCATACATCGACACAAACGCAGCTCAGGTGGGTAGGCTTTTGATTATTAATAAAAAAAACTTAGAAACACTTAATTCAAGCATACATAATATATGTAAACTTGTGTCAATAAATACTACAAACAATAAATATGATTAAAACATTAAAATATAATTTTTACACTACTTATAGAAATCTATTTAGTTCAATAAGCATTAAGGTGTTTTAATTTTTCTTAAATTTAATTGCCTTTATTTAATGATTTTAGGTAATCTGTAAGCACTCGTTTTGTGATAAAATTCTTGTGGTTTGCTAATTTCAGATGTTTCTGTGCCTAATGTTAGAAGTGTGCCTGCACCCCACTAAATTTTCATTGGCCATGTTCACTTTCACATACAATATACATTTGTATATATAAATTTTCAAAAGTTACATACCAAGTTCATTATTTTCTTTCAAATCAATAATAGTGAGAATAGCATACTAAAAATTCTCTATATATAACACTCACATTAAACAAAATATTTTGTTAAGAAAACAAATTATATATTTTTCTAAGAAGAAAATGATGAATTAATTGTCTAAAAAATTAGTGCTCAATCAATTTCCTACATGAAAACCCTCGATGTAATTGAACAAATTCATTAATTCAGTCAGAGTTCAAGCACCTCAAGGAGATCCGAAAATAGATTTTTCAAATATACACTACCTGAAATTGAGTAATTTATCTTTAAACTCTAGTCAAAGTATTCGGGACCAACTAAGAAATATCTTTTTTTAGGATGATAAATAGGTACTGTAAGTGAAATTAGGAAATGTAATTGGTCAAGAAGTATTTGTTGTGAAAGCATGTTTAATTTGCTACTACAATGTATCATTGACTACAATAGCTGAACATATTGAAAGTCATCTAATGTATATTCAAGAGTTTTGGCTACTTAGCTCAGCAACCACATGCATTGCTCTTCAAAATTTAGCCATATTTTAAAATCAAAGTGTAAATTTTTAACATTTTGGAAACTTTTAAATTTAATTCTATAGATTTGGGCCCCTTTTTATTTATGAGCTTAGAATTTTAACTATAAAATTAAAGTATGCATCTTAGTGAAAATGAGCAAGAAATGTATTTTCTTTATATATTTATATATTTTCTTTATATTATATTTGATAAGAACTGTTATTTATTACTGAGTGCAATCCTATTTTGGAAAATATCCATTTGGGTTCATTTGTTGACCAAACAGGAATTTAAAGGATGAACGTATAACCACATAGTATAGTTGATAGGTAAAGTTGTGTTTATACCTAAGTCTTCCACTAAGTTTTCCACTAGCTGCGGCAATTAGTTCCTTTTTCTACAAAATACAACAACTTTTTCTCCTGATCTTCACCGACACTCTGCAGGAATCTAAAATTTATTGGAAGAGTAGTGGAGGGACAGAAAAAGTTGCTGTATTTTGTAGAAAAAGCAACTAATTGCCCCAACTAGTAAAAATCTTAGTAGAAAACTTTGGTGTTCACACGGCTTAAGATCAAAGAAAGATGACAACTAAAAGAGGAAGATTTGTTGCTACATGCATTGTGCAAGCAACTTGTAGAAAACTAGGGGAGAGCTGTTCCCCCTCCATACGCCCCAGAAGCGATCTCAGGTGTTTTCCACTTGTTGCTCTAAATTAGAGAAGAACAGCTTGAAGTTTTCCACAAAAAAATTTCCACAAGTTACTCTAACTTTTAAAAGCAACTTTTACTTTTAAACTTTTAGTTATAAACTTTGCTGAAAACGTGCCTTCAGAAGGATTTAGTTGAAGTTATTGGGCTGTTCTTAAAATTTGTCCAATAGTTATAGTTAAGGCCCTCTGTCTTGGAGTCCAAGGTTCAAATCCTGCTAATTATCTGAAAATATAACCTACATTAAGCTGTTTGAACCATGTGCTTTTTAGACCAGGAGACCACCTCAGTCAGGTCTGATGTGCAGTATGTAGTCCAACCATGTCTTTAGCAAATTAGGTGGGAGAGGCCCAAGTACACTTGACAGCTAAGATGGATTATCTGTGTAAATCTCACCTCAAATGAGGCATTTTATTAATTTTTGCTTTACTAATTTGACTAGTGTCTAGAGCCCCCCCCCCCCCCAAATACCCTTTTGAAAATAACTTTGATTTTTATGTTCATGAGATGATGAAAATAATGATCCTGTGTTTAGCCTCTACTCCTACCCCGTACAACTGGTCATTATCTGGTTAAAATTAGTTAAAATTTCTTACTGACAGAAAAGTATTCAAGACTACATATTATATTGAAACACTTACAAAGCATAATTTTAAATTTTAGTTCGCAGAACTACCTGTGTTAGCAGCTAATTTCAGTTAAGTCTAAAGGAAACAAATGTCGTATAGGTACCTCAAGATGAGTGGGGAGGTACTGAGTGAGACTGAACCCTCGTGTTCCAAGGATACTGTGAAGCCTATACAGAGGGAGACTAACTGGCCAGTTGTGCTGTTCTACATTTACCTACATACCTCCGCCATCTACGCTACCCTGCTCATCTTTACACAGGCTAGCTTCTACACCACTATCTTCTGTAAGTGGCAAACCAGTAAAAACTATATTAACGAGAGTTATGCAATGAACGCTAAACCTTACAAGTAAACTTTTCATCTCATATGTTAGTAAACTAAGGCATTTTTAAATGAGTGATTGGAGGATGTAAACCTTATTTCTAAGCACCCTAGTTTTGCACTCTTTATTTTATGCCTCAGAGTGGAATTCTGAATGGGATGGTCCCCGCAGGAATTCTCCTTAGGAAGGGCAATCCAGAATCTTTGTTTTGGGTTTGGAGGAAAATTCCCACTTCCACAAATAATTCAATTTTAAATTATTTGACATCATTGCTGGTTCTTTTAAAGCCAAAATTGTCTATAAAAACTTTGAAACATACATATTTATCACTCAATCGCTTTAAAATTTTACAGATCATAGTGAATTAGATTTTGATTTTCTCAAGAGAGGGAATGGCCTCTTCTGCCCCCCTGTGGCCGCCTATGCCACAAAGTTAATCAAACTTGAGAAACTTGATGAACTACAGCACTATCTCTAACTTACCAAGGATTAAAGAGTGCTTTATTCCTCATCAAAATCTGTGTCGTAAAGTAAATGGTATGTAGTCTACTCAGACTATCCAGCTTCCTGCATCCTATGTCCTCTTGGTCGGTTCTTTACTTTAGATAACCATTCACCTGTGGCCATTCATGGGATCAGTGTGAGTTGCCTTCTGTATAATCCCAGAGTATGGGCAAATATTTGAGACAGAGAGGAGAAAGGGCTGAACTTGAAGCATCACCCACCTCCTTCTAAGCATTTTTCATGTGAGATTCGTGTTGTCATCACTTGTTGCAGCTGCCCTGCTAATGTTCCTCGGCACCCTGAGCATCACTATCGGTTGTCACAGACTCTGGGCACATAACACATACAAAGCTGTCTGGCCATTGAGACTGCTGCTAGTGATAGCACACACACTCTGCTGTCATGTAAGTGTTGTGTTGTATAATTCATGATAGCAAGTAAGAGATCACAAGAAACATTTTGGTGCTTAAAACCTATCAAACGAATCAATTCAAATTTATTTGATTGCCCTTAAAATGTGATGCTAGATTGCTGCTATTATTGAAAAAGGATATTTTTTTTGGTTTTTTTTTCAGTGGGACGCTAGGCATGAGCTCGGATTTGTTTTCACATTACTTCAGGCTGTAGGGGTTACGGCAATATCACTACAAAAAAGATAGTGGGAGCCGGAATTGTTTTCACATTACTTCAGGCTGTAGGGGTTACGGCAATATCATTACAAAAAAATAGTGGAACAAAATATTAATATAATTTATGAATCTGACCAATCAAGTTAAATGATACTATAAATGTTTGTCTTTTGAATTAGTTAGCTTAAAAATGGTTTAAATAGAGACGCAACAATTCATCACGCTCACCCTTTAAACCCTAGCTTATTTTTTATCCAAGCTCATGGTAGAAAAGCCCTGACTGAATAACTAGCTAATCTTAGTAGATAGTATAACAAAGTTAAACAATGTACGTCAATCCACTCTACAGTCATCCTTACAGTCATATTTTGGTTACAACACGCCCGATTATACGTCATGTTAGTTATTGGTACGGATAATTTGTTGTAATTTGCAATGTTTCCGCAGGGGACAGTGTATGATTGGGTGAAGGAGCACAGAGCACATCACAAGCTGAGGGATACGGAGTTGGACAAGTTTGACTACAAGAAGGGCTTCATGTTTGCACATCTGCTGTCCCATTGTAACAACACTGACTCCAGGATCACTAGAGAGGAGGACAAAATTGACATGAGCGACATTGAACAGGACAACATGGTTATGTACCAGAAGAGGTAAATATTCCTAGTTTACGCTTCACTGACATCACCTATTTTGTAGCTCCTGCCTCCCAAGTGTGCTGTGCTGAAAATCCTCTTCTATACTCTCTGAGTAATAAAGGAAGCACAGATTAGCGATTTAAAAAAAATATATATTTTTTAAGAGATTTGTAGCCTCTTTCAACCTTGCTTTCCTGTTAACATAGGTCTCGGGCCTGTGGTGGAACATATCCAGTAAAGCAAGGAGTGAGCCAATATAGAACAAGGCTAAACTGTACTGATAACATGTATTTATTGGCAGGTAACAGTATCCGACCAGGCACCAGAATCAGAATCAGACTGAGCCACTGACTCACCAAAAATAAACTATTTAATTTATTTTTTTTAAATTAGCAAACGTAAACAAATTTATCTAACTAAATAAAAATATCGCCAATTTAAGGCAGGTAACTCTTTTCATTTGAGGATCACTGAATAGAACATTATTCTTGAATTTTAATATGCTCAAAATATTTGTACGTTTGTCTTGCCTATCCATAACCTAGGTTGTACTGGATCGTGATGCCCATTGTCGGGCTCCTGCTGCCTATCAACGCTCCAGTAGAGTATTGGGGAGAGAGTATTCTAGTATCAGTGTTTGTGGTGGGGATGTTACGTATAGCAGTACTGTGGCATGCATCGTGGCTAGTCAACTCTGCCAACATACTTTGGGGCTTGGACCCTGTCGACAGGTAAATCACAATACTTTTTGCTGTTGGTTTTATAAGTGATAAACTTTGTGAGCTCCAGGGATTCATGCTTATTTTATTAATGTTCCCTTTCTTCTGAGCACAAAAATCTAATTCCGTTTAAATAAATTCTTAATGGACACATTAAGGATGAGAAAAAATAAGTGGTAAAAGGTCTGGTATGTGCATTTTATAATGAGTCCACTTATGTCAGTTTTTACCCGAGCCACCATGTATTTTAGGCGATGTTCTTTCACCAAGCTCTTTCACCACAGGCAGTAACTCCTCATGAGCTGCACACCAGCCATATTTGCTGAGTTATACCATTGACTATTATCGTAATGAAGTTGTATCAATAATCAAAGGTTATACTAGCATAGGCGTTTGTAAGTGTAAGTTTGGATATGTATTCTTGTGTGATGTATATCAGCCTTTGGAGCTCAATAGTTATAATAATAAATATAATTTCAGTCAGAAACTACTGTGTAATGTCAGGATTTCATATCCCCTCGGTTGAGGCTGCACCTTAAAATTGTGGGTGGTATGTTTTTATCATGATAATGATAATGCCATTAAGACATTACCTCCAGCTACACTGGGTATGAAATCCTATGGACAATAATTTAATTGTTTACTGGTGTTGGTAAATGTTTGCAATGATCTTTTAAACAAGAAATGTGAACACCAACCATAAACTTATTTACCAACTACCAAAAATGGATTTTAAACAAATAGTTCTTTATTCTTATTTTGCAGGAAATCCGGTGACACGACACTTGTGTTTTTTGTCAACAAGTCACTGTGGCCGCAATACCATTACCTGCTGCCATGGGACTACAAGTCTGGAGAGTATGGGACGTACGGCTCGGGTGTGTCTACGGCAGTGATACGGGTGGCGGCTGCTCTGGGGGCGGCTTACGACCTCACCACCTGCTCCAGCGACGGCATCAAGAAGGCTCTGACAGCTGCGAGTACCACTGGGCGACCTGTTATAGAATGTCTGGACGAGAATAGAAGCACCTCTACTCTGACCGAAATACTCGACTTTAAACTACACTCAGCGTAGAAGGCAATCTTCAGGTCTGGGATGGAGATGTACTCACTGGATCAGTAATGTCTACTTATATAACTGATGATAAAAGATTGAACAAGTTTTAAAATATTAGCAAATTATTTAGGAAGATTTTATCAGTTTTGAATAATTTTGTACTTGTCATGGGCGGATCCACGGCGGTAATAAATAAAACACTATAAATTAATAAGTAGACATGGCATGGTTTATATTTTACTCTATGTCATGCCTTCTGATTGCCCAAAAAATCAAACATTCAATCCCCCTAGGCCCTAACCCACAGTTGGTTGTAGCTCTTAAACGATTTGAAAGCAGCCCCTCCTTTTTAAAAGGATGGATTCGCCCGTGTCACTCGTAAAAACAAGATTTTTTTTATTGAAACAAATGAGTGCAATTTAAAAAAAATTGACTTATTTTTCCACAAAAGGTGTTATTGCATGATTATTTAAAGATTTTGTTTCTGTCTTAAGCATTTGATCAACTTTTAAGCTTGTTGAGCTATTTAATCATTGTACACTGTTTGTGAAAGTTTTGTTTTAGCTTCAAAAAAATTCCAGTAATTATAAAGGCATTTACTTTAATTTGTAAATAATAATGGATCACATGAATTCAGTATTTATCTACTGATAAAAACGAATAAATGTTAACTTAAATTACCTGTAATTCAAAATTGGCTAAAATATGTTTCTGCAAGTTACAAGTAATGGTATAATTCATGTTTTTCTCTTGAACTGATTCTAATAATAGAAAAGTTGTGGGATTTTTTTAACGGGTTTTGAAATAATAACAAGAAGAATGAAGGATAGGACAACACTCATGTTCAAGAATGTGTAAATTTAAATTTAATAAAAATCAGAATTTGTTCAGTAGTTACTGGTTTCAAAAATAGAATACAAATTTGTCAAAACTTACTTATTTATTCAAAAACAATTTCAAAGATTGAATCTACACTTAAGCTTTATAATCATTAATTGTCTAGGTTTAAGGTTGTATTGTTTTGAGTTAAGTAGTTTGACACAACATTAATTTATTTCTAGATTGTGATTATTTCATTTGTAAATATTTCATTTCTTGTAATTGTTTGAGTGTTAGTAGTATCAGTTAGTTATATAACTATGTAAATGGTGTATTTTTGGTAACAATAAAATTAAATACTTTACAGTTTTATTCTTATTCATTAGTAAGTATAGTACCAAATGTCACGTTTATTGCTAAAGTTTCTTGACGTTGTCATCGTCATGGGTGGGTTTGAACATCTCTAACTCTTTGAATTCCATGAATTTTTCAGTGCTTAAACTATGTATATTTTAATCATGTTTTCCCTCATTGGTAAGAAAAAAAATACAGTTGAAAAAAATCATAATGTACAGTAGGTACATAAGGTTAAGGATGAATAAAAACAGGAGATGATTGGTAAATATTTATTTAAAACATCGATTTAACCGCCTGTAAAGAACGATTTGGCTGAGTATATACAAGCCACGAGACGAGGCATAACGATATTGCAATGGCACTTGTAACTGGGTACAAAACTGCTGGGTCTCAGCTTATTACTAAACTAACCTACAAACCAGACTTACGATAAATTCACTTGTACTCGATAAAACTATAAAAAATATATTTGTACGTCTTCAGTTTAAATATGCGCTCTAGGCACTATGTTTAGTTATTTTTTCCCCTAACCACCTGCTTTACCTCTTTCATAAGCAGCTAAAATAAAAACATGTTAATTTCTTAGAAAACCAAAAACCTTAAATGAACCTTGAAAAAGAATACACATCTGGACTTTTAACAGGTGTTGATTTAGCTTGAGCTAGAATCACAGAAATTTTCAGAGCAACAAACAAAAAAACTTATCTATCTAGGTTAGTTATGAGAAAAATTATGACAGCTTTTTAACAGATAAAAATCAAGTTGGTAAAAACAGAAAAGACAGTCTTGAATTAAGGCATTATTAAGAAAAATATGATTATGTAGGTTCTTGATTACTTAAGAAATCAAAGAAAACCAAAGCAGCCTTGGAAAACGTGTAATTTTTGCAACTCTATTTAGGATGAAATCCTGTTCAGAAAAAAATCTGTTTATCAAAAATAGGGTTTTCGAAATAGATTCTCAATGGTGTTTTGCATGCAAAAAACAACACGGAGGCTGAGACCCAAGCTAGTAAACGAAAAGAACATATTTTTCTAACCTAACTCAAAACATTTCAATTACAACATCAATATAATGAATATCAAAAAAACTAAATAAACATTACAAATACGAACTAATAAATAAATGTACTAATGTTTAACTAAAACGTAACCTCTAGAATGATAAAATCTCAAGAATAAGTAACAATAGAGAGCAAAGATGATAATGGGGCGCCGGATTCTCTCGCAAGCACCGAAACCCTCATTGCACAATGGCCCCGACGTATCCTTCTAAGCATTGGCAAAACACAAACCGTACAACAGAAAAGGAAACAGTAGGTTTTTACTTTGGCATTATCATTGTTTCATTTTGTTGTTTCATTACTTTTCGTCTGATATAACAATCACCTGAAATTACTTCTACCATATTAGATCCAAGACATCCCAAGGTGGATCAGCTGTAGCCTAGTTTTGATTCAAATAACTGCTAAATGAGTCACTCACCTAGTGCACTGCTGTCTAAATTATATTTATTCTCCTAGTTTTTCGTACTATGTTAGTTGATAATATAGTTTAGAATAAGTTGTCTTCTCAGTTCAGATTAGTTAAAAGTTTGTGTTCACATCAGAAATCAATAATTGACAGCAAGTTGAAAAGTGAAAACTCAATTCAATTACATTCACTTTATTCTAAAATTGGCTACAACTATATTATGGGAATGGAATGTCTAGTTATATTCATAGTCAACGTTTCTACTAAATGTACAACGTTTTAAAAATTTCTCACTGAGCAACTCATTTTAAGATGGATTAAAAAGAAAATCTTTTCCTCTGATTAGAGGAATTTAATTTGCCACACTTTAATGTTTTTATCTGTAAGTTTAATGTATTTTTTTCTATTTTAACTACCTACTTGTTGTAGAATCGGTTTTGCCAATGTGAAGACGTAATCTAATGTGAAGATTTTTTTAGATTAATTAATTGGCAATGGACACCAAAATAGTCCCATTGATGCAGCACATAGGTAAAATAGTGTACATTTAAATGTCTACATCGATGCTTTACTACTGCCTGATGATGTATGATTTATTTATTTCACCCGTTCCAGAACTTAAATCACTAACGAACAAACTCTAACCAAAATCCGTATAAAATCACAAAAACTTTCCTGGCTCAAGAACCATTAATATACACCACCACATTTTGCGTGTAAAACAATCTGCAGATATAGCTAAGGCGATGGGTCTATTTTGGTATCCATGGTCAATACGTTTGACTTTGATTAGAAATCTTTAACAATAATATATAACATTTAATAGTTTTAGTTAAACTATTTCTCAAGAGTGCTGGCCTTGTGGATAACGTTCTCTAACAACTAAGACTCATGTCAGTGATGAAATCTGTCTTGTTTTAACAAGACTAAGAAACACAAATAGAAATATCAAAATGCTATTTACAGAACAACTATGTTGAGATTTTAAATAATTTCAGATCTTCATGGTTCAAAAGAGAAGTATTGCCACACTTTGAAAGGACGGAATACTTTAATAATAAGAAAATCCGTATAAAATATATTATGTAAATCAATTTTTTCTCAAAAATAGGAGTTACAAAAATAAAATATAACTTTTTACACTCTTTTCTCAGATAGTCAAATAGAAAAACCTATGTTAACAAAATAATGTTAAACCATAATTAATAATTTTTTGTTATAAATTGAACTACTTAATCGTGTTGGTTGCATGATTGCACTCATTAAGTGTGGCGTAGCTGCCTAGAAGCCTAAAGCTAAGTACTTGACACACAATAAACACTATGGCTTACAACAAAAACCTCAACGCTCTAAATGCTGCCATAATTCCTAAGATTTGATTTTAAATTATATAAAGCTAGTATTTTAGATAGTTAATAATATTTACAAATCTGGCATCTTCAGAATCGTCAGCTTAGCTTACCAACAACTAACAAGGTTAACAGAAAACAGAAGATCACCATGTAAGTAGCCTTGTTAATACTGGTCGATGTTAAGTCGCTTAACCCACCGACCTTACACAAAAACAATGATAAACCTGTGTTATATTATAAAATCAGATTATGTAATCAGGGATTTAACTTTTCCCAATAAGATAACAAACGTATCTACTAACATTACTTCCAATGATCCTAAGGTTTTTAAACAAAAATTGATAACAGATTCAACTGAAACAACCATAGAGTTATTTGGTGATCGACCTAAATATCATCTAAAGTGTTGATGGCAGCGAGAAATAGATGATTTAAATGAAAACAAACATAAATACTAACAAAAAAGTAACAGGGGATTTAAAGTTTTAGACTCATCAGTCAATTAAGCTCATTTGAAATAGTAAAAATCAAATATACTCCATGAAGTAAAACATTAACTAATCTCATAGAATGTGATCATCGCTTATAGAAATTTGATGGCACATTGCCGAAATAAAATTGTCCTGTTTTGTAGTTGTACCCGTAGATGTCACGAGTACTTATAATTTTTGTTAACTCAACACAATTTAAGTCCAAGAGTAACACTTAATCCTAGAGTAGTTTGGAAGCGTGTTAAGCGACTGGTCGAGGTCGTGGATGGAGTGGAGTGACGTCCGCAAGTTATGGGCGTGCGTTGTTAGCATCTATCACGCCAAGCCTACCGTGGTTAAACAAGAAGAAAACTGTTAGTGACCATATACTGTATTATGTACACTAAGATATGTAAGCCTCCCAGACCAGTGTCATGCAGCCTACACCTCAGTTACGAGGACAGAAACTCAAGTGAGAACACTTTGGTTATTTCAGATTAGGGTCGGTAAAAGTTTACAAAAAATATCTGACAAATGCGTTATGAGATTTTAATGTCGGGCTAGTGACTTTGACTCTACAGGCCAAGCATTGGCGGTTTAGTGTTGGTTAGGTGGGACATGACACTAGTGTGAGAAG
The DNA here is from genome assembly GCF_028750875.1 of Macrosteles quadrilineatus. Lineage (NCBI taxonomy): Eukaryota > Metazoa > Arthropoda > Insecta > Hemiptera > Cicadellidae > Macrosteles > Macrosteles quadrilineatus. Next base: position 91,078,941 of record NW_026542596.1, read on the forward strand.
TCCGACAAGCAAGGTGGACAACTTGTATCTGCAGAGAACGCCATGCAAACCTGTGTTTGTAAGCTGAGCGGGTTAATAGCCACAACGACAAACCAGTTTGCATGGCACCGGTTAATAAAAGGTAATGAAATGGGATCGGAAGTTTTTTAATGGGTTGAACTAAAAACTGTGCGGTAAGATATTAGATAGTAGTGATATAAAATACCCAAACACCAGCTAAAATTAGAAAGGGTTAGTGCGGCCGTCTCCTCTCGGGATGGACTGGAAGAGGAGTAAAAAATAAAACAATTTAAAGAGCATTTTCTTTTATTGTTTAAATATTTTGTATATTCTCTCGATGGCTCGGCACCACGATATTTACATAATCCAGATTCTTGCAGATACAATATATCTCCTTACGTGTACAGAATACAAAATCGGATCGACAGGGAGAAGAGAAGGAGGACTCGTTGATGCGCGACTGGATTGTTCGCGCTTATAATCTACAGACGGCTACTACATAAGCGTTTAAATAATGCCGACTAAACGAGAACAGACTAGCGTTTGATTACCGAGTCCTCCTTCTCTTCCAAGGGCCAAAATGTTTTGTTACACTCATAAAGCCCTCATGAAATAACAAACGGTAAAGAAGAGAATGCCAAACGAAACGAGAAATCGTAAAAGCATCGCACCCGGACGCTCCCCATTGGGAACAACGAATATCACAGATAAAGGACAATAACTTTTAAACAACGTGATGCGCGGGGGAGAATCGATTACCCGAGAAAATAAAGCTATTTGATTCCGAGGACGACTATACGAACGAGAATAAAATCTACTAAACATGTAACAAAACATCTCAGCTAAATAATATAGTATAAATAATTTAAAAATAAACATTTCACCAACATACAAAATATCGAATATAAAAATGTACAGACAGTGAAACTAACCTTCACTGAGAACGAGTATTATTTCACGAGAGAGCCCCAGCCCTTTGGTACGGATGCTCTCTGATCTGACCCAAATGGCGGCGCTGCTTAGCTACAGCAGCCGCGGCAGCTGCACCTGTCGCAACATCTTTACTGGTAACAATCGGTCACTCCATACATATACAACTATACAGCACTGCATCGGAATTGCATTGTATCTAGAGGGAAGGATTTTAAAACTGTATGTCGTCATTTCTGAAATTGAGATATAATTTTTAATACCATAACAAATAGTTATGATGAAACTGGGTTTCATCAAAACATTACAAAAGATAATATTTTTACATTACTAAAGTTATTGCTAAACAAAAATGGTTGTCTCAAAAACTAAAATTTTTAACAAGGCCGTGTTTCTAAACAAACAAAAGCAAAATAGAATTCAAACTTATCCCTATATATCTCATAGGTATTCAATTCCCTCAAACAATCATGCCGTTCCGATGCAGCATGAAAAACAACAATATACAACAAGTCGATAAAATAATACTTAAAATACTAACATATTCAACATGGAAAGTGGCTAAAGTACCTACAAGTACACAATGATACATAGAATATGATAACTCATAAATATAAAAATGCAACTAGACGTACAAAATGGCCTCTCTACACAGTTGGTCCCTGGCTAGGTTAGTGTTTAGTCAGTTACGGAACACGCAAGCCAAGGAATCGTCAGTCTCGTCAATGTAACGTGGAAATGTTCCTTTTCATTAGTAGGCTAAGACTACAGTTTGTTGGTTGTTCAGTTCAAATCAGCCTTAGGAACAGAATAAAATGCCTTCAAGTCATGGTGAGGTTACGTCTAACGTCTTACTGTCAAACTACGCAAACTAGTTTTGATCTGAAAACACAGCTCTGGTACTTATAGAATTATGGTTGAAGTATTAAATGGCACACGTTACGTTTAGTTGTTAATTTTGTTATACCTTAAATGGAATACGTTGTACTCAAAGTGGACGGCAAAATAAACGGTGTTGAAATTTGAAGTTATTGTGTTACATTATTTGAGGAAAAACATCAGTTGAGGTTAAATAAACTCGATTTTAAAAATAATTTGGTGCTTTTTAGTGACTTCACAATCCACACGGGGATGGTTAATTATTTTAATAACAATGACAAAAAATTTACCTCCCTACTAAGGACACTAATTTTGTTACGGTTATTAAAACAAAAAACAAATTTGTATACAAGTTTTCTCTCAAATAATACAAAGAATACTGTCAAAAATACTTAAATGAGTCAGAAAATATTTGAGATCTATAAAATGTCAACAGAAGGCTGTGTCAAAAAGCAGTCCTATGACTAAAAAAAGCAACGACATTCACAACCATTCATACCATAAAAAACCTGACAGCTAAAAATCGAATAATCGATGCAGAACAACAAAAACACTAAAACCATCTAATTACAACATAACTCGATAGGATATAATCATATATAAAAATACTAAAGCTAAATATATAGTAAACCCTCAATACACATTAATACTTAAGCAGGGCAAAACAGATAATTTAAAGATGTTTCAAATTATCAACAAGGGACTTCAACATGACATGACTCAATGATGAGAATGGTGGTGGAAGAACAATAAATAAAAAAGAGTAAGTGTTGAACTAGATAACGGATTACTTAAAATATTAAGCAATGGTAAACCGCTTTTGTCTTATCAAAATTGCAAAATATTAATACTAATAAAAATCAGAATTTTTTCACAAAAGTTGAAGTTGAAGCTAGTTGAAAGTTGAAGACAGTATTGCACTGACTCTTAGTCAGAGGTCAAACCTGATTCCAAACTGTTTCGTCTTACGTCTTATGTTGTCTATGATTACACTTTTACAAGCTTGATGTTAAAACTTAAAATGATCATTGCAGTCAACAAAAGCTGAAATGTTAAACATTGAACTGATACGCTGAAGTCCCAATCTTACAGATAAGATATAAATATGGTCGGAGGTCGGGCGCATTATCGCTGATCCATCCAGTATCGGTGCCAGTGACTCGGGGGATATATCAAACCCCAGGTACGTCCCACAGCTGCTCTGCAAGACACGTATGAGATGTACGTACAGGCGTACGTACGGACGTACGTACGATAGCTAGGCTAGTAAGGGGGGCTAGCAGAAACATTGCGGGACCAGTCGCAGCGTGTACGCACAATTCACCAGATCTGATACAGTGAAAAATCAACATTAGCCTACCTTACTAGCCTAAACAAACACTTCTTCATTCCTCTCAGTTTTAGGGCTTATCGACTGTTTAAAATTTTGAAATCACTATAAAAACACAGTAGCTTCCCTCTTATTTGGACAGGAGATTAGAAAATGATCTGGCCAGATAAACCGATGTGGTCTAAAACTCATTATGTTTCCAAATCACTACAAAAATAAAAATGTTAGAACAACTAAAGGAGAATTTGATACTGAACAGAAAAGTAAAAGCCTATTCTTTGGAAAAGCTTTCAGCTCATATTTTTTACTAATCTATCAGTTAAAGAACGTCAAAGTTTTGATAACAAAGACTACAGTTGTTAAACCGACGTCCCATTGAAAAGTAGGTACTGTAGCGGTAAGAGGGAAGGCCACTGTAATGGTAGATTATTTTGAATCTTTTACAACAGAATAAAACTTACTGGCAATTGTTTCAATTATTCATATGTGTTGGTGAACTGTGGCAAAATTAACACAAGATTACCAGTTTATACTTTAACCCTCCAGCAGAGACAGGTCATCAAAGTCAAGTTGAAAAATTCATTTTTTAAATAAAGTAGTATTACTTTAAATAATATATTTATAGTTCCCTATAGGAAAATTTATAAAAAGAACAACTTTAAACAAATTAAATTTCCCAATTGCTCTACAATAAAAAAATGTCAATATCAAAATTTATATTAATGCCGATTTGCTTGAGATAATTAAAAAATATTGCAATTAGTTTCTGGCTGTCAAACTAACTTGTAAATAGCCTATGATTAGATTTAAAAAAATTAATAGCAAAATATTTTTTCTGTCCCCAAATTTGTATTTGGACCTTCATTAAAATCTCCGAGTTTCAGTTCATTCCTCTAAACTGGAGGGTTAAGTTGTAATGTAATGATTGATTATTGTTATTGTGTTTTTAGAAACAAAGTTTTAAAGAATGAAGAAGTGATTAGGAAAAACACTGTGTATATGTTAAGATATGTTAGTAATTTTTATATTTTACATGTTTTAAGAAGTTTATATTATTTTTTGAAACTTTTTATTGCTTGTTATGTTATATATATATATTTTTAAAGACAATCATTATAAGCCATAATGGTGAAAGGAAACTACTGTATATAATTTGGAATGGTACCAAAAAAAAGAATTTAAAAAAATTGATAAATTTAACAATTAAGTGTTTGTAAATTAAGACATTTAAAAGAAGAAACAAGAACATACAGATTTAACAAAAAATATCTTCCTTGCACAAATTTAAAAAAATAAAAAAATTACATGTTATAAAATAAATAATTATGAGGGCTTTTTATCACCAAATTTGAAGTAAATGAGTATCGATAACTTGAGTTCTGTTTTTGTTTGGTGATCTATATTTTATAAAGTTTCAATTCTAGTAATTTGTAATAAGCTGTCAAACTCTTTTGAGATCAATTACTAAACAAAAAAAATTTGTTAAAGGAGGAAAATATTTTAAAATATAGTGAGTCCTGAAAAATATTAGTAAAATATGCAATGGTGACTAGAAATAAATAATGAACTAAAACAACAAAGATTAGTTGAGTGAAATACCTTGAATTAGGCCTACAGTAAGTTGTGCTATTCTCATAAATGAGGGCTAGAAAGTAACCAAGACACACTGATGAGGGTTAGACCATGCCGTTAATTTAATTAATGGAAAAGTGCGGTGAAACTTGCAAAAAAATCTATCGTAAGCAAAATCAGCAACGATTCAATTTTTTTAAATATTATTGTAATTTTGTATTACTTTTATGAGCTGACAAATTTTAAACATTACATATGTAGTATCGGTGTTCCTGCAATTAATCGTTGTCAAATAAAAACAATTAATTTAGTAAGTTTTAAATTTTTTTTGAGAAAAGTTAAATCTTGAATTTAAAAAGTAAGGTAATAACTTGATACATTGTTTAAAACTAATCGCATAAAAATTTGGTTCCGGTATCTACATTTTCTTTGATCTAACTATGTAAATTTAAGGACACTAGATGTAAATTTCACCGATTAGAAGACCATTTATAGGAAATAACAATTACATGGGCATAATTTTATGAATCATTAAACCCCTGGATCAATTTTATACCAAGTTTAAGTTTAAACCGCCTATTTAGTACTAGCAGGTAATCCTGGTTTTAGTTGGACGTTTAGTTTGAATCTAGATTTGTTTTAGGTCATGTACCATGCTCTCAACTTTCTTTCTTTTTCTTTGTTCTTTAAAAGAAAATGATGCCCTAATTTCTTCTCATTTTCTAAACCAAGATTTCCTGACAGTACGGTACTCCAGATATTTCAAGCTTTTATTTGTTGTTACATTTCGTTTATGTACAAAACTAAAATCAGTTAAGTTTTTTTAATATCTTATTTACAGGTGAACCCCACACAACGGTGCCGCTGAGTGAGTAAAGCTACAATCAGGTACAGAATAGCCTAACTTACTTGTAGGCCTACAAGGAATGTTTGTGTCACCGAACATAGAACCCACCGGTGTGATCGGTTGTGTAGTCAGTGAGAAGGGGCGACCCGGCGAGGGCGGTGTAGTCTGGGTAGCCAGCGTACTGCGTGTATATGAGACTGTGGGCATCGGCGGGGGACAGCAGGGGGCCCTGTGGTGCTGACGTGGGGACTGGCAGGCGGGGGGAGAGTATCAGCGGGGCACCTAGGGGGGTGGCTGTGGGGGTACGCAGGGCTGACGGGGTGAGGCCGGGGATAGACGGGGACATCAGCCTCTGGGCGTCCGCTGCCGCTGTGAGAGCCATCCTCCGCCACTCTTCGTCTGAAATAAGACGTCAACAGGATGCATTACTTTGGTAGAGAATTAAAGGTCAAAGAACAATTTTGGGCACCCTACATTTTACCCTGGTATTAAAAAAAAAAACAACAACAATTTACCTACCAAAATAGAAAAATTCCTTGTTTTCCTAAAATCTTCGTTCGTAACAATATGAAATCTTATCTAAAACCTCAACCATTAAGTTTTTCCTGTTTTTGAGTCATTATTAGCTACTACCATTGACTATTGGACTGAAGTTGTATTGATAGTCAAAGCTACTATTTAATTAAAACAAGTTTCTGACTCATGTTGATGTTTGATGTAGAGAGAAACTTTCTAATATAGCAGTTAATCTTCTTAATTAGGATTACATTCATGCAAAGAGACAATGACATCTCAAATAACATTGTTTATTGTTTTACTCTTAAGAATTCAGTGAAATAAATTATGCACACCACTACAGGTACAATGCAAAACAATGGTATGAAATCAACCAGAGATAAGAATCACACATAAGCAAAATGTAAGAAAAATGTGGCAAAATTTACAAACAAGATATCAAATTTATTATTAATTTTGACAACTTACACAGTTAGCTATTTTTTTTGCAAGCATTTGGTTATTGTCTAGTAGGCATAGCATACACACCTTAAAGAAAAAATTAAATCATGCTAATAATACAAGGGTCTGCCTACCTGTAAACATACCTGCAGCCGCCAGAGCCTTGGCGTTGGAATCTCTGTAAGTTCCATTGATGATGGCCAGCTCCATCAGCTGTCTCTTCTTCAGCTCATCTTCTCCGTCGGCCTAGAAACAAAAGTATCAGCTGTTAACAAAGATGACTTCCAGCCAAACCACAGGTTACCTGCATCAAACCAAATTATTACATTTGTCAAAATAAATAAAGATTAATTCCATCAAAAAGTTAGCAAAACTGACCAAGGTTGCATGATAATAAAAAAAAGCTATGGAATAAACTATTTATGGTACCTGTGGCAGTTTAATTCTACAGAAAAAATGTTTCTTTAACTTCAGAAATTAGCAGTTAAATTAAAGGGTGAAGTACAATGTCTCATCACCATATAGATTCAAATTACTGGTAAAAACAGAACATACAATCTGATTTCCATTCCCACCCAAGTTCTTCTTTAATAGCTCAAATGGTCACATCCACTTCGATTCAAGTGGCAAAACAGCTTTCAGGGGAAATCATAAGCAGTTCTAGTGTTTATTGCTTCCACAACAGCTAACTTATATAAGATTTCAGCCATATTTTCCTAGTATATATTACATTAGTGGTGTTGAAACATGCTGGCAGGCAGCAAACTTAGTTGTGACTCATGCAGCCTTGCTGTGCCAAATGACCACCGGTTATAGTTTTGTCCTCCCTTATACTACTCCTACGTCCCCAGCCAATATAGATTCCACAGGTGTCTATAATGGGACAATTGCGCTTGAGATCAAAGTAAATACTGTACAGTGTTCAATGGTTTCAAATCAAAAGTACCACTACTTTTTAGTTTTTAACAATTCAAAATTTGAACTGTGACATCATTGTTATAAACTAAATTAAAAAAACACTTTTTTATTCGGATAGCCAAGCTATGGTGTAAGTTGTTTTACTGACGCTTTAAGTTTTATCGTTTCGGTGCCACTTATTTCAGTTCCTTCCTGAGCTTCTAAAATCACACAACTAAGGACAGGTATAGCTATTTTTATTAATAATAAATAACACACCTAGTAGAAATAGCCACTCGGAGATGGTGCTACCTTCTAAACAAACATTTATCCCCTCATAGTTGTTGTTACTGCCATAGTTGATGTGGCATGAAAGTTACTATGGTTTACCTTTTTAGTCGATAACTCAATTCAACTACCGGTACGTTCATTTTTATTCTAAAGAACATGGGAAGTACATGGGAATGGAATATTAAGTTTCCCAAATATTCTAATATGGTCAAAGGTTTAAGTCAATAATAGAACATATCTGACACACAAATCAAAATTAACTGAATGGAGGTGTTAAGCATTATGTTTTACAAACTACTAGACCTAGAAGACAATTTACCAATTTCCTTCAAAAACAAAAATACTGTATTAATATATTTTGAGATTTTACAGTTACATTTCCACACTAATCTCAACAATGGATGGTACATTTCACTGCCAGTTTCAGACAGAAAAGATGACCTGAGTCTCTGAGAGGTCGGAGGTTATCTACTTTACAACACAAGGTCACCAAAACTGCTCATTAGCCATTTAAATCTCTCATTTGAGCTTACACAATTCTGCTTTAGTTGATCAAATACTGATGATTATGACTACTTGAAATTATAAAAATCAGTACATCAATGTATAATGGAATATTCCACCACTCTACCTCCTTTAACTTTCTTAAGTGATTTCAAACGTTTTCTACAACTTATATTTTGAAAGCTACCCAAATATTTGACATTTGTTGAGTTTTTAGACAAATAGCAATCTACACAGTGTAATTTTGAAACTTCAAATATGCTGTAGTCTAAATTATATTGTTATGAAAATATAACAAACCAATACTGCCAGTTTTAGCAGTAAGTTTTCAGAGAAGCAATGTTACATTTCATCCTATCTCCTTTCATTCCTAGGCTTTCATTTTACATAAGACACCTTGGCTTACATTAAATTGCATGTCCTTAAAGGTATATTGGCTGTTGACGGTAGTCACAATTAATGTACAGAGGAAAGGAAACACTCAATATGGTACAGTTAAGTTGTGTCCAGCACTACTCCCGGTGTCTAGGACAAAGTCAAATACTGCTCCCCTCGCCTTTATGTATTACAACACCCACTTTGGAGGACCCTGTGCCCTGTGGGATAGGAATTTCCGCACAGTGTTCGCCGCTCAGGTTCTCCCTCGCTCATCACAATACTAGAGCTGAAAGGGCACAGTCAGCCAAGCGAGTTTCCTCTGTTTAGTAGTGCATTTCAACTTTTTACAGATGTACTTGAAGGTGTATTGCGTGTTGTATTGACTCACCGGTACCAGCAGTTTCTTCACCTCCTCCACAGCTCTCTGCAGTTTCAGCTTGGCCCTGTTCTCTGTGTCTTCCACTGTTATGAGTACGTGCAGCTCCTCACTCAGATGTTCCCAGTTAGGCTTCCCTCTGTTCAGCTCCTCCTGCACAAACGGTCAACATGAGCTGTCTTTACATGTAGGGAGATGACTCAGACAATTGAAATATTTGGTCTTTGTGTCAAATTTTCATCTTGGGGAGATGAACATGTCTTTGAATTGACCAAATGATTTGCAGAGTGCCCTGAAGATGGATTGCTTCAAAGCATCCGAAACATCATCCAGTATTTTTGCCAATTTAATAACACTGTAATCTCCTAAAGATAAGATTTGACAGTATATACAGTACTTTGACTGTAGAAAGCTTTCTTTTAGTATTTGCCAAAATTTTACAAATTAATTTACAAACAATATACAATACAACAAATGAATACTTTGTTTTAAATTGCTAAACATATTTGGCATTTGTATTTTTTTAAGTAAATTTACTTCTGATTGTTACCATCATTGTGGTTTTCAGTACCAAAAGCATAGTTAAGAAACATTTATTCTCTTTTGCAGACAAACTTATTGACATTCATTGTTCAGGAGAGGTAACTTGTATAACAATATATCATACTAGAATATGAGTTCAATCATATAATAAATTCGTCTCCGCAATTTATGCCTCTAAACATATTTACAAAACACAGTGATACCATAGAGAGGTGGTGATACCCAGCCTATACAATTGCAAAAGTGGGTAACTTATGGTTTTAACTACAAAACTGTCACTGTTTACAGAAAAGTTTAAACAACTTACCCAAACTTATCTGTGTTAAAACACAAGTGTTTCCAATAGTTACTTTGGCAGCACAAACAAACAACAATAGTTTTTAAAACATCCATAATATCATGTACATATGGCACATTTGGTAATGGATACACACTAAACACTTCCCATAGAATTTGTATTGCAGGTAGGTAAATTAAAAAAAAAACAGTATTTCAGGATTTTAAAGAATTACGAATCTTTAGAGTTGGCGAAAATACAATGGACTCATTCCATGAGAGAAATGAAACTGTATCCAGAAGCTGTGCAGATATTAGTGGCAGGAAACAGCGTCAAGAGATATTTCAACTTTGGTGACAGGAGTGGAACGCCACATGTTCCTACCTCTAACTCCATCCTCGACTATTCTGGGACTGTAGAATGTCTCCCCCTACGTTCTGATATAGATGAATAAGAAACAAAAAACCCAAGCCGAGACACAGGCTTTGGTGTTTCATATCATCTTGCTGTAGGCTACCTTCACAGTTGCTGTGTGGACTTTACTAATTGTGGCATTTTGAAAAGTTCCCCAAAATCAAGACGAAGAAGTTGACCAATCAAAAGTTTACATCTACAACAATGTACACAACATCGGTAGAGAGCGTCTGACATACTGAGAGTGAATTAGACACAGTACAAATGAGAAGGGAGGGTGTGTGTCTGGAAATAGAGTGAGACAAAATACGACAAAGGGAAGTGAGCGACAGAACACTGAACACAGTAGAGCGTCTACATTACATCAGTATTGTCAACCGGGATTTACTAAAACCGAGTAAAACAACTGTTGGAAGCAAATATTCTCACTTGATATTGAGCAGTGTTGGACGAAGAATATACCAATACTGCTGAAAAGTCTTTGATTTTGATTAAGCTAGGATAAAAATATACATGCAAACTTGATTGGTGTTTAAAGCATGATGGAACAATAACAGCAAGCTGATTCCGATAGGAGGGATTACAACAGCTGCAAACTTGATTTCTATTATGAAAAATAATTACAGAGCTACATTGTTAACAAAACTGCATCCGAGTGTGGAGTGTGGCAGGACCTCCTGCCATTTGTCTGGAACTCAGCAAAAATGTTCTCTGCACAAACGTTTGCTTAATCGTAATTTCATCACAAATAACGATGAAATCAACATTTATGCAGATGACTTCTCAAACCGAGCATTACGTATAGCTACTACCAGGTGCAGCCTTACAAAGAAGGAGAAATCTGCATGTCTAATGTCTACGTGATTCCAACAATAGAACTCGGTAAGTGCACTAAAACTAGCAATTACTTCTACAAAATAGTCCTCCAAGTATTCACATGGGGATTACTCAACTGTCTTATGCAAACCCACAGACGAATCGGATAGTCATCCGAGCAAACAAAAAGAAACGAAAATAGTCTGGATAAGCCAGAGACGGCTTAGGAGACAGCCGCCAAAATCTGGACAAGACCATTAATATTATTCACGGGCCAATTAGTTTCCAGAGACATAATTCTCTACAACAACGTTCCGCTGGTCTAAATCAACCGATTAGCCACCACAGACTACGCCCCCGTAACTGCTGAGTAGCGGAGTTGAGTGGAGTGAGTCATCGTACTGAACTGGCGTGGGTCGAGCCAAAGTGGATAAACAGATGTTTGTAAACGTCGTCGTCGTTCGTCGTGTATGTAGTGTAGGGTGGTTACGAGGCTGCAGAACAGCAGAACGTGCGCATATTAATAGCAATGACGAATGCTAGACGTCGACATACTACGGGGTGTGCTAGACAATAAAAAAATCAAATACGCAAAAGAGGATGAAAGTAAACTGCCCATGTAACATTATAGTGTTTACAACGTAAAAGCTGGTAAAAGTAGTATTAGCATTGTTCAAATTGAGAAAAGTGGTCATGCATTTGAAAAAGAAGACATTTCTCTGTTATTATTTATCTATTCTTAAACAAATAAGATACAGTATCATTGAAAACTACATAAAATGTACTAACTTTTTTGTCTCTTGCGATTTTTTCATTAAGTTAACGGTTTTCGTGAAATTTGGCATCAAATATTTTAAGTGTTTGCCATTTTGAAACGGTTTATGATTTTTAAATATAATTTTAAACAAAGATAGGTCTTCATAAGATAAACATTTTTGCAAAATCTCAACGCTGCATCTCAAACCGTTTAGGAGTTATTAATATTTTTGTCAAAAACGCATTAATACAGACAGTCGGAAAACTAGGCACCACAGACCCACGTTCCTAGGTGTGTTTGTCTTGACCCAAGCAATAACGCTATATAGATATGTCCAGAGAGTTACGGGACACTCTGTATAGCCTACATGTTTATAATCTGGTAAAGGCCTTTCAAGAGCCGGAAATCTTGACATTTTAGAAATATACTAGATCAATATAAAATTGAATAGTCCAAGAATGATTGATAAGTTATCTACAGAGTGGATCATACTGGATTCATTACTCCATTAGCCGGCAAGTAAATAATAGACGGATGAACTGACGCTACTTTGGAGTTATTACACAGAGGCAGACAAAAGGGCAAACACTAGTACAATATAATCAATCTTAAACTTAACGAAACCAGAGCAGAGACTGAGCCAATCTCGAAGGTAACTTGACTCCGGCGGCGAGACGCGGCTCAGCGTTTTATGAGGTTTCATAACATTTGGCGCTATAAATACATAAATCAGCTGTGCGGGCCAGCCGGTGTGGCGCGCGAACAGGGCTACCAACCAATACTGTTAGCATGATTGCCAACTGTCACCCTTTAAGAATAAAACTACCATTGATTGCGTATTAATAATAGTGTATAACACATAAATTAATTAGTGAATTTTCGCTACCATTCTTTTCCTGATTATTATATTAAGCATTGCTAAATCCTTAGTCCCGTTCTTTTCTAAACGTTGTAAACTAGTTTTTTTTTATCATCGCATAACAACGTTGTCGTGTCCAAACCAGCTGTAATTGACCTTCTCTCTGTAGAATTTCAAAGGACTAGTTATCCTTCGTAGTACCGTAACATATCCTCATCCTCATACCTGAACCTGAGGGGTTAAAAATAGTTGTTGCTTGCCTCACCAACACAAACTTCATCAAGCAAACTGTTTTAGTAACAGGTTATAGTTCATAAATAGGATTGGCAGCCCCGCGGTCACAACAGCTGATTTATTTGACATGATATCGCCAAGGTGATTACGAACTCCATAAAGGATGCAGTTACCTTACCGTCAGGTTATCCTGTTAACGCTGCTGTATTTTATCTCGACCTCATTATAAAAGGAGAATTGTGATAATTAGTCATATCATAATAACAATAAATTCGTTTTTATAACAACGATAATGTGGTTTAGGGGAGAAATAAAGTGTTGAGTGCATTAAAAAAATTAAATCGTTGGGATTAAAGATCATATTGGTAAGCTTCCTATGATCAAATAGAGTTTCGCAACTATGACCTGATGGCCCTTGGGTGACTGATCTGCTAATCGTTATATTTGCTGCATGATTAATTGCTAGACTTTAGATCCCAGAGTAGCTTAAGAGCACAGATAACATTTGAAAAAATCGCCAATTAAGGAATAAGAACGTTAATAATGTTTATAACAATTTTCATATGGGATTTTCGTAATAAGCCAAGGCTAATTGCAACGTAAATAAGAATTACACAAATATAATTAAGGATCCATAAAACCTGCTTCGTTCGCAGTTCATTTGGTGGACTTCAATATTTAAGTATTTCAATTGATATTATAAGGCCTTACCTTAGCAATCCTGTTAAACAGGATTGCTAAGGTAAGGCCTTATAATATCAATTAATATATAAGCAATCCAGAGGCTAAAATGATTGATAAGTATTTCAATTTAAAATGTACTCGGACCTTAAGCGTTGCAAAACTATGTAAATTTTATTTTCAACCATAACATGTACAACTGTACACACAGCTACATACTTAGTTTTATGGTCTCGGCAAAGAAAGACAGGGGTTATCTTATCACAGTAAACATAAACATATTTCCCAAGCTGCTAATTTCACACCCAAGGCTGCTCATCTTGTTACAAGCAAGAGTCTACTAGGTGAAGTGTCTTTGATTTAAGAAAAGATTTTCTTGGCTAAACCTCTGAGATAATTTCTCGACGTCACAATTCAATGGGCGATTAAGTATAAGTACACACTACTACACTAAGAGGAACACTTACTTTCTTTTTATCCCTCATCGACCCTTTGCCCCGAACCATGATTTTACACCCTGTTTCTTGTTCCAACTGCTTGGCCGTCATCCCTCTGGGGCCTAAGATCCGGCCCACGAAATTAAACTGAAACAAACAGAGATAAAGATAAGAAAACATTGCCAATGTTAAACAAGATTCTGGCACATAGGCTGTACAAGTTATAGTACATCATGCAACTCGTTCTAGCCTAAAAGTGTTATGGCCTAAGTGTACTCTTTGATAATTTCTGTGTAGGGTATTATGAAACCTACTATGGCGTGCTTTCACTGGGCAGATATACTTCAATGTACAATTGAAACCAACAACCTGAACCTACCGATTACTATGCGAACACAAAAAAGCGTACTACTTATCAATCCGGCTCGAAGGACCAAAAAATGGTTTCCTCCACCAATCAATATCATTAATACACCCATCATTGTAATCAACTCTCAACTCTATCCTGGGATGATGACAACACACACGGAGACGATGATGTCGAGTGAGGGTGTGGCCCAGCTAGTGTCTCTCGTCTATTTCCTGAGTCCGGCTCACAGACCTGGGCGGCTCCTGGTATTGTCATGTCGTATAATACGACCATCAGTCAAGTCGGACACGGTAAAACAATGGTGACTGCCGCCCAAGAGACAACGTGGGCTCATCAGAGGAGGCCTAACGGTTGCGATCAAGACCGTGGATGTTGTATACAGTCTTGGGATAACCGAGGTGGTCCACAGGTGTGATGGATTTTTACTGGATCCGCAGGTGGGACTAAAATAAAAAGTGACAAACTCACGATGTACAGTAGGAGTTGGCGGTAGATAAATTATGGGGAGGCACTAATTGTTCAGTATTCCTGCCCAAATATGAACGGAAGACGAGTGTAGGATAAGTAAGACGATGTGTGAAGCATTTTAACTGATTTAGATCAGCTGTGTTTTTCGTCAGGACCATTTTTAAAAGCCTAATTAATGAGAAAGAGTAGCTGGATCATCATTATCAATAAGCAACTGAGATTTCTCAGGGTGGAACCAAACACATTCCGATTGTTTAGGCTACTGTTACTACTCAGCTACCTTGCTCAGTAAAAGTAGTTAACATACTTAATCCAATTTATTGGAGTTTAGTAATTTTCAATTTGCAAAGTACCACCCAACCCAAATGAAGGCTTTCAATATCATTACTTAGACCATGACAAAAGGCAGTTGGATCAAGAATCGAACGTTTCAATGAATTCTCACGATCAGGCCTAAGAGAAACTTTATCTAAAGTAATTGACATTACACAAGTTACATGTCGACTTCACCTGCCATAAACCATATGTCCGTGAGATTTATAAGAGTTGCTCAACTTTATTGGCTTGTCGCTCTCTTCTAATGCCATCATTAACTCATATTTCACAGCTGTGCGTTACCTGGGATGCTTCTGGAGTCGTAGAGAATTCATTACATCAACAACACTTGTTTCAGGTCATTATATTGAGCCACTATCTTTTCGTCATCTGCCTCGAGGTCTCAACTAAATGTTTGCTCCTTTTATGGTGGATTTTTGAACAGCGATATGATGATCGCAACATCTGTTGTGTTGCTAGGGAGAAAGTTAAATTCCCACTGATGTAATCACTGGATCTTTTAACCAGGCCACTTTTTGTTGCCGGGTCTCAAACAGCATTACGTGTCGTTTGCGGTTGACATCGGACTACGGCCAGTCTAGCATTGTATTTTTGTTTTATGAACCTTTTTAAATAGGTGGGCAGTATTTTTTTACATTGAAACCATCCGCTCACGGTCCGTGGACGTTTCAAGCAAAGCAAGCACAGTACGAGAATATACAAGAATATCGGTACTGATACATTTGGTTGCAACAGGAGGGACCCAAACCCCCGACAGCGCTGTATTTTTCACAGCCCGTCGTGCAACCGAATAAGCATTTTACAGATCTTCTACATTTGTGATTGCACTTAAAATACTCATTCAACATGACCACGCTTGATGTAAACACCATTTCAGTTCAAAAAGTCTAATAGAAACTACAATAGTCACAAGAAATTGTAAAGACATTTTGACTCTTGGGACGTCCAAGGTTGAAAGCCTTGACTAACAAAGACAATAGAACTTGTATCCGGAGATCGGTCATCCATAACATGCAATTTCCTATAACTCTTAAGCACAGAAATATTTACTGACTCAAAGAGAAGAGCCACTTAATGTCAAAGGCGCAAATGAATTGGAACGTTAGTTGATCTCCAAGGGAGCATATAACCAACATACGTTGCTAAAGAAGAACCCGCTTCTGGCATCCATAAAAGGTTCCATTTTATATTTAGAAAAGTATTAAATTCAGTAGTGATCAACCTAACATTTTGGCCCAATGGAGAGTTCAGGGGTCGAAAGAGCTTTCCCCACAACAACCGTGTTTTGTCGTGAACGCAGCTACCGAAGAATGCCATCTGAAGGTGACTGCCGTATTCGTCCACGCTTAGCCTACATCGGATACTAATGGCGGACAGGACTGGCCTTTGCTATTAATTGCCTTTCTTAGAAACGTGGACACCGATAGTTCTGAGTCGACTCATTGTTCTGTGGTTACGGAGGAGGATTTCAGGATAAGTTAGGAGTAGCAATGTGTGTCACGAGACTTCCTAGTACACAGTGAGGTTAAGTTTTCCATTTCGCCTCTTTGGTCGCGGATTGTAAAATAGGAATATGTAAAGGAAAGAGTTTTAATTTAACTACACATCTTTCTATACTGTACATATCCTGACAACAAACCATCATGTTTGGGGTAAAACATTTAAAGTACAGAGTATATCACTACATCGGAAGCGAAATGGTTCTTCTAGCGTCTATAGTCCTCGCCACCCTAAGTTGAGGCAGCCCAAGGCCGCACGGCGTTGGCTGCCCCTACTTAGGGTGGCGAGGACTATACTGATCTAATTCCATCACAGGGATCAAACAAGACACATCATTACAAGTTAAAGTTATTTGTCAAAAAAGTCAAGGTCCTAAGTTCTAAATTCTTTGGATGTAAACATTGATATACAATAACAAAATAACGAGCTTCAGCAACTTATCATATCATTTAAACAATCGACTTTTAAGTAATCACAGGCGGCAGATCTTTACCGATCGTTCATCGTGTTTAAGAACGTTTAAAATCTCATCGCTTTCGTTATCAGCCAGCCTCCGGACCTAATGGCCCATGAGATAGTCAGCCACGCGCCACTCTGGGAGCCGTGGCGCCTCTGGTGGAGGACGGCTCAACTAAAGTGCTATAAGCTAAATATACACTTGCAGTTGATCCACTTGTGTCAGCCATTGAAAATATGAAGGTATAAAAGCGTCATCGGCATCTTTGCACACATGTGTGAAGAAGGGGGCGATAGCGAGTTTTCCGATGGTGAGGAAAAAGGATTTCAATTGGCAACGGGATGAATGAGATTGTCGAAAGAAATATCGGAGTATCCGGTATCACGTTTGTTGCTAAATATCATCAATGTGGTCCCTATGCTAATTTGGTCATTTTCGTATTAGCGCACACCAATTCTGTCGAGAGTGTGAAAA
This sequence comes from Macrosteles quadrilineatus, assembly GCF_028750875.1. NCBI lineage: Eukaryota > Metazoa > Arthropoda > Insecta > Hemiptera > Cicadellidae > Macrosteles > Macrosteles quadrilineatus. The sequence continues at coordinate 91,096,525 of NW_026542596.1, forward strand.
CTATTCTCTTGGTAATCAGAAACGTAGTTGGTAAATTTTGTTTATGTCAAGCATTATGAGATATGAACGCAGCTACTGTTATTTTTATGTGAATTGATGGAGTATGAGAGTAGTAAGAGTTGAATGCGTTGTGCAGCGTTGGTACAAACTAATGTATTAACTATTTTTTTAACTACGACTATTTAGCCCAATGATCAAAGGCAACTGTACCTAGACTGACTATTCTCTAGGTCGAAACGGTGACCCTCAGAATGTTGGGCGATTACTGTCTTGCGACAGAGGGACAAAGAATTAAATATTTGTAATGATTTCCTACAAGCATTACCTGGTAGGTCAGCTCTGCTTCAGAGCACAGATCGAATAGCACTGACTTGTGCAAAGGAGCTGAGGGATGGATTGTCAACAGAACGAGAGATCGCTGTATTATTGGCTAATAACAGCTGGGTTTTAGTCAGGATTATTCTGGGAAAGCTGGGCCTAGTTTTAGAGTCATCAAAAAGCCACTCTTGGTCCAGGATGGCTAAAAAGACTTCCTAGCTACACGGCTATGTTTATCAGGAAAGCATTTGGTAGTTGGTAGATTTTGAGAGGTTACTTATATGTGTTACACACACGTATACACGAGGTGGTCTAAATAATGACGACTCTTAAACAAAACTACTGTGACATGCACACTAAAGAGCATGAGCAAATGGAAGTTGCTCAACAGACTAATTTTATTCACGCTATTGATTGCAAACGATTGCAAAACCACTTTGCCAGGATATCTGTGTGGCTGAGCTACAGTGATATGCCGTAGCCGGAAACCAGGGACGAGCCTCATCAATATTGATGTCCGCCGTCAACGCACACAACACATACAAATCAGAACTACCACTGTCTACTGGCCGGCAGAAACTGACAACATGTCAAAATGACAAGCAAAGTCTTCCTGACTTGGCCTGTTTGTGGCATTCAAAAGATGCTTTCAGTGCGGTAGAAAAGATCTGACGGTTTTAAATTCGGTCCACCAGCATGTACCGGTACAGGTGGCAAATCCAGAATCTTTACATTTTCTATTTTACTCGGATATTCGTACAGTGATGAGGTAAAGGTAGAGTTGGAGATAGAGATAGAGGCAGAGGTTATACTACATCGAACCTTTATAGAGGTTTCGTGCAAGACCTCTTTGATACTATCAAAGATCACATAAGCCCAAGATACTATCTAGTTTTAGTGCACCGTCTAAATATTTTCTTCATTGGTCCGTCCAATTTCACACCACTCTTCCATGTCGTCCATTGTAACACGTATTTGAATTATGAATTCTAAAGTAGTCTTGAAATATCTTCATTAGGGTGATTCTAGAGTTTGAAAATAAGACATTGTGGTCCATATATCGTCATTTTTGCGTGAGATGAAAAACTCACGATGGCCTAAGCTGTGGTCAACCTCTTACATATTGGCAACGGTCACTTCCTTAGGTTTGTTGTATACCATTATAAAAACAAAAGCTAACGCCAGTAGTTGCAAGACGGTGGAAACTGACTTCACTATACACTACCGACATGTTTTTTGTCCATCTTCACCAAAGCTCTACCATTCTACCCTGCGAATCTTGTTCATCACATTGGTTAATCCGATTCGTAGATCCCAAAAAGGAAGACGCTTTCCAATAAGCCATCCGGCCTTTTACGGATGGTGAGATCCCAGTTGTTGTTTGGTGGCCGAAACTACTTAACGATCTCACGGACGATGTCGCCGCGATTAGAACTGTTAGAACAAGCGGTCACAATGCGTATAAGGAGAAAAATCCACCTTTGCAACACGAAGCAGGACGACCGGAATGCCAGAAATCTGTCGAACTTGTCAGCGTTTGCATGTCTTCCTAATGACCGACCGATCGGAGAGAGCGGCTTTACTGTTAGGCCTACTTAGCATATTGGGAGTCTCAAAGACCACACGGAACATCTGGTGTAAATGTGCAGTAAAGCCTAACAGGCTGTCGTAAAATCTTGGTTGTTTTCGTTTCGACCGATGGTTAGTTGACAGCGCTCTCTCAGCCACGTGCTTATTGGATGATACAAATCAATTTGGAAAGTCAATACAGATGGTTCTGAAAATTTAAACAAATTTAGAGCTGTAGGTAAGTCAAAGACCTCTGAGTGCTTTTGACTTTGAATTACATAGTTATATTATGTCACCTTGAGTTTACTGATAATTTATAAAAAAGATTATCTCCTAAGATAAGGGATGTCAAATATGTAGAGCAAAAGGAAGACATTTCAGAACTTCAATACAAAATTGATTGGTGGTTATTCAATTTGCAATCGTAAATAGAAGTAGATATTCCATACTCTTATCTAAAAAAGAAAATAAGTACTGTTAAATTGAAACTCCGAAAAAATTATAATTCTTGCTACTATCAATAACTAACCGATTTCAATTGTATACTTCTTAACTTCTTAACCAAGCCTTGCTGTAAGAACAACACACTGAACACTCTAGCATCTTATTTGTCAAAAAATTATCGAAGTATCGAAAAATAGAAGTAATACTGTAGATTCGACTTGCAGCACTCTGCAACTACTGTATGTTGCTTTATGTTTTCAAAGTATCACATCTGGTTCGCTTGGATGAAATGTCCACCCACAAACAAACCCCCAGATTCAACGTACTCCAGTGGTTGGCATATCGGCATATGTGTCCAATAAAACTTCCTTGAAACACACCCAATTCCACGTAATTCCCAAAACACACGAGGAAGAGTGAGGAGGCGGGGCAGCAAGCAGCAAGCAGCACAATTTAGCGAGACATGCTGGTGATTGTCGGAGCCATGGGAGCCGCAGTGATCTGTGATGTGGGCCAAGGTTGGACTCGTGCTACTGTGATCAGCCAACAGAACAACGACCTGCAGCAGCTGTTGTGAACAAGACCACTCCATTGAGCATTTGTTAACTCGCTCTAAAACTAAAGCGTGATACGCCTTCCCTTTCCTCTGATAAACCATTGCCAGAACTTGGAAACATTGAACGATACAGATATGCAATCGATTACAACGATTGAACGAGAACAATGGATCAATCTCTCCATTAAGCATAAGCCCATTCTAAAGCCAAAACATGACACATATTCTTTTTGATGAACTATTGTCTGAACTTAAATCATTGAAATATATTCGATCGATTACATCTTGAACAAGTACAATGGATAAACCATTTGGATTTGTTCCACCTAAGGAATCTCACTTCAATCTACACTCGTCTTTCGTCCATATGGAGGTTAAGTATGCATTATTGTGTCCCTGTGAAATTACGAATGCCAACAATTACACAATACTGGTAAATTCTTTAGTGCCAGAAAACTATCTTGGCACAGCCGATTTTCCATCACGCAATTGTTGAAGGAGGGAACTAAAACGAAAAGCAGTCATCTCGAGTTCTATGGCAAACTAATTTCCTGAAGAAATTTCTGGGAATTGGGAAAAAGGAAATTAGCCAAGACATGTCGAGAATCTGTGTTTGCCATGGCACACTGCCGAGAGGCGACCGTTTGAAGTAACGCAAACAGTAGAGAACTACAGTACCGGAACAGGCAAGTGGATATGACATTACATCCGGTAACCCTTCGCCTCCTCGAACCCTAAACATCAAAGAGCCGAGGACTGTTGACAAGAGCTTGGGAGACGGGCGGAATTAGACCATCACCATTAAAACAAAGAGGCTATAAAAAGAGGAAGAAATAACAGAGAGGTCTGGAGCGCACGTGAGCCGATGGGGAGGCGGCTTTAAATAGTCTGGAGTATCGGAATAGAGAGATTGTGTTGCAGACGTGATTAGGCACAGGAAACGTAAGGGTTGGAGAGGGACCTAGGAGTTTTAAGCTTACATGAGGTAAGGGATAAAGAGGAACAAAGGGAGAGTGTAACACTTACGAAATGTAAGAGTTGGACAGGGACCTATTGGAGGAGTATCAAACTTACTAGACTAGAGAAGGGGCCGAGAAGAAGTTTTGAACTTACAAGACGTTTGGTTTGTAGATAGATGTCGTAGTTCCAAATATAAAAAAAAGGTTGGACTATGGTACCTAGAAAGAATCTGAAACTACGATAGCTTAGAGAGAGAATAAGACGGAAAATGTTCACTAGCTCGAACCTTTAAATATCAACGATGGAATTAAGTTTACAACTCATCAACTTATTATGTTCATCACCGATTTAATCTATGCGTGAGATCAGCTACGGTGTAACAGTTAAGCATTCAAAATATCCCAGGCTTTCCAAGTGTGTGCGTATATCAAATTGTGTACAAAAATCGAAGACCTTGTTCTAAGCATACTAATATTTTTAAGACCAGTGAAATGTGGGCAGCTGAAGGTACTGACGTACCAAGCAAGACTAATGTAGCAAGACACTTCATCGGTCCCAGTGCGCGACCCAGACTCGGTTGGCAACGGCGCGACGTTGTCAACTAACCCGACTATTTTGAAAACATGCGACAAATGACTGTTTGGAGCAGCAAGCCACGACCACGGATCGGTTTCCAACAGCTTGATGGCTCAGGAAGGTTTGCCAGTTTCTGGATGAGTTGGCGTGACTAAAATTGCTAAATATTGTTAGAAGTTTTGGACCTTCCTTCGGAGACCTCGACGAAGAGCAATTCAGAGCGTGGTTCCAATCCGTAAGAAATCACCAGAAACAGCAAAAATATATTGTACTACAGTTTTTTTTTTATATTAATGAGCTTTCAAGCACACAAATTTTCAAAATGTAGTTCAATAAGTAAAACACTATATGCAAATTAATTTTGCTGTAAAAAACCCCATAAAACCATCGACCAATTGCTTACAACATGGTAGTAAAAAACATGAATTATTTACAATATGACAATTTTCTACGATTTCATCACACTTGCAAACTTCCAAACGATTTCACCAAACAAGCACGAGTAAAGAAGCGAAAGTGTGAAAAGTAAAACAATAAAACCGAAGGTAGTGTGGGCCCAAGGCGGTTACATTTGCATGATTGACAGAATGTTCTGAGATAATGTCAGTCTGAGAGCTCGACGGTGACATTAGATGGTCCATTATCTGTCATCATCATCTTCGATTGGACTCAGACACCTACACAGGCCCGAGGCGTCTGGAGAGTCGTGCTAGGTCGAGCGTCTACTGTGCAAGTCAATCGCAGATTCCACAGCGCTCCTTTTAGAGGAGTATGGGAATGGGTCGACTGAAGGAGATAAGTCTCCTGAATATATACGAGATTTTCTGGATTCTAACTGCGATATGGTGAAAAAAAAATATGCCGCATCACTAGGAATTAAAGTGATTTTTTATCAACTTGATATAAAATTAAAATGAGCAATTATTGTAAAGACTCGTGCTATGAACTATATTTTTCGTCATACTACGCACCAATTCACAAAACAAAAAGATTACACATTTTATCATCTGATTTAGCAGTCAGTACCTCCTCCCAAATGAATTCTATCAACTTTTGATTAAATTAAAACGACGTGTTTATCTACTTTTTAGTGGTCAGACAACTAGACAAGTAAATCCAGCTAATAACAATGCAATAAACTACAGAAGATTGAGATACCCTCAATCCATTTGATTATTTTAAAAGGTTTGGAAGTGAAAAAATTTAGAGATCTTCGACGCTGATTTTGCACTATGGATGAAAGGAACTGCTTTCCGAACACAGGTGTTGAAAATTCCCATGTCTGCTGCAGTATGAAGGAAAGTAGTTGAAGTAGATATACAATTACATCAGCTAAAATACTTGTTAATGTGTTATTTCTTTTGAATGGAAAATACATGTTCTTAAATCATCTAACTACAAACTAAACCAAAATTGATTTTGCTACAATGTTTGTAATGGTACCAGATACGATTTCGTCTTCCAAAATTTTAGAGAAGTTACGTTACGGCGAGACTGGATAGACTATCATTCGCTTATTAAAAGTGCCCGAGGACAGAATATTAAAAACTCTAAGATAAACACGCACAGGCTTGGCCAACATTGCCTAACTCATTACAATATTTTCGCAAGAGCAATAAAAAAAGCACGCGAACAATGACTGAACAGTTCGGTTTGGACAGATATATGGGCGAATATCAGATGAGAGCCGTGACCCTTGCCACTCCTTGGTGTACTTGAGACCATGGGAACTCAATGTTCAGCTTTGTGGGGATCGAGTTGGTCTAGTGGTTAGAGCGCGGGACTCCGGTCCCTGGGGTCTCGGGTTCAAATCCCACCCAATCACCAATGGATTTTATCTAAGTTAGAATGCCGTAACCCCCTGAAATGTGAAAAACAATTCCGGGCTCGAGCATCCTATGACAACTCAATGTTCAGCTTTGTAAATAATATACATGAGGTGATTCTGGGAGTGACGAATCGTCCAGGTTTGAAAGGTCAAAACAAGAATTCACGAGTTTGTGAAGAATTACCGATAAGAAAATGTAAAGTGTCAATTTGTCAATCAATTGCAAACTTGGGTAAATACCTTAAAACAAAAAGGTTCTTTACAGCAAACATTGGGATGTTTTGGACAAAAAAATATAAGTCGTCACATTATTATGCAAAATACATGAAACTGTTTCTGGAATATAGTCACGGTGAAAACCAATCCCTTTTTACGAACGAACCCAAAGTTTAAACTCAAAGTGATCCTAAGTATGATCTTTTTAGTGAATGACAACACAAGCAGCAAGATTTTCCCAACTTCTTAGAGTCATCTGTCTGTATTTCTAAGAGTCATCGACTCAGCCTCCCCCGGGTCCCGACGTCACCCAAGATGGCTTTTAAACCGAATCAATTGGCGCCAATAAACGTCCACCGATGTTATTGCTTAATTGTTGACGGATTGGTTAATTGGTCTATTGGAGCTGTAAAACCACCCTAAACTGTTTCACTACGTAGTTAGCTTTGATGATATAATCACCTTTCTTTTGTGTCACGACCACACGCATGATAGCTTCAGATAACTTGAATCCACAGTTTGGAAGCAAGAAGTACGAAATCCAAGATTCTAACATAGAGGTGATATAAATTTATTTCCTCTGTGAGAGATTTGTATAGTTGATTTTCCAAACTTTACGGTCAAACATGTGTTTATTTAAACGTTTATTGGCTCTTGATACTGAAGAGGATGTTAGATGTTAACCAGCATCAGGTGTGCATCAAAATTTCATCATTTGGTTTGTCATAGAAAGCTAGTTGGGGAATTAAAAATGTTCTAATTTACAATCCGTTTCCACTTTAACTAAACGACAAAAAGGTAACTAACAAGGAATGACAACGTAGTTTACAGTGACAGTCTCAGTGGCTTATTTGAATGGAACTTTTTTCAGAGGCTGGATAACTAGAAATGAAGTGTCTACTTATCGGTGATCAAATTAATATCTTTGATCAAATTCTGTACCTTGTAACGTTCTCGGGTATGTTCTTAGGTCAACGAGAATATTCCTCTGTATGAGAGGTTAGCATTAGAAGATGCTATTGCTGAGCTGAAGATTCGTTCCAGTGGTACACCACAAACCACAAACCAACCGATGGCATATGTGTTGCATTCGTTGTCTAGGACCAGACCATAGCTGATGAAACAGCCTATCTACTTGCAATTCACTAACAATCCTTTTACTTAGACAGAGCTGCAATAAGATTATTGTCCATCAATTATATGGGAACAGAGTATACGAAGCTTGGATCATCTTCAAATTTAAATTTAAAATATGATTAAGGTAGGTAGAACCATTCTTTAGCATTCACAACAATGAGATTAGAATTCACTTGCAACAATGTGTTGTTCTTGGAATGAGATCAGAAATAGAAGAGAAAAACCGTCCATCTGTGCCAAACGAACTTGCGAAGTGCAGTTTAAACTATTGGAAATTCGCCAGATTAAGTATTTTCACCAAGAACTTATCTTTAATTAAGTAAATGTATCTTTCTATTATACAGGGTGTCCCGGAACTCTCTACCAATATTTTAGGGCATTACTCCTGGGTAAGAAACATACCTAAATATCATATTTAAATTGTCCGGAAGTCCTTAGTTACTCACATAGCCACCATTTTGTTTTTTCCACTAATTAATTTTTTTCTGAAAAGTGGTTAAACATACAATATTGAAACTTTGCACAAAAATTTATGACAACTAGACAAAGCTACAACAAAATTATGACATTTTTTTAAATTCATAAAACAAAATGGCAGCCGTTTAAAATTTTGGTAAAATCAACGGTTTTCGAGTTATTTAAGAAACAAAATTTTAAATGGCCGCCATTTTGTTTCGTGAATTTGAAAAATTGTCATAATTTTTTGGTAGCTTTGTCTAGTTGTCATAAATGTTTGTGCAAAGTTTCAATATCGTATGTTTAACCACTTTTCAGAAAAAAATTAATTAGTGGAAAAAACAAAATGGCGGCTATGTGAGTAACTAAGGACTTCCGGACAATTTAAATATGATATTTAGGTATGTTTCTTACCCAGGAGCAATGCCCTAAAATATTGGTAGAGAGTTCCGGGACACCCTGTATATATAATAGAAAAGATGTAACTACTACTAAGCACACAGCGATATCTTCATTTTATTTGTCTCCTACTTTTACTTCCCAAAATGGAATATTTGCCCGAGCGGCAAATTGCGTAGCATATTCAACAATTTATATTGAAATGTTCATAAATCGTATCAAGGGCGATCCTGAAGGAAACAAACTAATATATTTTCTAACAAACCTTCAAACGAAAAACTGTCAAAAATAAAGGACCAAGGACACAAAGGATCAGTGGCAAGAGTTAGGGCTCGGCCCGCCACGCCTTCAGGAAACGAGCAATTTACTACTTCTTTTGTTTCGCCTTCTTCGGTCCCAAAACTTTCTTTCACTTGGGTTCACTTCATTGAGCAGCCAAGACAACTTTTCACAATACCGAGGGTAAACAATCGGGTCAAGGAAACGTGATGATTCAACGTCCTCAAGCACGTGTGTCTTTGAAAAAAAAAAATAACCAAAAATAATAATAAAAATAATTAATAATAAATCCATTAGATATAATATGTGTATTTGTGTTGTGTTTGTTCTTGATTTTTGTCCCATTACAATGAGGTGTGAAGTAATCAAAATCTAAGAAATTCAAGACTCTTAACTTAGATTTGCCGTCCACAAGGTTTCCTAAATCCTGTGTGGAAAATATCACGCAAAGTACAACTGTACCGATGTGTGTTTAGTATTGACAAGGATATTATCTCAAGACATCACTCCCTTGGCTTTACAGACCAAATCCCCAACTTCCCCATTTTGATAACGAAACATTATAATCTTTCAGTTTTCGCAAAATCAAGTAATTATTTGATGAAATCTGTAATATTCTCTGCCTGTACTTTATTCAGTTTGTTCTATTGCAATATCTCATGTTTGAGCGAGCCACAAGACAAGCTAGTCTCGAAGTTCCTAAACGTTTAGACTCGCAGGTCTAAACTGTAGATGTAGATTGTACCACTGGAGAAGATACAGTGGCAGTGGTGGGCGGAAGCTATTCCTGGGCCTCCCCGAATAGATCCCACTCATCATGCTTTTATCACCACACACACTTACTCCACACAATTTATGTTTTTGTTTTCACAGTTCGCTGAACCCCCACCATCCCCCCCTCATATAGGAGGACACGTGACTTTGGCCCTGTTAAATTAATGTCTTCCTCAGAGATCATAGAGCTTTTTAGTTGTAACTAAAATTAATAATGTAAACTATCTTGAATCATTGGTTGATGGACAATTTCTAAACCACAACGCTCGAGTAAGAACGATTCTATGATCATTTATTTCTCTACCTTTACATTAAATTGACTTTGAAAGGGGTGTGACTTAAAAAACTCGTACATATTGTCCGTACCCACTAACTTAGTCTCGTCATCATTGTTCAGTTAAAGAGTTTGACAGAATCCGATGGTTACTCGATTCCAAGTGAATAGATTCTCGACCCAGATGCCTTTTATTATTGGACTATCAAATAATGCTCCTGCTTGACCAAAAGTTCGATTCTAGTTGGAAACTAAAGTTGGAATACTTGAACTTCCAACGGCGTAAAACACAAAGAAGCTGTAGAATGGTATTTACATTTTCTTCAGTGATCGTCTGATATTGCGAATTAAATCAACTTTACTCATCTACAGGGTGTCCCGGAACTCTCTACCAATATTTTAGGGCATTGCTCCTGGGTAAGAAACATAACTAAATATTATATTTAAACTGTCCGGAAGTTCTTAGTTACTCACACAGCCACCATTTTGTTTTTTTCTGTTATTATTTTTTTCTAAAGAATGGTTAAAGATACGAAATGGAAACTTTGCACAAACATTTATGACAGCTAGACAAAGCTACAAAAAAATTATGACGATTTTTAAAATTCATTAAACAAAATGGCGGCCATTTAAAATTTTTGTCAAATCAATGGTTTTTGAGTTATTTAAGAAAGGAAATTTTAAATGGCCGCCATTTTGTTTTATGAATTTGAAAAATCGTCATAATTTTTTTGTAGTTTTGTCTACTTGTCATAAATGTTTGTGCAAAGTTTCCATTTCGTATGCTTAACCATTCTTTAGAAAAAAATAATAACTGAAAAAAACAAAATGGCGGCTGTGTGAGTAACTAAAGACTTCCGGACAATTTAAATATGATATTTAGGTACGTTTCTTACCCAGGATCAATGCCCTAAAATATTGGTAGAGAGTTCCGGGACACCCTAGAAGTTGACTTTGCACTTACCTTTTGAGAATTTAGTAAATGCACGATTTATGGTCAATATTAGAGTCTCCATTTAATTGTGATTATTTACACATTGTTTGATCAAAAGACAGAATTAGCTAACTTTCCATCCCCGTTACCTTGCCCATTATAAACTGCAGGAATTCCTCTCTAGCCTCTAGCAGGGTGAACGCCCGACCCTGAGATAACATCGCGGCTGGTTTGAGGCTACCTTCGGATTTACTACGCAAGTTATAAAAAATAGGTATAGTCATCGTGGGGATCCCTATTGGATGAAAAAGTTTTAAAATTTTCATCGGATAGACCTAATCCTAATTTTCCAAATTTTCGAAAGTTGAAAGCTATGGTCAGGGGGCTGTTAAATACACAAACAATTTATTTTCCTTTTGATTTTTAATCAATTGTGTGGTTTCTTACAATTTGATAATGTTCCTTAAATTCTCACAGTTAACTCATGCAATAGAAAAAGTGTAACCTAATTTCTTGGGAAAAAAGAAAAAACAACAATCAAGATGGAATACTGAAAATAAAGCTTAAATTGGCAGCTTATTAGAGAATATAAGGGGTCTTACAGGGGGAATACAGGTGGGTCTTACACCCTAATATTTACATAACATCATAATTAAATTTTACATTATGCAAAGGATGAACATACGGTACCGAATTTAGTAAAACTATTGTTAGGATTATTTAACTCAAACATTTGAAGGAGGTCATGGACCGCTGCATCGAGCAGAACTTTATGAATACCCATTCATACATCCCTTTAGATTTTTTAAGATCAAAGATGATTCTCGGTCGTTTTTCAATGAACAACCAACAAGTTCAATGTTGAATATGAATTGTATTCCGAGTATTTAGGTCATTTAGTAGACATTAGTGCAAAACACAGCGATAAAAGAAAATATGAATTTATAATTTTTATCATTAGGTATTAAAAAAAAATAGGTAGTTCATTAGGTAGTTAAATGTTAGTGATTAATTATTTTAAAATTATATTACAAAACACAAAAGACGAGGGCCTTACTCAAGGGAAATAAATTGTTACTAATATGTTAATATGTTACTAATTGTTACTAAAACCACCACACTACAAATAAATGTTAATTGCTCGTTGATATTTTACTATAATATCTACTCATTGCAAGTACTATCGTGCTACCATCATTGTAGCTGGCAACAGGCACAGAATCGCGACACATAGTTGTATAATTAAACAGATGTTGGTTTAGCTGGTAAAGATAACATGTGTTTAGAGATTCCTCCACAAACTCTGACAAATTACAAAGTTCTAGATACATTTGCGGCGTTAACAATTACCATTTGCATATTGAATGTTCTGTATGATTTAGGTGAATAAATTAGGTTACACTACTAAGGGGTTGTTTACTTTGTTTATACAATGAAAGAGCACAAGCACTAGAGGACTAGAGGCTGTCACTGATACATTGATACTGTCAAGTTAGTTCATTGACCACCACTCACTACTGTTGTGTCCTTGTTTACTTTGTAAATCCAATGAAAGAGCACAAGCAATAGAGGACTAGAGGCTGTCACTGATACATTGATAATGTCAAGTTAGTTCATTGACCACCACTCACTACTGCTGTGTCCTTGTTTACTTTGTCAATCTAATGCGAGATAACACAAGCACTAGAGCAAACTACAGTGGCATCTTTGTTTACTTTTGCAATCTAACGTGCGATAAAACACAATGCGGCTAATTGAAAGGTCACCGTTTCGATCCTGAGAAAAGTCAGCAGCGTTTAGACGGTTCCAAACTGGACCCAGCTGTTCCTTATCATTGGGCTAAATAAATGTTCCGTGGTCTTAGTCGGTAACAAAAATACACAAGGCGTAACACTTCATTCTACACTCAAATTTGGGTTAAAATACCAAATCTAGGTGGTGCCCCCGTCTCAAATCATTAATAATACCAAATGTAAAGTTTGTGAAATTACCATCACACATTGTCACCACTGTAGTGTCCTTGTTTAATTTGCCAATTCAATTAATGGCAGCACAATCACCAGAGAGTTAGACTACTTTCAGTGTACAATGTTACTGTCAAGATAGTTCTATGAACCTCAGATCTTGTTACAGTAAAGTTCTTGTTACTTTGACCACATAATGAGTGACAGCACAAACCAGTGTGGCCAACTGTCAGTGATTCACTGATATTCACAATTCAGTTCAATGACCATCAGATCTGGTCACTACTGTAGTATCTTTGTTTACTTTGCCAATCCAAGGAGTATCATCACAAGTATAAGTTCTCACTGTGGTTTCTGTTTGTTTCAACCAACAAATGAATGATGTCATGAACTTCTGAACAAATCAGCAACTAATGTTCACTACATCAACGATTCAGTAATTGTCAAAGCAATTGTTTACGAGTTTCATGACCAATAAACAGCCGTTCCCACTCTCACCTTTACCTTCCTTTGACCTTAGGACGGTCGTATAACAGAGGAAGCCACGCAGTAGAGGACAGAGTCAAGTGAGGAGTGAGGAGTGGCTGTCGGGAAGTGATGTAATGGAAGGCAGATCAGCTGACTATTAGTGTGCTAATAGCTGGCTGTTGTTACAGCTGTGAGTGGTTGCATTAACAACCACACGTCCTGCCAACTTTGCAGAGTAAAAACTCTCAGTGTTTCTTTGTATGTAAGAGTGTGTATGGGGGAAATTGTGCGAGGAGATTCAATTTGCCTACTTGGATTTACATTAAAAGGTCTGAGGCGAAGCGTTGTGTTATTGATGTTGATGTAGACATCGCATCAAGAAATATATGCTAAGATAAGCTTTTGCCAGATTTTTATTTAAAGATAATTTCGTTTAATGAGAAACTCACAGAGAGTGCTGCAATAAAAATTCATTATCTTGTTTCCGTTATAATAGTTTACAACAAAAAGTTCTTTATGTTTGGCTTAGTAGAAAATTAAGGTATTGGACAAAAAACTGCACTTTACACCACCGCAATCTGTCAGTGGTTTAATCAACTGAGTTTATTTATAGGCCTATTCTAAAACTGCATACAACTTCAAAATGAGAATGTAGTGTCTAGTACATCCGTAGTAAATTGTTAAAAGTAAAAATCAGTATTATCAAGTATCAACATTCTGATTGTATCTTGAGCCAAGAAGCACACTTCAAGACACTACTTATGTTCATTTAACATTATTACACTTCAGCTCTTTATGTAATCAAAATGTTACTATACAACAAAAACTAAAACTAAAAATGATTTAAAAACTTACATCTGGATGCTCCTTGACAGGTACGAAGACTTTTTCTGTAAGCGTAGTTGCTTGTCCTTGCGCCTCTGGCAGGATTAAGGGCTCCTTCTTTATCCCATTTACTTGAAATAAACTAGACCTAACTTTTGCGATTTCTGAAACAGACAAAAACACATTTGTTAGTAAAATGTATCTAGGAAATTTACAGACAGCAATTCTTGTTGTAATTATGCTCGTAGAAAAACGAACAGTAAATTAGAGTTAAATTATATTTTTGGTGATCAACTAAGATTGACAATAATCACATGACTAAAAAAAGATTTTGATTAAATCAATTTCCCACATAGGTAATTGCTACTCGAAAAGTAAAGAAACCTACAGTTGGACAAGAATGTCTCTAAAGTAAATTATGGTCCTTCGGGCCGGATCGAGATATTTATCAAAACCTATTTCGTTCTACAATACTCCATCCTGGCATTGATTGGACTCGGTTCAAACCTTGGAGTTTTGTAACAATAACAGATATTCTGCAAACATTGGAGCGTTGGAAAGCAGCCAGTATTGTCTGTAGACTACCTGTCGCGGAGACAGAATCTCGCACGGTGGAGAGTATTATCATTGACCACATGGAGTGCGAGTCCCACAGACTATAGCTTTGTCTGTGGTCAACAGTTGTTGTGGTCAACTAACATAAAGGTCTTAAGTCGACGGGGTCATTGAATGCTGGGGTGTTATTAGTATTTGCCTTAGTTCTGATCGTCTTTAATGCTAAGATAGGTAATTATTGGGAGAAGGGGCCCACAGGGGTTACCTTAAGCATATATAAGCCAGTAGAGGTCCTTACACATACGGGTTTCCCAAAATAAACAAAGTACCGTATCTATGAAAGATCTATTCTTAAACGTTGCTTGATGAGATCGTTGTACCAAAAAAGAGTTACGTTTCCAACCTTTCCTGTTAATTCAAATACCAACAGAAAATTACAAATTCTTTCCTAGGAACTAAAGATTCTCTAAATACCAGCTGGGATTGAGAAGTAAGGAATTCCCTACATAATTACCATGGAGCAATGAAGCGGAATTGCTCGCTCCAATCTAATTACACGGCAATTCAGTCGTCTACCTGATCATTTGAAGGATCCCGGTCTTTCATTTATTTTGAATCGCAGTGGGTTTTAATATAACCGATCATTTACCGTTTGTAATGGTTACTTTATCGATAGACACATGCTATAGGTTGAGTCTACTGTAACCCAGACTTACATTAGTTTTGACACAAGCACATTTTTGGTATAATGTTAACGCTAGGTGAGAGCAGAATGGAACAAGGTTATCTGTGTAGCTTTGTTCACTAGGATGAACTGCTCCTTTAGCCATGGTCATCTATTGAAAACCCAAAAATCAAGAACAGCGAAGTTCAAATAATCTCAAAATGCGAGAGACTGATCCCAGGATCGAACCAGCGACCTTCAGGCGAGTGACCACTCAGCTTCTCAACTACAGGGGAGCGCGGAAGTGGTCCGAAAGTCAGTACTCCGAAAGGCACTCGTCCGAAAGAAATTACATTGTCAGGCACTGCTTCGAATGTCATAAGTCCGAAAGGCACTGGTTCGAAAGTCACAACTCTGAAAGTCACTGGTCCGAAACTATGTGTGCATCCAGGCACTGCTCCGAAAGTCATAACACCGAATGATGACAGAAAGTGATTTTCGAACCAGTGCCTTTCGGAGCACTGCTTTTCGGACCACTCATCTCAACTACAGTACACTATAAATGCCACCAACACCAGTTATCAAATGAGGCGAACACTGTGTGTCTTTGTCGTCCTCACCAGTAAATCTACATACAAAGACCTCAATCCTAAATGCACCCTGCATGCCTTTGTGTCTATTTTGGAATGTACACTCACACGGCGTTCTGCGCTGCTTTGGGACATGACCTCAGCGTGTTCATAAACACGCCTCGCCCTCATGCAGCCAAGTGTGCGCTCCGAGCCTGAGCTTTCCTTTGTGTCACGTTGGTATTTTTTTGGTTGTACAAAGAAGTAGACAGACAAAAGTTATTATTTGTAATAATGCCCGTAGACTCCTTTGAGGTTTTCGATTAGCAAAAAATGTGCTGCAATAGTTTCTTATATAGGACCTGCACCAGTATCTTCGAAACAAAATTCGGCAGTAATATAGGTCTTTAATTTCAATGGCAGAATATTCAGTAGGAATATTTCAATAGAGTCTGAATCCGTTAGCTGCTCCACACAAGTTGGTTTGGTTAGATTTAGATAACTTAAAACAGGAATTATAGAGTAATCCTATAAAAGATATATATGGAGTATATTTAAATGAAATAACCAACATAACCTAACCTACATAAGAATAATTGCAATTTTGGTCAGGTTAGAATAGGGGTGTGAGTTTCTAGCCTAGCCTGATCAAAAACGACATCAGATTTTACCAAATTTCGTAGTCAAACGCAAACATTAAGATTAACATAAATTAACATAAACGTAAACATTAAGTTCATTGCGAACAGGAAATTTTCAGTAAAATCGACAATAGATACACCTAACCTTGGAGTACAACAAAGAAGACAATAAATTTAGATCAGAACCAGTTAGCTATTCTCAACTCCTAAATACATGATGTGCAAGATAATGTTAGGTTGGGAAATTTACTAAATGGCCGTCGTAAAAAATTATATGTCTGATTAAAAATACCATGGTCAAATCAAAAAAATCTACCCCGACCTAAGTTGAACCACAGTTGGGTTGTTATGAGCGAAAATCGTTCTCCTTCCTCTTGATCTCACCTAACATCAAATTTAAAATTCATAATTGATCAGCTGTTCCAACTAACTTCCTGGGCAAAAGGAGACGCTACTGGCAAGGAACGGTTGCAAGTCTGGACCAACCGTGCATAAATTGTCATCTCGAGTGGAGAAGCCAGCAAACATGCAAGAGAAGAGTCATTGTTGTTGACATATGACAGGAGTGGGACGTGCAAACACCAGGCGCTAACCTGAGAACACACAAGACACAGCACATAGCGTACTGTGCTGTCTCTGGTATTATAAACTTGGAATACTGTGTTTATTCCGTTATAGCCAAATTGTTCAGCTTCATTTGTCCAGCATGTTCTTCATTTACAGAAATCATGTATTGTATTTCATATCCAAAATGAAACAGTTGGTGGCGACAACGGTGACAATAAGGGCGACGAAGACTCCACGGCGCACCGGGAGGGCCTCCTGGATGAGCAAAATACAATATCTAGTGGGAACTAGAAGACGAAAAATTTCAGTTTTGATCTATACGTAAGCTTTGCTGAAGGTTTAGTACATTGTTAATTTATGTTGACGAGTTGACGTCACTGGCAATCGAAAAACGTCATACTCATTTATGTTGTTTTGTTGTTTATGTTGCGTTGAAAACAATACTGATAGAAATTGTAAGATCACACTTAAATGTTTACTGTAAATGAATATTTAAATTAATAATACTTGGCCCACTCGAGTGCGACAGATGAATTACTCTTTAGATAAGGCACTGAAAGGGATACTACTACAGTAGTAAACAGGCCGCTGTACTTCCTAAAAGAATTGGAAGATGAACCCCTCATAAGATAAGTATGTCCACTATGCTGATCCGAATAACCGCAAAGTTTTTAAATTGTTATACATTTTGTAAATATTGTTCATAATTTAAATACGCAATCTATCGGCATAGATCTGGAAAAGATGAAGAATTAAATTATACAAGTTTTTACAAGTAGGCCTAAGTAATACATTCAATTGAAAGACGAATATGCGAGCTATGTATTCGGTGTTTAAGTGAGATGGCTACCCAGCGACTGGAAGGAGATAAAAAGACCGAGATAAAAAAACGAAGCTTCAAGTTCGACTTTTATGTGGTTGTAAACTACATTTCGATTAGTTAGTGTTTTATTTAAATGTATTAAAATTATAAAAGGTCAATTATTAATTTCAATTTTAAGCATGCATTTAGCATTAAGAATCTTCGCTATTGGGTCCCCCTGAATGCAGCTAAGCTGACCCAGCTTGCATTAGAGTTAGAGATGTCTAACATATTTTGACACACCAATTCATGGCACTACCAGTAGATTTTATGAGTTTTCTTTCCTCTAATCCTAGATATCATAAAGCACGCCATTCGAGTAAATCTTGCTGGTAGCTTCAATGGTAAGAGAACTACTACTGCACCTCGCTGATCAGACCTTGGAGATAAAACTACTTTACGTCGTCTCTGATCGTGAGTCTTGCGCAAGAAAAAAACAGGATACGCAATATAAACTAGTGACAGCGTTAAGATTGGATAACAGTGTATATTAGCAGGAATAATTGAACATAAAACAGTTTGCCAATATTGCTTTTATACAGGAAATTGCATCAAGTAAATTGACTCTTGGAGAAAATATTTTATTACAATTGTGTCATTGTATGTACTGTATTAGATACGTCTTGCGTCTAGTCACCAACAAAATTAAGTACAAATTTAACTATTGATAAGGGAGTGATTTTTGTGTACTGCTAAGTATTGAAATTGTTGTTTTATTCATGGTAAAGCCAGCTCACCAGCTGATCCGGCGCCAAAGTACTTAATGGTTTCTCGGTTTCTCACAAAGTAAATTACATTCTCATGAATATCCCGAGGGAGATGAACGGCCACATTCCACTCTCGCGGAATCGTAACTCAGACGTGGCCGCAGTCGTGGTTGTCGCTGTGTTGATAACTATGACTACATGTGTAGCTGTATGTGAAACAGCATAACCATAGCAAAGGCTAATATACTAGTCGCTTTACCCGTGTTTAGCATCAGATATAGAACAAAGTTACTCATAAAGCTACTTAAGTTAGGTCATGTAGATTGTTTACTTAGTTCCACAACTGGGAGTGAATCTGTATCTGTAGCTTCTACATGTGGTTGTCGACGCGTGATTGCTACTGAGCTGGTCAGCTGACCTCTTGTCCAAACAGTGAGCCTCTGTTGACAGTTCCGAGGTCAGTGACCTCTTCAACCATCCCAATCTTCCCATGTCATACACTGATCATAACACTATTAGCGATTATGTTCAACAATTAGAACGATGCAATGTTTACTCCACAATACAATACAACTTAACCATGAAAGTCCGATGCCAGCCCGAACACCTCCTGGATAGAACGTCTAGAATAAGCATGAATCAAACCATTAGGCGATGATCCAGAATGACGTCATGTAACCTGATACGGATAAATATACACTGAGGACTGTATCTTGCGTTTTAGTGATTTTCCAAATGGACCGCTTCCAAAGTGAAATCATTTCAACGCCTCATAATCTCGTGGTGGCTTCGGAATGTTGAAAACTGTTGATTAAGTTTTTGGTTTTCGAAAGATCCGAGTATGATCCGAACCACTTGCATGTCATGAAATTCGGTCGGAGTTAGATTGCAACTTTGGTCACTATATTAGGAATAGCCTGTTTCATACTAAACAGATATTTTATATAGCCTACTAGTTGTTTTCCAGCTGGAACGGTTCCAAACTACAGTGAGCTGTTCTCAGCTATTAGATCAACACTACTTATACAACTTGACGACGTAGAGGTTTATTTTATTGACTTGTTCATTCTGCTATAATAGATAAGCTAATCGATATCTTGTTCTCCTTAAGACCATTTCTGAACATACGGTAATGCAATAGGTTTTCCAACGCTTTTAATACTCTTGTAGGGCCTGCTGTAAATATTTACAAGACGTTAAACATAAAGTTATTGAAATGAGCCAACCTGTTTAACCGGACACTCTTCAGTTTTTTCATGTGTACTTTACAAGACTTAGTAAGATCAACAGTTGAATTACGGCATAAAGTCTGTTGGCCAAACCAACTAAATCCATAAATACTGTACATACAAACGGAATGCATGCATTTCTTGATGGCCAGCATGCTAGGCAACCGACTTATTACCATTATTACACTAGTTAAATTTGAAAGGACACGAAGAATAACACTATGTATCGCCATAAACTTATGTCATCGTCCTTACTCACCAAAATAGACCATTTCGTCACTCCACTTCGTACCTTCATGTAGTTTGCACCAATTAAGACTTAAAAGAAATTCAAAGAAAACCCCTATGTGCGAATCTCCCTAACCCACTTTATATTCCAGCCCATTTATCCGATATAATCTTAAACGTTTTGTAGCTAAAACTTCCACAAAATCACTATCATTCCAAGCACACTTTTGAATTGTAAACACCAAGTATCAATCAAAACTGAAGGAGCCACTCGAGCGGAGTGGCGCGATACTCAATAACACGGTAGTTACACGATTTAACAGCTGTGTCGGAAGGTATTTAACAAGCCGATACTGATAACAACGAGGTGATAAGACAGATCTGGAGGGGGAAATGAATGGGAGGATGTGACGTCACACACAGATGTCGCTTGTCTACCAGAGTGTGGTGTGCCTCAGGGACGCATTCTGGGCCCCTCGTTGTTTGTATTTTTCCTCAATGTTATAACAAGCGTAATTTTATTTATATAACACATCTTGAAACTTTTTGTAAATGCTTAAATTTCGTTCGTAAGTAAAAACCTTGATAGCAAACGTCTATAATAAAATTACCAAATACTTTAGGTTAAACTGAATTGGTTTTTAATGTTTCTTTAGAAAATATTTTTGCATTAAGTGCTATTGCTAAGATCACTATTCGTATCAAGGTCATTTAGAAATCCAGGAATGTTCATTATATAATTATGGACATTTATATCAGTGTTTCTTTCCTAAGAACCAAAAATTCCAATCATTTATGAAAATTGTTTACGGTGGACACATTTAAGTGCTGGTTGCGTAAAAAAGTAATAAAAATACTGGGATTTAATGGAAATCAGATGGAGTCATCCCATTCCTTACTTTGTGAACTGTGATGTGAGTACTGCAGTTTTTTCCCATTGTTTCCTCTAATTGTAGCATAACTTCTTGTCTCATATCCTTGTTGTTTCAATAGTTTTTCGTTTTCACACCCTCTCCTGATGTAAACTATAAATCCGCATGGGTTAACGTGGGCGAAATGTCTTCCTTTTTGTCTCGAATAAAAGTAGGCTAACTTTTTAATTTCGTTGTAGCTTCAAAATATGTATATAATTCACTCACGAATGTAGCCAATCAACTCGCAACTGAAAACAGTATAAATGAGCATCTTTCGTAACAGAGGAGATTTCAAAGAACTGTTTCATCTACATCTACGTATGACTTCCAACGTCCGACCGCAGACTTGCCAATGAGGAAGCAGCCTCGGGTGTCAGCATTGCACCATGGCATTACATCATTACAGCATTAGCATAGAACAGCCCAGCGACATTAGCGCTCAATAATATCTGCGACATCGTGCGCGACATTCTACGACACTCAAATACCGTTAGGACATGTTCTATAATGCACTGAATCTCATAGCGACATCCTGTAGAAAATGTTGTATGGATATTGTACAGTGTCAATCATACCGATACTAAATGTAAGATATGGCGTATTTTACAACAACATTCAGTCATGTAAGGTATATCGATAATATTTACTATTCTGTCTAGAGAGTCTGTTAAAACGATACTCTACGTTGAATTTGGTACCAATATTATACAACGATATTCTAAATATGTTAATTAGAATGAAATGTTTCAACTTAAATTAGAAGTAGGGGTTTTACTTAATTTTCTCAGTTTTTCTGTAAGTACATTCATTTTTCTCAAAGTTCCACCTACTACACAATTTTTCATTTACTTGTATACCTCTCAACTAGTTGTTGCAAAGAATCAACGAAGGTTTTAAATATCGATTTTTGCAGACATTAAACGAGTCTCAAATATCTGTGATATTTTCGAAGCAGATGGTCCTGTAACCTATTATTGCCCCCAATTATACAAGAGACGCTGTGATCAAGTCGGCACTGGCTGTGAGGAGTTAACTAGGGAATTTACGATCGAACATAAATAAATCTGTGATCATCCCGACGTAAATTATCACACAACCCATCACAGTGCGGAGGCGAACGCGGAGGGGGACTTTCTAAGCCCAAAAGCAGAGGCTTCGAGATTTATTGACTGGAGCTCCGCTTTCTTTTCCAGACGACACTTTCTCCCAGTCACATATGACTTGTTTCACGTTGTAATGTAAAACCGGGTGGGAAAAAATCGCAAATTTTCAATGAGCACCTTTCAAAAGTATTGCATCTGATATCAACAAAACCCCCTTTCAGCGGTATGAACATCGCAGATTGCATTCTATGTTAATGGAGAGGAGAGAAATAATTGTCCATTGCATAATCCAAAGGAAGTTATTACCGGGAAAATTTAGTACAAGTCCTCCAGTATCTCTAAAATCGTCTAACACAGTTCCCAAGATCATTGTGATGATAAATTTAAAGATGAGCACTGCTTGTACATTTCTATATTAATGCAAGATCGACAAAAAGAATTAAGTATAGACTGTCAGCCGTGCTGCGGTTACCATGGTCATAGACAAATATTTGTCTATGCCATGGTTACCATAGGTTCTGAAGCACACCGCTGGGAGCGCCGTGTAGTTACGTAGCGCGTACGTCGTAACTACATGGCGCTCCCAGCGGTGTGCGCCAGAACCTGTGGTAACCGCAGCACAGCTGACGGTCTATATTTAATTCTTTTTGTCTATGATATTATACAACAATTGAATCAGCACTGTTGACTCACATAACAATCGTAAGTGAATCACCGTTCACCGTTCATCTGGCACAAGACACGGTGACGAAGTAGATCATACAACAGCGGCGCGTTTGAGATGGTAATACAGACGTGAGAACCCATAAAACGAGGCGGCTACTGTTTGATAAGTAGATAATACAAGCCTGTATCCTGTCAAAAACATCGGCTCTGGCGTTACTCACCTTGAAATCATCCCTAGGTCCTGTCAAAAACATCGGCTCTGGCGTTACTCACCTTGAAATCATCCCTAGGTCCTGTCAAAAACATCGGCTCCGGCGTTACTCCCCTTGAAATCATCCCTAGCTCCTGTCAAAAACATCGGCTCTGGCGTTACTCCCCTTGAAATCATCCCCAGCTCCTGTCAAAAACATCGGCTCTGGCGTTACTCCCCTTGAAATCATCCCCAGCTCCTGTCAAAAACATCGGCTCTGGCGTTACTCCCCTTGAAATCATCCCCAGCTCCTGTCAAAAACATCGGCTCTGGCGTTACTCCCCTTGAAATCATCCCTGTATCCTGTCAAAAACATCGGCTCTGGCGTTACTCCCCTTGAAAACATCCCCAGCTCCTGTCAAAAACATCGGCTCTGGCGTTACTCCCCTTGAAATCATCCCTGTATCCTGTCAAAAACATCGGCTCTGGCGTTACTTCCCTTGAAATCGTCCCTAGCGTGTGTAACGTGGCTTGCGACCCCGCAAAGTTAGGCAACCTAATGACCTAAGCAAAAAACCTAAGCCTAAACTACCTAACAACCTAAACTTCTATTTTCAATCAATCAATTCCTTTGATAACAACGCACTCTTGGGTGTGTGTAGACTGAATGTAAATGAAAATGTAAGTGTAGAATGGAGTGAGATGCCTTGTGCTACTTTTTCACTAAATCTGTTTCTTCAGTTTGTAACCATCTACAGCTAGATTTCTAAATCAAAACAGGATTGAACTGTAAATTTAATGATTGGGGTGAGCACTAAAACCACACAGCTCACAGAAATATTCCGATTAATTGAGATATTTCAAAACTAAACTGAGAAATCATACTTGAGCTGATGAAGCAATTGTAGAATCATTAGTATAAGATCACTGAAATAATTATAAGCCATGATGTAAGAAATGCCTGGATGATGAAATATTTAACAATCCTCTATAAATTAGCCGTTAATTAGCTGTTAACTCAGCACAGATAATGATTTTGAACTATGCCCTAGTACTATAACAGCCACTTTTATTAAAACAAACATTATTATATGATTTTATATTACAAATAAATAACATGGAGACGCAACTGGCTATATTTTATTATTTCTTTGCCCATATTTGTACAGGATGTGTGAAGAATGAAGTGAAATGCCTTCGGAGCTTTTTAACCGTTAAGATTTAGTCCAGGAGCTGAGGGGGGTTGAGCATGCATGAAAGTAGTACGCAATGTTATTGCTGATTATTGTAATATGGACTGTGGTGATCAAAATTACGTATGTCGCCTATTTCAAAAGTGGTCGATAAGGTGGGGGGGAGGGGGCAAACATGGCGGTTTGCGCTATGCGTTAAAACGCTGATAGTTCGTAAACGGTAAAAGATAGAACATCGGTTAAAACGTCGTTGTAATCCTAAAAATGTGGATAACAATAATGGTTATTGGGTCCGAGGTCGTATCTCTATAAATAAACAAGTTATTGTATAAAATATGTAAAAATGGACTTTTCGTGTAGTTTTTTTTAACGAAAGTAGAATTAATTTGTGAGTGTCGCAAAGAAGTAATATCCAATATCTTTGCTGATAGTTGTAATATGGACTGTGGTGATACAAAATACGCATGTCGCCTACTTTTCAGGTGGTCGAGAACTTGGGGGGAGGGGGGCAAAGATGGCGGAACGCGCTATACATCGAAATGACTGTAGCTCGAGAACGGTACGAGATAGGACATCGGTTAAAACGTAGTTTTAATCCAAAAAATATTACCAATAGTAAAGGTCATTGGGTAAAAAGTCGTATCTTAACTAATAAAAAAGTTATAACAATAATAAGTTTAACAAAATCTACATCGTACAGCTATTTTTTTCGAAAATCGTATGGATTGTTGATAAATAATAGTGTAATTACTTAATTACTCGGCTAAATATTAACTAGATGCATTTTCTTATAAGAAAAAAATATATTATTACGAATACATTTGGTTTAAAATGTAAAACACGGCCTCCAAACTACATATAATACTTGGGGTTTCGCCGCAATCAAATGCATAATACAGACTACCACTACAAATCCAATTTTAATTATTATAGTGTTGTAGTTTATTACAATATGATTATGTAACAGATTCTTATTTCATACAGTTATATGAAATAAAAAACATTACTACAAAAGTAAATACCTTATAATAAAAAATACGGCAAATCTCTTCATTCTATCCATAACAATTACACTGGTTGTTCATATTATTTGTTGAATTTAAATAGGTACCTTTTTAATTTCTCTTAGCACCTGTAATACAAATAAAAATTGTAAATATTTTCTTTGATACAAATGTATATACATCTATATATAATTAATGCATGAGAGCGGTCAAGAAATTTAAAGTTTATGGTGTTTATATTTACAATGGAATTAAACTACTATATATTATATTTCATATTTAATTATTATCTTATTTGTTTGATTATTTATTTATCATTATTTCATTTATATACTCAGTGTATAATGAAATACAAAATACAAGCAATCATTATTTTAAAAACAGCAGCAATTATAACGCAACCTAACGGACGAACCCCAAGGCGTTTGGAGGCCGTGTTTTACATTTTAAACCAAATGTATTCGTAATAATATATTTTTTTCTTATAAGAAAATGCATCTAGTTAATATTTAGCCGAGTAATTAAGTAATTACACTATTATTTATCAACAATCCATACGATTTTCGATAAAAATAGCTGTACGATGTAGATTTTGTTAAACTTATTATTGTTATAACTTTTTTATTAGTTAAGATACGACTTTTTACCCAATGACCTTTACTATTGGTAATATTTTTTGGATTAAAACTACGTTTTAACCGATGTCCTATCTCGTACCGTTCTCGAGCTACAGTCATTTCGATGTATAGCGCGTTCCGCCATCTTTGCCCCCCTCCCCCCAAGTTCTCGACCACCTGAAAAGTAGGCGACATGCGTATTTTGTATCACCACAGTCCATATTACAACTATCAGCAAAGATATTGGATATTACTTCTTTGCGACACTCACAAATTAATTCTACTTTCGTTAAAAAAAACTACACGAAAAGTCCATTTTTACATATTTTATACAATAACTTGTTTATTTATAGAGATACGACCTCGGACCCAATAACCATTATTGTTGTCCACATTTTTAGGATTACAACGACGTTTTAACCGATGTTCTATCTTTTACCGTTTACGAACTATCAGCGTTTTAACGCATAGCGCAAACCGCCATGTTTGCCCCCTCCCCCCCACCTTATCGACCACTTTTGAAATAGGCGACATACGTAATTTTGATCACCACAGTCCATATTACAATAATCAGCAATAACATTGCGTACTACTTTCATGCATGCTCAACCCCCCTCAGCTCCTGGACTAATTGGTTCTATAGTCTGTTGCTTTACCCATACGACCGTTTATTACTAGCCCAATAAACAGAGATAGCTAAGTCCCATATCAAACCATTTAAGAATACAGACTTTACAATATTATTTGGCTAATGGCTATTATAGATATCACGTTAAACATATATTAATTTTGCGATCACAGGTTATGATGGTTTTAGAAAGACCGAGTAACTTCTTAGAACTCCTAAGGATATATGTGTGCAATAAGGATATATGTGTAAGTTACGATTTGCAACCGCCTGGTAATTCCATAACAAAAGAAACAAAAGAATCCCAACTTCCATGAAATGCCAGTCTGGTCATGGCGGAGGTTTGAGCGAATTTGCCCACTGGGGTCAAGCAGCAGCGGCACGTTTTGTTTTGACTGTTGAAATGGATCATTTCCGCTTCTGCCACAAACGCACGCCTGTGCCGTTCAGTCCTGTTATGAACTCAATTCTGAAAACAAACCGCTCGTTGCTGGCTCTTTTGTACCTCCGGTGGAATAGAGTCCAGTTTTGTCCAAAAGAGGGGATCATTTTAGAAACAAAATCACCAGAGAGAAGAGCTTACAAAAAAGACGCAAAATGGCAATATCCCAATGTCAAGAGCCTCTCGATTAAGAGAAATACTAATACATGCTACAACACTGGATCATATGATTGCACGAATACTGATCATAAAAGTGTCTTGTAAATCATCACCCCCCCCCCAAAAAAAAATTGGTATCATAATATGTCTCTTTATTCCCAAGTCACAAACACTGCAATGGAAATGAGTTAAAACTACTTCTTTTTCAAAACTATGAAGTTCCGAGTTGTAACTGAAAGGAATCATAATAGCGAAAGAATGCTTTGAATTCCTTGATAAGGAAGTTGACAAGGTTGAAAAACGTATTCGTTGCAGTTAGAGATGAGAGAATGTAAAGAAATCATCGGAAAAACTTATGCTTTTGTAGCAACAGTCACGGAATCGGATATGAAGGAATTAATACTAGAAAGATATTCTTGTTAATGATTCTGTATTATAACAAGCCACGCGAGTAGATATTCTAGAAAAAGATGCTGCAAAAACTGTCAAGCTAAGTTTATTGTGCATTGAAATTGGGATGAGGCCAATGAAGTCAAAGGCCATTCGGAGTGAATCAAACATGCCTAATGTTGAATTCCAAACACTTAGTAATAGACTCTTCAATCAGATATTGGAAGGGTACGTACACTGATTCATGCTGCAAGCAAGAAGTCAAGATAATCCGACTGTAGAAGAGTCGCAGTCGATGTTCTCAACTCACGCTCACGGGAGATTCCTCGGAACCAGTTCCAGTCGCGGCCTCGGTAAACCAGTTCGATATCTCTTTTATAAAATCACAACCCGGGGCGCCAGCTTTTAACTCTTCTTCACTTGTCTTTAAAATCCGTTCGGGCGTATGTTTCTAACTGATGAGGTGCTACGAGATGTGGAAAGAAGTTGATGAGGAAAAACCACTTCATTACGGTGGTTCTTGTCCATTTACAATGGTGGGTCAGACTCGCCCATTAGGTTATATGCAAGAGGATATACAGTTTCTCGTACGGATTACTTTACACGAAATTTAAAAGAAAATACTTTTTACTTCCTAACCTAATAGTTTGACACTAGGAAATCTGCATCTGTCAAATGGTCACCACCTTAAGGTTTTTTGAAAGTAATGGCAATACCTATTAAGGTGTACAAGAATTACAAGTAAACACTGTGCTATGATCTTCCTACACTTTGGAGTTAAAAGAGCGTGTCAGTTGGCCACCAGTCTGTTAATAAATTGATGGTCTGAGCATCCTCAAATTCAAATGACAGATTGCAAGAAAAACTTGACTGTTGTTGCAGTTCTTCAAGATAACGTGGGCCATTCCAAAGACAATGCGGTAAACAAGAAGGTGTGAGAAACAGGGGGGAAAGGGAAGAGCTTCTTATCAGTCAGCTGATCAGCCGGAAGCTGATAACCTACATCCAACGAATATACCGCGTCACACCGGAAACTCGCCGGCCTTGGCGGCTTTGAAGCATTCCTCGACGTATAATTACTACGTTCACACGTGCACTTTACTATACAATGTGATGTTGGGTGCTGAGGAGGTGAATTGTACAACTTTTCGTTAGTGCCTTGGATGAAAATATTCAACGCTGTTTTGAACACCAATTCTAAATTTATTTCAAACTATACCTTATGACTTCCTGACATTAATTGATAAATCCCAAGATCAAAGGCTTTACGATTCATCCAAGGCAAGATAACAATCTCAGTTCAAAAGTTCATGGGACTCTGGTGTATTAGTTTTGTTTAGTTTACCTGATTGCAGTTTCCAAGAGTATTAATTGATTAATCCCAACAAATGTTTTAAAGTTCAAAGGCTTTACGATTCATCCAAGGCAAGATAAAAATCTGAGTTCAAAGCATGGGACTTTTTGGATGAAAATCGTGCATTTGAGGCCCTGTTTCTACACAAGACACTAAAAATCTCCAACAGAGAAAATCCTACAAACCTCAGAGATATATTAATTTTGTGTAGTTTACCTGCATTGCAGTTTTCAAGAGCATTATAACATTAGTGGTTGTTGGAATTTTAACTCGTGCCTCCAGAACAGAAGTATTTCTCTGTAGCCAGTAAACCTTTGCCAACCCCCCTGGAAAATTATTTAATAACGTGGTTTTGTCAAAATAGTGTAAAGCAAAGAAGGGTTTCTGAAGTGTGTCTTATGAATTAAATTGAGAGTTCCAACTGTTTCTTCTTTAAATTAGTTTGAATTGGAGGCTTTAAAACCTTACTACGTGTAAGTGATATGAAGACCAAGGAAATCGTGATTAAATATTCTTGATCAAGAACCACAACAATTTAGGCCTCATATTTGTTGTGTAAAATATTTTCCCGGTTGTATTGAATACTCCACGTGTTTGGGCGTTGGCAACGACAATCCACGACACAGATAATTATGTAAACAAGACAAGACCAACACAACACGCTCACAAGAACACCAACTTGTTTGTTTTGGTCGAGAGAGATTTCCCGGAGGTACTGGTAACAAAACAAACCCACACCAAGCCTCGCGACAAGGACTAACATATACGAGATTTATAAAGCCACATAGTCGAGCGAGATTGCAGAAGAGACAAAGAATCATGAATACAAATGAGGCAGGGGTGTGTAGTGAGGTGTAGGTGAGCGAAGTGACTCAGGGAGGTGGGTCTCCAGGCGTCACCTTATATGGTGATTCAAGCCTCACCTTCCAGCATCCAGCGTCCATCTCGAGCAGGAGGAAAACAATTCATCCAACATCTTGATAGAGTTTGTCATAGTTGAGGAGTAGGAGTGACGACGACTGTTTCGTTTGGAGCAAAGCAAAGGGGTCATATTGTATTTGAATCACCTGGAAAACTCTCTTATCAGGAAACCAACAACATGCATCCTGCACTAAGATTGTGAATCGGAACTATTAATTGTTTTGGATCAGATCAAGTATCTGAATTACCTCGGAAACAACTAATGCAAGGTCTTGACGGAGTTCACGCTGCTTGAAGAGAAGGAATGACAACGATTCCTCGGTCTTAGCAGACAAACGGAGTGTTAAACATTCTGAATTACCCGGAAAACTAATCCGAAATCTTGACAGACTTACCATTGCTTGAAAGTAAGATGATAAGAGATTTATTGATTTGGAGCAAAGGAGTGATAGCCTTTAATACCTGCAGAGCCTTTATATTTAGTCGGAAATAAGCTGTATCAGATTTCCTTCCTGGTGTCTGTACTAGGCCGTCCTCAATACTTTGCGATGCTAACTAATTTATGGCAGTGCCTTGGAGAGGGGCCAAGTCCAGGGATTCTAACTTGGCATGACAGTTACAAAGTGTTAAATATTTAATGATTCTACTTTATTGAGACTTTGTAGTTTCAAAAAAACTTACACTGATTTCATGATGTACCCAAAGAGACTCCCAGGGCTTAAAGATGCTAGAAATTTTGAACGAATCCTATAAATTGTGCTTGTATACTATCACTACAGATGAATTAATTATAATATCTACAGTATTTGAAAGCCTGATAAGTTAAGCTAATAGAGAACTAGAGGCAAACTGTAGTGCTAGGTTTGCTTGTTTACTATTTATAGATCCCTTGATGCCAAACAGGTCTGTTCTGACAGATGGATTGTGTTTGGCGTTGGACTAGAAAAACGCACGTGCTATCGGTCAAACTCGTAGTCAGGTACTCTTTTCCCTTAAAAAGTATACATTCTTCCGGATCATTGACGATATAATTGATTTATCCTCAAGGTTGTTTAAATTTCAATAATTAATTCCATAACTTATGAAAACTAGGTAAAATACAATTTAAACTTTGCTTCACTCTGATGTGTTTAGCAATATTTACGATGTCAGGGCCAAAAGATGTCCAACGTAACAGTTATTAGTCATTTGACGTTTCTATGAAATTACCCTCCCTAGATTTTGTGGGATATACATCAATGTATTAGCAAAGAAGGACAACTGGACTCCCACGCAGATGAGTCAAGCTTAGTACCTAGATAACTGCCCTGTGACTTCTGGCTTGACTTCTCTATGGATCTCGTGCTACAACGACTGTTTCCTCTATTCCTAGGAATATGTGGGAGTCAGTTCTTAGAAACTGCGTGACGCCACTCACACGCGCGTGTTGCGTGACGTTGCCAAGCCTGTCTGCGGCGTCAGAGCGGACCGGCACTTTGCCATTTTGCTGGCAAGAATATGGCAAGATGTATAAGAATTCATGTTATCGTCATATAGTATCATCGGTTTGGAAAATGCTGTTGGCAAAGTTGATCCCGTAGCTGAAAGTTCTAAATTACCATAAAGACTTTGATGTGAAGATTTACAATTGTATGACCGATATTGACAAACATGAGCCAAGGTACCACGATCTAAAGGAAAATAATTTGAGAAGCACAATTAATTAAGTAACCTAATAGTGAAAAATTGAAATTAACTGAATTGA
The DNA here is from genome assembly GCF_028750875.1 of Macrosteles quadrilineatus. NCBI lineage: Eukaryota > Metazoa > Arthropoda > Insecta > Hemiptera > Cicadellidae > Macrosteles > Macrosteles quadrilineatus. The sequence goes on from NW_026542596.1 coordinate 91,127,849, forward strand.
AGTTTTTTTAATGATAAATTTTAGTTGCAGCAGCGCCAAAACCTACATCAGCCAAGGATTCGTAGTACTGTACATCGCTTCACCAACTGAGCCAACGACTCGCCAAACATTTGATAGACAATTGGATTCAACTACTACAAAAAGTGAGCATTTCCCTTACCAGATCCTTTACCGAGAACAGTTTCTAGCTATTACTACAATTCGCAGAAGGATTGATCACACGGTAGAAAAATCATGCGGAAAGGATAAGCGTAGGTAGAATGATTCAGTCTACGAGATGACGAGACTAGCAACATGTATGGAGCCAGGCGGCGCTGGACCTTGCCGCATACCAAATCAGGTCTAAGTTGTGCCATTAAAGTGGGCATCAAGTCACACCCACATCGGCTAGTATCAGCCCACAACCAGCCTTCATCACAGCCCTGTAACAGTGGTTGGCATTTTCCACCGACTGGACAATAAACTGCGGAGGCTTGTGAAGTCTGCTGAATGGAAGTTGATTTATCACAGGACCATTGACAAGCATTGCTGACTATTGCGTCGAATTGTCCAGGCTGCCGAGTGGAGGGTAAAATGAGTTATGACCCTTTAACTGCGAACCAACGTTCATAACGGTGACGATTACAGTCTTCGAGTAGCCAATAAATTTGATTTCACTCTGAAACAGGGTCCTGACCTGGGCATTTTGACGTGTGAAGAGGGCTGTTGTGAAATAGCCACGATATAGCCTGGGCAAGAATTGTAATCCCTCTTCTCTAAAGGCTAAAATACACTCTTTCCATAGAAACAGTGCTTTTTGCTTGTTTAAATATTGCATCCATCGTATAGGCGACTTAATATATATAAGTTTTTAAAGAGTCTAGAACATTCCGGTTGGAAAGTAGAGGACTCAATCAATTTGAAACGCTTTTTAAATCTACAAAGAGCTCATGCGGTGGCTGAGAAGAACAATATGTGACATATAGGTTTCAGAGACACTGCCTTACATCACCGACGTTCCCCTGTGGGACCCCCTGCGGTCCCTTCACATTCCATCCTTGTCTCCGCCTCTCATCTTGGGGAGCAGTTCGTTCAACTTGCTATGCAAAATTTGGGAGGTGACAGAGTATGTATAGCTCATTTCTTTTGTTAAAGTGCAATTTGGTTAACTTTTAAGTTTCATATTTCTTGGTGAACAGTAAAAATTGTAAAGTTTGATTAGGATAGAAAGGATATTGTCAGCGCTTCTTTTGACAAAAGAAATATGTGTCGGTGCCCTCCGTCTTCTTGGCTTTACAATGTCCCAAAATTAACTGCATATTCTAATTCAAGTAATGACCCCTTACACATTTTCCACAATTAGTAAAGACAATAAATCATTTACGTCCATAAAAAGTTTCATTGCGTGGTTTGGGGAAAATGCATTATCATCCAATGGTCTTTAACGAATGGCCTTGTAAACACAAATACAGATTTTTTAAAATTATTACTCGTCCAAAATGAAAAGACAATGTACCTACAAAATTCAATTATTTCGTTTACCTAACAACTATCAGCCAGTGCGAGCATTTTAATTGACGAGCAAACCGACCGAGCCCACTTGGCACAAATTAGCGGAGAAAGTCAGAAAGAATGTGGCAGTTACTTCCGCCGGTCAGGTGAACAGTTAGTTATCCTGCGGTAGGAAGGACCAGTCACGTGGTGTCAGTCCTTGGCCTTCGTAGGCTCACGAGAGGCGATCCTCAGTTGGGGATCTGCCAGCGTTGAAAAGCAAAGGTCACCACTGTCCACTGTCTAGGCTCTAAATAGCGGCGTTTCAACGCTTTGGTGAAGGTGAAACACTATTTGTTGATATCACGTGTGGTCCACACGTGATATCAACGTGTGGTGTCCTGCAACGCAAAGTTGATAGAAAGCACTCAATTTTGAATTGAAATTTTATCATCCAAAGTTTCAAGGTATTGGAAAACCTTACGGTATGGAAAAACATTGAACGAAACATAGTCTTCAACATAAAATTATACCAAACATCTCTGAAGGTGTATGTGGGTCCCATCTGTGTTTATCAACATCTAAAGACAATAGTAAAACGTGTAAAATGAAAAGCTTTTGCTGACGAGCTAGAAAAGAACACTAGAGTAATTACAAAATCAGTCTCTCAACATTTATTTTTTACCCGCGATAAGACAAGACATGGAGTGTCTAAATCACTACCAAACGTGAACCATACGTGAAACTTTGGAACTGGAAAGGAAACAATAAGAATGTGCCTGGTAAATTTTTAAATTATGAGCAACAATCGAAACATTTGGGGAAACACACAGTCACTGAACCTTTCTCGTACGTGATTCCCAGTTCTGGCGGGAAGCTATTGCGAGTATTTCCGGTGAATGGCGCACCTGACACGGAAGATGTCAATAGGTCACCTGTGGCTGTACTCTGTAGCACCTGCCAGGGGTTGGGGTTGGGGTAGCAGACGGAATGTCAAGGTCAGCATCCCTATTGTACTCCCCTACCTGTTACGTGGACTAATCTTCTCAGCGCCACTGGCTATACAGTAATACCGACCCTACCACTTTCATCCGGCACTTTCTAATCCGTCTACATGAACGTAGTCAGCTCAACTATCTTGAGTTGACCATGTTCAGTCTACTTGTTGTGCTGTCGATTTACAGCAAGCACGGAAACCATTTTCTGCGGAGACTTACTTTTTATCATGAGACCTCTCAACTCAAAACATTGTAGAAACTTTCATACGCATACAGTAACAGCACGATTGCACAAATCACAATGTGTGCAATTCAATTAAGACAGTTCCACTTGCAGTGTTGCCAAAACAGACAGGAAACACGTGGTAAAGTACTGTATAATGGAAAGATACGATCTACGGTGAAAGGTGGAGTCGGTTGGCAGCCCTGCTCAATCAACTGATCAGTGTCCAGTTACCCGGGCGCACGACAGTTGGCAATCGTGATTGTCATGGAGTCTTGCTCAACCTAACCTAACCTCAACAGTCCTCACGACAAATGCAATCTGCTCCTATTTGTCTCATAATGACAGGGTAAAACTCTATTATATTATGGACTGTTACTGGCTCAAGAGATTCCATTTGGATTCAGAGTTTCAGGTTAAGTGATCACCGGTGTAATTCTAGTGTACGTCATGGCCGATGAAGTAAGGAGTCGAAGGTATGTACAGTACTTCAATCAACGTTGCTAATTTTCCTCGGACTTATCATGGCAATCACTTTTGGGTTCTCAAAGCAACCATCTATCTCACCAAGTTAATTACCGAAGACTGGGTGTGTTCCATAAAGTGAGGTGTTTAGAGAGGTGATGAGTTGTATATTCCTATTGTTCACGCTGTGGGACGGCGACAGGAAGGTGAGGGCGGTGGAGTCAGAGGCGTCGGCGACTCTAACGAGGTGACCGAGCTTCACAATCACAATTTACAGGACAATACAGCCGTTCATCTTGACCGCAGTAACGGCCATGACGCATGCAGCAACTGCAGACTGCAGCTACACAAGATCCATTGAAACTGTTGTATTCATGTCTGAGTATATCATCAGCCGGAAGAAGGTGAACGATACGAGGCTCCCACGCATCTTGGCGAGTACTGCTGAGGAAGGCATACACCGCACATCAACCACTGGGCATTTAAACTCCAAAGAATGCTATGACATGTATTAAATTTGATTTTGGCCTTTTTATATTGAGAAATCATGGAAGTGTTCTTACAAATTTATAATGATTTATAAAAGAATTTTGAACTGGGTTTCCGAACAATAACATTTGCTTGAGGAGGTGCTTCCTTCCGTTCTAAGAATAGTACTAGACATAGTGATAATGTGAAAATAATTAAAATAATTATATATTCCATAAGAGCAGATGAACCTTCCAAATAAACAGAACTTTTTGGTAATGAAGACGATTCTCGAGGATAGGCCTATATGAAACAGCCGAGGGAAGATTATTTGCCAAGTTGAATTTGATTACCTAAGAAGAATTTCACGAATTCGTGTTTTGTTATCGTTAATTTCGATAGGAGAACAACGACAGTTATATCGAATGGCAGACACAGCTTACGATACCAATCAGCCACTACACATCTCAGCAGTAAAGAGATAATCATCGGAAAGGTTTTCACCATGTAGGGCATATAATATCATGAAACATTGAAAGTCCCACGATTTCCAATCGCAGAACAGCTGTGTGGCAGGTGATATCTGATAGAACAATTCCAGGTTCATAACAGCATCTCGATAGAATCGCTCTAGGAGGTAACGAGTTGTTAGATGCACCGTGTTTTGCGATAGCGTTGTCTGCGACTGTTCAGAAAGCTTGTGGATTACCCGGAAAATTGTTGATTACGGAAGTCTCTCCTATCTAGTTGCGGCGAATAAGGGGAAAAGAAGCAAGATCTCTTGAAAGCCTCGATCAGATCTTTCCTTTTGTCAGACAAGAGTTACTCGTACAGGAACACCAAAGGGAATAGGAACCGCAACAGGTTCGACCTTGGCAATAATCTTGAACGTTTTCTAAGGAGCGATTGATTGTAATTTTCTGCCCACCGATACATAAACAACACTAGGAGCGGCTACATCAAATCTGACCTTGGTCCTCCGCCCGCACGCGCCAGGACGCTGTACCATTGGATCTTATAGCGCTGAGCTAAAGGCATAAACCGTGTGACTAATGTGTCTGGCAGCGACGTCGTAAGTGGGGCAGGGAACAGGTTCTGTCTTCGGCTCGATTTATCGATAAGATTGACCTTGAGGGCGGATGTAAGAGAGGAGGTGACGGGGGAGGAAGAGTACTCGACATTGACGGATACGGAAACGAACCGGTTATATGATTACAAATTACGTACAATTTATTATATGTAGCTGAGTGACATAAAACACCAGGAAAATAATTCAACAAAATGTTGCTGGTAACACTTTATACCAATTTGAACTCTCTGAATTCTCTAGTTAGTACATGAAGTTTCAAGATAATCGTAAGAAGTAATATGTTGCCAATGATAATTCGGCCTTCTGTATCTATTTGAAGTCTTCACACTCCAACAATCATAAAGCTTTTTTAAAATAATTTTGATGATCAGTATTGGTAAAGGAAGTTAAGGACGGGAGAGGCCGAGAATCACGAAAGAAGCATTCAAAACATTCAGACTCTAACATTCAGGAACATTTCAGGTTATGTGAGATAAATCCAGTTGACACAGCAACAGATAAGTTGCAATCAAAACTCCTCTCCACCAAAGACTTCTGTAAAAGCAAAACTCACTGACATGGACAATGGATAGCGAACTGTGTTTGATACATTTTGGAAGGCCATTTCCACCGCTGGATGAAGGAATGTGGGTGGGCCGTATAGCGTATAGCGTCACCTTGACCGACCTCACACGAACGCTGTAATAGCGGCCTGACCAGCCATCGCACTCACACTGCCTTCGTAGACGTGCCTAAACCGGCCGGCTAGTGGCTGGTGGATAATCAGTCCAAAAGAACAAGCTAAATGCAAGCGAAGAAATGCAGTAGAAATGAAACCATGACAAATTTAGGGCAAAGATAAAAAAAACTTTATCTGTGGTTTGGCCATCAGAATCTAGAAAGGGAACAAGAAAATGTCAGAAGCATCATACTGAAACTATGTCTTGTATAGCTTGTCTTGCATAGCGAGTCTTGCATATGCCTTTCAGTTTCATAAGGTAGCCTATTGAATTGTTTTCTATCGTTCATTCAGCTATCCTCATAATCCAACAAATCATCGTGTTTTCCGGTTCATTTCCGACGAAGAAAAACAAATGGCCAAATCTGGTTTTACCAAGTTTTACTTTTTCCATCTAAAATCATCCAGTGAAATACAAAGATACCCTGAATCCGAGTCTTGTGCCATCACGTAGCTTTCAAAACAAGCATTTCACTAGGACCACTTCCTTGTTAATTTTGTTAAAATTATCCTCTATAGTCCCAATTACCATCTCATTACGATAAAGCACTTTCTAACGCGTCTGATATCACACCAACCGTCTCGCGTTTACAACCAATTCGTGAGTGACAGTTTACGATTTAAATATCGTTGTGGAGATTGTTGGACACTTTCTAATTTATACTTCTGTGTTGTGGATATATACGTGAGCTATAATGAGTATATGGGGGGAAACCGGCTGGAAAAACTATGGCTGTTGTAAAGTAGCCATTTCAGTTAATCTTTTTAACAATGCAATGGCAAAAGTCTTTCTCCTCATGTAGATGTCTATCTTCACTTTTCTACCACTAATAAAGATTCAGTGTCCGAATTCGTTGGCTGCTTCCAATTTTTTTAAAGTTGGCTCAGGTTGAAGGTCACATTTAGATAGTTATTTCATTTGTTATACTTTTTTATTTTTTTTTTTTTAGAGGTTGGCGGCCTCTTTTAACCAAAGATTTTGAATTAGAGATGTGATATATTTTGAAAAAGGTGAAAATTAAATAACCATCCTAACCTTGCGGTTAGCTAACGGATTTTGTCTAACTCATCTATTTCCGCTGATGTTACAAACGAATCTCTAACAAAATGAACTTCAAGATATATCACATTATTTTACGAACATCACAGAGCAACTTGACAGAGGTTGTGTGGAGATGAGGCCGCAGACAATGGCTCACCGTTGCCAAAACATCGTCGCAACGTGTTGTTGCGAGAACGTTACAACACCAATATTGTGTCATGTACACTGTACAACGGAGCAGCAGGTCTCTGTACAAGTACGCGACAATACTGACGATTAGTGTACGTGACATTGCTAGCGATAACAAGTGACCTAGGTGATACCGATGTTGGATAATATTCTGATAAACTTGGCGGCCAACATTCGTTGGTTGTCCCCTACTCTTTTAAATGCTAATTGGGTCAATTTAGAATATTTATTCTCATTTATAAATGTTTGTTTTTATATTAAAAATACGTTTGTCAAATTGTGTAACTATTCTAACCTAACCTGAGCCATCGTTTAAGATGGGGCATTTAGTGCAGCCTTGGGATTTCGACACACTCATTTAATTTCTGCTCAAATGCTTTGAATTTGACTAATATTTGAAGAATAATTCTTAACAGCATAAAGCAATGGAGATAAATGAATAATTAATATACATTCAAAACAATGTATATCGTGCATTTATCCGGTTCGAATGACCAACTTATTAGATGCTCTAGCAAATACGTAGTCTAGTATCTTATACGATAACACTAACATTGTACGTTGATTGATTGATAAAGTATTTAGTCTAGTAATTAATGGGATTCAGCAAGGAATGTACAAGTGAAAGCTCTATACTTCAATTTCCTAGGTCCTAGCGTTGACTGTAACTCCTTACAGTCAACGGTCCTAGACTTCTGGAAACTAAACGATCAACGTTCAACATTCATCAAAACAGAACTCCTCAAAACTTCAACAAAAATCGAATGGTTACAGTTTTGTGATTTTAGACGTGATCAAAATCCACACGCAGTACAGATTATTAACAACAGAGTGCCTAACTATTACTAGCAAAACCATTACAAAAAATTCATACCTTATCATCTAACCAAACAAGCGTTTACTTACTATCACCAATTGATTAAAACGTGATGGAATTTACCTGCAACAGAAAACAAACTATTAATCTCACAGTAACAGCTAATTGAGCTATTCACAATTGATTTATCTCTACGAAATTGCGTGCGAAATGTAATACAATGAGCACTAAATTGGCCAAACAAATGAGGTTATTTATTACCCATCAATAATATACTGGCTCAATTAATACTGTTAACGATGACCAGAGACCACCTGAATGACGTGTTTGCCGCCAAAATTCGCTCATTAGTGCACAGTTGGCGGGAGGCTGGAGGACCGCAGATTTGGCGCTGGCTCACCTCCTGACTCACCCGGGACAGTGACTCACGGCTCGGTAAAAAATGATGGTCAACCATCCCAGCATCTGGGGATGTGGGTAATTAGATAGAGAAATATTGATGCCCGCCTTGTGGTAAAGAAATTACCCCGCTTCGCCCTTTGAGTCCTAATTATTTACGAGTCGTTGATTAATGTACAGTATGTCTCAGTTTGCTACTTTTGAGAAGAAAAAAAATTTCAGATTAAATAAGTTTTCTGTGGACACGCAAGCAGTAAGTAAAATTAAATTGAAGTAAAATGCCCATCCCACTTAAACCCGAACCGTCCTCAACCTCCTAGCTCTGCCATAAACAGGTAAACTCTTCATTAGTTGCATAACTGATCTGTCCAAGATTCGAAACCCGATCTACGGTGATACCTTAAAAATAAAACTAAAACCGTGTTAGTTTGGCATTTCCCTAAATAAAGGTTAATAAGTTACGAAGGCTATACAAGTTTATTAGTGTAATAAAGCATCATAAAAAATAATAAGCACAAGTTATGCATGGTTTTTGGAACTAGTATTGTTGTTCTCGCTTGGTGCTGCAAGTTGCTACAAGGCATTTCTGTAGATACGGCATAATCCAAGTTAGAATCATAACTGTCAAATGCGGTTTAGATGACTCACAGAACAAACAGTTTTTATTTGCTTTCTAACGCCACAATGATAAGACCACAGCTTCAATGATATAACAACAAACAATTCGAACCAAGTGTACAGACAGATAAATACAAGTATTATCAGTTATTATTGTATAAAGATATAGACGTATTTTAGTTTTGAATCAATATACCTAGCTTTTGTTGCAACACAAAATTATATGTAAACAAAATGTGGTAAATTAAGATCACGTAGCTAATTTCATAGGATCTAATTTTGGATTTAGAATAAATTATCACTGTCAATTTTTGTACCGGACATTTTATAGAATACAATCATTAAAACACTGTAGGTTAGCGTTCTCAGGTCTAAACATATACAGGATGGTATCCCCAGGATACATTGCAGGTAGTTATCGTATCCACAGAGTGTTAATCATATACAATATATATCCTCAGGATACATAGGAGGTTAACAGCCTGTCCACCTGTTTTCAATATAGGCTACTCGATCCATCCTCAGGTAAGGAAAAACCAAGTCCGCAAGTTTGCGATGTATATGATTGTACTCTCAGGATACACATCAGGTAAGTATTCTGTCCGTAGGTTTTTAAAAATATAGATAATTGTATCCTAAGGATGCACAGCAGGTAAGTATCCTGTCCGTAGGTTTTCAACAATATAGATAGTTGTATCCTCAGGATACACAACAGGTAAGTATCCTGTCCACAGGTTTGCAATATACTTGATCTACCTCAGGATACGTTGCAGGAAGGTGTCCTGTCCGTAGGTTTGCAATATACTTGATCTACCTCAGGATACGTTGCAGGTAAGTATCTTGTCCGTAGGTTTGCAATATACTTGATCTACCTCAGGATACGTTGCAGGTAAGTATCTTGTCCGTAGGTTTGCAATATACTTGATCTACCTCAGGATACGTTGCAGGTAGGTGTCCTGTCCGCGGGTCTCTGACCACCGACTGGTTTGGCCCGGTTTACCGCGAGTCGTGCCAAAACGTCCGCAACGTTGCTGCCATGTTGCCGGCTCTCCGCTCTCCGCACGCCAACACTTCTCATTTCGTTGACTACCTTGTGCAAAATTTCATTTTTCGAACTATTTACTAACCAGATTTTGATTTTAATCATTCATTCATTTACTCATTGAATAAAAGTATTCGAGGTTTATGTTACTAATGTGGAAAGAAAACAGCTGAAAATGTCTTATAAGCTAATTTGAGAGAACGGCTGGGCGTAGAAACTCGGTAGGGGTGTCTAAAGAAAGGGCTTGGTCTGTAGATGAGCCATCAAAAGAGAAACGTGGTAAATTCCCTTGGGGCACTGCCCCAGTGGCCTTTAAATTCCCATCCCATATTATTCTTATGGGGGAAAAACGGGTTTTTGTCACAGCTAATTCCAGAGAACGGCTGGGCGTACAAACTTGGTAGGGGTCTCTAAAGAAAGGCCTTGGTCTGTAGATGAGCCATCAAAAGAGAGACGAGGTAAATTCCCTTGGGGCTCTGCCCCAGAGGCATTTAAAGTCCCCTCAGCAGATTTGTTTACATTATGACCATATGTATAATTTTACATTACTTTTTAATGAAACAGCTGTTAATATTTAAATTGTGATTTACTAAATCTGTCAAAATGAAGTATTTGCAAAGGTTTTTTCCTGATTTCAAAATCGATTTTCTTCTGCATCGTGTCATGTTTTGCAATATAATGTTGTAATGTTGTAATGTGATAATGTGCAATCCAAATCAGTGGATAATCCTAATATCCCAGTAACACTAAAAATTATTTCTTATGGAGTTACAGTAACTTATGTCTATTGTGTGGGTTGGTTTCTGCCTTTTTTACCACTTCTTGGAGATTGTACGTAGGTGTGTTGCACGTAGATGATATTCTTTGGCGTATTGCATCCGTAGACGATACTTGGGTTGGTGTAACTATTACAATGGAAAAAAACGAGAAATCCTGGACAATTTGATATAGGCCTTCTAAAAATTAAACTGAATTAGAAGAAATAGAAATAATGTTTTTTTTTCCCATTTATAATCGTTATTATAGAGAACCTAATGGGGCTATGAGTGGGAAACATTTGTAGAAAACACTAAAAAACAAGATCAGCTTTTGAAAAAAGATAAGATATTAACAAACAATTTTGATTATATATAACTGTTGTGTACATCGTGAATATTTCCATAATCTTTGACTCGACTTTTATAAAGTCATCGGAAATTATGACCGTTATTCGTTTTAAAATAACACCTGTAATGCTTTGCAATTGCTCGAATTCGAGCAACAGGTACACTAGTCCTACTAATATATATATTATATATATATATTATATATATATCCTACTAATATTATAAATGAGAAAGTTTGGATGTATGGATGTATGGATGTATGGATGTATGTTTGTGACAAGTGAACGCGAAAAATACTGGTCGGATTGGGCTGAAATTTGGCATGATGATAGCTCACATTCCCGATTAACATATAGGCATATTCTTATTTCAAAAATCCTTTTGGGCTCCGCCCCAGTGGCTCTGGAGTTTCCCATGTTAACCTTATGAGAAATGAAATTATTGAATCTTAACAGCTGTTTCAATTAAACAAGTTGGTTCTGTTCTGTGATGTTCAATAGCATTAAAGTTACAAAAATTACCAACAGGGTGCAGCACTATTATTTCTTTTACATTTATGACAACAGCTAATTTGCAACCAAAAGGTGAGTGAGCGTAGCGAACGAACTTCAACCTGGAGGCGAGTTAGCGTAGCGAACGAGCTAACCTGAAGGCAAGTGAGCGCAGCGAACGAGCTCCAACCTAAAGGTGAGTGAGCGTAGCGAACGAGCTCCAACCTAAAGGTGAGTGAGCGTAGCGAACAAACTTCAACCAGGACGTGATTGAGCCATGCGAACGAGATAATCTTGAAAATTAAGAAGTTAAACGGGGCAAAGCCCGCGGGTTACAGCTAGTTATATTATAAATGAGAAAGTTTGGATGTATGGATGTATGGATGTATGGATGTATGTTTGTGACAAGTGAACGCGAAAAATACTGGTCGGATTGGGCTGAAATTTGGCATGATGATAGCTCACATTCCCGATTAACATATAGGCATATTCTTATTTCAAAAATCCTTTCGGGCTCCGCCCCAGTGGCTCTGGAGTTTCCCATGTTAACCTTATGAGAAATGGAATTATTGAATCTTAACAGCTGTTTCAACTAAACAAGTTGGTTCTGTTCTATGATGTTCAATAGCATTAAAGTTACAAGGATTACCAACAGGGTGCAGCACTATTATTTCTTTTACATTTATGACAACAGCTAATTTGCAACCAAAAGGTGAGTGAGCGTAGCGAACGAACTTCAACCTGGAGCGAGTTAGCGTAGCGAACGAGCTAACCTGAAGGCAAGTGAGCGCAGCGAACGAGCTCCAACCTAAAGGTGAGTGAGCGTAGCGAACAAACTTCAACCAGGACGTGATTGAGCCATGCGAACGAGATAATCTTGAAAATTAAGAAGTTAAACGGGGCAAAGCCCGTGGGTTACAGCTAGTTCAATATAATTTGTACCAATGTCATCATGACCTTTTCAAGATCAACCTAGAGCTCCGAGTCGTAGTATTCTACAGTTGCTACATATCTCAGGGACGAATTGGATACTGTTCTTTAACAATCCTTCTAGGAAACGCATGACTTCTACATTTTCTTGACGAGGAAAATTGAAAGAGCGTATTAAGTAGATTGGAAGCATTGCAATGTGGACATTGCTAGTGAATAATGATACAAGAGAAGTAGGACGTTGGGTCAGATAAGGAGTTGGGTTACAACACGATCAGATCTCCCTCCACACTAAATCTCGGACCATATTTGACGAAGCACATCTACTCAGAATCCCCTTGCAAACTATCAATGTACTCAAAATATAGACAACATACTGCCGTTCAAGGATCAAACGAAGAAAGGCGAACTTCTAAAGATATTTAAACCTCTCTCGTCCCTCATCTTTCAACATCGGCAAACGTACAACGGTATTTAAATTACCTGAACGTCCTTGACAAGAGGTGATAGTCAATATAAATGGCCGTAAAACACAGGATATGCATGTGTTTAAAACAGTTTTCAAGCCAGATTAATGTTAAGGAATACTGTATGATAAACGTCCAAAACTCGTGAGGGGTGTTCGCCTAGTGACCTACAGCTGGGAAGGACGACTCTTCAGACCGAGTAATTACAAACATCCTCAGTTCTCACAGTTTCGCTTTCTTCCCTACCGGACCGTGGACCGCGTAATCGGAACAGGTAATCAACGAAACAAAGTGCGACAAGAGCCTATTATAAGACTGCGTCTTCCGTAACTGTAGTAGTGTTCATAGAAACAATAGCTTCAACCTTCAGCTGCAGAGGAACAGTATCTTCAAATAGTCTGTGAAGGTTAATTGTATGTTACACTCTACTAACCAATAACACATTCATCGGAAAATTTCATCTCTTGGGGAAAAGAACAAGGGGCTTAGCACTTTTCATCCTTGATATCATGACGATGACACATTTAGGATATTCTTTGAAGATACTCATCACTATGATGCTGGCAAAGAAAGAATTTATTCTTCCCAGATTGTTAAGATGAGAACTTCAAGGTTATCTGTCTTTAAATCGCCCCAGGCGGCCTCAGGTCATCTATAAACATAAAATGTAATCACAACTACGACAGCCTTAGGCACTGGTCAAGGTTATGGCCAATAGCAATTAGAAAACTCCTTATTGCACTCTATGACAAAAAAACTTGAATAATATAGCAAATCCTAAATATTGAATTTCTCAGCTTCCTAGGACTTATTTTGAACGTTTGAGGTCAAAAAGAAACTGTGAGACCAACAATATAATCTTGAATGCTCGCCTTCCTTTGATTGCTTACATGACAGTAAAGCTGATGTTGAAATCCAGAATGCATAATAACCAGAGAAAATCACGGTGGGTTTCCAAAAACATCGCTGAAGAAACAAGAAAGTCTCCACTCAAATATTTTACAGACGTCTGATTGGGCCATCTGCAAAATTACCGCAATCTTGGTTGGTCTAAAAGCCGTAAAATGCGGAGATACAAAGATACCGCGTAGCTTTTGCAGTGACACGCCGAGAAAGTAGTTCAGCAGCTGATTAACGACGCTCGCATTATGTCAGCGGCGCAGTGATAGTCAAATTAATGATCTTCGTCATAGTCCCCGTCAACTGTCGTTTCGCTCCCTTTAATGGTCGAGCGACATTTACCCGCTGTGGCGAAACGGGGCCAATTTGTGCGTAAACAACTAACATGCGTTCAGATTTCATGGAATGTCTGAGGGAATGTTTATCATATCAGATGTATGTCGACGAGGAGAGAAGTGCTTGAGGTACGAGTGGCCACTGGTGGAAGTTGAGTGCAATTCTCTTGTGCACAAGTGTTTACATTGTAAATGTTTTGAGAGCAAACAAAGATTCTAATTCTTGTTTGAGGTGATTTGAAACTAACTGGCATGTCATACAGATTTAAGTGTTGTGTGGCATCTTATGGCAACAAATGCTGAGAGTTTAGTTAAACTGTTTAAAACCCGTTGAAACCCAATGTGCCAATCTAATTAATTTATAGGGCCAACTCCGTTCCCAGAGAGCATAAAAAGCCAGTCGAACCGTTTCAACAGATTGTGATAAATAATTAATGAAGACTCTGATATGTGGAGGCTATAGTTAGCCCATCATCCGCACATGTCCGGAGAGATGCAATAGGTCAGAGGCCAGGAAATTAATTAAGGACGGCTTGAAACTGAGCCGCTTGACATTCAAAGGACAGCTGATGACCGGAGGCTTCGGGAAGCATTGTTTCGGTGTAGGCAGAACCGTGACGTCTACATCTTCATGAGAGCCGCACCTGCAGCTATAACTCAGGGTGTGTCTTCTTTCCTCAGATTTGGAGAGGAAAATTGATTTCTTCCAAGCGTGAAATAATAATTTATTCAGCATTGGTGCAAGAATATCAAACAGAAGTGTCGGAATCGTCTATAGTTCTCTAAATTCTTACCCCTCAACACCTTCAACACCTAGACTACAACGTTTTGGCACTCTTCAATCAAATGTTTGCTCAACATCCAAAATATGACAACAACAATTCAAGAGCAAGTATTTAAAATTTCAAGGCATATGCTTTTAAATACAATTTTGAGCGAAGGCCGACACTTGTGATCCTATTAACCTTAAATCGGTAGACACATTGGAAAGTTTCAAGATGACTCACGATCGCGATTAGTGGTAATAATTAATTAACTCCGGAGCAGAACCACTAATGAACGGTTTGATGGGTTTGGGTCACCACAACTTCGAACCCACTTGATTGCTTAGCCTACTTATTGTCCGGTCATTCGTCAAAATTAGAGGCGAGCGGCGACAAAACGGGCGCTTTCTTGGCTGTATAAGGCGGCGCCTGACTGTGTCAGATTGGAGTTATTAGTCACAGAAGCTGGACAAGCGTCATTCGGGAGACTTCCGTTCCGCACCTGTCTAATGTGAGATGCGATGTAAACAGATGGCTTGTAAACAAACACGTATCACGCTACTGTTTGATTGAATGCCGAGTCATAACACCACAAAATAGTTCTAGCATTGGAATTCATAAGATTGTCTCAGTTTAGAAAACTACGATAAATGCTCCCTAGATCAAGATTAAAACTCCTGCAGGTATTTTGTATTTGAAATGTGATATTTGTTTGAATTGATGAAAAAGGAAAAAACTATCCAAACGTAGTCTATATGCATTACAGGCTTTGAAGACAGAACAGATTCTGACTGACAATCTTCCTCATTTATACTGAAAGGACTTCAAAGCTGAATTATGCACTAAAGAAACATTTGTTTCTGAAAATGCCAATAACAAGATAGCTGTACTTGTACCGCGACCAATTAAAGGCAAATTTCTGGTTTATCCGGCTCGAAGGACCAACATTTTGCAATAACAGAAACGTTGTTGAGCATCATTTACGATAACTATTATT
Source organism: Macrosteles quadrilineatus (assembly GCF_028750875.1). Classification (NCBI taxonomy): domain Eukaryota; kingdom Metazoa; phylum Arthropoda; class Insecta; order Hemiptera; family Cicadellidae; genus Macrosteles; species Macrosteles quadrilineatus. The sequence continues at coordinate 91,143,378 of NW_026542596.1, forward strand.
ACGTTGTACGCATAGAAAGAAGCTGAACGACTAGTACGTTATCGTTTGTCCAGTCTTATATCTAGTTGCGGGCATGATGTGTATGGTTAGCCAGTTAGGTGTGTCCGTGAGTCATGGCCGCTCCCCACAGCCGGGGGCGCGCTGAGGTGAGGACGAGTCCGGACTTGCTGCAACCTCCCATTCTCAGGCGGCGACTTGAAAGTCACTGGTGCGATAATTATCATCGCCAGCTACATGATTGAGTACGAAACGAACCTCCGGGAACTACACGAGGCTCCGTTTTGATTCTAAAAAAATATCGTGACATAATTCGATCTTAAATGTGTCTGCGTTCAGGATTAAAATAATGTTCTACGACTAAGTTAAATGCAAATCATTCTTTTGGTTCAAACCAGTTTGTAGGTAAGAAGTATTTTGTGAAAGGGTGGTTTGTTGGTCAATAGAACAAACCCTGATTGTCTTGTACCAACTTCAATCCATTTGTATTGCTGATTGTCAATATCCAACTTGACCTGTTACAGAGCATACATAACCCAACGGAAACATTTGCCCAGAATTGTTCCTTCTCAGGGTTGGATCAAAAGTATAGTTAAACAGGACCACACGTTTTTGCAGGTAACTTGTCCTTTTTAAAAGGATGACATCACCTGTCCATTTATGCCATACTGTTACACCACTGTTACACATCTAAACACGGTTCTAGAAATTGGACTAAAGTTTCAGCCAACAACCCTCCGTGACGTCCGTGGGAATTCTTGCCGACAGACGAAAGGGAACGTCAAACCGCATCCAGGATCACACCGCAAACATCCACAGTTATAATTACTGAGCCACCGCAGTGTGAAGACTTTGCTTTACATAAGTCGGTGAGCTGAGAGAATGGAAGCGTGACTGCCTTGTGCCGACCTTGCCCACTATGAATACTAGATTTACTACTTTATCCACCTTTTACTTTCCATTTGTCAGACACAACTAACTTGTCGTTTCCGTGATTCTCGTGACTGCCGCGTTTCATTTGTAAAGGCTTTCTACTTCGAAAACTGTCAAATTTGTCTCCATCCACCCCAGTTTCCCAGTCTTTGAAGTGAGGCTTTCGCCGCAACTGGACTTTTTATTACTTTGTCAAGGCCGTTACGTTCCTCCATCTGTTTACTGATTGCTGTATAATCAGTTGGGAAATGCTGTGACTACTTTGTCACGTGATGCGTATTTGGTTTTACAACAACACTGTAACATCCGTTTGGATGAAATCTGAATTTTTTGGTAAATTAAACACTATCAATCACTGGAACAGATGGTTCAGACGTTAAACTACGTGGAGTAGTTCTACTTCGCGGTTTTTATATGAGGTAACAGTTGGCATTACCCAATGTTTGTCCCCTTTACTTGCAACCTTGTTCTGTACCGGAGAGAGACATGCGGATGAGAGATAGTGGGATTATTTTGCAATAAGTACACCAGTATTCTTTAAATTATGAACATTTCAGTAAAATGTGCTCTTGAATAGTAAATTCTCGTGTTTGTAAGTTACTCTTGATCCCTTACGCAGGCAACAGAACTGCAAGCACGGTTTACTCAGGAAAGTCTGGATACTGGATGCAGTGCCGAGCAGAGGATGTGGGGCAGATCCTGATCCTGCGTCTGTTTGGAATGCAGACGGCACCGAGTCCTCAAGGCCACCGACTCCGTCCTCTACACGACTAATTGGCAGTAGGACGCTGAAATATGGTCTAGAACTCCTCCGAGCAACAAGACCGAAGGTACGACCGGAGGCGCTTGTAGTTGTTAGTCAATAACATCACAAGGAGTGGTCTGACAAATGCGAATCCTGTCGTAGCTGCTTCGCAACGAGCATCTTCTAGTGATATTCAAATTCATAATTGCAATCAGGAAAATTACAAGTCGAGGTTGTTTGAAATTCCTTTGTGATTGGATACTTGTTCAACTGCTGAGAACTCGATACCTAAATGCTACAAGAAAATTGAAAGACAACTTGACGCATATATATCTTTATTCATCCCAGATTTGGAGAACGATGCAAAACATTTTGAAGAACCTTATGTTCCGTTTACGAACTTGGAGAGTCTATATGGTATTTGCAATCCTACAGCTTACAAAACAACTATCAACGGTTCACAACGTAGATCATATCAGTCAGTCGGCATTTAAAAAGGTAAGCAGTCGACTAAAGCTGTCAATGTGTCAATTGGCTTCAATGATCAAGCGCCACTCGTAAACCCTCATGATCTAATCTCTCGAGATGTTCAACGTAATCCATTTCAATAACCAATCAAGTGGCAAGTCCTTAACAAATATCACCCACGAAAACGGATAACTAGGACTTGTACAAGGTGAGTGAGCACCGGCAAAACCAATAAATCAGAGATAAACTAACAAGACAAGGTTTGTTGGGCAGAATAAAAGTTGACGAAAGCGTAGTAACACAACACAAGACAAGACTGGCTCCGTATATGGTGTATGTAAATGAAACAGGAGAAACCTAGAGAACAATATTGGGCAATGGCTGAGCGGACGTATATGGGGGCCCAGATGGCCAACTTTCACAGGGATAACAAGCACCATTGCCACCGCACTGTACTGACGAAGCTGGGTAAACCGTGGACCAATCTTGTGGCGAGGATTGGAAATTGATTGATGGTGTGTGGGACGAGGCTCATTGTGAGAGATGAAATCCTCCGTCATCCAGGAGTTGCAACACTTGAATTATTCACCAGGGATATAATCTAACAAGGAAACTCTAAGCTTCCCCTCTTCGTGGTATTGTTCCAAAATTCGTCTCGAAAAATAAAGATGCACTGTCACTACAGCGATATCGAGGCCGAGAAGCTATATAAGTAGCACAATGAGGAAAATACAACAAATACCAGTAGGAAAGTCGGCAATTCCCTTGACTCGCGGATGAGACCGTGTCTGATCAACGGACAACGCATTGCACTCAGCTGCAGCGGCGACCAGGAAGTCGGACTTTCACCTGTTGCCGGATAAGCGATGGTCCGTGCGTCCATGCAGGACAGACGAAGCTCAGTATGATCAGTTCCGGAGTGGCAGGTGACTTTGAAGGAGTTAAAGAAAGACATTAATTTATAATATGATGTTGTAGATGTGAAGTTGGTCAGTCTCTTTCAATTTTTCTTATCTGCTTTCCAGGAACTGGAAGGTACACATCCGAATACACACAAACAGTTCCTCGTCCTGGAAAAAGTAGGTGAAACTGACAAGATAAAAATGCTGAATAGCGTACAAAGTTCACACTATAAATCATCACACTAATAAACCTCATTAACAAGCAAGTTATTGAAAAATAAGATCAATCCTTTGTCTACAGATCTGCAGATACAAATTAATAATTTACAAAGATAACATGAATGTACAAAACGTTAAGAACACTATGACTTTAAATACGCTAATGATTTACATGTTCAAGTATAATAAAGATAGTACGTAACAATAGTGTCTGGGACCAACAGATAATGATGAAAATACACGAAAAGACTTCTGACGATGAGTTTAGATGAAAGCTTCCTCAGGTAGAAAATAAAGAAGTGTTATCAAATTTCCCCACTCTGAATTACTAGTACTTCTACCATTGACAATGAATATAAATTACACTTCAGTCTCCAAAAGTCAATGACTTGAATTCCTTGAAATAACAAATCGCTGACTATTAAAGCTGTCTTAATCGCATTTTATAATGATACGTTTACCCAATTTAACACAAAGCTGGACACAGAGAGTTTAGAGGATGAAAGGTTCACTTTCATTGAGAGCCGCGACCGCGCTGTTGAGGAAGCAGGCCCGGTATTGAGGTCAGACACATCTTTGTTGCCCATCTGGTCCTGGATGTAGGGTCCCTCAGGACCTCCTGGAGCAGTCCCGGAGGTCATTGACCCTCTACACCCTCAGTTTACCCTCCCCTGAGGTCACATCGTGCTTGTCACCGAAGTATCGGCTTCGGGGACACCTCCAGGTTGATTTTTAGCGCCATATTGCGAGGCGGACACTCCTAGCTTTCTCCCCCCTCCACGCGGACCACATTCCTCCATCCCAGCGGACGTACACCACAGGCTCTGTCGCTCTCTGATATGTTATCACAAGGTCACTGCAGTCACCTGACAGCCTCCTACACGACACTCTCATCGTCCTGGGCCCTGCTTACATTGGGACACAGCGCTATGTTACGTCATGTACAGTTCGCGTTACGTACGACAGTATAGCTTGTGTTATGGTCCTTCTCTGATATGTTATCACAAGGTCACTTCAGTCACCTGACAGCCTAATACACGACACTCTCATTGTCCTGGGCCCTGCGTTACATTGGGACACAGCGTTATGTAACGTAATGTACAGTTCGCGTTACGTACGACAGTATAGCTTGTGTTATGGTCCTTCTCCAATATGTTATTACAAGGTCACTGCAGTCACCTGACAGCCTCCTACACGACACTCTCATTGTACTGGGCCCTGCTTACATTAGGACACAGCGTTATGTAACGTCATGTACAGTTCGCGTTACGTACGACAGTATAGCTTGTGTTATGGTCCTTTTCTGATATGTCATCACAAGGTCGTTGTAGTTTACCCACCTGTTGTGGACACTAAGATTCTCCTTCAGTCGAGAATGTCGTGGCCACAATGTTTCTTATCCGTACAGTTGATGGCCTAACTGACTTATGAATTACACTATATGGTACACTGTAAATTTCAACTTGCCCTGGCTTGAACTTCAATAAAACTTTCAAACATCACAACTCACGTTCTGTAGAAAGTGTGCGTAGTAAACATCGATATACTCGAGTTAGAAAGTTTATTATAACTCTAAGCCTAAATTTAAGGGGTTTCTGATAAATATTTTCATAGTAAAAATGAAGTTGAACAAAAAACAGAAACATCACTGAAAAATCGGTTACTTTACAAATGTTTTTACACGCAATAGTCAGCAGTACCGGCGTAAACCTTTCAGCAGTCCAATTCCATTAGGGATACAAAGGAGCACCAGCACCACTCAACAGCGCGGGAGGCCAGCACCAAACAGCTGATTATAAGCGTGAAAGGTCGTCCCTCCTTGGCGGCAAAAAGTTCCCGCCACCGCATTATGTGGAGCACATGGTACGAGTATGTCAACCTTCCGGGAGAAAAACTTAAATAGTTCAAGGACTTGAGGGTTATTAGACCGTTAGTCTCAAGACCGAGCAACTAAAAACTATTTTAAACTACTGTACTGATATTTTGTGCATTTCTTCTAGAGACATTGAAATTTTACCTAATGATAAAATGTCTCTCGTATGATTTACGGATTTTATTAAATACACCTAGACAAATTACTCGATACTGTATATATAACATTTACACCAGTCACAAAGTAAATGTTGATCATCACCAGGTGCAATCGAAGACCAAGAGACATCTGAGAAAGACTTTATCAAGAGGTGAGTGAGCGTAGCGAACGAACTTTAACCTGGAGGTGAGTGAGCGTAGCGAACGAACTAACCTGAAGGCAAGTGAGCGCAGCGAACGGGCTTCAACCTAAAGGTGGGTGAGCGTAGCGAACGAACTTCAACCAGGACGCGATTGAGCCATGCGAACGACTCATCTTGAAAATGAACGAGCATTTGACATAAAACCACATTAGGAAAGGACGACGTCTGTCGGACCAGCTAGTATGTATTAAAGCAACAACACGTTTAACGCTAGTCCTCTCTCAGTGTGGCTTGTAAATTAACGAAACGACCTGTTATTTCGTTCATGTCACTGTTTTTGAGGCAAATACCAACCAATATTATAACCGTGCGCTAATAGTCTTCTTACCCATATAAAACAGCTGAGAACATTCAAACCGCGTCGCGGCTGACTGGACAATTACACGTATTTTTCAAGTCACTGTGTAAATTGAGGAGACGGAGAGAGTAGAGGGTTCACGGACACTCAAGCTGCGAGAGAGACAGAAATAGTCCTCAACATCTGTAACCAGCAACACATCACACATGGTGCCAGCAGCCAGCAGTCAGTACAGACTTGAACTTGTACACGGCTAGAGTTGAAACATCGCCACATAGGTTGGTATGTGGTGAAAATATGTCTAATCGTAGCAACATCTATAGTATGTCAACATTGTATAATGCTATATCACATCTAAACTTGTAACGGCAGAATATAGACAACATCTTTACTACTTCATCTAACCTGTATATAAATTACCCCGCCAAATCAAACCTACTGACCAAGCGAATTTCCATTTGCCTATTTGATTTTTACTAGAAGAACTGTTTTTCCTTCAAAATGACAGATTTATTCCTATTTTTAATAACATTAGATTTAAGGTCTTATGTGTGCTGCGACAGAAAATTTAAAGTGTATTTTTTGTAAAATGTCAATAACTTCGTAAGCCATAAAATGAACAATTTTCTATTTAGATCAAAATATACAGGGTGTCCAGTAATAAGTGTTAAATAAAATTATCTGTCAAACTACATCATAATGGTGATTGAATGGCGCCTATATAAGTGTCCCAACTCAAACGGTAAGGGGATAACAGATAAATTACGATTAAAAAATAATGGTGGTCTTTATGAAAGAACTAGGCTATATTACTATGCTATAAGGACAAGTAATGTTAATGAAGGTAACATTTTAAAAATATTTCATAAATAGGCCTATCGGATTATTTTTACTTTAGTTATCAAGCTAACGGACACACATAAATATTTATATCTGTGGACCTCAAAACGAAAAGGTAAATCGGTCCTGGGGGGTCTTACCTTATCCTACGGTAATAGCCAATTCAGTACATGGGAAATAGGCTTAAATCTTTTATGTGGCAACATTTCAACTACCTGCCCAATGACAAAATCTATAACACAATCAGCTAAACTATGGCAACACGACACAACTGTGCAGGAACGTCTACGCTTCTATAGCACCTAGATAAATTTACTCATAACATCTAAAATATAGCTCAGACAAATTAAATAAAACACGTCTCACCAAATCATTGTTTGATTTCTCTTCTGTTGCTTTCAGTAACACTAATCCCGTGTAAAATTATTTCTATCCAACTGCCGTACAACGCATTTACAATACAGTAGTTTGATTTAATTAACAGTAAGTTTCGCTTTAAAGCTATGTGCAGGTGCAGTAGTAGTATAATAAGTGATAAGTATCACTAGCCAATCCATAAACAAAATGCATGGTATATCAATTTTCCATAACTGTACTACAATGTTTTGAAATCTTAACATTGGTCCTATAGGTTGCCAAGTTAGTTAACAAATAACAAATAAAATGTAAACAAAAACAGCTTCACATTTGATTATATGAACGTGTTAACAAGGAAACTGCACTAATACAACGAGTACTACGGTATGTAACCAGGTGACATGATATAGATTATTAGGGAAAATGTACTATAAGTGCCATCGAGCAAAGACTCTTACTGTACAGTACTAGGAGTACGCTCCGAAGTCGCGTATGAGAATGAACGAAGACAATTCCATGTAGGCTACCATATATAATCTGTCTTTAGTCTTTGGTGCCCCTTAATTACCGGGGGTTACCACCGGATTTTGCGGGTAAAATGAGCATGTTGTGTTGGCAACGCTGGTGCGGTGGGCCGCAGAGGCAGGGGGCCAGGTCCAAATTCACCAACATTTTTGGGGTCGTTTCTAATGTCCAAATTCACCAACTTTCTACCTTTAGCAGGTACGATATTTCTCCCGGCGGGCGGGGAAGGAATTCCCTCCGAATAGTTTGCCATCACCTGCTCCGTCTCGTCTCGGCAAGAGTGTACTGTAACCTAACCTAACCTAACCAAACCTAACCAAACCAAACCGAACCTAACCTAACCTAACCTAAAGCTGCCTGAAACAATCACAGCTTAAACAGTACTATTAGGGCTAAGCAGTACACTCTCGCCGAGACGAGACGGAGCAGGCGAGGGCAAACTATTCGGAATTCCTTCCCCGCCCGCCGGGAGAAATATCGTACACGCTCCAGGTAGAAAGTTGGTGAATTTGGACATTAGAAACGACCCCAAAAATGTTGGTGAATTTGGACGTAGGCCCCTGCCTCTGCGGCCCGCCGCACCAGCGTTGCCAACACAACATGCTCATTTTACCCGCAAAATCCGGTGGTAATCCCCGGAATTAGCCGGAATCAAGTCTTGATTACCCACAAAATCCCCTGAATTCAAATTTTAAAGATTTCGGCAAACTGTTTGGTAAAAACCTCGTTGTAACCAACGTTGTTACGGTGCATTGAGAGAATTATTAATATTTATACCATTCTTTCTTATATTCAGAAAACCATTCATCATTCATTTCAAGTTTTTTTTAAGGCTACTTTTTTTAACTGAAGGCAAATGAAATGTAATGAAATATCTATTTATGTAGGTACCTATTTATGCAAATATTTTTATCTTTCTGAAAGAGAGGTACCGGAACTTCGTTCCACTGCATTCCCCCCAAATCGAGCACTGAATAACAGTAAGACTCTATCCCCTATATCAACCATACAAATTTAAAAAAAAAAACATAAAATTTACAAGATTTTAAACCTTATGTGATGGCCCCTGGCCCTATCATAAATTGAATAAATAATATTAATTATAAAAGCTAGAGCAAGTAATGCAAGAGTACCCTAGGTCTATCGTGAATGGCAATTTGAGTACTGTGGTTAATTCGGAATTCTTATGAATAATATTCAATAGTTTGATGCCATAAAATGGTGTTAGTAACCCTTATGGAAAAGTGAACTGGTCCCAGATCTGGATTCTATATCTGGCCAGATCTGGGATGACATATCTGGACATATTCCAAATCTGGCACCCATATCTAACCAGATATGGAATTAGTTCAGATCTGGCATCACAGATCTGATCGTATCTGGCATCCAGATCTGATCGTATCTGGCATCCAGATCTGGCCAGATATGGAATATGAAATTGGTAAAATTTGTGTTTTAAGAGACAAACTAACATTTTATGTTATCCACACTTTATTCTTATAAAATCCAAGCCTAAAAAAGTTAGTAACCATTGACATAGAAAATGAAAAATACTTCAACTAAATTAACGCATGAGTAAAAAAAATAGTTTTAATTTGTTTAGTTTGTAGAGTGTTGTTTATTGTAGGCCTTTCACAATCAATGTTGTTTTTTGTCATATGGTTGCCAACTATTTGTTTTGGCATAAGTAAAGGACCAAAAAAAAAGTATTAAAGTAGGCCTACATACTTAAGTTAGCCTACGATAACATTAGGTGTAGGCCTAACTTATCTATGGATTACTTTTTTAATTATTAATTAACTGGTGAACCCCTCTTGACATTTTCTTTAAAATATTCCAATTATTCACTTCATTGATAGATGAGATCAATAAATGATTAAATTTGTAGGAACTGTTGTAGTCAGTCGAATTTCGTTTGGTAAAAGTTCTACCGAGCAAGACAATTTTTGGGAAATGTTATCTTACAATTAATTACAAGACCTAGATTCTCGTATTCGTAATGGCTTTCGTTACAACACGTGATTAGAAGTGGCCGTGGTGTAGTGGCTAAGTGATCGGAGTTCAACTTTAGAGTCCCTGATTCAAATCCCAATCAGGCATATTCAAAACTTTTACTAACAATTTTTTCACTTTTTAATTTTTATTGAATTTTCTAATCCATAGTTCATTAGGTTTTAATGTTAAAACATCTTATATCCTTTTTTATTTTATAAAAATCGTTTTCTTTATAAGTAATCTGGAACTCCTTCTTAAGGGAAGATGCAAAACAATGTTACTATTTAAAATGCATAACAATGTTATTATTTAAGTATTTTAACCTGTAGGACCATGTTACCAGAAGAATAGAAGCTTGTATATAGAAACAAATAAAGTACTGTAGGCCTACCTATGGAAATTGAATTTAAGGTAAAAATAACAAGATAAATATTTTAATTTGTTTTAATTTGCAAGCATTTTTTATATTGTTATTTCATTGTGTTTCAACCACTATTTCAATTGTGCAAAGACAATCTGGAGGTAACTTAGCATAAATTAATGAGCCGGTTCATTATAACCTAAACTTTACCTTCCTAATGTAATCGAACCTAACTTCAAAACACTTAATACAGTCACAAATTCGCATAAAACCCAACCTACCTTCCCCACATGCGTAACTAAGAGCTGATTATTTAGTTTCAAAACAAATTGATTTAATTCCGCATTGAGTCAAGTATAAACAGCTGTTTGCTTCGCTCACACAGTCCTCCCCAGACAGCACACTTTCTCCTCAGGACATCCCACGGATATTGCGACAGGATATGCAAGATATCCCATAGTGGTCCTATGGTCAACTTGGGATATCACAGGATATCCACAGGAATGCGTAATGTCCCCGCCCGGGGATGTCCTACGGATAAGCTCACACGCATATCCGTGGGACATCCGAGGTCATCCCAGGGTAGTCCTCAGGACATTCTCAGGACATATGGGACTACTATGGGATGTCCCTGGGATAAAGTGTGGTCTGGGCCTGAACATAAAAAACACAAAATAATATAGATTTAGTATGAAAAGCTTAATTATAAGTTTAGTAAATTGATTAAATAGTTAATAAACACAAATTTTTAAGAAAAAAACGAGAAAAAAGTTTTTGGCCCAGACGGGTTTCGAACCTGGAACCTTCGCCTTGTGAGCCTCTTACCTTACCTCCTGAGCTATCTGCGCTTGTTGATTATGGGTGTTTTCAAGTGGTTAAAGAGTAGCCGACAGTTGCAATGGTCGCAATACTTAAAATATTTTTGATACTACAGTATAGGCTATAGGTATATGATTCTGTTAATCTGTTTAGGCCTCAAGTAGTTCAATTGTTTTTCTGGTAGTTGGAGAGGATACTGGTATTTGAATATAGATTATTTAATCACCATTAGATTAGCACAGTAATAATTGATTGTTATATGATTAAAATTAGTTTATTGTTGTTTTATTAATTTAAAGTTAGAATTAAATTCACATTTCACACAACTATGATAGAACTCTAGTTTTCCTGAATTCAGTGGTAGTAATATGTCAGTAAAGTAAAGTCAACCCTTGCTAGCCATAGTATTAACATAGACTAACCAACACAAGTAGACTTCTCATCCCATTGTAAATTTTGAAGCTCGTTTTTCATGTCTAGTTCATGTACGCCACACTGGGCGCTAGTGTCGACGAAACTTTGTTTCTATTATTTTAGGGTTAATTTCTTGATTTGTGCTTTACTGTTTGGTTATATAACTAAGGGACAAGTTATTGTTTATGATTAGACCGTATTATTTGGTTAAACGAGGTTTTAAATGGCTGTAATAACGGGAAACACATTGTAAACAAAACACGACCTCTACAGAAAACCGTACAGAACTAACAATAAAATTGGCTTCAGCTGTTCCATAAGGATGGGAAATCTACTAAGGGAGTATGTTTTATCTATGGTATTAACAAGACATATTTTCAATCTGGGAAACCTTAAACTTTTAAAATAAATTATAAAACCTCAACATCTTAATGCGTGGGAATCTTGTTTTTAGAAAAAAAAACAGACCAAAATTATTTGCTAAATAATGAAGACGGCCCAATTATAAATTCGGAATACTGAAAATAATTACATCAAGAACAACACTGTAAAATATCCAAAATTCAAAAGATTCATTTTTCTAATATCATTTTTTATTTTTCCAATATCCTTTAAATCATCTGTTTTAACTTTGTTTAAAATTAATTTATTAAGTAAATATTTACTTTCTGTACTAGTGTAAACACAGCCTGAAGATGGAAACCAAGTTTCTGAAAGCACTAGTGAAAAAAACAAATTATTATATATTGGCCTTGTTGAACATTTAAATTTAGATATACTGTACATTTCATCAGTGGTAGTATTTTTTTCTTCAGTTTGTTACCGGGACATTACAGGATATCCAGTGGATTTTTTACATGTCCCGGGATGTCATGGGACATTCTGGGATATCCTATGGCATTCGTACATATCCCGGGACTTTACAGGATATCCTGAGGTTAACTTACAAATCCCGGGACATTACGGTATATTGTAGGATATCCTGTGGATTTCGTACTCGTCCCGGGATTTTGCGGGATATCCTGAGGATAGCGCACATATCCCGAGACATTCTCAGGACATATGGGACTACTATGGGATGTCCCTGGGATAAAGTGTGCTGTCTGGGTCAGGCCACATTCGGACCCGTCCAGACCACGCCATATTACCATCCGAACCGCGAAATGAACCGTAGATTCGTAACTTTAGCCTTCGTTTTACATCCACTAAGGAATCTTTCCGACAAAAACGGATTGCATTTTTGGAATCAGCATGAAAAATACTGTAAGTAAACATCTAAAAATTACATCATTTCTCAATGTAGACATACTAAATAATTGCCAAATATTTTATCGGATGAGTAAGTTAGATACATTTAATCTTAACAATGCATATCAATATTTAACTTATCCGATTCAATTGTTCGATTACAAAAAAATCTTTTTTCCAATGTATGTCGCTAAACATCAAATTGATTTATGGGTGGTACGGTTTTTGTTCATATTTAAGAAATTAGGCTAAACTACTGTCTAGGACTAACTTAAGTTCCAATTGACCAAAAATAAATTATAAGTTAGGCCTATTAAAAAGAAAGGGTACAGTTTCATATCTTTGGCACAAACAACCAAATGAGTAATATTGATTATTCGATTGTTTAATTCGATATATCGATTTATATCACCCATTCGGTTGTTTGTGCCACCAGATATGGAAGTGTACCCAAAAGAAACAAAACAAATAGGCCTACGCCAACCTAATAACAAAACAACCAAGGATAAAAAAATAAAATGCTTCTTTAATGTTTGGTTACCTCGGTAGGTGTACCTATGGCTCTGGGAAGTGGGATTTTTTAAACGTTATTTTTTTATTTATATCATATGGTAAATGTATGAAGAACTTAAATTCAATAGGCCTAGGCCTACGATATTAAGTTAAGTTGAAATCAAACCGATAAGTAGTTATTCATCTGATAAAATAAGTAAGTTATTGTTGGTTCTCTGCGGAACTGTAACTTACCCAGTACCGTAGGTAAGTTAGGTAGCATACATTTTTATAAACTCATGAAAAAGATCAAAGTTAACTTACCGTAGCCTAACATATGTATTTAAAAATTTATCTCTTTAACAAAAATCATACACAAAAGATTCATGTTGATTTTTAGAATCTTTTTAGATCTAGAAATGTTACCTTTGTTATTAGGCCTATTATAAACTAAAAAGTAAGCTACACAGTGTAAATAGGCTCCTTAAAAAAAGATCTTAGGCATAAATTGTTCAATATTGAAATAGGCCTTGGCCTAGGCCTACTTGATAAATAGGTACGGTAAGTTGTAGCCTAAAAGTGAACCTATTAAGTTAAGTTATTGCATATAGGGTATATTAAGTAAAAAAAAAAATATTTCATCTGATAAATTATCGTAGGCTAGGTTCTCTGCGAAACTGTTCCCCTGAGATGGGTAACTTAATCTAAGTAGGCCTACTATAAGGAAACAGATCTAGTAGCTAAAAGAAAGTTTTATAGGCTACATTACTTTTTTAGGTCTATTTAGGTAAGTTAGGGTTATATTAAGGCCTACCTTTCTTAGTTTAAACTTTTTACCGTAGGCCTACATTCTTTGACGGTGAAAAACACATTAAACACAGATTGTTGTATGAACAAATAAACATAGTACTGTGACATCATTAGACACAGATTTTAACAAAACACTTGACAGGCCATAACACTTGACTAGGCTAGGCAACACGGCCGTCTAGGCAATTAATGTCAACAGACACACTTTACACAAAACAACTTTACATGACACAGCACTTCCTCGCTTCACCGCCTTCCTTCAAAAGTTTATACTGTTTAGGCTATATTTTGAAGTTAAGATTATCTAACTCAGCATTCTTATTGTCTGTCTCACCATTCTTCCACTGCCTTGGTACAATCGATGAAGACCTGTGCGCCCAATTTTATGTCTGCTCGTACCGTACGTCTTGTTCTTCACTTCTTGGTTATCTAAGCGTAGTCCTTTTGTTATGGGCCCTTAGCAGCATTATTATAAGTGGGCTAGCTCTTTGAAGCAGTAGGTTCCCACTTATTGACCTACAGTATTTAGTGTTTAAATACTTGATGAAGGGTCCATAAGCTCAGTTGGCACATAGTCGACTGAAGAGTTCAATATTAATCTCACTAAAATTTGTCACTTATTCAGACCAAATTCGGGAAAGCTCCTTCCTATTGCCTATTCTTGTGTCCATTGGCTGAGTTTCATCCGCTCTTCATCAAAACTGAGTCTACTTGTTCTAGGTTAACCTTAACTTAATGGATGATGTTTGAGTTGAATCTAAAATGCAGTTTGATTGCATTACTTACCTACGTAATTTAAATGGATAGGATTTTATTCACAAACTTTTAAAACCTACTTAGGTTGCCGTCTTATTATCAATAGCAGAATTACTAAACCTTGAGGAGTATGTTCTAAGACTAAACTTCAGCATGTTTCTGATTCTGTCTTAGTTAGCGAGTGAACTGCAGACGACCGATGAAAAAAGATATATTAAATGAAAAAAACCTTATTTGATAAAAAAAAGTCTTAGTACTTATGTTATATAATTATACAGTAATATGAAAGTACAGTAACTTATCTAAATGTTTTGGAGCAACATTTGAATGACTGACTGAATAGATAAAGCCACCGACGCGAGGCCATACTGAAATTTAATTTAGAACAACCAGAACGAAAATAACTAAAACCATTGATTATTAGATAGTGAAATCTTATCTAATATTAATTAGTCAAATATAACACTTAACTTTTAGCAAGTTAGGAAACAAAATAGTAGACTTTCACCCACGGCATCGTTTACCGTCGCGTCGTACTTATTATATAGCACAGCCTACTGAAGAAACGTTGCCTGTTAATAAACATGTAAATATTTATTTTTCAATCAATTGCGATACATTTTAGTAGATAATTTGTTAACTCCTGCCAGTATTTTCGTAAATACATTATTATCCTAGAAATTGTAGAGTTATAATGTGAATACGGTATGACTGTTACTCTATGGATGAAAGAGTAGTCGTTCTCTTTGTCTCAAGTAAACGACAAAATAATTGTAGGTCGTAAAATGTAAACAAATAAAAAGAAGAAGAAGGTAGCTCATAATGTTAATCTTATGGGACAAAATTAAAAATGTTTTTTTAAGATTTTATAATAATTACGGAACAAATATTTTTGAACAACTAATGGTCGCAAGATAAAGTGGTATAGAATCTTTGTGCAACACATCAAGTTTATAACTTTAGTCATTCGCGAGATTTCGATCAACATAAAGATGCATTTCACACCAGTATGAGAATTCACTTCGTTCATTCAATTAAGAATAACTATTTTTTTTCTCGAGCAGGAGACTTGATAATTTAAACATGATTTAATGTAATTTGTGGAATTATTCAATTACATGTGATAATGCTTTGTACTTTTGATTTAAGTTGGTGGCTTTAAGAAGGACATTATAATATCCCTCTTTGTACTCGAATACACAAATGAGTAGACCCACTGACTTTCGCAACTATACGGAAACCCCGAATATTATCACGCCAGAGTGTAATAAGTTTCAAACATTCATGATTTTACATTTTTATTTCACTTTTAGTTTGAAGGAAACAGCTGGAATCCTCCTTTATGGAAGGATACAAGTAGACCCACTGACCTTTAAGAAACGGAAAACCCGAAATAAGCCGTAAGTGATAAGTTTCCGCCGATCATGTGACATGAATGTGAGTTCGGGATGGAAATACACCAGTAATCTGCGAAACTGGTTTCAAGTAGAGAACCAGCAAGAGCAGCCAGCAACCAGCAACCAGCCACTGAAACTGGACCCGTCATGGAAGACAGGTCGTATCAAGTCCAGAGATGTAGCCACTAACACTACTGGAGTAGCGACGTGGATTGTGGATATGTTACTTGCTGTAATATAACTAGGCAGATGAGTGGTGTAACTAGCAAATAGCAATCTAAAGGTCGCCGGTTCGATACTGGACAGTACAGTAACTTTAGGTTCGATACTATGCCCAGCTGTGCTCGGTTAGGATTTCCATGAATAGCCATAGCTTAAGGAACAGCTGATTTTAGTTAGCCACTGCTACAAATACCATATCACCCTTCAGACATAAAGTGAAACCTCCATAACTAGACCCTCGTTAACGAATCGCCCTCGATAACAAGTGACATTTTCAAATTCCCTTATATTTATTTTACTCCTAATCAATTATTTATATAATTATTTGATAATCCCAATGATAGTCTTGTCATCGAGGTTCTACTGTATATCTAGTTAAAATACGTACCTAGTGTACATAACTAATGATAAGTTATGTAAGAGGAAATATACGCGTGGTGTTGTTAGAAGAAATTTTAAAGATTAAATAAAACGACGACAAATTGTATTAAATGCCATGATGTTTTAAACAAATAAAGTTTAAGATTTATTTTAACTAAATATGAGCACTGTGTGGCTTGAATCATGTGCAGTAAACAATATTTTTTACTACTTTATCCAGGGCCGTACTTATACTACAACGTAAAAAATTGTTCAACTTTATCTTGTGTTTTTATTCACATCTCAATGTTGCTGCTTCTATTTCTAATAGAATCGGTTTCAGATTCAAATTACTTTTGTCAATTCCTATCCTAATTGCTATCCAACAAAAATTGTGCGATCTACAGCAACAGACTAAGGATTCGACCAATTCCATCTTACAATATAAGTATAAACAAATTACTAAAACACCTAATTAAAAATAGCACGAGTTATAAACTTCAAATCAGACTATCCTGATTTAATTCTACAAAATCTGGCATGAATGAAAACATTGATAGTGTTAAATACACAAGCGAATTGATAAAACCTGAACACGGAAGCTAAGTAGCATCTTGGGCTGATAAGATAGACGCAGTTTGAGAACGTTCACGTTATCTTATCAGTGCGGTCAGCACTCACTGTACTGACTTGTCCAAGTGACCTTACGGTACTTAAAACACCACACAGACCGGTTACAGTCTGTTAAAATTAATAACAAAATTAACAAAAAAATTATAATGAATTGAAATTCACCTATTGAACGTCTAATTACGTACTATGTTGGCCAAATTTGAGTGTATGAAAATGTATCTATCAAACATCACTGTCATACAACAAACACAGCATTCTTCATCTATGCAACTAATAAGTTATTTTTCGCATATGTTCGCCGACACTAACCTACTAAAGCGGATTTTTTGTAGTTTTTCTACGATTTTTCCTCCACAAGTCGCGGTTCGGGGTTTCGGCGCCGCCCGGAGTGGTCAAACAACTTGTCACGGAGCCCACCTAGTAAATAACGGCTCTCAAAATTTGTAATCCCGAACACCGTCATGCTATCCGACTCCATAAATGGTAGATGGTAGGTTCGCTTAAAACAACGGTTTAGTGAAGATGCAAAATCCTGCCTCCATGCTTCTGCTGATATGTGTGAACATAAGACAATTTAATCCTTAAACTTTTAACTCTCACCCTATCCACTTAACCTCAAAATGTGTTTGGTGGTAGCTAGAGGACTTGCTATTCCTAATTTCGCCTCCCAAATAAAGATATTTTTCATTTAATTTCAATCCCCTGAGGCTCTCATGTCACCAGACAAACTTTGATTTTAGATTTTTACATGTTTCAGATCAAAGTTTAATTCATGAAAAAATTACGTTTGTGATTTTATTGAGTTTGTTGATTCAAAATTGTGTTACAAAATCTAAAATTTAGCTAATTTATGCTTACCACTAAACTAGTGTATCCCTAAGCAAACATTGAGCACTTTTCCCGTTTATTTATTGTATTGAGACAAGACACAATCGTGTGCGTTTTAAAATTATGAGTGAAATGTGGGTGTGAAAATAGGCTTATTACATTAACTGTTTTTAGCCAGAACCGTCTATTAAACGCTTGGCAATAATCATGGTCTGATAAGTCCAATTTGAACTATCAAATAGCCACTTTTCTGTGTAATGATCCTGTAGTTAGCAAGCAATCCACTAGGAGTTGCGCTACATAGTTATTAAGCGAGCAAATATTCAACTGTTTATAAAACTACTTAATCAAAATAGCTATTTCACTTCTCTATATAGACGTTTATAAATTCCATAGTAGACGTATTGTTACTGCTATACTATACTTAGGCCTATTCTCTGTTTGTATAATTTAATCGGTTAATCAGGCCTAACAAAACCAATAAGACTCCGAATCTTGATAAGCAACCCAGTAACAATATTCCAGCCAATGAAAATGCGGAATAGTATACAATTGTAGTAAAATTCCAGCGCACAATAGAAAGAGTGGTTTTATGGCCCATCTGATTATAAAAACGGGTGTTCGCCAGAACTGAGCCAATTATGTTAGTAGCGTCATAATAAATAAATTGGCTTCAATTGTAACCTCATAAAAACGTTATCTATGTGATTGGGTTAATCCCCTTCTTTTAAAAGCAAAACTTGTGAAACACATTTTTATTAAATTATGTTGCTTTTCCTGCCGTCAAAAGAAGTTTTTTTTGTTCTTTTAAGCTATACGCAATTTAATAGTCGATGAACAATTTTACACCCTCAACCCTTAAGTTTTCTCTCTTTGTATTACTTTGTGCCTTTAAAAAAGTTGTTTCAGCACTTAATTCAGCACTTAACCTTAGCTACTTTTAAATAAGTTATTTTAGGCCGGGGAACAACTCTATGCAATAAACAGAAGTTTAAGCAAACTATATTTTTGATGTGTTTTGTACCATTAAAAGAAATGTTAGTACTGTACCGTACCATTATTTTAACTCTTGAGCAAATGAAAAATTCTGGGAACAATCGTACGCATGTTTCAAGTGTATACAAAAATAACTATCCTGTATTTTTTCGTGATTTTGAATCATATGTTTTATCAGCTGGTCAAATCACCTGATAAAACTCTCTTGATTTACGATCGCGTTCTATTAAATTACCCACTACCCCAACAATACATTACAATGATTCGCGATGCAGGGAGACCGAAGACCGGCATGCGGGTACTTTAAACCGTGACGTCATCCACGATAATTGACTTGACCGGTTCAAGATAACAACTGACATGGACTCTTGCTATAGTAGATTTATTTTGACATAGTGCCTGGACTTAATCTACAATTTAGTGAGAAACATCCAATTAACCTGTTTTATTTTGTATACATTTTCTCGTACATCTGTTACACTACTTTATAAGTGTTGATCTTATGTTAGAGTACAATGTTTATTTTATCCTTGTCATCATTTGTTCTTGAATGCGAGGCATTTTATCTGAGTACGGTACATATGTGGATAATGTAAATTTCTGTGGAAATAACAGATTTAAGTTCAAAAAACTAAGTGCAAGATGAGTATTGTATTTGTATCCAAATTGTTTTACTTCTGAAGTAGATACAGTACACGTCTGATTACCAATAAATCTAATAAATAAAAAAATTAATATACATATTTAAAGGTAATAAAAATCGTAATATATTTAAAAAATAAGAGATCGATGTAGAGAGTTTTCCATTTGGAAAGGAATGCATTTAAATTTAATTATTTACAATGTAGTAACTAAAATGTCTGTGGAATCTTTACAACGTGTTCGATTGAGGTATTTAATATTTTTGTATCTCATTATAGGAAACCGTACGTTGATATATTAATAAAACAAATCTTGTTGATTATTTACGCAAATTTTGTTTTTGATCGATTTCTTAGTGATTTTCCATATCATGTTGTTTGTCTCCGGATAGTTTTCACAGGTTAAGCTGAGGTTTTTGTTTGAAATTCTCTACAGCAACGGCGCCATCCATTTCAAAAATAGATCGTCTGCATCTTGGCTGTCGTCTCAGACGAGCGTTTCTGTTTGGCTAAACTTAATGTATTTCAAAGTTTTTACGTTACGTTTATACGGTTATAAACCTCTACAGTGCACAAAAAAGCCTAGGGATATTCGTGTGTTGAGATTTTAAATGAAGCGTAAGTTATTACAAAACAACTGTCTAAAGTACTGGCCATAATGATCATTTATCAAAAATGTTAAACCCGACGTGATGATAAAATTTAAATAAACAGTTGGTCTTGTTCAATGTCAGAACGTAAAATTATTATCACAATCATCTTCCAATCTTGTTCTTGTTTATAGGTTAAATACGCCTAACATGGATCACAAAACTATGTTATCACTAGGTGATTATGGTGATAATTAATTAACTTTGGTCCACCATTTATAAAAATTAAACCACATAAAAACTTATTTTCTGTGGTACTCTGTCTGCTATCAAAATTCGAAAACATTTCGACGCGTACCTTACATGAACATTCCAGTTGTTATCTAACAGTGCCTACGCCTACCAACTGAACAACTAGAATTTACAATTACCTTCGTCAATGAGTCTCTCGACGTGCATGAAGACATTTGGGAACGCAGTTACTTGTTTGCGATCCTTCAACAGCTGAGCGAGATAGTCCGCAATGCTCTGTGTGTTGATGGCCGTGGTATCACTCATATTGTCTGTAAGTACGTACGCGCAACAGCTGACAGAACGCACGACTGCCGGGCACACAACAGACTGAGTGAAAATGGCCGCGCCTCGGTCGTCTGTCCGCGCGCATGCGCACAACACTCTGCTCTGCACACCTTTTACGGAGACCTCCGACAACACGCCCCCTCTAGAATCTCGCGTTCTTATTCTTCCTACCGCGCTGTGTTGTTAAACTTATCAAATACAACTTGAATGAGAGAACATTTTGAGTTTATGATGGCAATCGAGTCAGAATGTGAACTGTGCCGTATCTTATAATAATTAGTTCATTCAGTATCCGGATCACCTGAAAACAATTATTTACATAAGTATTTTTCTGGATCTATTTACGTAGACGTTTTGTTTACGACTTATTTCTTGCTGTTTAACCAAAACCAACTGATATTCGTAAACAATTAATTGTTTGTCTTCTGATATTTCAATCAGAAAACAAATTATATCTCTCTAGGGGTTACAGCAGCACACACAACTTCACATAAATGAAGCGCACAGAATAGCATCAGATTTATACTTGCTTTATTTAAAGTCATAGAGCTGAATGCACCTAAATTCTCTAAGCACAGTTGGTAAACAATACACAAATAATTCAATTATGATAACAATCGAGTTTCGAGTTGAATGTACACTGGGCTGACACGTGGGCTACTACAGTGTAGTCTGTAGATTTGGCGGGTGAATGCAGCGCATCTCGCGCCACTATCAGGTGACACGCCAGCTGTTCTCACTTTGTTATCTCGATCAGCTGATTCGCCGTGTTTACTTCTGATGACCGCAACTCCGGTTTGGCCAACAGATTTAATTTAATTCATTGAGCTTTTAGCTTTGCGTAGCTATAATACAGTAATATAGTATAATATACAGTGAATATTTGTTGGTTATGAGGTGAAGAAGTAAAATTTCTAAAAATGGTGTATATGAAACACCTATTTGTTAAATTTGTTAAAGGCGAGCTGGTCGAGTAAAAAAAGTGTGCAGTATTGTCATGAACAGACTAAAAAAATAATAATAAAAAATAAAGTATAATGCGGAATCTATCTAGGGAACAAAATCTATTTGAGAACAAAATTAATTTTAAGCATGACAGAAATTTAATAAAACTAAAACACCCTCACGGCAGCAAACCTACAGAATAAGACAATTTCCATACCTGGTAGATACCTGGTTGGCTTTTCACTAAAGTATTCCCTTTAAATCGTCAGATTTATTTTCTAATTAAATAGCATTAACTTTAACGAGTACTTACTAAGGTTTGGTGCTGTAGGGAAATAAATTGCGTTTTTATTGAAATTTTAATACAATAGCTTAGTATGAAATCAATGGATTTGTCAAATAATCAAAATATAAACAATCAAACTACAACAGTTTATTCTCCAAATAACATGGTATTTGAAATTTACAGTTTTAGCGAATTTCCCATATAGGGAATAAGCTATTACCGTAGTACTCATGGTAAGACCTGGACGCGGGACCGATTTTTTTTTTCATTTTGAGGTCCCTAGAGGCCAAAAACACCATCCGTTCAAATTCATATATATATATATATTTATATATTTATATATTTATATATTTATATATATATATATATGTGTGTCCGTTAGCACGATAACTCGAGCAAAAATGATCCGATTTTGATGAAACTTGGTACAAACGTGTAAACCCACGTTTATTCGAACGAGTTCGCGATCCAGCATGATCGGACCATGGGAACGGGGGTTTACGGGGGGTTTTATGGGGTAAAAATAGGTTTTTCCCATTTTTGACCCAAAAAACATAAAATTTAGCAATTTCTTTCCAAACCATTTTGTAGAGCTTAAAAAAACAAATAATTTAGTATATTGAAGCGTTGTTATGCGCCTAATGGTTACGGAGAAAATTCCAAAAAATTTAAAATTTAAAATTCCCATGTTATTCTTATGGAGAATAAGTAAATTGTTGTAGTTTGCTTGTTTATGAACATATTTTGATCAAATTTGGAAAATGTTTTTATTTCTTACTAACTATTAACGTTTTACAAAAAAAAAAACAGTTTTACCCTCCCTGATGCAGCAAACCTAAGTACTAGTTAAACTAATTCCATTTAAATAGAGAATAAATGTTATATTTTTAAGTAGACATTTCAGTGTAAATCCAATCAGTCAAATGGAAATTCGCTTAGTCTGCAGGTTTGCTGCGGCGGGGGTATTTTTATTCTCTTCGTAACCAACAACGCTTCGATAGTACTATTTTCAGTTAACAACTGTCTTTGGAAATATCTTTAGATCTTTAAAACCTTTCCCACCACCGATTAGTGATACTATATTGTAAATATTGTATAGTGAAAGAAATATCTCGCAGTGTTCTGTTATTAGAGCGAGACGAACCCGTTTATCACTGCACCAACTAACTTGGAAAATCTTATACAAAAACCAAATTCCAAGTGATTACATTCGCTAATCACGATGTGACGGTAACCTTTAGCTTTAGTCTCGGCGTCTGTGTGGCAACCATCCCCATATGGTACGATTAACCACGTTACCTAGTATCCTAGAAACGGTGATTTTATCAAACCATATGTTTAGTCGCCTGATCGTCGCGTCGCTTATTTGGGTAATTTGTCTTCGTCAATCGCTTCATGAACATCTCTGTCACGCTCGGCTCTCAGTCTAAAACTGTTACATTTTGGAGAAAAACTCTCTAGTTAGGTTTTGTAATCCGCTACTCTCCTTTACAGGCAATCCCCTCCGGCCGAGTTGGAAAGGTGAGAAATACTTTTCCATTGCGTTAAGACTTGCCATTTAGAGTATCGATCGTCTATGCAGATCGCGATTCCAAATCGGTAAAAATCAAGATCGTTGCTAGGAGCTTAGGCCATAAAGCTGGATGGAGTAATACTTTGGTAATACGCAAATGTTTATTATACATTTACAATATATATCTGCAACAAAAATCTCCGTTACTGCCTTATGACAGGAGTGACGGTTCGAAGTCCATAGCATGAATGAATGAATTTATTCCACCACATATATAAAATTACACAACCAAATATACAAAAAAAGAAAAAGGGTTTTATGCAAAACTAAACTAATTAACTATATACATGTGTCAAAGGTTGTTCCTATCAATTTAGTCCTGGAATTAGCAGACATAGGCTGTGCCTGTGCGTCTGCTAAGTTGCTATAAAGATTGAATGAAATTAACATCAACATCAAGTTGTGTTGAAAGACGTAATATGTTTTGTTGTATGATAGCGCATTAGCGCATATACTAATGATAGTCAAGCCTCTTCAGAAATGTACATCTATTTTGTTTCGCGGTCATATCCTAGAGTGGTTTTATAGAATGCCCATTTGGTCCGGGGTAAAGCAAGTACAAGTCGGCGTGGGGGGCAATCCGAGTATTCGAGCCTACACAGCGTAGGGAACTATTTCTCCCTAATTGTACGAAATCAAACTTTATTGAAAGCGTCTCAAGATTTTGTAGTTTGTTGATTATTTTGCTGCGTAGACTACTGAGTCTTCTCATGACTGGTGACCTTCGATCCCCCGATTTTTAAGATAGCTATAACAGTCAATGACTATAACCACTTAGCTGAGTGTGAATGCACAACTGTTTCCCCCCAAAATAAACTATGCTGAATATTTCCCCCAAGAAAATCTCGGCTCCCAAGTACCCTATTGAAAATTTACCGCTTACGAGCAAAGAAATTGAAAATTGTTATAAATATTTACTCTGTACAATGGTGGTGGCATCTGCGCATCACATCTGCCATGGCTGTGGTGTGGTTTGGTCATTACAAGTCACACAGGGCCCCTTGTGTGGCGATATTGCTGTCATCTGGACACTCAATACCACTAACTAACACTACACATTCGCTGTCTTGCAACACAGTCGCGAATGACAAGTACAGTACACTCAAGAAACACTAACTATTCATCCATTTATCTCGAAATCTATGTTGATTTTCTAATCGTGTGAAAAATATTAATATATGTTTGGGATTAGATGAAATGAGATTAGATCAAATTCTATGAAATGAGATAAAATTAGATGAAATGGGATGAAATGGGATGAAATGAGATGAAATGAGATGAAATGATATGACATGAGATGAAATGAGATGAGACAAAATTAAATTAAATGAGATGGAATGAGATGAAATAAAAAACAATTAATAAGAGTTAGGAGGAATTTTTCATCCATTATCTTTCGCCGTTGACTCTCTGGTGCTTGTTTACTAACGATTCTTAGTTTTGTGATCCAATGTACAATATGTTTTAATTTTTTCATCTTCAATGAGTTAACCCTATTATGCGGCATCCCAGCCCTTCATTAACACACACCTGTATCTCTGTATGTAACCTATTGTCTCTGCCAAGGCTCAGCCTCTGTCTGGCCTTTCACGACAAATACTCGTGACCACGTCAGCATCTTCATCTTCCAGATAGAAATGTATCCCCTTGTCACACTTACACAGGTGGAACTGCCGTCATTTAGCTATAAGATTGTCGATTAAAAAGTATTTGGGAGGTCTAAAATATTTAGGGAATATTTGTATACATAAAGCTATTTCATTTGACTTCCTAAAGGTGGTCCTAAAGCTATTCCTAAAGGTGGTCCTATAGTTATTCCTAAAGGCGGTCCTAAAGGCGGTCCTAAAGCTGGTCATACAGCTGGTCCTAAAGGTGGTATGTCTTAAGTATCCACAAGCCAATGCTACGGCCAAGTACCCATTGGTAAAAAAGAGGTAAGTTAAGGCAAAAATAAGATAATTATCTGGACATACCTTGTCTAAAGTGGTCCCTCTCGATAATTTTAATTGTTTCTATTTCATTACACTGACACATGCCACTGGAAGGATATAATTCAGATACAGTACCATTCACATATAACGATAGCAACTGCGTGTGCATGTTGGAATCAGTTCCCGCGTAAAACAACCGCCCGCCACTGATAACCCGCCATTGTTGCCGCACTGCTGCTCTATAATTGGCAGCGAAAGTGCGAATCTCTACGTAAACGGTTATAAGTCCATATCGGGGAACAAACCCCACATAACTCCTGCGGGATTAGATCTGGGTTTCTCACACACCGTGGGGTTGCGTTTGGCAATCCTAACTGGAGCACAGAGTACATTATGTTTAAAACATAGATTAAATATACTTACTTAAGAATGTATCATCCTTACGAATAATCTGATGACGGTGAACGCGATAACTTAAGTATTTTTTTCCGATATTGATGAAATTTTGTGTAAAGGTGTTAAGGCGGGATAAACTTGAATTAGTTCGCGAACCACCATGATCGGACTATGCGAACGGGGTTTTACGGGGAGTTTTAATGGGGTAAAAAAATGGTTTTCTCATTTTTGACCCTCAAAATACAAAATCTCAATTTCTCTCTGGACCTTTTTAAAGAGCTTAAAAAACAAATAATTTAGTGTTTTCAAAGTAACCAAAGTAATCAAAGTGTTTTTGTACAATTATTGGTAACGGAGAAAATTAAAAAATAGTAAATTATTATGGAGAATATTGTAAAATGTTGTAGTTTGCTTGTTATTATGGATATATTTTGATCAAACTTGGTAGGCCTAAATTTATTTATTTTATACTAAGTTATTAATATTTTACTAAAAAACACACTTTTTTACCGTCCCTGTAGCAGCAAGCCTATTTACTAATAAAACCTAATGTTATAATAAATACATTTAATTGAAAATCAATTTAGGCAACTGGAAATTCGCTTAGTCGGCAGGTTTGCTGTGGTGGGGGTTTGCTTGTTTGTGGATATATCTTGACCAAACTTGGCAATTTTATTTATTTTATACTAAGCTATTAATATATTACTAAAAACACACTGTATTAGTTTCCTTGTACGCCTAAATATGCTGTAAATACAGTATAAGTTACTATTACTTTAACTGTTTTTGGAATGGAAGTGAGTCTACAATTACATAAATAATTATTCAAAACTGGTTAAAATAGCTATAACCAATGCATTTACATAGACTTTTACATTATCTAAAATCGATTATATCAATAAGCTTGAAAAACAGTCATACCTTACTTTAGACACTGCAAATGAATGTCAAATCCACTTACTGTAGTGTCTTGTGTGTTTCGTTGGTTTACTATTGATCTATCTTGTGTCTTTCTATTCTGTTGTAATAGTATTGAACTGAAATAAAAAGAAAAACTTTGAAAACTCAAGTTACATATTATTTCTGTGGATATCGTATCTTAACTATATCTTCAGCTGATCTATAGGCTAAGTGATGGGATTAATATCTGTGGCTATACATAATATTCCATCTCATTTGTGACAATAACTAGTGGACGTGAAGAGAAACGCATTCTTGAAGTATGTAAACAAGGGAAATTAAATCCACATGCCAATAGTTTGCCAAATGTGTTATCTTTTATTATTTTACTACATAAACAGGTTCCGCAACTAACTTGTAATACATCCACAGATTGCTTATAATACACTGTAACAGAAGGAGTCAGAATGAAATAGCACGAGTGCAGCGGCCCGAGCGATACCATATGTGAACGAAAATAAACAGCTGATTATACAAACCATCTGATCCCACATCCCTCGTCCAGTCAGGCTAATATAGTCACAAGGACCATGAATACTACTTATTTCATTTTATATGTTTCAAATGTACGTAACAAACCGTATATGTTCATAATGAACCATCTGCATAATGCATATTAGGCCTATAGCTTATTTTGTACTGGCATTTAAACAAATAAAACCCGGGAACAAGAAGAATGTTGTTAGTTCACAAAACAAATGATTGTCAAAATCCGTTCACCCCATGAAAATCGAATTGAAATGTAAAATAATTTAGTATTTTCGATTTCTCATTGTATTATCTGAATACCTGTTGCATATTCTTTCTTTAATTGATGATACTGTATCTGTTCATTAACGGTAACGCATCAAGGAGTGATGTATAACTAAAGCCGAAGCTAACTCATAATTATTGTAAACCACATAAGCAATGTTCCTATTGTAAATCTTACTAATATTATAAATCTGAAAGTTTGTGAGTTTGTGTGTGTGTGTGTTGCTCAATCACGCATAAACTACTTGACGGATTGGGCTGAAATTTGGCACGATGATAGCTCACATTCCCGATTAACATTAAAGCATATTCTTATCTCAAAAATCCTTTCGGGCTCCGCCCCAGTGGCTCTGTAGTTCCCCATGTTAACCTTATGATTTTTCATATATAAAGGAATTAATGAATCTTACCAGCTGTTTCAATTAAACAAGTTGGTTCTGTTCTATGATGTTCAATAGCATAAAAGTTATAAGGATTACCAACAGGGTGCAGCACTATTATTTTTTTTTAATTTATGACAACAGCTAATTTGCAACCAAAAGGTGAGTGAGCGTAGCGAACGAACTTCAACCTGGAGGTGAGTTAGCGTAGCGAACGAACTTCAACCTGGAGGTGAGTTAGCGTAGCGAACGAGCGCCAACCTAAAGGTGAGTGAGCGTAGCGAACGAACTTCAACCAGGACGTGAATGAGCCATGCGAATACTTATGAAGTTGAACGGGGCGAAGCCCGCGGGTACAGCTATTCATATTATTCATATTTGTAAGCCTCCGATATACAAGGTAAAAAATATTTGTTATTATATAATTTAAAAGTTTCTTTTTCACCTTTCATTTTCCGACCTCGGCTTCACCTTTGTCGTTAAACTTAGGCTCGTGTAGGAAAGAGTAATTGTATGACCTTAGCGATGGATTACACTATTTTTTATTGGTTAGGTAACAATATAATTCCTCGATTTTCTAGGCTACTTTCCCCCATGTAATTGCCAATTTTATATTGGATTATGTTTAATTATGGCAAAGTAAGCTAAGTATTAACTTTTACAAAAAATATTCACGTCCTAAGCTTGTAGAAAATATTAAAGAAATTCGAGGATCATCAACAAAGACCCCAAAAAAAAAAAAAAAATTAAAATGGTAACACAGTTGTCAGGTGTTCATTCTGTAGCCGAAGGTACAGTAGGGAGTGAAGTATGGAATACAGCTGTAGTTCTATCAGCATTGTTGACCTTGTCGTCAGCATCAGCAATGCTGAATGCTGCGCGAAAGTTGGCTAGGATAGGTCAAAGATGTAACTCATATCGTGGATATACGGTTGGTTATTGTACATCTAACTGTGTCATTTTGAAACTTGATGAACCGCTTTCTAACTGCAGTAAGTCAGGAGTCTAATATACCATTACTATTCGTCGGTTCATTATAAAAGTTTAAAGGGAGTACTGAGGGTTACCTCCCGCTATCTCCGCGTCCCGCCACCTCCGTGTACCGCTACCTCCGAATTTCAGAGTGACCCCTATAATCCTCGGTTACTTCCTGCGTTAAGACTTTCTGTCCAAACCTAACCTAACCTAACCTAACCTGACCTGACCTAACCGAACCCACGGGTTAAATTTTCATTAAACCTTCCATCCACGGGGCTTCACAGTCGTGGATGCAATGACAGCTAACATCGCAGGCAGTGACGGGATTATAAGGGTCACTCAAGAATTCGGAGGTGGCGGGACAGATTTGGGTTCGGAGGTGGCGGAACGCGGAGATAGTGGGAGCACACGGTACTGAGTATTGTATGTTCAAACAAGAAATAAAAATTAGTCTCCTATCATAAGTGTATTAGTGGCTTTTCATAATACATTGACATGGTTATGTATTAATAGATGATGCACAGCACAGTTATTACACATGGGGAGCGAGCTGTAGTGGTTATAAAAAAAAAGCGCGAGATTTCGGTCTCTGAAATCTCGGGTTTAAATCCCGCCAAATAACTAATGGATTTTATCTAGTGATAATGCCACAACCCTTAGATCTAGCCTAAAGTAATGTGAAAAACAATCCCGGGCTCGTGCCTAGCGTTCTAGGACAAAAAAAAACACTTTAATACAGTCTGGAATAGTAATCTGAAATTCCACTCTTTATTTTAGCCCAAACCTTGGACATATCTCTACCCTAGTAACAGTAGGGACTATACTGGTTTTTCTCGTATAACATACATTTTAATTCTGAGCCTTATACCGGCCTCCTCTACCAATCCTTGAATTTTATTGTCTTTCTATCAAATTCGCGCGAAACACTAATAACTAATTCAAATCATTGCACCTACAACAAACACACGGACCAGTTAAAGGTTATAGGCCAACCTATTTTTATTCCAAATCTATTTAATAACCAAGCTGACTGAAATGTGTTGGAAAATGTACACCATTAGTATTTAACAGCTGGGTCCAGTTTAACTATCAAAGCTACTGACTTTTCTCAGGATCAAACCGGAGACCTTATAATTTCTAGGCGAGCACTATAACCACTCAGCTATCCATTGCAAGTAGGCAGAATTTAAAATAAACAACAACTTAGAAAAATGTCTAAAAACTAGGTTCAGAAAATAGGTTAATTCGTACCACATATTTTATCAATCTCTCCACATTTTGTGTTTCTCTCGTTTCCTGACAAATTGGAAACATTCTCTTTGATCCCAAATGTATATCGAAATCAGTTTGGTTTAGCTGAACAAGGTCCACCTGGTAAGTGGCCAGTTCATCCAAACTGGACCTATGTATGCAGCTCCGCTTGTATCTTGACATGTTATTTTAGGATCTATAGTCAAGTAGTTGTAAACATAATTCGTTTATTTAGAAAACCAAAAATTATTTTCGTACTTGCCAATGGGGTATGAGCTGAAAAGTAAAAAAAAAAAAATAATATAAAGCTACAAAAAGAACCACTATCAGATTTTACATATGAGATTTTAAGATTTTGGATGATATTTTACTACTCATTTGAGACTTACAACAATCTGTTTATGATATTCTTTGGTTTCCGACGGCTTGACTATCATGAGGTCAATGGTTCGATATTAAGTCAATAGTTTTTTGTGTGTTTCAAACTGGACTAGCTCACCTTGTATTTGGGTTTTAATGGTCCTCGCTGAAGACAAAGATGGTGTTAGTCATTAACAAAGCACAATGTATCTCACTTTACAACACACTAATCCACGGTTAATTTTTGTGATTGAGTACGCATATTCACATCCCCATCTTAGTTATCCTGAGCTGCTCAATTACCTGCAGGACCAATATAACTATGGACATCATGTACTATGTGAAAAGTACATGAGAAACTTTGTTATCAAACCTACCCAGACCTCAGCCTCCACTCCTACGACCTGTTCCTCCCACGACGCTATCCCCTGGGATCACAGGTGGCGCCGACGACGCCTCAATTTGGAGCCCACGTAGGGTGTTCGCAACATAAACATTTATTTGCACCGAATTTCTCACGAGGTTTACGTTCTCGTAAAGCTGACAACGTAGTCCGTACGCCTACGCCTCCTGCAACTACTGCCTAATGTGGCTGAGCGTCCTACGTGCGACCTACGCTCCGGACACCCTCCACCACGTCATAGACAACGAACTATACTACGATTGCTGATAAACCGAGTTATCGAATTTCACATTTGCATAAACTTTTACTTTTTGTTTTTCCACAGTGTTTAATGTATATTCACACCGTTGTCTGGAGTAATAAGGGCTGCACTTTCCTTTAGGTCCTACACTCATTCGAATAAAATATCGACTATTCGATTGTTTCATTTGATATATCGTTTGGTTAGTTAGTTAGGTTAGGTTAACCTTACCTAACTAACCAAACGATATATCGAATGAAACGATCAATTAATCGATATATCGATCGATATTTTAACTCGAATGAGTGTAGGACCTAAAGTAAAGTGCAGCCGTAATAAGTGTAATTGTAACAGATGTGTACAAGTGTGATTAACCACGTATTGTGGAATGTTGTCTTATGGTTGTCAGCTTGCTAGTCGCGCCGTGCCACAGCGGATGCAATACAGAAGCTCGTGTGTGCTGCGGAGCCTTCAAAATATTGGCGGAGTCAAGTGAAGTTTAAATTTTGCTTAAATAAAATAGCTGTTATATCCGTGCTTTGCAGAGGGAATAATGTGACCTAGGCAGCCATTACTTTGTTTAAGTGTGCTGATGTACGTGTAAAAATAAAGCAACTATGATTTAATTTGATAAGCTTATTAAATAGTGTAACCTACTTACATTCAAAACCCTACTTTTGGTATCAATAGATCCAAAACAATATGACAACATACCTCAGTGATATCGATGCTTCCTGAATGAGATGTATTACCATAATCCTTCAATTTTAGTCGAGCTTTTTTTAATCTAGCTTATTAAATAAATTACAAATCAAACTGTGAGCAATACTCTACAAAACTTTTACAACCTTTCTTCAACAAAACATAACCCTCTTACTAAATATAAAGCAAACATTTTCTTAACCTAAATAAAGCATCAACAACTTATTTTTTGAGAAAATAAACAAATACTAGTTTAACTGCATTGACCAGCTGTTTCATTATAAATTAAATAAGTTAAACTATAATAGATTATCTTGACATTAGAAACAGCTGATCTTAGGCAGTAACATAGGTACCATTCCACACTTGACTATGAACATAGTTAGAACTAAAATCTATCTATATCTATCTATATATATATATCTATCTATATATATATATATATATATATATATATATATATATATATATATATATATAATAGGCTAAGCCGTTTTTTGTTAATCGAACTCCTCCGTTATTATTTGCCCGATTTTGACGTTAGAGGTCTCAAAATAAAGGTTAAAACGTGTAGTTGTGCCCAACGGTATTAGATTTTTGATAAAAGTCGTTGGTAAGGGCGTCAGGGGCCTTTAAAGTCAGTTTTTTCTCCATAAGGATAACATGGGAGATATTTTTAATTTATAAAAACATATGTTTTTAGTTGAAAATAGTCAAAGTCTACTACATAAAAAATTAGTGTTTATTATGACTGTTAATGTATATTAAATGTTATCACGTTTGGTAACCAATGTATATTAAAGTATACTAATAATGGATCATACTACTTTATTTTAAAGCTGGGAATAGTAAAATTTAGTTGAGAAAAAGTTACCATGATTTACAAAACCGTAGGCTACTGTAATACCTATTTAAAATCACAAATCTTTGACATTCATTAATTTGACACGAAACAGCTGATCTACCAGACAATCATACTAATATTATAAATGTGAAAGTTTGTGTGTTTGTTTGTTTGTTTGTTTGTTTAAAGTTCAATCACGCATTAACTACTGGTCGGATTGTGTTGAAACTTGGTATGATGATAGCTCACATTCCCGATTAACATATAGACATATTCTTACCTCAAAAATCCTTTCGGGCTCCGCCCCAGCGGCTCTAGAGTTTCCCATGTTAACCTTATGAGTATTCATATTTAAAAGGAATTAAATAATTTTGCCAGCTGTTTCAACTACACAATTTGTTTCTATGATATTCAATAGCATTAAAAGGTTATATGGTTTACCAACAGGGTGCTGAACCATTAGTTCTTTATACATTTATGACAACAGCTAATTTGAACCAAGCAGTAACAAAAACCTGAGTGTGAGAACTTTACTTCTTTCTATTGTTTAGGTGAAGTGGTAGAATATTATGGCTATGGTAGATATTCTATATACTATAGTATACCGTAGATTATAGTAAACTAAATTTTCTCAAAACGTGTCCTCTCTCATTGCAAATGCAAAGCACGAGTAGGGCATATTTAACTACAATAAACATTGTATACCAACCCCGTACGAAGGACGGGTACTCAGCTAGTTTATTTATAAATCAAAACAAAACAAATCCTATACTACTAATTCATGTTTGTTGCTATACAAATTTTTTTTAATTATTTGTTGTGCCTATCCCTTGATTTTCCCTTATGGAGGGATCGACTCGACAACTACACACCGGAGGCCCACAGGCTATCTGTTAGGCTTCAGTATTCTGCTGTGGTGGTAAGGTTAAACTTCAATATATAGTTGAAATTTTTACCAGAATTGAAGGTGAACCTCTCGGTTTCATTCATAGGGAACAGTCAAAACTTCGAGCAGAGCTATATATGAAACTTCATGACGCAATACGTACACGAGCAGGAAATTAAAGAGTTCAAATAGGCTAAAGCTGATAGGAAGCTGATGGATTCCCCATTTTGCCAGCAAAAATGCTTGGAGTTGGATGCGCTGATGATTTCATCCAACCAAACGTCGTTGAAAGTATACAAAATGGTCAAAATGAAAGACAAAGCCATAGCTCCAAAAACAGTGACTGTGATTTAATCAACAACAAAGTCTTGAAAAAATTGCCAGCTGAGCCCAAGGTGTTCGAAATCATTTATAGTTTTGCTTGGAGATAATTTAAACGCCCATCTAGAATGCCCAGCAGAGTTTTTAAACAATATGGAGGTCGGTGGATTGCCAAGACACAGATTGATTTAAAAAACGGGGCAATGGTTTTATTGATGAGGAATATCAATACACCAAGAAGGGCCTCATTAATGGAACAAGACTCCAAGTGGCCAAAATGGTTAACAATTTAATAGAATGTAAAAGTCCTAACTGGAACAAGTGAGAGGGGACATATTTTGATTCCGAGGATAAAAATGTGCCCGTTGGAAACAAACTTACCATTTAAAATGGAAAGCTGCCAATTTCTGTTAGCTTTATCATTTGCAATGACAATCAATAAAACACAAGGGCAATCACTTAAAAGAGTAGCACTGCTCTTGCCCAGACCAGTTTTCAGTCATGGGCTTTATGTTGCTTTAAGTAGGGCTACATATTTTGATGGTGTACCCATATTCATCGCGGAAAATTCTGACCAGGGTAATTTTCCTGAAGGTGATTGATTTCACAACTAAAAACTTAGTAAGTTATTCAAGGAAGTACTTTTGTAAATAAAAAAAGGATAGAAAATGGATTCTCTACTTTCCATCTAAGGCTTCATTCATTACTGTATTTTATTTTCGACTTAGAATTACTATATAACACGATGGATTTGTTTTCTAAATTGATATGTTGTTTTGCGGCGCGATGAGCAGCACGGGTTCACTAGTTCACCATTAATACATATTATTATTTCTAGCTGTTACCCACGGGCTTCACCCCGTTTGACTTCATAAGTATTAACGTACTCGTATTAATAAAATTATTGATTGGGTAAGTCATAGCTTTGTCTATGGTTATGTTAAGCTAAAATAAACAAAACAGAATACAGTTATACATACAAGTAATCACACCTGATTTTAATAAGGTAATAAATTGAAAGAATAACATACAAATAAGTACAGCTGAGGTATTTTTAACATTAGGTTTATGGAAAGTTCTCTGTAGAAAGGAATTACGACAAAGGGCAATAAATGTAATAATGGATAGTTTTGTGTCTCGTCATGACGAACATTTTAAGTATATGGTTTATGGGGGGGGGGGGGGTGATTTGTAATTGTCTCAAAAGTTCATAGGTACTTTGGGATTTATGTGGATAACCATTCAGAATCTATATAAACTTAGTTGAAACGAGACATAGACAAACACTGCTGTCAATTAGGACTATTGATTTTTGGTCGTATTCGCCGACGTTTTAACCAAGGTACACCAAAAAAGTAACTTATCCTAAGTTATAGCATACACAATCGGATTTTAAAATACAAAGGGAGAAAGTAGAGTTTTCAAAGTAGCCCACTCTAAGAGGGTTCATTCAATTATGTTACATTTGAACAAGAAATTGCAGAAGCTGGTCAATATATTAAATTGGATGTCCATACAGACATTTTGCTTCAAGTAGACTTCTTGCTATCCACAATAAAATGAAGATTCTATTTTCATGTGTGTTTTAATTTAGCTACGTTTGAGACACACTCAAAGTTTGAGTGTGCTCATTATTTAAGTCCAGTGAGTTCGTCTGGACTAAATTACGTTACTTGATTTGATCTTCACACTTTACTGACAAAACCATAGGACAAGCAATAATTTACGAATAAACAGTTTTATTAATAAAAAACAAATTAATAGTAAACAACAAACCTGCCTCTTCAAAACCAGGCGAAAACAATAAAACTGTCCTCAGCTTACCCATAAGGATGATAAGTAAGGAGTATGTTAAATTTGTGCTAATTTCCAAATTAAATAGTATTCACCCACATACTATGAATCATTTCCCAAAATCCCAAACTGGAAGACCGTATTCCCTCGCAAGGATACGTAGACAAAACAACCTGTTTAATCCGCCAGGAAACTTTCCACTGCGAAAATGAGCAATTTACCGGTCAATGAGAGATAGGTGCCAATATCAATAAAGTAGACCAGTCCGTGACGTCACAGACCGTAGGCGGGCGCAGCGCCTGCGCAGACAGCCTACATCACTACTACGCATGTCAGTCAACAGGCGCAGGCGGGGGCAATACCTTATTATAATCGCGTATATATATAATAGTGTCAGAGCTGTTGCTTGGATTTTACATGGGAATTACCGGAAACTAGCTTAACATCAATGACAAACATGCAGTGCAATTTTTCTTCTTCTTAAAGCCTTACGACAAAAAATCTTCATCGAGGCTGGGTTAAGATAGTTATTTCATTTATTTGTTTTAAATATAAAATATAGTATTTTTTTAAAGGTGATAATCGTATTCTAACCTAAGATAATTAAAGCTTTGTATTCTAAACAGTTTGGCGTATGACCACAAAGGACCGGGTATTGAACAATTCTCTCCATAAACATTTAACATATATTTAAACCCAATACGAGTAAAATGCAGCTGATATAAAAGAGTTAAAGAGCTTGATGAATTTAGTTTAAAAAAACTAATTACGAATACAACATCAAAATGTAGATTTAGGTGAGGTGGACTCAAAACAGAAGATTTTCATCACTCCGATGTTATTACGTAATTTGTGAATCATAAAGTGTTTTCAGACAAGATTGTTGACAATACAAAGACAGATTGTGCTGCTTGTATTTAGCAATGTGGTCACTCAAACTCATTATATGGTTTTTGGTACCTCCAACCAAGGCGTATTGCCTCCAACAACTTTTCCGCCATCTGACTCAATATGCCTTCACTTTTGTTTGGCGGATATTAAAATGCCCTAGTGGATTTCCATTTGCGTAATTTTCTGCATTCTTTCTTAGTGTACCCTAACTGGAGGTATTTTAATACGAGTCTCCTCAACAAAAATCCCTCTCCATTACCAATAGACCACTCACACCCAGACAAATTATTATTATTACCAATTGGGTTGGGGGCGCCACCTAAGTGCGTATTTTAACTCAATATGAGTGAGGGATGAGTGTATAATGAAGTGTGATGATCCTTGTTTGATCGGCTGTTTCATAATCCAGGATCATTTTTAATGGTTCCAGGAACAGCTGGGTCCAGCATCCAACCCTCAAAAATATACTGACTGTTCCAAGGAAATGAACTATAGCTATCTTTACTAATACAGCCACATCTGACATGCAACTACTGTGGCAATATCAGTCTTGGTGTATTGCCCAGTATGGTGTGTGTGTCCCAGTATATGCCCACGCGGTACCTGTTCACAGCTGGGCATGTGGGCAATGTAGTGGGCAAGTCTTGGTGACGTCACTGACTACTGGAGCTGGTGGGCATTATTGGGCACTAAGCCATAGGTGATTGATGTTTTGATTGTTTTATGGTGTGAAACTTCACAAAGTTAAAGTAATAAAAGTTTGTAGAAGATAGCCATCCAAACTTATCATTGCATATCAAAATGGGGTTTACGAAAGATTTACTATGGTAACTCAAAGTTTTCACAGACTTTCCTAGCTGAGTTAATATATTGCCGCTGAACACACAGCTGATCGACAAAGCTACACATCAGGCATCGCTGGCTTATTGCTTTCTTATCTCCCATCAATATTTGGATTGAAATTTAAAATACACCTTTATGGCGTCTCCCTCCCGTTATAGTAATGTTGTTGGGCGAAGTTTGTACTTGATGACTAACTGAATATATTGTTTATGCAATTTAATATGTGTGATCATTTTTGCTTAAATTTCCAAAACCAAAGTTAACTACACAACCCTATAAACCCGGCGATGGGGTGGTCCGAAACGACCGTAGTGCAGTATCTGAAGATGTATTTTCTAGCAGAGAAGGTAATCATTAATATATTGTTTTATATATTTTCACATATTCCACCACACTAAGGAATCGACCCTAACTAATGTTATCTTTATCCTTTACCCCGACCGATTCCAAACCTGGCTGATGCCCAGTTGCACCGATGGTCAAGGGAATTTGCAAGGGTCCACGAAGTCCTCCCTCCCAAGAGTGCCCAGTTGCACCGGTGGTCAACAATCTGTCACGCTTGGATGCTCCTTCCCCTCCTCGAATGTTTTTATATACCTATGCCCTCATTTAGTTCCATCGTATGTATCCTGCGCTAAATAGTTACCGTATAAAGGGAACTATACGGCAGCTAACCCTTTCTTTGCTACGGGATAAGGAGTTACAAACAAACATTACAAACACATAGACAAACACTCTATCCTATCCTAACCTAACCTAACCCAACCTTACCTAACCTAACCTAACATAACATAACATAACCTAACCTAACAGTTTACCATATTAACTATGTTTAACAACATTTCAATGAGAAAAGAGGGTGTCAGGGATCTTTGACCGCCGCGCGCCGGTGCAACTGGGCATCACCCTAAAATGACCGTCGGTGCAACTGGGCATTCGAGATTAGGGCCACCCCTGACCATCGGTGCAACTGGGTAACTGCCTCCAAACCCTACAGAAATCTAAAATGTTACCTTTGTCCATTCAAAAACCTGCAATCCAAATTCAATTTAACGCCGCTTGCATATCTGGAGTAGCAGCTACTCCCAAGTCTTGCGTTAAGCTATAAAACTAATTGGACTCTAAGCCCCGCCCATAATCAAAATGATTGGCGGGCGGCCCCCATTGTTGTTATGACAGCCAATTATGAGCTCTCTGATTCGCTGACTTTTGATTGTTTGCGATGCGGCGATCCTTCTCGCTATATCTTGTTTCCTCTGGGGAATTGAATGCGTAATTTGTCTACGAGATCGTTTAATCTGAGATCGGTTAGTTGATAGTTATAATCATTCATTGTGCTGTGACAGCGGATAAATTATCATATCTGCAACGACAGACGTGGATGCCTACTTCAGAAGGAGATTTGAGAGATAAGGGTGATAGATTGTGTCGAGTAGCGATCGTGTAATGTTAGATTTTGAACTGCTGGAGGTTGGAGAGAAAATGTGTTGCAAAATAACTTATACTAATTATGGCCACACAAAAGCTGTTCCAAATATTTCACGGGATACTGGCCTAATCGTGAGAATACTATGTGGAATTATAGTAAAGGGTGATTCAAAAAGGACTTAACAACTTTGAAAATTCATATAAATCTTATTAAACAAGGTACAGAGCTGGCTTTGGTGTTGTTTTAAAGGAAAACACTTCAAGTTTTTTTACCTTAAACTAAAGATGCTCTATGTGACTTCCGTTGGATTTGGGGAAAATAATTATTTAGATATGAAAAAATAGTGAGAGCCGTTAAAAATTTGAGAGAAATTTACAAAATTTTGAAAGTAGGGCGTTTTTTGACGGTGAAGGAGACAGACAGACAGAAATTTAGATGAGACTTGTTTCAGCTTCTTTAATGTATAAAACGTAAAAATAACCTAAACATTTATGATTCTGAGCAATGTACATACAAAACTCTAATTTTATTTATATAGACACAAAACATGTAGCCCTATATGTCTCAATTTAGTGTTGTGATCATGATGCTAAACTAATATTGTTTCAACGTTTACCAATCTTCTGAAATCTCAGAATATATTTGAAAATACTTGGCGAAAGAGGTTTGCAGTAGTATTAAACATTTAAAGGCAAAATGGACCTTTTATAACCGGTGTGGTTAGCTAAATGTGGAAGTTTCGTGATATTGAGATGTTGGTTTTATTAAGCCACTGACTTACGCTTGTTTTGACCACGAAGTAGTTACATTAACCTTGGGAGCGGCGAGCTCGTTTATGATTGGTTCTCCTCATCTCCTCCTCAGCCTCAGGCACGGCGCCGCCAAAGAACCTATATGAAACAGTAGTCTGCTGTTTTTAACATATTTGAACTTTCTATTTTTGAACAATATTAAGAAGGGTTCAATCAAAGAAGTGAAGAATTAAGAAGTTTTGATCAATACAATTCAAAAGTATCGATTCATTCTTGTGACATTTAGTGTGTCATCTTTGACGTAGTATCTAATGTTGGGGATACATTTAATTTAACATGACAATATTGCATATGTATTTTTTCAAATCAGTTCCCCAACTTTAATTTGTGACAATTGAAACAACGAATGCTTTATATTATAAAGCAAAAGACAGGAGTTGCTTCATTAATGTAATACTAGAGGTCGTCCAGTGGTCGAAAATTCGACCAACATATGTAATGTACAGACTTCTCTATTTCCACCCAACGCTGTAAAGAAAACATGTGATAGGAATTTCTTTAATTTGTTTTGATTTCTGTTTAAATTTCTTTGTTATTTCGTCACCAGCATGGCAACCCATAAGGGCCATGTTAATTTTTTAAACAATTTTTAATTTATTTGTTGTGCTTATTTTTGAGCCTTTTTCCATTTATAAAGGGATTCTGCACATCTATAAGAAAATATCTTTCTAACAGTAAGCGTGGATTCCCTCTGCGATGCACACGAGCTGAGAAAAAAGGTTTTAAAGAAACACGATTGCCTATTAATATAAAGATAGATAGATATATAGATAGATAGATACATAGATATTACACTTGTAAAAATATAATAAAAAAACAAAGACACAAAACTGATAAACAACAAAGTATTTCAATACCCGAGTACGTTTCAGTTCAGATTAAACTTACGCATTTCTATTCCCTTGTAAATCATCAGAAAACAAAAAAACATTTGTTCTATCCGGGTTATATTATAAAGAGAGTTGTTTTTGTTCGATTATTTTTATTTGAAAATGTTTAAAATTGTTTCAACCGAAGAAAAAATCACATTATAAAATAGCTTATCCTCTGATGTTATAGCGAAACCGGGAATACAAAATTGTCAAATATACCCCAAAAGAAAAAGCGATAAATTTTAGTCTACATCAACGCATTACCAGTATGAACGAAATTAGAACAGGCTTCAGATGCGACGAGAAGTATACTTGCACCA
The DNA here is from genome assembly GCF_028750875.1 of Macrosteles quadrilineatus. Classification (NCBI taxonomy): domain Eukaryota; kingdom Metazoa; phylum Arthropoda; class Insecta; order Hemiptera; family Cicadellidae; genus Macrosteles; species Macrosteles quadrilineatus. The sequence continues at coordinate 91,184,208 of NW_026542596.1, forward strand.
TTCAAATTTTATGATTTCAGATACTGTATATCAAGAAGTGGGTACACTTCCGTATCTGTTGGCACAAACAACCGAATGAAAATATCGATCGATATATTGATTATTTGATATATCGTTTGTTTATTAAGGTAAGGTTAACCTAACCAAACGATATATCGAATTAAACAATCGAATAATCAATATTACTCATTCGGTTGTTTGTGCCAACAGATATGGAAGTGTACCCCAAAAAGTTTCCTTGCTCAAATTTATATGAATTTAAGCTAACTTTAATAAGCAAAACAAACTAGTTTTGAGCCAGTAATCTTCTGAACTGTAGTGCGTTAAGAATAACAGTTATGATGGTTCCAAGAATTATATCTTCCTACATAAAATAAAGTCAGAGCTGTTTTTTAAGAGATAGCAATTAAACCCAAATAAACCCAGCAAATAAACCCAGTGAATTAAAAAACACATCCTATGTATCTCGCTTTGTTGTTATTATGGTATAGTCATGCGCAGGTAGACAATATGCGTACAGCTCCCTGTACCTCGATTGCATACCCAGCGCCGTTACATTTATTGCTGGCTCGCCCACACACTGTATTGGGGAGCTTTACCATGCTTGGGGTTGGGGTTTAAATAGTGAAATGTAATTTTATTCCTCAGCGTAAACATATTGACAAAAACTACCATCTTTCTGACGTGTACCGGTACTCCGTTTAGTTTAATGCAATTCTTCAACAAGGTGATATTGATAAAACAATAATCATGACTGTGGCATTTATGGCATGATTTTGGTTTGCACTGAACAAACTCAGTTACCAAACAGTTTTAAACAGTTATCAAAACTGATAGGATAGAAGCTTATTGTTAAATAGGAGACAGCTTAACACAGGAATAAATGATTTTATTTATTTCAGAAAACGCATTTGAGTATTTGTTGCACATGCACGACAACAAACCAAAACCATTGCACAAGAGCATTGCATAAAAGACAAAATTTATTACAAATAAAGTTAAATATATTAGGTCAAATGAAAACTTACTCAGACTATTTTCTTTTTTTTCAGAGTGACGTTTCGTCTCTTAACCCATTAAACCAAAGACCTTTGTGTCTGTGTCGGACTATTTTAAGTGGCAAAACAAAAATTTCCGAGTAGTTAGAAGAAACAATTCTAGTGTTGGATCCATTAAAAAACCTATACAATAGTGAATTTGGCATCGGAATTTGTACAAATTAAAGGAAGTCTTACGTATGTCGTAAAGACCACTACACTGGTTAGTATTTTCCAGCAATTTACTATATTGATACAGCAATACTGTAAAAAGTTGGAAGATGTGTTTCGCAATAATCGTAGCGCTAACATTTAAAGCGCTAATCAAGAAGTTACTGATTAAACCCACAAACCCCATTTCCAACATTAGATACACAACATCAACAATCTACAACGACGCAATTGTTTACCAACTTATCCTTCACCGCATGCAGCCCTGGACTCCTCCCTTCCTCGATAACCTTGAGTGACCTCCCTCTGGAGATCCAGGATCAGCGACCTGGGCAGGTCCAGGCCGCTCCCTATATGGAGGTTGTGGGAGTCTGATGGAAAAGTCAGCTTGCTGAATACAGGCATCAGGTGGGATCTGTCCTTGGAGGTGGGCGCTCAGCGAGGAGTCCTGTGGGAGTGTGTGTGTCCTTGGTGCCTACTCCACCCTTGAACGACCTTACAAGGACCCCTCAGCTGATTGTTCTTCATGTATTTCGTATCCAACTTTTAAGAGTTGGTGGTTATTTATTAGCTCTTGGTTTGAATCACTGCATTAATAAAATAGTGTTGGAAGAACTTAACTATGAAAATGCTACTGACTTAACTTCACGATCGAATCAGTGGCTCGGATTGCTAAATGAGCCCTGTAACCACTCAGTTAATCAAGTGAATCATCCGAATCCGAATCATCGGTTAGTATCATGAATCGCTAAATGTGCAAAATAACGTCACTAATTCTAAGAAAAGAGTTTTATAAATAGTTAATCGTTGCACTAGAAGATAACCGTATACATTTTTAGTATAAAAAATGAGAAAAGTATCGAGAACATGGAGCGGAGACTGAAAAAAGAAGAATGAGGAATATTCATGAAGAAAAAGAAATATGGAGAGTGGTTAGAAAGAATAATGAATAGTGAAGAATATATATTGAGGACGGTATGAGAATATGACGAAGATATCAGCACTAATGTTGGCATCCAATTTTCACTTTGTATTCGTCCTCAATCCAAGTTTTTATAGTTGCATCTTTGACTTTGGAACACTGAAGTAGACAATCCATACGGACAAGTTGTCTAATTTTTGAAGAGCACAGTTCATGAAGAACCCACAGAGTTTTCTACAGATTTGAAATATTTTTGGCACAGGTTTAATTGATGTGGTATTACATGTTACACATAAGATGCTATTACTTGCAACAACCAGTCCTTTCAGCTTGGTTTGGTTAAACAATTGTTGTATTCCATAGTAATAAGTGATGAACCTCAGTGCAGTATGTGTCTAAAGACAACTAAGTATATTTTCATACTAAAACTGGCTACAAAGTTTGGAATGCAACTAGCTCTATGCATAGCCAGTACAGTTGTATCGTATGTTTTCAGTGGATTGACTGATGCTACTCTAGGATACTTGGGCCTCATAAGCCTATTTTGGCAGCCTCAGTCTCTACAGTAGGCGCGTATTTTCAGACTTCCGTGGCGATCATCGTTAGTGGCAGTGTTGACTGCTCAAGACAGATCCCCTTGATGGTAGCCTACTCAACTCTGATTTTAATTACCTCTGACTAAGTTTGATTGCTGTTCAAATCAAGAAACATGTTTTGGCATTCTTTTGGTTATTTGACTACAGTGTATAGAAATGTATCAATTAGGTAGAGAGGGGCTATAATAGTGGCGTATTATTCGAACGTCTTAGAGCCAATAAAATTATCATAGATGAAACAAATTAGATCTTCAAAAAGAAAATTCAAGTGTTTTTCTCTCCTAATCCTGTGTTAGATTTGTAAATAAGTAGAAACAAGGGGAAATAACTACTTTGAAACTTGTTCAATGATTTTGAGACCATTGGACCAAGTAATGCGTTCTTTATATGATTATGAAATATCTTGAAAACAAAATGACGATACAGGGCTGTAATTTAAACGTTTTTGCTTCTCGTTTGCCAAAGAATGTCTGTACCACAATAAATAGCAAGATTCGTTCATAAGTGCTCCTATGAATCACAGAAAACTTCGCAAAATCTTGTGGTATACATTACTTTCTTACAAGGATGGAAATAGTCACTCTAGGGATTTCGTATTATAAACACTTTGCCTTATGGATGGTAAGCAATTAACTTTCTTTACAAACATTTAGATCTGCAAATGGTAATTCTAATTGTAGCTTATAATTGAGCAAGGGTCTGAAACTAAAACCCAACTTTGCATGGTAAGAGACTTAGCAATGAAGATGCTAAGGAACTTGGTTCATCGTTAGAGTGACTTGGCTCAAACTGGCCTTTCATTGAGTTGATCAAAACAATCATTAATCATTACACTTTGTAAGAGCAGAACATTGAAGTAGATAGTACATCAAAACATTATACCAGATTAAAAATCTATAATTCCGTATGCTTAAGCAGTTTTAATAGGGAAAATACTTAAACAATTCTAGAGAAATCTATGAAATAACGTACTTGCTATTCCAATTTGAGTGCACATTATTTATTTTTAGCTAAGACATTCAAAAGAAAATCACCATGATAACTGAAGAGAGATAATTGGACAAGCTCGACTTTGATCATTAACGTCATAAATAACAATATTCCATAATCTCGAAGACACAACACTTAAATATAGAATTTCGATGAAAAATCTGTCTGGGCCAGAGGGATTGGGAAATATGAGCATATTTTACCATGGTATTTATAGAATTATGATTTACAAGTAGAAATGACACAAACAGGGTAGTGTGGGAGTGACCGTTGTGTCATAAATGTCTCCAACCTTTATGGGCTGATATATGGCCCGTTAAACGAAACACATACACCGAGCGTGCAATAGGTTTTGTAAATGACCTCAGCTTTGGCTCATTCTGTCGTGTGAGTTGCAGTATGTACCCTCAGTGCTAAAACTCGAACCTGTGTGAATAAACTCGGTATTCAGGGTCATAGTAGCAGCAAAATGGCGAAATAATATTTTCCTGTATTTGATTACTAAAAAAAAATTACCCTCCCTGATCCAGCAAACCTAAGTACTTGTTAAACTAATTATATTTAAATAGAAAATAAATGTTATATTTTTAAGTAGACATTTTAGTGTAAATCCCATCAGGCAAATGGAAATTCGTTTAGTCTGCAGGTTTGCTGCGGCGGGGGTATTTGATTCTCTTTCGTCTATTTCAAACAGTTGTGAAACAGATAATTTTTTTCAAAATTTGAACAAAAGCTAATTGAAAAAATGTAATAATTATGGTTTTGTTTTTTTTCTATTTGGAACAATCATTATTTACTTACAAAAGCTAACCCTCGATACCTTTGACATCCCGGTGGCGTCGTATGAGAGGTTTTCAGGGAAACGGACATTCTCAAATTATTACCGTGTCCATGATCCTTTGTGTACAAGGTAAACCCAGTCGGTTTAGTATGCATTATTGTGACTACGATGAAAAATATAACAGTTTGATATACAGAAACCGTCTCTCTCTTATTATTATAAATATTAACTAGCTTTCCTAATCGAGCTGGGGTAGCTGAGTCGTTTGTATTCCTCTCAATCCTCCAATGCTACCCTGAGAAACGTCAGTCGGCTTTCTTTTTATGCTGCAATAATGTTCCCAGTTGTCACGGATCATTTTATTAATGGTTCTGTCTTCTTTACTAACATATATTCACAGATCATCATTTGACTCCATAGTACCCTATTCCTGCTGTCAGTGGATCAATTAGACTTTTAGTGTGTCACAAAGCACCTTTTTCAAACTTTACATTTCTTGGACCTACTTTTTCTCAGCGGAAACTACCGAGTGTCTTTTTACCTCTAGAGTTTTAAACACATGAGTAAGTCTCCGCTATCAATGGAACCATGTGACTCCAACGGTTATTCCTGGAGAAATATTGTCACCGACATCGCGTCGTGGCTGTGCGCCAATGGAGGGAACTCCGCCACATTCCCACACGGAAATAGGCTCTTCTTCTTCTGCTATACAGGAAACATGCCTCTCAGCCACTGCCACACTGATTTTGATTCATTTAGTCTCGGTTTTCAAAAGGACTATATTTAAATCGATTGTCTCTAGGACCATGTTTGTGGGTGGTATCTTTCCGGTTGTTGTTAAAGCTTGAATGTGGTTACATTGGTTTATAGGTACGTTATTAACGTTAATTTGAGTTAATGAACTTAAGTTATTGAGTGGTTGAATCAAAACTGTTGATTTTAACAATTTGAGTACTCGATTAAATTTTAATACAGACGTTGGTCTCGGTAGTTTCTAATGGTTTCTGTGTAATATCTTCATGTATAAAGAACAGTTTCCTAAAAAGCAAAAAAAACAACTTGTTATTGCAAAGTTTATGTTGTTTATGGTTTAAATTGTCATCTCTATAGCTTTACTCGCCTAATTTAGATTGACACATTATTTGCCTTTGAAATATGTATGAAGTAATTATTTAATTGGTCTAAAACTTTACGTTAATGAACATTTTGACTTATAGTTCATAAAAAGAAAACAAACATTAGTATTTAATTAACTAAATACTTATTTTTGTTCTATTTAATTTCAAGGTATTGTCGTTAAACAAAATTTCAAAAATGTAAAATGTTAATCATAAGAAAATCTGTTTAAACGTAAAACATACTTCACCACCTTCACATTGTTGATTGCAACTTTTGTGATCCGTACAAACTACAGTATTTCATTCACACCAATATTTTATTTATATTCTCATAATATTAAAATTAAAAATATCGTAATATTAACACAAGCATCTAACTTTTTTTATGTAGCAATGCAACATCACATGGATTGAAAACGATTACATAATAATATGTCGTGGGAAAACGGGAATTTCCGCATTTGCTAAAGTTAAAATCGTAATTATTCATTGAAAACTTGCATGTTAACTTATATCAAACATCTGACAAACTCATTTAAACTTTGTTAAATTTTTTAATGTATATAACTAAACATCGAAACTTGTAATAATTGTACATACATTGGTTACAAGATTGCCAATTTTGCGATTTTCATTTGGAGAAATAACACACTGCAAGATTTTCTAAAATAATAATGTATTACAAAATTAACTTGTGTGTGAAACCTAACACAGTTTAATCCATCGTAAATCAACATCCAAACGCACAAACGTATAAACTAAAACATAAGTCTTTGATTAAGTAGATTGCAACATAATTCACCGCGATGTTGTCTCTGTCAAAACATCTTCTTTATATTTGCCTCCAAAACTGCTGGCTTATGTTTATGTCTCCAGGGGAAGTTGTAGATAACAGTGGCAGAATCGTTGCACTAAACGGATCCTCTATGACATCATGAATTATAATTCTTCTACTGTGTATTCCATTACTTTTAGGAACCTTTTTAGCCTTCGTCGAGTTTGCTTGAGTTACCCATTCAAAGTCCGTAGATGCTGAAAACATTTGGCTGTTGATCGGATACTTGCTGGCCGACTTTATCCTGGGCCTTTGCAGTGTTTTTGTTTCTTCTGTAGTTACTTCATTGGTGTACTTCTTCGTAGGAGAGCTGTTGTATTTGTGACTCCCCACCTCCTGCGATTCTAAACTATCAAACGGATATGTTGGTATTTTGTGGTACATCTCGGCAAATATCTTCCCTGGATACGGATCAGTCGGCGTGACTTCATCGGAAGAATCGTCAATGCTATACTCTTGGGTACCATCTATCGTCTCGTTAGTCTTTCTATTATTAACTATCCTGCTTTCTGGAACTAAATGATCTTGTGTCGGTTCTGCAACAATTTTTGAACTGTCTTTAGGTTTTGGTTCATATGAACTGTGATACCCTGCGGTTCCGTTATTCTTAGCTCTTCTAGCAGGAATCAACTTCTTGGTCGGTTTGCGAGTTGAAGTATAGTCCAAGTACAAGTCTTCGTCGTCATAACTACTTCTGTGTTCTGGAACGTCATCGTCGTCTCGATAATCTCTAAACCCTTCTTGGTCTAGTAGAGGTTTCCTGGCTTTGACCAGCACTGGGAACGGAATCATCATTTTCTCCCCGGAATATCCGTCTTGTCTGGCCTTTACTGAACTATCCAACACGAGAGCCAAAGGTTTTGTCAGAGGAATAATATACGGGTTGTCAAACCTGATGTTGAAGTCCTTATCCATAACCAACCGAGGGCTTGGAGGTTGGTAGTCGTCCGACCTGATGCTTCTTTCGGAGAAAGAGTTTCTATTTATGTCGAACCTGACTGGTAGAAAGTACATCTCACCGTGGTTGAATCTTGGAGTTCTTTTCAGCTGGGGTTCCTCTTCCTCCCTCTGGACTCTTGCAGAGTAGACTCTCGGAGAGTCAGGTGTTCGATGTCCTGGCCCTGGGAAGCGGAAGTTCTCCTTGCTCCTCTGCGCTGGAGGTCTCGCGTACAGTCCACTGAAGGGGTTGCTGATCATCTCCAAGACATCTCCTTTCTTCTCTCCTCGCACCAACACCACAAGACACACCACCACCCACACGCTCGCTGCAGATGCCATGATTCGACTGTCTCTCTAGACCTTCCTCACTACGTTTTGTTTGATGGTTATCACTTTCTTCACCGCTTCCGTCATGTTTCCTTCCTCGGTTTCGCCACGGGATCAGAAGTCACTCGACCAATCAGGAGCAATTGCCCGAACCTCCTTGCCTCGTTGACGGCGGATTTGTTTGTGATGGCTTGAAAAACGTCCATGCATTTGTTCACTTTCTGATCGTAATCGTCTTCCTGATTCCCTCTCGGTTGCTTAGCAGGAAAAGTTCTTAACTGTGCACAGTAAAATACAAACAGGAAACAAAGGCAATGTGTTATGGTCGTTCTTTAACTGTCTTTTTAATTTTATTTAATATGTATTCGTGGTTTAAGAAAGTAAACGGGCAGCTGATTTTGCAGCCCTAGGGATGTATAAAACCTCGGTTCCTCGCCTCGATCGTAAAACTTGAGCTTGTGCCGAAAAGAGTCCTTTTAGGCCCTAGTCATGAAATATACTATCACTAGCCGCTATACAAGTGCCTTGCAACGGGGTCAAGATGCAGAAGAGACAATAATTTTGGTTCCTTGAAAATAATGACAAGCAGCTTGTGAAAACAATTATTATGTCCCCAAGATCTGCTGTATGTAACTTATTTAGACTTTTATTAATTTGCTATTAGTACTAGAGTGGTCTGCCGTTACACTTTAGACGCATAAATGAGCGAAGCATTATTTAAAGATTGTCAATGGCTAAGGCAGCTAACACCCTTCAATATGTTCCCTTTCAACAGATTCACCGTTTGTTTGCCCGATATTATTTACATTCTAAAGAATGACAAATTTATCTGATAGTTCATACTGTACCTTTGTAGTGAAACTGGCCATCATGACCATTTGCTTGTACTTTGTAAATGGGCATAGCAGGATGTACTCGTGCAATCAACATTTGTTCTACAATCGTCAGGTCAGTTAATTCGTTCAGGACACTTGACACATCCATATTATTTAACGCCGTGAATTTAGTTGCATTTGAACGACAACGCGAACAAATCGGTGGTTGGTTTGAAGCTGTTAGTTGTTGGCGATGACAGTTAGTGCTAGTGTAAAACTGTTGTGCATCTAATTCATGTTGGAATTGATTAGCTAACTGTCTATCATTAACAGCTTCTTCCACCACTGCTTCATCTGGTTCTTCTCGTTCACGACACCACTCTCTTTCAATATTTGCATTATCGGTGCGACAACCAATATTATGACGTGGCCTTTGAGGCATGCTCAAAACAAATATAGCAAAACTGTTACTTCCATTGTTAACTGTTACATTCCAACTTTAACCTATGATGAAAGTAAACATTGAAATGTAAATAAAACAGTTACAAACAATTAACATATGTTTATCTTTTTTAAATGAAACGAGATAAACCCATATGTCATAAACCCAATATAATTTTTCTCTCAACTTACATTAAAATAACAAGCGAAATTGCGTGACTCGTAAAATAAAATCCAGAAGGAAATTAGCAAATATTTTTTACCAAAACATTGTGCTCAGTATTCTTTAGCTGTTGGCCAAATTTCATATCAATTAATTGGTCAAGCCATTACATTCTGATGCCCTTACAAAGAAGTTACAAAGTGAGGGGAAGTGAGCTTCGCTCAATTAACTGGCTACATAAACATAACAGTAAAAAATCCTACTTTGACAGTTCTCATTTTTAACCGACTTCCCCACTACCAACAAAAGGAGGAGGTTCTCAATTTGTTTGTGGCGATGTTTTTTTTTTTCTATGTATGTTCACCAATTTCTCTGTGATTCTTTTACCGATCAGTGTGGTTCCACCACCAAAATAACCAGGAGAGTTTCTATTTGGTACCTTATATATTATGTTTAAGTATAATATTTGTTTCGGTGAAAAATTCTGAAAACCTTAAATATTCAACATTTATTTTGTTTACATTTGTGCAGATTGTTTACATTTGTGCAGAGAAGGCAATAAATAATGATAACATTCCTACAGCTGTTAGTTGAAACCATTTAAATGAAGCTAGAGACAATTCTTCATGAAACAGTTGCTTCATATTGATCAATAAACTATTTCTTGCCATGCATTTTGTTTTGGTTACTATAAAAAATGTATTTTTAACGTTTGATCTGATAATATTATTTATATTTTTATTTATTTATTTATATATTTATATTTATATATTTATGTTTTTCTGATAATATTAGTAATATATTCTCTACCCAGTTACTATAACATTTCAATAATATTATGCCTACTTCGGAAAGTCCTAGAGGAAGATGATTTGCAATTTCGACTAGGCTATATCTTGAGCAAACAAAACCCCCTACATGACTTACACCACTTTTAGCTGAACCAATCTTTCATATAATATTTTCCAAAGGTACTATACGTGTTATCAACCAATTTTCCACTTTTGAGAGATTTTTTAGTGCTGGTAGCTGAGGAATAACTTTCATATTGTTCCAAAACGCTTGAGACGTTACTGTATTTCTTTTTATAATGTAGAAGAAGCACACCGATTTCAGGAATTGATGATGTCTGACATTTCAATGTATCAAGAAAAGACAATTAGTTTTTCATTAGGCCTAATGTAATGGACAACACTTTCTTTCTTAAGGAATATCTAAAAATGTTCATTTTTATACCCATTGATTGTAACCTGAACAGGTGACTCAAGCAGTTTTAAAATAATGATTGTTCTGTGGAACTTTTGATTGTTTCAAATAGTTTTGCTTGTCAAAAAACCTCAAGTAATTAATATATAAAAAATTATACAGTCACTAAAAATCATGAAATAATTTATTTTTGTAAAAAAATACAACCGACTTCAAACGCTCTAAAAAGAATGAAATAATTTCAATAAAGTAAACTTATGTATTAGGCAAGATCACGTATTTCAAGTCGGCGCGGCTCAAACTGCAAATATGATTGAAATTAAATATTGTGTGTGTATTTTGAAAATCAATAAATTGCATCTGGATAACATAAATATATATAAAACATACTGAACTGTTTTGTTTATATATTAAAGGAAATATTTTCTTGTATTTTATGTTTACTTCACAATAAATGCATTATGAAAATAACACACACAAATGTTCTATATGAATAGGAAAATAATTTAGTTTGATATTATGATAGGGAAAAGAAGCTAGTTTGGTATTAAAACGTTACTTTTCCATGTTAGAAACATTTAAATGCGTTATAATCTTTTTAAAGATGCTCGTTAATACCACTATAATGCCGATCTCTGATTACGGTAATAAAATAACACTTAACGCATAACTATGAAAAAGACATGCAGATTAACAACTTTAGTTATAGATAGTCACCTCCCTCTTTCAATTTTGTATCAAAAATCATCATAGAGCCGCGCCGACTTAAAATACGTGATATTGCCTAATACATAAGTTTACTTTATTGAAATTATTTCATTCTTTTTAGAGCGTTTGAAGTCGGTTGTATTTTTTTACAAAAATAAATTATGTATCACAGCTTTTTATTGCTGCTTGGTATAAATTAGCTGTTGTCATAAATTTAAACAATTAGTAGTACTGCACCCTGTTGGTAAACCTATTATCTGTTTAATGCTATTGAACATCACAGAATCAAATTGTTTAGCTGAAACAGCTTTTAAGTTTCTTCAATTCCATTTGCAAGTACTCATAAGGTTAAAAAGGGGAAACACCAAGGCGACTGGGACGGAGCCGTTTGGACGGATCACTAAATTTATGGTGTATAATAAACCTATTGCATGAAATTCTACACGTATGTACCAAGTTTCGTGGCCATCGGTCCAGCAGTGTCTGAGATTATCACTGGCAAATATACAAACACACAAACAAACCAACATCTTCTTTTATAAATATAGACAAATCTAAGAACCTTAAATAAACAATTTTACGTGGATAACAAAAATATTTGCAAACAACATCTATAAAAAATCAAAAACAGTTTGCTAACAAATTACTGTTGTGAGAGTTCCGGCAGTGTGTAGGGCAGGTGGGACGGTGGGCGGAACGTGGGTCTGCACGTGGGCCGGGGATTTCGGCAAGGCGCCATCCGCACCACGAACACCTGGGGGTGCAGAGCCCTCGGGGAGGGTGGAGGATGATCTGAGGAGTGGCGATGACCCTCCGGAGGTCCTGTAAGGGGTGAAACTCCCGGAGTACCGAGCGTCATCCTCCTAGCAACTCCTGGAGCCGAGACGTGCGGCCGAGGTCAACACTCTGGAATGTACGCGACACGTGTCAAGACCTGCACAGATGGTACAACAAGAGAAGATGAACAACTGGTGAGATAATACGTCGTAGAATTGTTAATCCAGGTAGTTCAAGGGTTCACTTCGTATACTAAAGTAGAAGTAGATATCCCTAGCTATTTTGCACTCGTAGGATGTGCTGCTACTGATATTGGTGGATTCGGAATAAAACGGTGTTTATGGTTTTTATCGGTGGCTTCTTTGAACGTAGGCTACAAATTGAAACGGGAAACGCATTTTATCTTTTGGACGTTTATTTAGTTATAGGAAATAAATGGTAACACAAAACTGCTCTAAAATAAAATTTTCAGAATCTTACATGTTCAGGAGTCAATTATACATTATTTTTGTAGCATAAAGAACTATTCAGCGTTATATATATGACAGTCATACCAGCTATGAACTTGATATTCTAAATAGGTTAAGTAATGATATCAAGTAGTGACATGTAATTATTTGAGTTTTAATTCTCAAGTGGCAAGTTATTTGGCATACCTGTTCAATGACTGACAAGAGGTACCTAGTGAACTAATAATATTACATAATTAAACTGGTAAACATTCAATTATTAGTACAAAAGTTGAATGGTGAAGAGAAAAAGAATTTGCTCCTGGTAAAAATGAGTCAAAAATAAACATAATAGAACAATATTGGGTAGAAAGAGCAATATAAGTGAAGTTATGTGGTGGCAAAAAATAAAGCATTTCTCGCCTCTCTGCCTTGTAGATTTGTTATACAACGCACAATGACCCTTTGAAGATTTGCAACGGTACTTGTTATAAAATCACAAAGACATCAACCTTTGAACAGACCAAATTGAACTTTACACTTCTTCACAGCTCATATCAATGTCATCGCAAATAAATTTTATCAATGTGTTTTCCCGTGCTCCAGAGTCGCGTAAATATTACCCATCTGCCACAGTTAGATATTTCTGGACGTCTTTGATATCACGAAATATCGGTAAATTCCCGGCCAAATATATACTACGGGATATAAGGTCCTCCAAAACTCTAGCATCAACTATATTCACTACTGAATTTAGTAAAAGTTCATCTCAAAAGCCATTGTTATCTGTACAAGTTCCAATATAAATTTAAAAAAAATACCTTTAGTCATTGAATATAATATAACACTATATTAAATAGTGTTGTATAATCAATGCCTTAGTGTAGAGGCGAAGTTATCTAAGGCTAGCAAGACATTGCTACCACTTGAAATATGAACCTGGTACAAGGACTTTTCGCTCGCTGAAGGCTGTTGGGAATTCCGTAGTCATGTAATTGATCACCAATTCACAGTAGTTAAAAGAGAGTCTTTAATATTAGGTTCAGTGATAGATACCCAGCAGAACGTTCAATATTGTGAACAGCAGAACGTTCAATATTGTGAACAGCTTTAAGAGCTTGTATCAAAGATCTGAGAGAGAGCTTCAAGATCTGAAGCCCCCCGCACTGAAAGCCCAGGAGGGGTAAATGAAATCCACCTCCGATCGTTGGATATGTCACCACGTCCTCGATACGACGAAGTATTTTAGAGTGAAGCTGTAAATGTTGTATTAGACCGATTATGCAAGTAAACTTGGATGTATAAAGATGTGGTAACAGCCGACAATATAACTATAATGTTCCGACTAGTGAAAGAGCCGACTCTGTCCTTCCGATTCAGGAGTCGGCGTCCAGAATCAGAGTTAAGTGATTCTGAGGTTGATTGATGCTTATTAAAGGTGAGGCGGGAGCTGGTGCCACCGGCGAGAAAAAGCCAACAGGTTTACTGATTGTCAGGTATCTGGGCGCCTCGGTAGCGAATGTGTAGCACGTGGGTAGAGTCTGCTACCTACACTTGACACACACACACACACACACACACGTGTCGGTGGACCGGTCTCAAGTACGTGGTACAGATCACAGATCCTGGTGGGCAGAAGAGGCGAGGGGCGCCCTGTATCTCGTCACTCGCCCGTTGATTCACTCTTCGCAGATACTAAACCTTTAGCCTACAAATGTGGTTAGCTTCACACGTCCTTTAAATGCAAGCTATAATTGGCGTGATTTGTCTAAGTTTTATTGTAGTACTCAATTTTTTCAGTGTATCTATTGGAAGACTCTTGTTATCTTAGGATCAATAATTGGTGTATCGGTTACTAAGCTACTTTAACTTGGGTCAATGCCACAATTTACCAAAGAACGATTGGCGTTGAAACTATCAAAGTAAGTAGGTATAGGATTCGATACTTTTTCTTAATTCATAAGATTTCTTTTAATCCAGAATAAACGTGGAACTGAATATGATATAATAATATAATCCAGAGTGTAAGAGTTCTGTTGGAACTGCCTACGATCCATAAGAAACGTAAAAATCACGCGATAAAAATGAAACATGAAGGAACACGGCCATAAAATAGAGTTCCAAGATATCAATATGAAAAATGGACATAAATAGCATTGAAAGGTATTGATATCCAATCCAAGCAGGGAAATTATTGATTATACAATAAATTAGTTTAACGTAGAGATCTTTGTTACTCTATAACAGAAATCCACCACCAAATTACATTTCATCCATACCATCTTCGACTCCCCGTGTCAAATATACATGGGACAAATTAAACAAGAGAATTAATCGTAGACTCATAATATCTGAATAAGTAGTTTCATATCCATCATGCTAATCTCGCACAGTCAAAAATTAAACACCTCACTGATCAAACCGCATAATTTCAATCTCCAAAAATGTTTAAGCCAAGTTACAAACCAATTATGGATGTCTGGAAATCCTACACCTTGACTATGCTCAGCTGTCACTGTCATATCATCAGTAGAGCGCGAAACATATAATAACATACAAGGGTGCCTTCAGCGACAAACTGACCTTTGATAACCAGACAGGCGTTGGTGTCAGTAATGTGATGTGGCTTACAGCGATTTCCTACGTTTTGGGAGAGATTGGTGAAACAGCTGACGGATGTGAGGGTTGATCAAAAGAACGACTCCGAGAGAAGGATGCTGATAAAAGGATGGTGGTTCGATCAAAAGGTTTGTAAAGTGGAACTTGGCAATCTTGGGTAAGAGAACATTGAAAATGAGAATTAAGCACAACAATTCTTACTAATTGTTTTACACAGTAGGAAATGAACGCGCAATATACAGATTAATGCATCAGGAACTTATAATTTGTATAATGCCTCCACGAAATTAACTCTGATATGTTGCTATCTTTAGGAAAATAGACGAAGGGGAAATGCTTTAGGTCATCGAATAAGACTGTGAGCGTATTTTGAAATCCGATTCTTGATAGTATCGTTTTAAATACATAGAAAATTGTCGCTGAAAGATTATACTGTGATTAAGACTACTCAAAATAGCATTAACATAACTTGAAGACCAAGGCGAGTATTTTTAACTGTTTCGAAATCAGGGCTATTGTAAATATATATTATATCAATAATAGAATGACGAGGATGAAATTTGGAGCTTTGCTTTTGGCTATAATCAGCTTTTAGCTATGTTCATTTTAAAGCCCACTGATCAATGACAGCTGGGTCCAGTTTCGACCCATTAAAACCCACTGGCTTGACTACTCATCATGGATCACATTACAGCTGGTGTAAATGAATCGATCCTCTAACTGGTCACAAAGCATAACCAGCAACACAGTTTTCTTGCTCAAGCTCTTTATCTCCTCCCGTATAATAAAGTTTGCTCAAGACTAACGACTGTGACAATCCACAACATCCGGGCAAGTGTAAATAGCGACAGGTGGAGGTCGCCACCGGCGCCGTGTGACGTAATAAGGTCAAGTGTTTCATTCACAGAGTTGTGGTAGTTGTGAATGAAAGTGGAAGGCAAGGTTGGGTGTGTTGTGCCCACTACCGACCTGGATATACTGTTGTGTGGGCAGCGACTCACTGGGGACAGCTTTCTACCAGGGAGTCGACTGAATGACAAGTGATTAGGTAAGTGAAGAAAAAGGATCATAGCCAAGATAGAGGAGGTATTTGAAATCCAGTCACATTAAAAGCCTAGCAATTCTACTGAGGTGTTTGAGAGAGCTGCGTGAAGAAACTTGAAACTCGAGAAGAAGCTTGGGTATCAAATGACGTTTCATAGTTTCATGTAGTTTCTTCGTAAACCTTAAAATATTCAGTCCAATTGTTTATGATCGCTTAAATGTGACAATCCTTTTTTCAGACAACCGCGAATCTCGCTTGGGCGAAGATCTTCACTTAGCCAAAAACTTTTCACATTCACAAAAAAGATCAATCCTTGTCTTACAGTCGTACTGATGGTACATCTTCTGCAAAACCTAAGAGACAAAAACTTTCATATGAAATAATATTTCGGATACTAGCTGTGTGCCCGTTCTACGGACGGGGATCTTGTAGTCAGTTGAAACCTTCTTATATTCAGAACAGTAGTTGGTATGCATAGACTGGGACGGGTGGAGTCGTCCTGTAATCCAGCTACTAGGAGGTCACGAATTGTGGATATTTGTAGGCATGTATTGTGGATGCGATACTCTCTGGTGTGGATTAACGTCCGCACGAGTGAGTACTACGACTATCCGCAGTACTATCCTTATAATTAGACCAATTCGTTTATACCAAGGCGAAAATGTGGTTTCGGATTCCACTACAAACTGTAGGTCCCTTAGTTGCCATTAGCTGTATGGGCTATTAATTAACAGCTGTGTCTAAGGAATATGTCGGCCTTAGTCACTAACAAGACTACAAGATCGCACCACTCATCCTACACTCATCTCCATTCATACTTGGCTTAAAATACCTACTTTGTATGGTCGCCATTTCATCGTAAGGTATTAAAAGTATTAAGTATTAAGTTTGAATTCTTCCAGATATGCTGGCCAAACTATTACAGGAATACATATACACCTTTGCAAATACAATATCTGACCGTTTCAAGACAAAATAAATGCTTTGAAAAAACAGCTTTATAGATATAAGAGGCATAACCCTAACCCATAACACTGAGAAATAAGGACATTAATGCGTTACCTACAGACATACACACAAAAATACAGAATTGAATTAGGACATTTGCTACGCTTTAACCAAAGCAAAGTACGTATAAAATTAGTATTTGAAATCTTTGTTATACAACAAAGATATAAGATATCTTATAAAGATATATAAAGATATCTTATAATTTGTATAAGAATTGCATTCAACATCCTCGTTAGACATAAAAAAAGGATGAACCATAATTATTACGAATCAGAAAGACTTTGTGAAAGTTAAGTCCCTTCTTCCACAATAATGACAAATTCAGTGATGAACCATTATAAAGCTGTCTTAAAATGTAATTTTTCAATTGAAAAAGGACCAAACCCAAACTACATTCGGACTAATCAGCTCTTCACTTGTGCGAGAGTGTAAGACGCTCATTACAGGTGGGCTTGAACGTTGACAACAGGAACTATTAGCATGCACGGCCACAATCAATTGTCGGCTTTCAACGCTACAATGATAAGTGTTGATAAGGTGAACAATGTGACAAGAGGGAGAGGCGAAGGCCGTTCAGTTATCACTGTAATCTATGTGGGGCTGCAGCGACGGTAGTGGTGTTCCTCAGGGTTCCGTCCTTGGCCCATTCCTCTTCGCGGACATCTTCACCGGACATTGGTGTGTTCATAGAGAATGGTATTTTGTAACAAATTATTGTTCTTAGTTGGGTAAACAGTGATTTCAACCTATCCTTACTTGCCAAGCGACCTAGGTGGAGTATTTGTGTTGTATAATTATTGTTCTGTGACTAAATGGTAGGGTGGAGGCACACGTAACTGAAAAAAGCTTTCCTTCTGAAATTTCCTTGTGATTTATCACATATGGACTAATTAGGTGGGTAGCTGAGTTATTACAGTGCTTGCCTAACGTAAAAAATGCCGTTTCCATTCTTAGTTATGAGCTGTTTTGATGGATCGAAACTGGGACCACTTGCACCTGATCACTGGGCTTTTACTAAATTTTCCTAGCAAAAGAAGCAACTGATCTTAGTCACAAAGCTATATAGGTAGCCTAACTCCATTCTACACTCACTCTTCATTCATAATCATTTGAAATACGCACCCAAGTGTGGGTCTTAGTCTAAAGTAGTTTATTAATTAATTCCATTGAAAGGGGGAAATGGTTGTACAAATCGAAATAACAATAACGCATCCACATTTACGTAAATAACCTTGACCTTCCAGGGTAATAAAGTGTTGAAAGTTATTAAATCGTATGTTTTCACAATTTTTTAAACTAGGCTAGGTATTTACCAAATTCAAAGTATCGTCAGGTACCTCTTTGCAGTAAAATCGGAGGGAATGTTATCAGAATGTTTAATCAAATTAGTTTCAATTTTTAGGAATCAAACAGTTACATTTCTAATTGTGTGTGTTGACCAGAAGACCACCCGTATCACGGTGTCCAAGAATAGTCGGTGGACGGAGCGTGACCAGAGAAACGTAAACATTCGCCGGACTTGGCGACGCTACGTCAGTCTCACTGCTTGACCTGAGTAAACAAGCTGTGCAGAGGGAAAATTGTACGTAAAATGTATCATAAATACTTTAAAACTTTGACGAGTTTCCAGCATTTTAATTTAAGGCGTGGTTTTGATGCCAAAATGTTCCAAACACTCTTCAAGAGTTTCGTCCTTTCAGTAACCAGGTCTGATATTGACGGGGCTGCGACAGAATCTTAACAAAAGGTATTTGTATTTAACATCACAGTTGAGGGTGTAAAATTCTAGGGCTGGATTCTTGTAGCATGTTTGAAGGGGTATGGTGGTTTTCTTGACGAACCCCCCAGAAAATCAAATTCAAAGGTCTTACATCTGAGGAATGGTCCATGAATGATTTAAACAAGCGGAGGTGTTTTCCTAAACATTTTTTTGGTCTAAGACTTGAATTGCACATATTTAAAGTCATTGTCCCTCATTTATGATTTTTGATTGAGTAATACAGTATCCTAAACACAACTGATTCAAACGATCAATAGGTCAAATTAAAGCCTATAATTTACTGATTATTTTAAGTCTAAAACATAAACAATGCTGGACCTATTGACTTTTAATTATAGAAAAAAATATATATATATTTTTATGTTGGTTGTTTACCCTGTGTTTGCTTGGAATTCATCAGATTTGAATAACTAAATGAAAGCCTGTATTTCACTGAAGGTTCTTAGACCAAAAATATAGGATTTTATAATCATAACCGGTGAAATACATCTTAAATTCAATGTTATTCATTGGGACCCTTGGTTGGAATGCATCCAAACTGGAAGATCTTTCAAACAAAGATTTTAAGAACATATAGCCTACCTAAAAGATCACAACATCAGCTATCCAGTTATGCCGAACATTTAATATCACAATCACACGACTACACATCTATTAATAAAAACATGAAAATAATTGCAGTTTTATCACTTTTTATTCAATTTTAATTTTAATTTGATCAACATGACTAGTTTTTACTATTGTGATTCTGACAGTGTTTTAAAGAATCTTTTGACATACCACAATGTGTTAATACCGGTACATTGATGATGTGGTTGCATACAATGACCTGACTATGTTCTAAGGAACGAAACTAGTTGTCATACCAGCAACTGTGGTTGGATAAGGTAATTATTATATTTTATCAATTTAAATTCAAGTAATAATTCGAAAATAAATTAACTTGACTTTTTGGTCGAGCAATACAGTAGGTAAATATATTCTGATGTTTGATGTGAAATCTATGTGTGCATACATTCAATTTGGGACCTCAATCATAAAATCGGTCGGGTAGAAGAGCCAAACGAATTCGGAAAAGAAAACCCAATTTCTTAAAATATATAAGATTTAGCATGTTTATTATCTCATTAATTTAGTCTCAAAGAGTGGTGGAGAGTGGTTATGTTGAAAAATACAGTTTATTGCAAGTGTTAGTGTCTTTTCCAACCTAGTTTTTCCTCAGTTGGTTGAATTGCAATAAGATCATTCTAAAAGAGACACAGATGGTGATGCACTATACTATTTATTTTTGTGATTTCTGAAGCAGCTTATGTAGTATAAACCCGTCGTCCAATTCTGTAGTAGAGAACAACAAACTATCTTGATCTTAGAGTGGTGGATTGGATGTCCCAGACCGTACACATCAAAGTAACACATTTTTGACACTTCATAATGTTTCTCGCAGGTTATATTGAGATGAATATTAAATTCGGAAAGTCGGTCCACTCAGTTATTTATATTCCGGTTGACTAAATTTGTTGACAAAACTGTGTTGGATTTCAACATATTAAACAATTCACATTGTGAATTTGGATAGTAAAGTTGTGTAAATGGAAACAAATTTGCAAGTAAGCTGAAAGTACCGTGGATTTTAAAATCCTATTAATATAATTTTGTTTACCCATAAACAATCATAATTTTAAATCTCGAGGCGGGAAAATTGCTTCAGTCGCTAAATGAGGTGGAATCTCATCAACGGCGGCATTGTCGAATTAAAAATGTAAATTAAGATGTATCCAGCAGGCTACTCAGTGGTCAGTCTTGCATATTGATGAGTGGCCAGGCGAGGAGTGCTTCAAGGATACGCGCTAGGTCCGATGTTGTTTTTGTTTCTAAATACTAAATGAAAACAAATCTAAGAATGTAATTGAGAATTCTCATTCCTCTAAAATTTTATTCAATGTTAATAGTCAGAATACATAAGATTCCCCATCCTAATACAATAACAATAAATCTTTATTGGAATATAAATATGGCACAAGTGCAATGCCATGCAAGATAAAATACAGTCAAAACCAATCGTAAGGTACCTAGATTTTTACACACGAGCTACTTGTATACACTTCTGCAAACCGTTTCAGAAACATATTTTTAAAAATCGGAATATACTAACAGTGCGTTTCGATTTGGCTAAACACTATCATAGCTTAAACATACTTAGCCTACACGTCCAAGGAGCGTTGAGGGCAATTTTAAGCTGATAGTCTTATTTTTTTCGTAGAATATTTTACATTCTATAAGGTCAACAAATATTGTTGGATACTACTTGTCTTACTCTAGTTATTGCTGGAAATAGTGGAACAATTAGTCGACATCAATACACCACAGCGATGTCATGGAACCCACGTGAAATCAAGCTGCTTCATGTTTTAAAATATGATGAAAAGACTACATTCAGTAACCAAAAGCAATGCAAGTATTGCAACTACTATTATCAATGCTTGAATCATTGTTTAATCATCCGATGGACCTGTGTGCATAAACGCATTTAACTGAGTACAAAACTCTTTACGAGGCAAAACTAGCAAAGCAATACTCTTCTACATTTCAAATACTATAGCTTAAGACAGTTGTTGATGAACAAAACTAAATATTTAAAATCATATTGCAATAAACAATAAAAGTAGCCTAGTTAAAACCAACTAGTGTCGTCTCTTTTCACATACGGATATTCAACTAAAACATTATGTTTTAAATTACATTTCACATTTTAAACCACTTTAAGCTGGTCAGCATCTCTGAATCTTTAGTACCTTTTATAGAAATAAACTAAAAACAAGGGGGTGCAAAAACAAAAGTTTGAAAATGACACTTCAATCGTATAAATTGGTTAAGAAGAACGGGGAAAAAAGGTATGTTACAGAGAACCCCCCTTTGTATTAAGTTTTTGGATGTTTTCTTCGCCATATGGTAATCTCGTACAACCTTCAAACTTCGCAGGAACAGAAGTATAAAACATGTAATGTAAAACAAACACAATGTTTACAGTCCCACTCACATTTCGCAAGATAACAAAACATCAGCTACCATTTGCTCAGCTGTTGTTTTCTCTGTTGGGAACTATTAAATTTCACAGTAGTAAATTTCAGTGCGAAACAGGTCTATAAAGTATTGATACGGAGAGTGTAGGAGGACGGGGAGCGCCGGCCCATCCCTCCCGTGACGTCACACCGGCCAAGTGATGCGATGGTCGAACTCGAATATCGAGAACTTGTACTCGCAAATCCGGTTCCGACTTTAATTTGTTACAGTATATCGTGAATGTACTACTCATTGAACGCATCCAAATATTCGTCTGTTTTGATTAATTTAATTCACGTGTCTCAGCTGGTCGAATAACATAAATACACATTTTAGGTCTAAATCCCTTACAAAATGATATAATTGATATTTTACGAAAAACTACAGA
Source organism: Macrosteles quadrilineatus (assembly GCF_028750875.1). Taxonomy (NCBI): domain Eukaryota; kingdom Metazoa; phylum Arthropoda; class Insecta; order Hemiptera; family Cicadellidae; genus Macrosteles; species Macrosteles quadrilineatus. The sequence continues at coordinate 91,206,386 of NW_026542596.1, forward strand.
AAATAAGTGATTAGTACATTTTACCCCGTGTAGTGGGTAAAAAGAGCTTTAAAATGACACCTCAATTGTGAAAATTGATGAAGAAATAAGGAAGTTATGGCCTACCGACAAAACATCACTTTAGCAGTTACAATATATATATAGTTAGTTTAAAATGAGATGAAAATATATTGACTTCAGCTGATTCATAAGGATAAAACATATAAACAGTGCTCGATTTGTAAAAAATGAGGTGCCGGAACTGTAACCTATTTAATGTAATTAGTACCTATTTATGCCAATATGTTATCTTTCGTAAGAGAGGTACCGTAACTCCGTTCCGTCGTGTTCCCCCTCAAATCGAGCACTGCATATACATGCTTGATCACATAACATGCCAGTATGCCTAAACTGACAATTGAGGGATAAAAAATAAATAAATAGTTGAACACATTAATATACAGAGGGTAGTACAGAAGCACGTTTATTTTGTCGAAATGGTAAAAATAATATGAGGTCATAGTGGATCATTGCAACAAATAATAGAACGTTATTAGAATGTCAAATAGAAAATACCCCCGCCGCAGCAAACCTGACGCCTAAGCGAATTTCCATTTGGCTGAATTGATTTTCAATTGATCTATTTAAATAACATTAGGTTTAACGAGTACCTAGGTTTGCTGATACAAGGAAACTAATAAAGTGTGTGTTTTAAGTAAAATAATTATTGCTTAGTATAAAATGAATATATTTGCCAAGTTTGATCAAAAGATATCCATAAACAAGCAAATTACAACATTTTACAATATTCTCCATAAGAATAACATGGGAATTTTAAATTTACCATTTTTTTAGTTTTCTCCGTAACCAATAACCGTACAAAAACACTTTGATATACTGAATTGTTTGTTTTTTTAAGCTCTTAAAGAAGGTTTAGAGAAAAATTGGGAAATTTTGTGTTTTGAGGGTCAAAAGTGAGAAAAACCAATTTTTACCCCATAAAACCCTGTTCCCATGGTCCGATCATGCTGGATCGCGAACTCATTCAAGTTTATCCCGCCTTACACCTTCAAACCAAATTTCATCAAAGTCGGATAAAAATTACTCAAGTTATCGTGTTCACGGACACACACACATATATATATACATATATATATACATATACATATATAAAAATTTGAACGAGTAGTGTTTTTGGCCTCTGGGGACATCAAAATGAAAAAGTAAATCGGCCCCGGGCCTAAGTCTTACCATGAGACCTACGGTAATAGCTACTTCCCTATAGGGAAATTCGCTAAAACCAACAAAAACAGCTGTATGATATAACGAACGTCTTTTAAAGTCACAGTTGTACAAGCAATGGTACAAGTTTAATCATAATAAAAAGACAATTTATATCAACAACTAACCACGAATACTAGAAAAATACCGGTACGGATCATAAACATCAACAAATGACATTTTTGATCCGAAAGTAAACAAACCCCCTATACTAATAGCATTAATTATCATAAGGTTTTGTTTACTTTCGTGCCAAATACGTCATTTGTTCAAGCGGGTTTTTTCTAGTACACGTGCAACTAACTATTTGTGTTTGTAACTATTTGTTCTTTAAAACACTTTTAAATCAACATAAAAATTTGAAAATTTAATACTTCAAATCTGGTTTAAATCAAAGAACCGATCCATAATCTATAATCAATTGGATACCATTTTCCTATCCATTCAACGGTTCATATTAGACAAGAATTTTAACAATACATTTAAAATTCAAAATCACAAAAAAGAGCCCAAAACATATGTTTCTGGCGCCTTACTGCAACAATAGGAAACTAGCTCCGCCTCTCTCACACACAGCTGATTAATTGCTACGATTTCTTTATTTAAAAACGACGTGTGGGTTGATTCTGATTGCTCAAATCCACCTTTCCTCTGCCCACTCTTCGCCTTGTCCTCCTCTACTAAGATTTTAAAATTATCTGCTTACTTTTCTCTCTAGTTCTGCACGTAGGAAGCACGTATAGTGTTCAACTCTATGGATATTCTACATTTGCAAGTTTGCTACTTATGAATGATGCAAGTTTTGTTGCAATGCATCATTAAAAAATAGGATTTGCAGCATTATATTGGGGTTGGAACACATGCTGCTAATTTACTCATTTATTTATTTAGCAAGATTAACATTACAAATGCATTAGCCAAGTCAAATTTACTAAAAATAACTATTAACTAACTTTTAAAATAATTAAAATTAAAATTCATTAGGACTGTCCGTCAGCGAGAAAGGCGCGGACACTGTAGTAGCCTTTACCCACGAGAAATGACCTCAAGTGCCTTTTGAAGCATCCCGGATCTGATGTGGACTTGATTTGAAGTGGGAGAGCATTGAACAGTTTGATGGCATTATAGTTTAGATGTCTTTCAAAGAATGTGGTTGAATGGGCTGGAATTCTCAGATTGAAAGTATTGCGAAGCAGATACGAGTGGGTGGATGTGGTGTGGAAATGAGAATAATTTGACTTCAGAAAAGTGAGGACTTCTAGAATGTAAATACAGGGAAAAGTTAGAATTGCGGATGATTTAAATACAGCTCTACAAGTTTGTTTGTAGGGAAGGCCATGAATTATTCTGATAGCTCTCCTTTGAAGGCGAAAAAGGAAATGGGTTCTTGTGCTTTCACCTCCCCATAGTGCAACTGCATATATCATGTGTGGATAAAGTACACCGTAGTAAGCAGTAAGAAGTACATCTTTGTTTGAAAATTTTGCTAGTTGGCGCAGAAGAAAAATTCCTGAACTGATCTTTCTACAGACAGAATCAATGTGGGGTTTGAAACACAAGTTCTCGTCCAACAACAAACCCAGGAATTTTACTTGAATTTAACCTGAATGGTGTAAACATGTGAAAAAACGTGTAAGAATAATTACTATTACTGATTTAAAACGACTTATTTACATTACTAAAGTGAAGTAAAGACCAGATAAATAACATCTATTAATAGTTCGTCATTGCAGCAAGGGAGGGGTCTTGGGGCTGGACTTTGATATATTAAACTGTCAAGCATCACAGGCTTTGACATTACCCATCCTAGACTGACTGTTACATGCTGTCACACATATCATATTCAATTTTCCGGAGTTTGAACATGTTCAAAGCGATCCAACGGAAATTAGTTGACAGACACTAAGAGAGAAACTGCAGATTGACGTAGGATTACAGACGTAGAATACGAAAAGCAAGTGAATCTTTTATAACTATAGTTCGGCCGCTTAGAAAACGACCTCCTCCAGCATTGGTTTAGCATTAGCGCGCAGGTCGTTTTCTAAGGGGCCGAACTATAGTATTGATTCCATTTTAATACTCTATCCTATATTATGATTGTCATTATTACCGAAAACATTACTTTTGAGGCAGTAACGCCACCCAGGTGCGTATATTTTTATCTGAATATTAATGCATGATTGGTTTAGACCCATAGAGTAAACATACTTCTTCAAGATTGATTATCACGGAACGAAGACTAATTAAAGTTGATTCCATCCGGTTTAAGCATAGTGTGTTTTGTTGTTTAATTGTTTTGTTTTTTGTTTCAAATCTAGCCTTAAACTTTCACCAACTAACACGATTTTTATATGAACTAATGTGATTTTGTTAAAACTAATGTTTTATTTTGTTTACATTAGTTGTCGTACGACCATTTGGCGAATTTCTCCTATAGCGAAGAAGCTATTTAGGCCTACCGTAGATGACACGGTAAAACCTAGACCCAAGACTGATTCTTATTTCATTTTGATGTAAGAGGCAAAAAACACTATTTGTTCCAATTTATGTGCATTATACATGTAGGTGTGTGTGTGTTAGTGGACACAATAACTGGATAACTAGATTAATTTCCGGTCCGATTTTTATGGAATTTGACATGAATGAGATTTTTCACTTGAGTTCGCGAACCAGCAAGATACGAGTCATAGGTATTTGATTTATTTTAAATTAGTTTTTTTTCCAATTTTACCTTTTGTAACATGACACAGTTTTACCATATCTTAGAACTTGAAACAAATATTTTAGTACAACCAGACGAACGGAAAATGGTTTAGTCTGTAGGTTTGCTGCGGCGTCATGGTTTTCCAACTGCTGGCTTAGCTGACAGTTATTACTTCCTCAGCTACAGACCTACGACACAACAGGTACATAGTTACAGCTGCTCCCACCTCACTCAGCTGTGCTGTAGGCAGCTGTGACGTCACTGGTGGCTACCAACAGCAGACCCACGGCCAGTGAGGAGGCACTAATCGACAAAGAGAATATCAAGTCGTAAAAATGGTTTAACACATTTGTAACGTAGAATTTTCTATATAGATTTTGAAAACGAACACAATTAAACCCATTAAACGCAAAATACGTTATTTCAGACCAACCTTATCTAAATACATGTTATTTAGATATCAATTGATCGATTGAATTTTGCCAAGATTTTCACCATCCTCTCCTTTCTATTCCAGGGGAGCGAGCTCACACAATGGCAGAGCACGGGACATCGTTCATTGAGGTCCAGGCAATCAACAAAGGGTTAGACGCAGACTCAACCAAACGTTGAGGCGCGTGGAAGTCTAGGGTAGACCGGGATTGCGCCAGTTATATAAGGGTTAAGAAGATCAGCCTGGCACGCACCGGGATTGCGCTATCACTATCCCAGGTTGCCAGGTAATAGGGCGGAAGATGGAATGTAACATAACCTAACCTGATAATGAAGGGAGAAACTAAAGTTTAACTTGAAGTATTTTCTGAACTGAAGAAATGCATCATTGATGACGGTGCGTTTTGAGAGGGTAGATTTGGCAGTGGCACTTTGCCGGTGACTACCTGGCACTAGTGGCGCAATCCCGGTGGACCAGAAGTCTACACTCTCGGTCTGTATTGGAATCTTTCGTTCTGAAAGGAAAGTAATCTTTCATGTAATTACTGAAAATTTGGAATAAAATGTTTAACTTGATTTTTATCTTGAAGCGGTCTGCAGGCTTCACGCGCCCATGATCGCTGAGTATTTTGGCCGGGGCTGGGCGGCGTGGGCTCGGCCACCATATGGTCACATGACCTTGAGGCGCCCACCTTAAGTGCTTAGTGCATCTCCCACACTGGTAATTGATTGTCCACCCAAAACGCGATATATTCAACAAATAAATCAACTTACAAAAGGAATTGCGATTAGTGTTGCGGGGTTAAAAAAAAGTCATTTTGGTCTATTGTTATTTGTGATTTCTAAAACACCGTGGTGCTCTACGCTGAATTTTTATTTCAGGTTTAGTGTTGCCTACAGTATTATTTTGAGGCTTCTGATTGGCTGAGGGAACATCATTACCGCAACGATACGGATTTACGCTAACGGCCTCGGTGGTGTAGTGGATAGAGTGCTGGGCTGAAAATCAGAAGGATCTGGGTTCGAATCCCACCAGTAGCACTATTTTTTGTATTGGACTTTTTCATTATCAACACGTTTGGTTGGTTTGGTTAGGTTATGATTGTTTAATTTTATAATTAAAACATTATAAAATTGAATTTGACCTAATTATAGTTTTATTTTATGAACAGAAACATATTTTCGAATAAAACCTTCATTCGATTTTTCATTATCAGCAAGTCTGGTTAGTTTGGTTAGGTTATGATAGTTTAATTTTATAATTAAAAATTATAAAATAGGATTTGAGGCATTTATAATTTTATTTTATGAACACAACTATTTTTTCGATTAATAAACCTTCATTAGATTTGTTCATTGTCAGCACGTTTGGTTGGTTTGGTTAGTTAATGACGTTAATTTCACAATAAAAAAAACTATAAAATTGAATTTGAGGCATTTATAATTTTATTCTATGAACAAAACTAATTTTTCAATTAGTAAACCTATATTATAGTCAATCAGAAGCCTCTAAATGACACTGTTGGCAAAATAAATCCTGAAAAACAAATTGTGCTTCCTCTACAGTACACGTGTCTCTAAACGTGGTTGAAGTGGAATGTTGGTTGATGCTTGGGTGGATTGAATTACAATATTTTATTTAAACTATGGTTTAACCATAGAATAAACGTATTGATTTATCGTTTTTAGATGACAATTTTAAGGTATGTTTCGGCCCAGTATCTAGTGGGTGTTTAGTTTACTATTTATATCTGCATTGGGTTTGACCAACGATACAGTATATTGCTATACCGTTCTGTAGTATAACCTTATGCTGATGGTGCAAAAATTGTGATATCCACTCTAAGACGACAGACACATTTCAGAGCACTGAAATGTAACCAGCATTCAAACAAAGATCGAAAAGAATTCATAAATTACAATAGGATGAGCAGTAGAGCAGTTTAGGAAATCAACTGCCCAACTGATTCAAGTAACATGACATTGATTATATTTCCAAAAATAATCCATACAAAGAAATCTAGGTTGTAGGGCTATTAGTCAGACATTCCAGATAAGTGTTTAATAGAGAAAACTTAAACCTTCAAAATATTCATGGTAATAATTACAGGAGAATTTAATCACTAACAACAGGATGAGATGTTAAGTGTTGACATTATTTTTGTAAATATGATACGGGAGCAGGGCACAAACACAGACTGGGGATTAGCTAAAGGAAAATTTTGTGTTGGAAAAGCCTTATGTACAAAACAGCACACCAAAAGGCCAAAATGCTGACTAAATGCTATTACTGTGTTCTAGAAATATGTTCAAACAAGTCCTTGTTTAGTTGGAGGATAGGATGTAACTTTAATTTCAATGTATGGAAGTTATTGTTCAGTAAAACAATAAAACCTAGTACTAATAGCGACTTCAAATTCAAAGTAGCTACACATAAATAAGCCAACTAGTGTTGATCCCTGAGGAACCCCCTGAATGTGGGACGTGGCCGCAGGGATTTTGTCACGGGAGTTATAAAATCAACAACTGGACGACTGCCACAGTCTTGGCTCATTTGGGCTTGATAAACAAGAGCGCTAGCTGACACGCGAAACTTTCCTGCTGTCTCCAGATTTTGTTATTTTTGTTTATATTGTATGAAATGTATTGGGAACAAGTAAGTGCCATCAACGTTGAATACTGCTTACTTAAACGACTACTCTTCCTTTTGGAAAATCTGAAGCTTGCTTACATGAACATTACTAATCATTACTATTGATTGCATGGTAAACATTCTTTTTGTGTAGTAAACAATGTAATGATGGATTTTTGCAGGTGATAAAACATATAACAAAAACAGGTCGTCAGTGTCTGCCTGCATGTCTGTGAACATGGCTGCAGACCACTGTGATCCGATAATTTTGATGAAATTTGGTATCTGGGTACTAGTCCTTGTTATTCCCATCCTGGTGTTCTTTCATTTTTTTTCTATAAACCCTACAAAATAACGGAAAAATCTAATTCTAAATCAAACAATCCAACGAGTTTTAATTAAAATTTACTATGTTATAGCTCATTCTATTAAAATGGTACAACCCAAATTGCTGTGAAAATTACAATTAAAAAGTTGTTGCAACTGTTGTGATTTTCCCCATGAAACACCATAGTTGCTCTCACCGCTTACCAATGATAAGCGTTGTTGGCAAGCCAATGGCTGAGAGTATGTGTCGATTGATAATACCATTTATTTAATATAATATCAGAGTATAATCGATGGTTTACAAATAGAATGTTATGTGAAATTCTGTTTTGAAGTTGGTTGGATACTGTGACTAGAAGCAGATAACAAAACACACAATAAATGAACCAGACAGAACTAACATGTTATTCAGCTGATCCATAAGGATGGAAAATCTATAAGAGAATCTATCTATAATATTAAAACGAAACAGTGTTTTTTTATTTCACGATTCTGAATTAACCACTCGACGGATTTTCATGATTTTTGTGATGAAAGAAAGATAATTTTGAGAACTAGGGAATTTCGAAGCCATAATTTTAGTTTAGGGTTCCAGTTTTTTAGAAATTAAGTTTTAATTTTCAAAAAGTCTAGCAGCCGACGGACGAGTTAAATTCGTTTTAGTGGTGGTTTAACTAACAGCTGGTTTCTTAACTGTCATTGAAATGTTTATGTTACAATTTGTTTGTATACAAAAATATTGATCCAGAGTTTACCTACTCACTATTTCACTTTAAAATGCAGTTTATTACCTACCGTAAAAGATCTATGTTATCAGGAGATTATGTAATTTTGAACTAAACATTTTAACGTATAATCAAGTTTTGTCATAAATACAATCCGTCTAAGTATAAGTGCTTAATCCTTTAAGATATGAGTGGTTTACGTGTTGATACATCTTTTTCTAGATGTTTGAATATAAGTATGACTGCATACAGTAGCCTACACATGAAAAATGTCAACCGGTGTAGTAGGTCTCCAGAAAACTGACCAGTAAGCTGCAGGGTGTCAGTAGAAACCAAAATCAATTCATACCATATCATAACTATCCCAGTAGTACTTAATGATTCAGAAACTCGATAAAGGGGTACATTCCAAAAGGCTCGGATCTCGGATGGGCTGGGCAGGCTTTGCATGGCGGAGAGAAGATACTTCAACTTTTAAAAGTGTATTCCAAGGAGTACTACAAGGTAGACGACCACTTTGAAGACCAAGTAATGAAAGAAATCTTCAGACTGGTATCTTCCTTAGAAATGGCAGGGATATAAGAGAACGGGAGGCCAGGATTATTTTAGAGGTTTCAGTGGCCAAGGTGGTAAAATAAGGTACGGTAAGTGATAGTAGGCCTATGCAGTGGAAGGTGGTATGTAGCAACTGTACTCAAATCCAGTGTGTGTGAATCGGCCACCAAGTTGTAAACTAGCTGTTCTGAATCATATACAGTTTTAATGGACTACTCGATTCCCGTACGTAGGACGGGCCAAACAGCTCGTACTTATAAAAGTCAAATACCATTCACCGACTCACTTGGGATGGTGAATTTTCTTTTTGCTACTGACTCAACATGAAATGGAAGAGGAGTGTAAATAAATCACAAGATAAAAATAATAATGGATATAGTTAACATATAGAAAACATAATCTATACAAAATGTATTTATCGCTTGGGCTGAACGTATCTGAAGTTGGGTTTGGATTTGTCGTTCTTGTTCAAGTTGTTGTAAAAGCCAAGCCCTCCACCTCCCGTCCTCTTACGTGGTCTTGAGTTCTTGGAGTTTAACACTTCTGTAAAAACTCATTAAGGAAAACTCACGGAGATTGTTTAAATGTTCTTAGATCTAAAAACTCTAACAAAGTTTGGTAAACGGGTTGGGTTGTGTTACAGAGCTGATTTCTGAGCTATAATTGATTAGACGGCTACATGTAACATGTGTGTGTGACCATATGCATTATCCAGCTTTTGTTTTAAAATTTCTCTAAACGATACTGTCCCTAAAAGGTATCACACAATGGCATGATTCAAAACACATTTCTTTGAAAGTAGTTAGCTAACAGGATTTTACTAACGGCTGTACTTTCTTGTAAGCTAATTTTGGTGATGAATTTTCACGGAGATAACTTTTAAAGAGAAATCATTAGGTTGATCATCAACTGGACTAATGTCCGATCCAATTTAAATACCTGGCAAGATTTCTGGCATCCTAAACGTCAACAGTCTAACAGTCTGTCTAACCACTTTGTTACTGAAAGCTACCAAAAATTTCCAATACAAATATAGACAGCTTAAAATTAGCTTTAAAATCTGGCCGATGTCATCAACAATTACCAATGGTTATTCTGGCTATTTGTGGTGAACAAAAGGATACGCAGATCAACAGCAGGAGGCACTGTGAAGCCGAAGGACTTGGCAACCATAGCCAGGTCTAGGGTGGCCACATCGAAGATGAGCTTCAGATGGTGGGAGTCGTAAGCTCTCACATATGCCTTAAATGCCTCCTTTGCGGACTGGTTCAAGAAGTAGTTCTTGGCAATCAGCTTCTCCAACTGAAACAGATAAAAGAATATTTTACTCTTAACGTCTTCAAATGCAAGAAAATTAAAATTAAGATCTACTGGACAGATGCAATCATAAAATACTAGTACTGTAACTGTTAAGGCTTTACGACAAACCAAGATCGTAAGTAAAACATTAAGGAAAGATGGAAAGAATATACATTTACATGTTTTTATCAAATGCAACACAAAAGGGAATTTGACTAGAACGACTTCAAATGGCTCTAAATAACTTAAATCATTGTCCAACCGTAATTTCAAACACTGATATGAGGCCAAAGATGGCCAGGATTTCATAAGTAAAATAAAGAAAAGAGAGTTTTTATGGATTGGACATAGGAGGTCAGCGATAATTGTCACAGAAATCCACTATAGGATCATTGTCCCCGAAAATCATAACATCATTATGATCATCAATATTGCAATCATCATGATTGCAGCAAAACACGTTCCCTATGATTCCCTATGATAGTTCCCTATGATCAGAATAAAACGTGATATCCTGCGACCGCAGCACAACACAAAATATATTATCTTTGACATACAACAACATTGAAAAATAACCAAAAGTTGTTAATACTTGGACGTTTGACCTAAGGCTATTGGAAAGTTTTCCTAATTTTCCGGTTCCATGCAGTATTCCTGTAATATTCAGAGTCCTGAAAATGTATTTTTATCAAGTTTATTTACAGTATTAAGTTCGGCTGGCTACACCATGTCTCAACCAGTGCTACCGTTGCTTCCAGTAGCCAAGTTGTGGCCGTGGTTGTTCAGTAAGCCAAACGACTGTGACGGTGACAGAAACTACCTCCCGAGTTGTCATTTCCTGCCTGACTCCACCCTTCCTGCGTCTTCCCCTCCGCCCACCTTGACGTGAAATTAAATCAAGATAATCACCATTCCACCATCTATATGCTGATTGCTCTACTCTGTTGCTGTACTCTGCTCACTTCCATTATTTTCAATGCCACAAATTTTTCTTAAGGCTGTGGTTTCCTAGACGCGTAATAGATGCGCTGCGTGTGCGCATCTAAGACGCAGCACACTTGTCTTATGGAGTTTCGTTTAAGCGGTTTCCAAGGCTGCGTATCTAATGCGCGCGCATCTAATACGCGCGCACCAATAGCTGCGTATTTGACCGACTGCTTTCAGAGCAGTCGAATCTGAGTTACGCTGCGTTTTAGACATGTCTTGTGCAATGGATTCGGAAGTAAATGTTGTACAGAAGGCAAAATTCTGCAACAACGACGGAAAATTGATTGAATTTGTCTCTTCTAATGACATATTATGGAAGTACTTTGTTCATACAATTAAAATGTTATAGTATTATATTTCATATCATTCGTTATGTAGTGTTAATTTCCCCATAATGTGTAATTTCAATATTCAATTCCCTTGTTACATGTTCCCTACAATTAATTAATTTGTCCTCACATATTTTCTTATTGTTGTTATTAGTAAATAAACCTAATCTTGACAAATATTCTTTTCAAGTCAGCACAACACCAACTCCCAAATATAAGAGCCCCCATAATTATTTTAAGAACTCCTGAACATCTTAGTAATAAGCCTATACTGTATTAATTACTATCATTGTACCCAAACTTCTTACGGGGTTGGCGTATACGTATAAAATGCTTATTGCAGTTATCTTGTAAAAGGTATTTTCATCGATTCGGTAAATCCCGAATAGGTAAATATAATAACAGTAAAAGCAAAGTTGGATAGGGTAAATTAAGATTTATTGTTTACATTTTAAATTGACATGTTTGCTTTAACAGTACAGCTAAAAGATCCACGAGGGCCACGTACAGTTCCTAATCATGTACTTTTTACTGCTTACGCTTCTTAAAAGCTTTTAATACCAAAATATCCATGTAATTATCTAAATCATCGTATAACATCATAGTAGCCACTAGTTATCTCTCCCGTGACCTACGCACCAACCATGTGTATTGTACGCAGTCTAGGAAACCACTCACGGCAGCTGCGTTTTTGGACCTTGATAAAAGACGCAGCGCATCTAAACCGCTGCGCATCTATTACGCGTCTAGGAAACCACAGCCTAAGAACAAGATTACCTATTCAATTGTAATATTTAAAATGTGTATTGTAAGATGTGTCATTTTATGTAGTTAGCTATATTTTATCTTACTGTATTTATTAACTGACTATGCTATAAACCTTAGCAGTTGTATGACTTTGTCAATAATTTGAGAAAATTCTAAGGACAATAAACACATTTAATTTCATTTCATTTCTGTAGTCTATATGCTTCATCTAAACACATTCTTATGTCACTTTCTACAAAAACAGGCTCTGTATCTTTTTGTGATACATTGTAAGTTTTAAAAATATAGTTTATGGTTGGATCCAGATTAAAATTGTATACGAGCATATAAATTAGGCCTACTGTTTTATTCACCATTTCAATTTTAAAAGCTATAGAAAACCTAATATTTTGAATTGAATAAATTAAAAGACGCACCTCAAAGCAAACAATGCAGTAGGCCTGTATGAGTATATTATGTTAAAGTACTTGGGGGTTCTTCAAGTGGTACACAGATTGTGTTTATGAGTTATTCTTGCAGTGTACATCAATGTTGATATCTACATAAAATTTAGTTCTTTATATTCTACTATTTTTAAGATTGTTGAATTGTTTTCAAGGTTAGTCTGATGTGCTATTATCATAGACAAAAAGAATTAAATTAAGACCGTCAGCTGTGCTGCGGTTACCATAGGTTCTGGCGCACACCGCTTGGAGCACTATGTAGTTACTTCGTACACGCTACTTAAACTACAGCGGTGTGCGCTGGAACCCATGGTAACCATGGTAACTGCAGCACGGCTGACAGTCTATTTAATTCTTTTTGTCTATGCTATTATTGAAATGTAATAAATATCCCCACCAGATTTCAATTTATTCTATATTTTTCTAGTTAAATTTTGTTATGAGGTGGTTAAATTTGTATAAAGGTCAGTTTATTTGTGCCTTGAATTCAGTGGACAGTTTGCCAAAACATACTGTAGCCTAGTTTTTTATTACACAGTATTTTGATCAAGTTTCATTTTGTAATCATAATAATTTTAAACGTAATTTAAAAATCATATACACTTGATTCTTCATCAATTTAGGGTTTTGTAAATAAGAGTAAAATTCAAATTGTTTAAGCAATATTCTTTATCCTCACACCAAGTGTGCATTTATACAACATAGTTGCAGCATGTAAACCTAATTAATGCCGTTCGTAATCCTGTCCACCTCTGCATCTGCACGGCTAGTGGCTACAAATACTCTACATCCCTGTAGCTGTGACTGGACAGATTACACCATAAAACACCATAAACCTGTCACACGGAGGTAATTGGGGGACTCAGGTGTCTTGACATACGGCTTCCTGCTGCATTACACTTACACTGCATGGTCAAATAATGCACACATAAATCTGGGTGACTCAACTCGTCTATTTAGGCCGACTTATAATACAACAGATCGGGTTTTATATCATTTTGATATTAGCGAATTTCTTATATAGTGTATAAGCTATTACTGTAGGTCTCGTGGTAAGAGGTGGACCCAGGACCAATTTAATTTTTTGATTTGAAGTCCCCAGGAGAACAAAAACACCATTTGTTCAAATTCATATATGTGTGTCCATTAGCGTGATAACTTAGGTAACATAAAAATCACCTTATTTTAAAGAAATTTGGTACAAATATGTAAATTTACATTCAAACATTATTCAAACAAATCCAAAGAACCATCATGATCAAACTATGGGAATGGGGTTTAATGGGGTAAAAATTGAATTTTTTGTCCCCCCCCCTCCCCCAAAAATTAAATTTTACAACTTCTTTCTATAAAACTTTGTAGGGATTAAAAAAAAAAATTGTACATCAATGTGTTGTAAAATTTAAGGTTACGGATATACTTCCCAAAAAATGTACATTTAAAATCCCTTGTTATTGTTATGGATAAAAAGTTTTAGGTAATTAAAGCAGGAAACTGTTTTAGTAAGATTATTTATAGATATATTTTGATAAATTCATTTATTTCATACAATATTTTTCCTTCCCTGTAGCAGCCAACTTAAGTATTCGTTAAAATTAATGTTATTTAAATACAAAATAAATCTGACAATTCCCAACATAATCAAACCTCATTATGTGCTAAGTATGAAAACACAATTTCAACACACACACAATATCAAAATTTCAGCGTGGAATGTAAATGTAACACGTTTGCACTTAAAGCTTGAAAATTAAAACTACGAAAGAGAATGATTCATTATATAATATCACTTTAATAAAGTGGTGACATAAACGAGTTGCCAAGCAGCTTCATTAATGACAAAAATCAGCTGTTTTGAACTAGAGACATTTATTACAAGCCTAATGATAAAGGACTTGCCTGTTTCTTGACTCAAAACTGCTAATTAAGGTAATCAAAAAATGCCCATACAGTTTTTTTACCAAACATGAAATTATTTTTCAGTCAATCCATTTTTTGAAGCTACCTACAAATTGAACCAGGAAAATGGCCAAACTTTTTGGTCCTGGTTCATAAGGACCATCAGTTTACATCCTTACATGATAATGTTCTGGGAAATGCAATATCTTTTATGGAAACTACTTTTTCTATGTAAAAAACTTACCTTAGAGACACTTCATTAATAATTGTTAATATGATTTTTCTTCAGATAAAGCAATTTTTAAGCAGATTTCATGGTATACTGTTTGACACCAATATACATTTTTTTCATATTAGATTGTTACCTGATTCAACATTACATAAGCACACCTGTGAGGTACAAATGAAGACATCAAGTGGTAAAGCTGCTAAAGCCGTAGAAGACTGCCTTACTGGGCCACTAATTGGCTGCAGCCAGCTAATGTAGGCGTCTCTATTGGTTGAATTGTTATTTATAGCTGAGTGTTTATGTTTCCTCAGATGGGCTGTAGGTGACGCCACTAAATCAATGTGTTGTAACATGCCAAAGGCGGGCTACAGGTTGTACTGAGGCAAGTGTCGTGTTCTGACATGTTTAGCCAAACAAGTTAGGTAATATTGTGGTAATTTAGTAAAAGGTTAATTGATTAATTAAAAAATCATAATGTGAACGGTATTCACATACACATTTCAGATGGTTCTTATTGCTAGGGGAAAATATTTTATCATTCACAGCCCCGCTAGTCCTATAATGCAAAAGGAATAACCCTAGGTAAAAATAACCCCTATAAGATCACAAAAATCTTTTCTTTTCTCACAAATAAAGCTTGAGTCAGAAAAAGATTCTTATGTTTGCTATAGAATAATTTGAAACACTAATGGCAGTAAAAAATTCAAAAAAATTCAATAATTATATTTTAACCGTTTTTCCTACTCCACTGAAGAGGGTTTCCTTAAGGGGGTTTGGTCGAAAATTTTCATGTCTGATTTTTTGTTATTGTTCAGTTGTACTAAAAATTAGAGATACAAATATATAAGAAATTTTTTATTATTTTGCATATTAAGCGAGATATGGAGCTTGAAAGTAGTGAATTTTTCATCTTTGGTACCAATTCACAGGGAGAATGGGTAATGCGATTCTCACCAAAATTGGCATTCAGGTGTGGAAAAATAATAATCACTGGCTACGTATTTCAATTTATAAATTCAAAATTTGTTTAAAATTTTTGTCTTTTAAAATTTTTTTTAAAAATTGAATTTTTTTTTAAAAATAGCTGTTTGTTTTTGGGGAAAATTTATATGTATGTTGGAATTTAAAAAATGTGATATGTCAACTAGTTTGGGCTGTGAATTCGACCCTATGATGCCTTGCGCTGTCGGAGCACCACTTGGCTTGATCAGTTAATTGATAGACTTCAAATGTATTTTAGCTATGTTTTGAGCAAATAAGAAAATCATAATCGGTTTTAGACAGTGACAACGGGGGGTTCTTCCGATTAAAAAGAGAAGAAGAGTGTTTGGGGGACACCGCTACCACCATCTAATTCTGCATATTAGATTTAGTTACTTATTTGCAAATGACTTGTTTTTATAAGATCAACAAACTAGTTCATAGAGATATTGTAAATTTTTTTGTTAAAAGTCACCAATGGGTAACCAACATTTTAACATTATAAGCCCCCAAATATGAAACCCCGTTCCCATAGTTTGATCATGCAGATAGGCAAACTTGTTCAAATAAACATAAGTTTAAACGTTCAGACCTACTCTGTTCCAACCCAAAAACACTCTCATACACTCATCTGTAATTTGGGTACCCGAGGCTGCACCATGTGCATTTCACAAATTTTGTCAGAGTTTCACAATTTCCGAGGTGATGCAACAGTGTTAAGTGCGAGGAGCTAAATGAGGCATGCCGCTGGACATGACACTTCCCCCCGGCATAACTGTCCGACACTTACATATCTCACTCAGTTTAATTATCCGGTATACATTGAATGTAAAATGTGTGAATCTTCACTGCTTCAAATAGATTGCTTTGAAATATCTATTTACAAGTTAGTACATACATTACCAAAAGTTTAAAAATAAGAGCCGCTAAACATAAAATGAAAATTGGTAACAGCCCCTTCATTTACTTTCTGGTAGCAGAGAGTCCTAAATTAATGGCTTATCAAACATATTTGTGGTTATTGATAAATTATTGTAATTGGTAGAGGGATACAAATCCAAAAAGGAAATATCATTGTCTCCTTCTGCATTATATCATTTAGTATCTATGCAATTCCATTGTAGGCCTAGGCCTACTTTAGTCAGATAAAATAATATCATAGGCCGTAGAATCAGTAAAAAATTTAAAGGGGGGCCACCAGTTGACCGACAAGATACTTGGTCGTCTTGCCACTAGACCGTCTTTTTTAATTAAATAGATAAATACTGAAAACCCGTACGTCGACAAGTTATTTCATCGTCAGTCCAGTTGACCGGCCTGTAAATCTAAATTATTATACACGAGAAACCAACTTGTCGTCAATCCTCCCGACCGACTTACCACTTGCTCGTCTTTTAGGTGGGGATGTGTTGAGCGGCAGTGCCGGCGGCGCGCGCAGCTGTGGAGTGCACTGCAGGCGTACCAACTTCTGTATCTTGTAGTGGCGGTTTTCATTCCGACGATTTTCAGCTATCACAATGCAGCGGACTAGCGAGGTTTTTATTACGTGTAATTGTTTGTTTCTCAATCGATATTTTGTTATACACAGTACAGTGAATATAAATAGGCCTATATTAGTTTACTTCAATGAAATAAATGTTTTATTTAGCTAAATAAATAAAAATACGCCGATTGAACAAATAAAATTGTTACAGACAACAGGAAGTCCTTAATATGATCAAAAAAGTGTTTATCTTTATTAAAAAATTACTGAAATTTGTAAACTTACTGCTGGCGACAAGGGTGGTGCCATGCATAGGTTTATCAATAAATAAGATAAACATGGACAACCTTATGCAGCTATAAGTCAGGAAACATTTGTAGAAACATTAAAATGCAATACCAATTTATGAAATATGATAAAATATTTACAGGAAATGTTGATTACTGTATATACATCGTGAGTATCTCCAGCAGTTACACACTGGTGATCTTTGAGTTGACTCTTTTAAACTCATTGAATATTACTTTTTTCGTTTTGAAATAAATTCTGTAATACTTTGAAATTGCTCGAATTCGAGCAACATGTACACGAGTTTGAATATTAAATTAACTAACATATTTATGTAATAGGAGGGTCAAATATTGTGAACAGTGGTGAGGTAACTACCGTTACATTTATTCAATTGAGAGATAAATACAAATTGATAATACCGGTTATTTAAAGCTTTGTTGTATATTTTTCCCTCTCTTAAAAAAATAAAATAAAGAATGAATTTAGACTTTTGGTGACATTAGTTTGTACTATTTCTCCTTAAATGACACTGCTGTCTTGGTAAGCAATAGTTATCTCGGTAAACTATTTATTTGCTGAAGTGCACAGTGTGCTACTTAGCCTGAGAAACATCTTTTGTTTTATGATTTTGTTGTAGGCCTATTGAAAACCTTGTCTAGAAGGAATTCCCATTGCCTGTGTTACCGGGGAGAAGTTTTTCTTAGTAAAGTCTGTAGACGTCTTCGGTTTTACACAGAAACATGTAATTATAATTGAAGAAGTACATGTTTTATCCTGTCACGTTGTTGCGTGGACAATACTATGGTGATTCAATTCTGTGTACTTCAATTGTCTAACTGGCCCTAACTGACGCATCCTTGTTCTTTTTTTTACTAAATAATGTAGTCTTTACTTCCGTGGATCTTTGCGTTTTATTGTGTAACTGTCCTCAAGTAAGTCTGTGTTCTGAGTAAGTACTTCAAATGCACGGCACTACTGTATATTCAGATTTTCTAATGAACTAATATAAGGATAAAAGGAGTATAGACATGTATGTATGACAGAGTATGTCTACTCCTTTTATCTATGGTACTATTTCCAAGTTCATCTGGACGACCCTGCAAAACGTTTCTAGTAAAAAAAAATTATTTGGTTTATGTTTATGAACTTGTATGAGTGTTGTTAACTAAAGCTAAATTCACATCAAATTAATTTATTTAATTTATTTTAATAGTATTTCTAATTAATTTCAGTTTTAAGAACATATAGTAAATAAATCCTTGTTGAAACGGCTGTACTATCCATGCAATTATTGTCAAACTATATGTTCAAAGATTCCTGGACGGCAATGTTATAATACTAGTTGGAGCAGAGGTACTGGATCCAGGGTTAATACAGTTTTGTGACGTAAGGTATATCACTGCAGAAGTAGTTAGCTCAAGAATTATGACGCGGATGACAAAGATTGGTAGTTTTTTCTATAATAATCAAAAAAATTATCAAACCCCAAGTACATAAAATCATTCACAGTTTTTTTTTCACAGTCTATTGAATAGCCTGCAGTTAAGTTCACTCTAATGAAGAATATAGACGTGGCCAGAGTTCCAAACTATTTAAGTAACAACTGTTTACATGAACTATCCTAGTGTGCAATGTACTTATTGAATTTTCATTAGTAATATATCATGGCTATATCGTAAGTATCAAAAAAGTATCGTAAAAGTATCAAAAGATAGTAAAACGAAAACGAAACAATCAACCAAGACCAGTGACCGAAACAAGTGTCGAGCTGGCGGCGCCGCGCCTACCTCGGGATTCCCCGAGGGCATTAATTCATCTTTGAAGTAACACCGGTAACACTGACTCACTGGCCGACACGGATACCCGCCTACCACCCCCTTTGTGTCGTCACCCTATGACCACCGGTCGGTCAGCCACCCATCCAAGGAAACTCTAGACATCGGCGGCTCTTTGTCGTTCGTTGACCAGCGTATTTTCTAGAGTTGAATGTAGGCCTATACCCTCACTCACACCAGGGAATAAGTAAACTGTAGTAGTTTTCTTGTTTATGAAAATATTTGCATCAAATTAGAAAAAAATCATTTATTTATTTATAAAATGTTATTATTTTACACACAAAAAACACACTTTTACCCTCCCTGTTGCAGCAAACCTAAGTACTTGTTAAACTTATTCTATTTAAATATGGAATAACTGTGATATTTTCAAGAAGTCATTTTAGTGTAAATCCAATCAGGCAAATAGAAATTTGCTTAGTCTGCAGGTTTGTTGCGGTGGGGGTATATTTCGTCATAAACTCTTTTTCCACTTAAGAGTCTTCAATAGTAACCGACGAAAATTATGACTGTTATTAGTTTTTTAACAAGTCATTTGTTTATATGTAACTCCTGTACTTCTTTGCAATTGCTCGATTTCGAGCAACATGTACACTAGTTAACCTATAATTTTATACAATAGCTAAAATATTCCACATTCCAACCAAATTTCTGGCCGAAAGTAGTTTTTAATTGCATTTTAATTGAATGATTTGTAACGAATCGAATTAAACCATAACTGTGGTTAATACTTGAGACTAACAATTAAGGGACACTAGGTTCTAAATACTACAAGTGCAGAAGGGCACGGTACCCATTCGAGCCGTGTCCATATTTTGTTAAATTAATAGTAGTTTACAGCAACTGGATAAACATTTTACAATACTTATGTAGAAATATGTGCATGATTTAGAAAGTCATTAAGCTGGAAAACTGCAATATACTACAGACTTTTCAGAGAGGTTACGTATTCATTCAGCTTAGTGAAAACATAATATAGATACGTATACAAATAAGAACTTGAACTCTTTGAGAGCCATTGAATGTTATTAGACGAAAAGGGTTGCGCATGTTTACTAGCGCTACTCAGCAACAAAAACCATTTAATTTATCTCTAAAATGTATATTCTTAAAGTGCACTGAGCAGCAGCCTAAAAAATCTATGTAACTTACCTATATAGTTACAAAATACTCAAACTCGCATTGTGACATTATAATTCGGCTAATATTTCTCCAACAGATAATTCATCTACAGAGAAGAATTTTATTGTACTCTTACCGTGTCTAATAACATCCAAAGACAAAAACCTTGCCTAAAAATGGTACCTGTCTTAACAAATTATTTGCAGTGGCCTATATTACGGACCGTGGCTCACTGGTTGGTAACATTATTGAAAATAACACGACATTTTGGCTGTAAAAATGGCCCAATTAGTAAATACTATTTAAGCAGCTACTGTCATAACAGAAAGGTCATATTCCTTTTAAACTAGATCACATCATCCTTTATAAGATACGTTGATTAACAATGCATGTAAACGTCAATAAATTACGTAACAGCCAATTTATTTTTTTGCTTTTTGGAAATGCCAAATTTCTATGTAATTTCCATTATTTGTTGCCAATGAAGCCACACACCCATATAAATGAGGAGACCCCTAACAGTTCAAGAATAAAAGCTAACTTCACTTCAAGTATATTCCACTACACCTAACATTCCGTAGAGAGATTATATTGACATCTTTATGAAATTGATAAGGCTGAGACAATTAACTGACATCCCCCATGTCAAGGAATTCCAGTTTTAACAGTAACCCCACAACCAATTAATTTCTCAAAACTGTGCTAGAGGGTTATTCATTGGCATAGAAGTACGATATGAACTGACGCGACGTGACGAAGGAAAAATCAAACTTACGCTGTAACTGATATACCTTCCTTTAAAGTTAAAACATGTCTTCCCAACAAACAGATATATTTTTCAAATAAAATCATAGATTAATATGCATTAGGCTACACTGATGAAATCACGGAAGTGTTTAGCTACAAAAGATCAACCAATACTATTTTAATACTATTTAAAGGTTCTTTCAAAGGAAGAGATACCAGATTAACATATTAATAAAAACTCCGACTACGTACAGTATGGGAAATATTTTATTCATTGAATGATCAACTATATTTGGCAACTAACGCAATTAATATCATTTTAGCGAATTTCCCCTATAGGGAATAAGTTATTAACGTAGTACTCATGGTAAGACCTGGACCCAGGACCGATTTACTTTTTCGTTTTGAGGTCCCTAGAGACCAAAAACACCATCCGTTCAAATGTATATATATATAGATATATATATATTTATACATAAATATACATGTACATATTTATATATATATTTTTGGATTGGTTTTTCTATGATTATTCTAAAAAACTCCCTCCAAAAAGTTAACATAAAACAATATAACGAATAGAGACTAATCACACTATAACAATGGAACAGTTCCAGAATTTGTGTAAAACTGGTTTACAAATTGTTATACTGTACTGTATATACAACTTTGTTTTACTTGGGGTTTTCTACGAAATAAACTAAAACAAAACTATAATGCGACAAGATGGTAAGGTCATAAGAATACTAGAATGATAAAATCGTCCATAAAACAACCACAAAAAAAAAAAAAAAAAAAAAAAAAAACTAAAAACCCCGCCTATGCCGTTTGAGTTCCAGTAGGGGATGGGACTGGTTCTGAAGACTAGGAGTTTCCTTGTTTGTTAGGCATTTCTAGGAAGAGGCACTTTCTAGTTTACAGCCCCAATGTGCGGCTGTTTAGTTTGATCACATTGTTGCCGCCCTTTTCGGGACACTGGGGCGGTTTGGGAGCTCGAGCCCAGCTAGTACGCGCCTAGTGTTGGACGCGCCTAACTTTAGTCCCCGGACCAGAAACCAGGCTTGGGAGCTCGCGCCTAAGTTGAAATGGTCGTAGATCAAGTATAGTCGCGCCTAAGTTGCAGCGCGGCTAGATGGACAGGGAATCGCGGGTAATTCAGGTTTTGACGTTGGCAACGGCCATTGCAGAACCCGTTACCGTTGACAACAACAAAAGATGAACACTTATTGAAGATGGATAGGTCTACTATTTAATCGTGGTATATCAATGGTGGCTAATTAGTAGACTATGGTGTATGTTTCTGCATTGTACCATTGCAAAAATGTAGTTTTGTAAGATCGTTGTTTTACATCGCAATGACTGAAGAACCGTAATTGTTTATATTAAATTCTTTTTAGATCTAACTTTATTTTCACTTTACGATTTATAATTATTTAATCAGTTGTCCTTAAGTACTACTAGTTGTCTTTTAAGTACTACACCTTATAAATACGTACAGAGCAACATAATATTAACATCGGAAACTCGGTTTCATGCAATAAAAAGCTCAAAATTAAACAGGAATTTCCCAGTATAATATAGGGGTATTGACAAAAAAAATAATAAAAAGTAATTGCGGAGGTTATGATTGTCTGAAGCCAAGGTAAATGTAAAAAAATCTTTTAATACAGTACTTAGAAAAAATTGTTGTCAATTTAATAGTATATTACGTTACTAGTCCTGAAAATAAGTGTTTACCGGACGAGTGTGGTCGTTCCCGTGCGAGACGAAGTCGTGTACGGGATTACCATACGAGTACGGTAAACACATTTTGGACGAGTTACGTACGATAGTTTACGCCATACTACTTAATTCGTAGAAACCCTTATATATTTCCACCAACTAAAGGACTAAACATCACCAGTCATAACCTCTAAGAGAGGTTATGTTTTTGTTTATAACCAATCATTGCCACGCAAATACAGTATAATCAGCAGATTGGTGTCCGGTAAAACTCATTGCAGAACAGTATTAAGCAATGAAACCCCATTTGAATAAGCTGGCGGCAAACAGCTGTTTTCTGGACTAAATCCTTGCGTGGGAAGTTCGTCAAAATAATGTAGTGTGGCTAAAAATCTTTTTTTACATGACACTCTTGTATCCAATTTTCCTAGGGAAGTATCTATTACCGTAGGTAGCACTTATTTCCGGGACCGATAAACTTTTCCATTTTGATGTCCCTAGAGGCCAAAAACACTGTTCGTTCAAAATTTTATATATGTATAGCCTATATATAAATGTATTATATATACGTCCATAAACGTGATAACTTGAGTAAATTTGTCTGATTTTGATAAAATTTGGCATGAAAGTGTTAGGCGCGATTCTCCTTAATGACTTCGCGAACCAGCATGATCAGACCAAGGGAATCCGGAGTATAGGATAAAAATAGTTTTTTTCTCAATTTTAACCCCTATAACATAAATCATTGTCTTTAAAATATTTCAAAGAGTAAAGAGTATTTCAAAGAGTATAACAAACAAATTAATATCTTATAATGTTTTGTACGGTTATTGGCTACAGAGACTATTGGTAACATTTTAAATTTTAAATTCCCATGTGATTCTTATGGAGAATAAGTTAATTGTTCTAGTGTGGTCGTTTATGGATATATTTTTATGAAACTTGGCAAATTTATTTATTTTTTATAAAGCTCTTAATATTTTGGTAAAAAACACACTTCATTGCCTTCCCTGTAGTAGCATACCTACACGTAGGTAGTTTTAGTTACTTGTTAAACCTAAATATTTAAATAAATTTAATTGAAAGTCCTGTTAGATTATTGGATATTCGCTTTTCTGTAGGTTTTCTGTGGCGGGATTATTGATATACTGTATTTATTTTCTTATACTCCAAACAATCTAGGTACTACATTTCGATGTAACTAGCACTAGTCAATGACACTAAACTGAGCTCAATCACAACTCAATAAAAAGAAAACGAAAATGACTGTGAGCTATTTGCAGTTTTTTATGTTTTGTTTATTACCTCTTCACTCTTTCGTAGGGGGCGAGTGGGGGGGGGGGGGGTATGTACGTGGTAACTAATTTTTTCATAGCTAATAAAATATTTATAATTAAGGCACGGGTGCTTATAACCAAACTGTCAGTTGAAATAAATTCTATTCAGGCTCCATATTTTATTGAAGTTAACAGTAAAAACAAAAACAAAATAATATTTCGTTAAATTACTTCCCGCGAGATTTTTTTTTTTAATTTTGAACAACAGAAACATAAAAAAAACTTTTATCAAATATACTTTGAGGGTAATGAAATTGTTCGGAATTTAATAACGAATTTTAATATAACATTCTTTTACTTAATATGTAATCAATTAACTTGCTAATGAGCTAATACCGGCATGATGTCGACTTAGACCTGCCCCCTGGCAGGACTAAAGTTGGGGACTAAACTCACTGATTTTTATGACGAAAACATATCACTTAGTCCCGAAATTGGTCTCCCAAACCCACCGAGACTATCTCTTAGGCTGGCACCTAAGTCTACTTGACTCCCAAACCAACAATATTTAGGCGCGAGATTATCCCTGCACAAGTTAGGCGCGCGCTTTACTGATCCCGAGCTCACAAACCCGTTTTCGAGGCGGCAGCCTAAAATACCGGAAATATCCGGATTTAGTCGCGGACTAGCGCTAATACCGAGCTCCCAAACCGCCCCTAAATCATAATCTCCACAAAGGCAACACACAACACTACTAAACTTACCCATATTCGAAACAGATGGCTTTTAAAAACATTGGGCCCAATCAATAGATTTTAAAGTACAGAATTTAATTATGACATTTAATATGATTAAAATCTTAATCTAATTAAATTAAATTTTAATTAGAGTACAGGTAAAATAAGCATCGCAACGTAAACAATGTCAAGCGTAAGTATTTTATGACGGTTTGCTAAAAAAATGTTAATTTAAATGTGTTAAAATTTTGGTAGCATGAACTAACGTTTCGGAATCCAGACAGATAACGCAAAACTTATACAGTACGGTATGACATAAATTATAAATTAAATGTAACATGACTGTAAAAAATAAGATGGGACAACAACGATAATTAAGTTGTAAATAGTGATTTTGTGTTGTCTTCACTTGATGTTGATGTTCATTATCTGACAAGGTTTAAGTAATTTGTTTCTGTTTAGTAATGTAAAATGTGACAATGTTTGATTAAAACACAAGTATCAGGAGACCAAGCTTGCTCGAGGTGTCAGGTTATTTCATAAGTAGCGATGCATATTTGGCTAAATACACTCTCGCCAATTCAGTCAATACAAAAAGACTATTTTAATGCCTATCGTATTTCGTATTCGTATTTCAGGAGAAGACCTCTCGTTCATCTTTACATGCAAACACTACGTAAAATACCTTCTGGGCCGTGACAGACAGACAGAAATTGAGATAAAACACTAAAAGCTTTTTAATGTATAAACGCAAAAATAACCGAAAATAAATAATTCTGAACAGTGTACAGACAAAACTCTAATTTTATTTGTGATCAACTACCGTACATTAAAGTAAACAAAAATCAGCTGTGTGTGGTTTCTAATGCTATTCTTATGGAGACAATGTTACGTTGTATATAATTTTGTGTTGAAATTTGGGTAAATTAACTATTTTTCCCGCCGTCACGGGATCGAGTCCTTTAATTTGAGCCCTCTCCCGTCCTTCTACGACTTCCCAGTCACCCACAATTTTGAGGTAAAGACCCGCGGCTTACGTAATAACGTAATTAATATATAGATATGAGGAGTCTACTTGTATGGTATAATGTACCAATCGTAATAGATGAAATGATTGAATCCATTGCTAAACAGCTGCTTATTTGCTATAGCAGAATTGAAAACAATCTCATTTCGATAGGTTATCTATACACAAAACCTTATTCGTTTTCTAGTTTAGTTTGTTTATTAATGATGCATATGACGAAAAATATAGTTCACCACACGGGCAATTTTCAACTCTCGCTCATTTACCGACCTCGGCTTTGCCTAGGTCGTAAAACTTGACCTCGGGTCAAAAAGAGTCACTTGAGGTCCTAGTGATTAAATATTCTAATAAGATAATTGTTTTGACGCTATTATGCAGTTTGTAACAACTGTAAAAAATAAAGATGTTTGAGTAGCCGACCCTGTAAGTCAACATAAAGTTTAAATGAGTGTTTTAAAGTTTGTTTGATATTTATGCCTATGTTAGTAATTAACAATGTTTAATATTTAGAAAATCGTAAAAAAAATTACTTTAATAAAAACTATTGTTATTGTAGGCGTACCACTATCACACACTGTACACTACTGCAATGTCTTGTTTGTGTTTTTATGCCATATATTAGGGTCTTTTGTTTTATGTATCCTTTTGTGTTCCTTGTTCACTTATAATAAATCAACATTAATAATTAATTATAATTAACAAGGGAAATCTAATTTTTTAACACCTTTTACAACTAAAATTAAGTCTATTTGAATGATTAGCCAGCTGTACACTTTAATAACCCCAGTATTATGTATTCGATATTGTTACTTATGCATTGTAATTACATTTTAACGTTGGTCAATTTTAGGAAAGGGTTTGTCAATCATTAAATTTTAAGTTGTTATTTCATGACAACGTAATACGAAGTTGACGTACCACTTTAGCATTGCTCTGCATTTTACCCAGAACTGAAAGAGTAATATTTTTTTTATTACAATTAAATAATATCTCATGAACTGTCATGCTGTAATAGCTAGTTTCCGGCGTAGGGCTATGGGAGTAATAACACCCTGGATGCCCCAAACTCGTGCCGATTATTAAGTATTGTGTGAACCCAAATCAGCTATTATTATTTCTTTTTCTTCGCCTCCATACTAGGTACATGGCTAAAACCTTCTTTTGCCGTGGTGTTAGCATCGCAACTACTGAGCCACAACTGAACAGAAAATAATAAATATTCAGGCGTGAATAATATTTTAATTAATAACTATAAACTTTTTAAAACCTCATACCATCAAAAGAGTACCAGTTGGAGCAAGGTAATAAGAAAAAAACCTATAGTTTACCCAAGAATTGAGAGTTTTAAAGCAGGAAAGAGCTAAAGACCACCTACAGTGACAGTTCCATGTGACGTCAGGCCTCTGCCAGACCATAGGACACTATACATACAACATACAACCATGATATGAGTCATGATGACATACTGTTTTTTGGTCAGATATTGTAGAGATTTAAATCATATACATTGTATACTTATTCCCATACTGATGGGTTGAGGCGTTCGAAAGTTATGGGACTTTGAAATCTCAAATTTAGACAACTTTCTTTACCCAGAAAATCATATTTTCAGTCTTACAGTATTTTCAATTAAATTCTCAACAGTTGTTACAATTTGTCCTCTTGATTTAATGTTTAAAAATATTTCAAACCTACATCCTTATTCCTTATAAAGTAAAATTCAGAGACATGCCGGGAGACAGCTATAGTGTAAGAGTTCCTTATCTATTATCAGGCTCATGTAACCTATATCCTTGTCCTTCTACTGTCTGTGCTGTAGTTTGACCAAGTTCATACAGCACAGGTCAGTTTCATACAGCACGGACAGGATATAGGAATATTCTCAAGTCATTAATTAAACAAGCCAAGTACAGTTTTTTTCAAAAATAAAATCGAAGATGCAGACGGAGACTCCAGAAAATTGCGGCACATCGTAAATAAGGTTGCAGGACGTCCAAGTAGGAAGAAGAAATTCCCAATAGAAGCATTCTGCGCGCACGATGGCACTGTCACCTCTGACCAGATAATAATTGTATGCAATAATTTAGATTCAATTTAATTATTAATTAAATTAATTTAATTATTAATCATTCCCTAAGACTTTTGAAGCATGGCTTTGCATAATTCCATATTCACTTGACATTTCCCACCCTCCAACTTGCCTCCACTTCCTCTACGTCGTGTACCTGTTTCCATCATTCCCTAAGACTTGTTAAGCATGGCTTTGTATTATTCTATAGTTACTTGACATTTCCCACACTGCAGACCTTTTGCCCTTGCAACTTGCCTCCATTTCCTCTACGTCGCGGACCTGTTTCTATCATTCCCTAAGCCTTTTTAAGCATGGCGTTGTATAATTAATTCCACAGTCACTTGACATTTCCCACACTGCACACCTTTTGCCCTTGCAACTTGCCTCCATTTCCTCTACGTCGCGGACCTGTTTCTATCATTCCCTAAGCCTTTTTAAGCATGGCGTTGTATAATTAATTCCACAGTCACTTGATATTTCCCACACTCCAGACCTTTTGCCCTTGCAACTTCCCTACACTTCCTCTACGTCGTGGGCCTGTTTCCATCATTCCTCAAGCCTTTTTAAGCATGGTGTTGTATATTTCCATAGTCACTTGATATTTCCCACACTCCAGACCTTTTGCCTTTGCAACTTCCCTCCACTTCCTCTACGTCGAGGACCTGTTTCCATCATTCCTCAAGCCTTTTTAAGCATGGTGTTGTATATTTCCATAGTCACTTGATATTCCCCACACTCCAGACCTTTTGCCCTTGCAACTTCCCTCCACTTCCTCTACGTCGTGGGCCTGTTTCCATCACTCCCTAAGCCTTTTTAAGCATGGTTTTGTATTATTCCATTGTCACTTGATATTTCCCACACTCCAGACCTTTTGCCCTAGTAACTTGCCTCCATTTCCTCTACGTCGCGGACCTGTTTCCATCATTCCCTAAGCCTTTTTAAGCATGGCGTTGTATAATTCCATCGTCACTTGACATGTCCCACACTCCAGACCTTTTGTCCTTGCAACTTCCCTCCACTTCCTCTACGTCGTGGACCTGTTTCCATCATTCCTCAAGCCTTTTTAAGCATGGTGTTGTATATTTCCATAGTCACTTGATATTTCCCACACTCCAGACCTTTTGCCCTTGCAGCTTGCCTCCACTTCCTCTACGTCGTGGACCAGTTTCCACCACTCTGATACGTCTCAGGAAGCAAGTGATACAAAATATGCCACAGAACATGAACAAGACGCAAGTGATACAACTAACTACAAGAGAGCTCAATGACGAAACTGACGAAAAATCCAACGCAAAACCTGGTACATATATATATATATGTATATACTAGCTGTTGTACCCGTGCTTTGCAACGGGAAGAGGACACAAAATACAAACATTTTGATCTTTACATTTGTTGTATAAAATAGTTACACATATAGGCTACCACTTTTAGAAACAAAATTTGGCTGCACTTTAGTATCTGTCCTACACTCATAACAATGAAAAATATCGATATAGGCTATGGATTATTCTATATATTCATTTAAATTAATAGTACTGTACCCTGTCAGTAAACTTTATAACTTGTTAATGCGAATTTAATATCACAGAACCAACTTGTGTATTTGAAACAGCTGACGAAATTCTTTTATTCGTTTTAAATATTACTCATAAGGTTAACATGGGAAATTCCAGAGCCACTGGGGCGGAGCCCGAACGGACTTTTGAGATAAGAATGTTTCTATATGTTAATCGGGAATGTGAGCTATCATCACACCAAATTTCAGCCCAATCCGGCCAGTATTTTCTGCGTTTACTTGTCACAAACATACATCCATACATCCAAACTTTCTCATTTATAATATTAGTAGGATTAGTAGGATATATATATATACTATAATACCATATAACCACACTACAAATTTAATTCTACAATATACGGTACGTAGTTTTATCCAAACAAACGATCAAAAACCCCGAATGAAATTTTTAATTTACTCAATAGTCAATGCATATAAGCGAGTCTTATCTTTCGATGCAGATTAAATAATACAAAGGCAGAGGAATGCGCGAGACCAAGGACAATGTCACGGCACGGTTGCTATAGAAACGACGCAACGAGAATTAATTGCGCGCCAACGTCAACTTAACGCCAGACTGTATAAACACGCCGCGTGTGTAGTGTTCGACGGAGCTATAGTACTTTCAGTTGGCAATACTGGCTTCTAGCCTCGAGTGAGGTGGTTCAACCATGAGAAGCGCCTCAAACTCCTGGGTAATCCCCGGTTAGCTCCTCCCACTCTGCCCCCTATCCCCACCTAAAAGACGAGCAAGTGGTAAGTCGGTGTGGAGGATTGACGACAAGTTGGTTTCTCGAATATAATAATTTAGTTTTACAGGCCGGTCAACTGGGCTGACGATGAAATAACTTGTCGACGTACTGGTTTTCAGCATTTATCTATTTAATTAAAAAAGACGGTCTAGTGGCCAGACGACAAAGTATCTTGTCGGTCTACTGGTAGGCTCCCAATTTAAAAGCTTAGAGCATTAACTTTTTTTATAAAATCACTTTGTTGTTTAGAAGATTTTTAAACTTGGCAAGGCCATGTTTTATTATAAATAAAAAATACCGGTACATATGAAAAAAAATGTCGTCAAACTAAAATTCTTTGTATTTGGCGTGGTTAACGGAGCCACATATGAATGAATAATGGAGTAATCTAAAAACTAGTGTTCTAGAATAGTTTTAAATTACCTGTTCTGTTAAAAGATTTGTGTTTACTAGTGACACTTTTATAGATTCAGATTTCTATAGAAATTTATTTGTGTGTGTTAAATCTTGCATATATTTTTAATAGTTCTGTCCTATCTTGCAACATTGTCTAGGTGACATACGTATGTTTCTGGGACTTGTAAAAAATGAAGTGTGATCCAACATGTCATGTAATCATTAATCAGAACCATTTCCGATTAATCCAGTGATCTAGAGGCGACTAATCATGAATCTTGATTTCCGACCAACATGCAATAAAATTATACAGCCGTAAAATTTATTCGGTTATACAATTTTTTAATATGAATATTAGCTATCTTTTTTTGCCCACACTTATTTTCATTAACGCCTCACCGTCCGTGTAAATTTTAATAACATGGCACAAGTTGCCATTTAAACCCTGTAAATTGTACTCGATGGCGGTATTTAGCAGCAATTTATTACTTTTTAATGCTTCTAAATAAGGCTTGCATTCTTCTTCACAGACTCCTGCTAAGAGTGCTGGTAAACAGCACAATTATTTTGACATAAATTTGCATGGATGATGCCAATGATTATCAGGGTAGGATATCAGGCTGATGTTAAGAGAGATGTAGATTGTATCTGGGGGCAAAATTTAATGTGATTCTCCACAGTCTTGTTAATTTGCATAATAACTACAGTTTAATACTCTTAACACGTTATGTCTTCAACAGCAATAAAAAGGCTAAAATAGGCCCTTGAACCATAACACTAATAAAACAATATTAACTGCATATTGAGACAGAGCCGTGCAAATGTGGCTTTGTTTTTTTATATGATTTTATACATGTGAAGAATATTTAGTGGAAACACTTTTGATCCAAACAATAAAACCATTCTTAAGCCTAGTTTAATATTTTTTTGTGTGAATGGACCTGACTATAGCTTATTCCTAAAGTAGAAAAATTGTATTTCAAAATTAGTGAGGAAATGGCTAAATCTGTTTCCAAGAAGAAATTCAAGCAATTTAAATTTACTTAAATTACAAGTAATATAACTAAATTGTTTCCCAGTAGGTTGTACCATAGATAAAACATACCTATGGTTGTACCATCAACACTACAACGTATTAACATGTCAACCAATGAAAACTAAACCTCGAGAGTGGTGACTCAGAGCTGAACAAACATTAAACCTATATTGGTAAATGGAACAAAACACAATCAACACACGTTTACGGTTATTAACGTAGTTATATTAGCATAGGTTGCTGTAAATAACACACAGTAATAAGTTACGGTGTTTCTAGTAGTCAAAGAAGTTAACATCCGTGGTGTTTAGTACAGTAATGTTAAGTGGTTTCCGTTAATACAGAAGCAGTAAAACGTGTTTCACAAGCGACAATAAACTATTCTGAGTAGTGTGCCACTCGTGGTATAAATAATGCAGTTTCCGTAACTTCTCACATTACATTGTATAAAAAGATATTTTAGTCTGTGTGAGGTACTAAATTTATGTTGACTGCACCGTTCTAGTTGAGTAGATTTTGTACATTGTTTACCTTTATGTCCAAAAATGTTTTCCTTCTTGTTTTCATATTCATATTAACATAAGGACCAGTGACGCACATATGCAACGGCTGGTTTCTATCCATAGTCTACCGTCGCATATATGTGTCGGTGTTCCAATGTTTTTAAAAAGCTTACATCTTTGTAACGGTCTATTTTAAGGCACTAAATTATCTGCAGTGGTCAAAGGGATGTCTGTCGCATATCTGCGTCGCTTGGTGCCGTCATACGATAGTTGGAAAAACTGTTCTTTACTTTGCTGCATCACTGTATGTATGTATGCTGCATTATCCCATGTAGCTTTTATATTTGTTCAATTATAAACTGTTCTTGAAAAATATGGTTATTTTACTTATTTTCACCTAAAAACATAACCAAAAATGAACTTTTGCATATATTACATGCACATATATTTCATGTAAATGTTTCGCATATCATATTTCTAAAGAGATTTAGTTTAAATAACATATTATTTAAGAATAAAAAGAAATAAGTAGAAAACAAGTAGATTGGATTTTTAGTTCGAGACGAGACGAGATTTTTTATTTCTCATCAAATTTCGAGACGAGATCGAGACGAGATTTCTCTTCTCATACACAACGGGAAATGCACGTTCGAAATTTTTACCTGATTTTGTAACATTGTTAGATGACTGTTTAATACAAAAATAATGATAATAGGCAAGAATATTTACAATCTTTTATTAAATAACATCAGCATAACATTTTTTTATTAATCACGCCTAACTTATTAAAAATGCCTACGATTAGGAAACATGGTGATATCAGTTAGGATAGAGTTCAACTTATCCTAAAATAAAATAAATCATAAAATAAAAGCAATATTAATTTTTATAAAATAGTTACTTGTTTTGACTTGTTTTATAGTAATAAAACATTCCTCACACTGCTTACACTTAACAAAACTTCTCAAATGTTATTAAAGTAATATTATTAAAATAATTAAAGTAATATTTACATTAAAAGAATTAATTAAATAAGAACGCCTTCGCAAAGGAAACGCAACTACAACACGCTCCTGTATTGCGGGTATTGCATTGACTTTCTGCAGGCGTTTTTAATTTTTTTTTTTAATTTTTGTTTATTCTCGTCTCGATAAAAATCTCGGCCAAAAAGAAATCTCGTCTCGTGTAACGAGATTGAAAATTTCCCGAAAATTTCCCGAAAATTTCCCGAAATTTTGAGACTTGACCATCCCTACAAGTAACAAAAAGTGTTAAAATATTACACCATTGAAAGTTGTGTTATTGCATTTATATGGAAGGTATTATGTAACAGCTTTTGTTTTTTATTTGTTTTATAAGGCTACAAAAGAATTGTTTTCTTACTCTCCCTGTAATATTAGACATTGACAAGATATATTATTTTCATTTGTACTGTTGGCAATATTGTGCAACAGATGTCATGTGGTTGTTTACGTTCTTGATGTTCAGACGTTTGTGTTTGTACTTTCAGTGGTAATAAGTCATTATAACTTAGTAACGGATTTATTATTATGTTTTATAAATGGGCAGAGTACAAACTCAAATATTACCCGTGCAAACGCCATTTAAAAAAAAAAAATATTTTTATTTTATGACTGTGTTTTTTTTTTGTTTTTTTTTGTGCATGGATAAATAATGCAAACATTTATTTTGAGAAAAATATTTTTGTATCATGTATGGTTTAAAAATTACAGCCATAAACGATCTTCAAACTGAAATAACATAAAAACCAAGTAGGTAAACAAAACTACTGTGTTTTGTGTTTTATTTATAAAAAGTTTTTTCAATTCTAACAAAACCAAATTTAAGAAAATTTTATTTGAACATTTTATGTGAAGTTATATGGTGTGAAGTTTCTTGAATTACTTGGGTAGTTCGAGTAGGCTTGCGATATTTATAAGCTGTACTGAAATATGTCATTGTCCGTGTGATGGTTACATCTAGATAATTTATTTTTATGTTCTGTTCTATTTCATTATAAAATTTTATTTTTCGGTGTTTATTAAGAAACTTGGTAAAAGATTGGTTAGCAGGCATTACCTTTGAGGACGCGTATCCTTTAAGTTAAGTCTTCAGCGTATCTCTGGTAGAATAAAACTTTATCTCTATATATTTAGATGTTTTGTTCATTATGGGCGTTGTTTCTTCATAGTTTCAAAGTTGTTGAGAAATAGTTCAGCTAATATGCTGGATAATGGTGAACCCTAATTGCCAACCCTTCTTTCTGGATGTAGTAATTGCCTTTGGTATTCAAAGTAGTTTTGTTGCAATGTTTTTAGCGAATTTCCCATATAGGGAATAAGCTATTACCGTAGTACTCATGGTAAGACCTGGACCCGGGACCGATTTACTTTTTCGTTTTGAGGTCCCTAGAGGCCAAAAACACCATCTGTTCAAATTCATATGTATATATTTATATATGTGTCCGTAAGCGTGATAACTCGAGCAAAAATCATCTGATTTTGATGAAATTTGGTACAAACGTGTAAACCTACGTTTATTCGAACGAGTTCGCGAACCAGCATTATCAGACTATGGGAACAGGGGTTTATGGGGGGTTTTATGGGGCAAAAATAGGTTTTTCCCATTTTTGACCCTAAAAACTTAAAATTTAGCAATTTCTTTCCAAACCATTTTGTAGAGCTTAAAAAAACAAATAGTTTAGTATATTGAAGCGTTATTTTGCGCCTAATGGTTACGGAGAAAATTCCAAAAGACTGTAAATTTAAAATTCCCATGTTATTCTTATGGAGAATAAGTAAACTGTTGTAGTTTGCTTGTTTTTGATCATATTGTGACCAAATTTGGGAAATGCATTTATTTCATACTAAACTATTAACATTTTACAAAAAACACCTTTTACCCTCCCTGTTGCACCAAACCTAAGTACTCGTTAAACTAATGTTATTTAAATATAGGGAATAAATGTGATATTTTTAAGGAGACATTTTAGTGTAAATCCAATCAGGCAAATGGAAATTTGCTTAGTCTGCAGGTTTGCTGCGGCGGTGGTATTTTTTTTCCTATTAATTCTTTGATTTAGTTTCGGCATAAAGTGTTTCAGCCAGCCTTTTTTTTAGTATTGCAATCAATTTGTTGACAGGTGTGTTAGTGTACCTACATGTTTCAACATCAAGATGATGCAAAAAATGTAGTTTGACCGGATGGACGGTCTAGAATTTTTAAGATTATTTAAAAATCTCGTTTTTTTGAGCAAGATTGAATTTGCTTCAATACTAAAAAAATTAAAATTACTAAGAATGCCTTCGCAACAACAGTTAACGCAACAACAACACGCTCCTGTATTGCGGATATTGCAGAGCCTTTCTGAAGGCGTTTTTTTTTAACTGTGTACAACGGTAAAATAAGTTTATCCGGTAATTTGTTAATCTGTTATGACCCTGGCTATTTATACAGGATATAACGATTTTTACTGTACCATTATCATCGAGATCAGAAGTCCCCCACCCTTATAGACTGTTTTTTGTGATATCGTTAGTTATAGTGTACATATTACAGTTGTACATTTAGGATGTTTTATTTTCATGATATTTTTCTCTTATCTATTTCATAACTATTTAATAGATCCTGTAAGCTTTTGCTATTCTGTAAACATTTTTTGTATCAACCTTTGTAATAAATAATTAGTAATTGCACTTGTAATTAATTAGAAATGTTGTTTTAATACCGGTAGTACTTTATTGTTAATTATTAACCATTGTCAAACCATTTGTTGATTAAATTATTGGTTTTGAATAATTAAATAACTAGTGGCGCTGCGTAGCGGTGACATGAGCAGCACTCGTAAGTCGGCCGCCGGGCATGCACTGGCCGTACGAATATCGCTCGTAAGTCGGCGCCAATGGGTTAACACTAATACCGAAACCCTACCTAGGCTGACGTTAACCGAAACCCCCGGTCTGTGAGACCCCATTTGAAAAATAATGGACCCCGCTTAGAAACACACAAACCAAAACCCCCGGTCTGTGAGACCCCATTTGAAAAATAATGGACCCAGCTTAGACACACACAAACCGAAACCCTCGGCCTGTGAGACCCCGCTTAAAAATACACTAACGATGGGCTTCTGAGACGGGTATGTTATGAACAGACAACCTGTCAAGGTCACGGCACCCATGCAAAATGAACAAACAATATATCAATAGGTAGGGGAGGAAAAGGGGGGAAAGTATTGGGGGAATGGAATCTCCCAAGTAAACAGTGTTGCCAACATGCATTTTTGAAAATTCCCTTGGGCCTGTCAGACCGGGGTTTCGGTATTAGAGTTAAAATCCAGTCTCGTACATCCCTACCTTATATCCAAGAATATTGTAAGATAAAGAAATACTTTCTATCAATATAAATCAATATCCAGAAGTAAACAAATTCTGACATAGCTATTGTGGACTAACCTGCAGCTGGATGTCAGCAATCTTTTTCCATGAGAACTCAAACTCGTTGAGAGGTATCCGAGCCTGTTTGAGGTACCTGAGGAATCCGAGTTCCTCTGGTCGGAGTATCAACAGTGCGTGACCTTTACCGCCCTCTCCTCTGGCTGTACGACCCACACGGTGAATGTACTCCTGCAAACATCACACGTAGTTAATTAATTAATCTTCTAAACTCGAGGGATTATTCGGTTATTTTATTACTATTTTCTAATTTGTTTCTTTCACTTAGCACAAAGTATCCTACAGTAATTTATTTGTAGACACACACATGACAGTAGGCCTAGAGATAACCAAATTGCCTAATTTGATGTGTAACTCACAAAGAAGGAAGAAGTCTTTTATTTGTACATTGAGAGATTAAATAAAGCTTGAAGAGTAACAGATAGAATCCTTGCAATTGTGCCCAATATCAATATCCTAAAACTTTAGTT
Source organism: Macrosteles quadrilineatus (assembly GCF_028750875.1). Classification (NCBI taxonomy): domain Eukaryota; kingdom Metazoa; phylum Arthropoda; class Insecta; order Hemiptera; family Cicadellidae; genus Macrosteles; species Macrosteles quadrilineatus. Next base: position 91,243,437 of record NW_026542596.1, read on the forward strand.
AATATAGGAAGGTAGAAAAAATGTTTTGCTTAAAGTTGAAGGAAAATCAAGTGACTGATTGGGAGTTTTATAGAAAACTATTAGAGAGCTTGCTTACCTGAGAAAATTGAGTCCAGGAACAGATAAAACCAGGTAACATATACACAAAAGGTCACAAACATAATGCAGCTATTTTTTCAGTTTTGAAGAATACTTTTTCTTACTCTTTAAAGAATTATTGAATTTATGCGTAATATGTGACCTTTTATGCCTATGGTGTATCTAATAGCTTCTGAACCCTAGTTTTCTCATGTCTAACTATAAATTAGGGATGAATTAGGGGAAAAATTAGGAAAATTTCAGGAAAAAAATATTCCCGATTTTCGGGACGGGATTACATTTGATTCGGGAATTTTTTGGGACGGGATTTGATCCGATCGTTGGCGATATTGTCGCTTCCCGAGTGATGATGACGCCGCTATCTCGAAAGATGTTCACGATAGTTCCGCGAAAGTAGGAGGCGAAGTCATTTTGACCATCGCGCCGTAACCGCGAGTCATATATCACAAATGGTAAAAATTTATTTTGTTTGTCTTGTTTGGTAACTGCAATACATTGTTTAATGCACAGGAAAAAATCCCGTCCCGTCCCGTCCTGAAAATCGGGAAGGAAATAAAAATCTTGTCCCGTCCCAAACTAAAAATTCAATCCCGCCCATCCATACTATAAATTAAATCGTAAACTGTATATGGATGTTTTCTTCACCTTGGGGTCGTCAGGAGGGTCAAACTGTACGATCCAGTCTACATCAGGAATGTCTAGACCTCTTGCTGCTACATCAGTACACAGCAGAATACCTTCCGAGGCATTGCAGAACTGGAAGAATGTCGTCGTACGTTTCATCTGCTTCTGCTTACCCTGTTGACAACAGTTCACTGGTCTAAAATTCAGAATCAGTGGTGCAAAGAACAAAGAAATAACTATAAATAAAATAAATCCTATTGTGGCAAACCTTGCCAAAATCTTGATCTACCTACATAATTGTTTAACTAGAATAAATAAACTGTTAATAAAACTTGACTAAATCGAGGCAAGAAGTAAATCAAAGATAGTTGGCAGAAACTGATGGCATTTCCAACCAAGGAAGGATGTCTTTCCATTGTTTTCAAAAATGGAATTTCTTCTTAGATCAAATTTCTTCCTCTGTTGAAAAATGCTGCCAATGACAACAAAATAGTCTACTTAGATTGACAATTCTGTTTCTCGAAACCTCTAATACTAAGACATAAACATTTTGTTAAATAATTTTCTATATAATTAGGTAATCTCCACAGTTACGTTTCCTGTTAATTCCTCGGAGGAACCAGTGTGCCAAACGAACCACATGTATAAAAAATCTAAATTGTTTGTTGAAAGGGGTTTTTATAGCAGAGAAGAAAAAATAAAGTAAGTAATATTGCAGTCATAATGATTGTCCACTGAGTAGTTGCAATTGATTTTTTTTCCTAATAACAATAAAAAGAACTCTTTTAAGTAAAAACATGTTCGCTAATCTATAAACAAACTACAGTAGTAGCAGGTACCCCTATCTCTTTATGAAATTATGAATCTGTGGTGTAATTGTGTACATCTGTGGTCTCAGATGGGTATGGCTTAAATTCCAGTTACATTCAAATAGGTATCAAGAATAGATTCAGGTACTGGTAATGTAATCAGACTCGAGAATTCAATTTTACACTATACTGGTGTTGTCAAAAGTTTATTTTTTTTTTTTAATTGACACGTCGCTACTTATTGGTGATTTTTGTGTATATATAAGTGTTTCTTGTTCAAGATGAAGTCTTCCCCACTTAGGTAAGCCTGGCATAACAACACTCCTCAACACCTATGCTTATGTGCCCTATTTTACATTATTGTTTGCTTACATGGATACACATGCAGTTGAGATCTATGAAGTTAAGCAGCTCGTGGTGGAACTGCACTGAGAGGCAAGAGCTGAAGAAAACCATCACTTTCTTCTTGCGGTTCTTCTTCAAGAAGGTGAAGAGAAGGAGGAATCGCTTCTCTGAGGGGCAGATGACGTAGCCTAAACCAAACAAATATAGATGTAGAGAGACTAGATTACTACCAAGATCACTTTCAGAAGTTGTGAGGCCATGAAGTTAACTCAACACCCCTTCTGACTTGCCCTGGTTTGTTAGGGATTATCCCTTCTACTTTGGTCAGCTCAATTTCCTATGGATTGTCAAGATTTTTTTATAAACTAGGTTGGATTTTTAAATCCCTAACTGTTACAATGCAGCAATTTAATTTAACTATATTTAAATTGAAGTTAATTAAATAGTTTGTAACCTATTAGATGAATAGAATGTTGAGTGTTATTTAAAATCTAAAGTTAGACCAATGTAAAAATTAGGACAGAACATTTTGCTAGAGTATAGGCCCACCTTGCTCCAGCCCATCCACAGTAGCCATGTCAGTTTTGTCCTCCACTCCCACGTACACAGGCTCCTTCTTGAGCGCCAGTCTGGTGAGGGCCTCTGTCTTATCTGTGGTGGTGGCACTGAACAGCATCGTCTGTCGTCTCTCTGTACAACAATCATGGATTAGTTTAGCAAAAAAGTATAACCCTCCGAGTGTTATGTGTCGAAAAATCGACACATAACACACTTTGTGTAGTGTTTTGTGTTGATTTTTCGACTCACAAACACTGTTTACGGCAAAGGCTCTATGACTGACAAAATCGGATTGAACTGGATCGAGTTAGGTATCGTTCTTTTCATTAGATTCTAAGCTTTCTCCTAGTCTGTCTCTAAGCGCTGTATGTTCTCTGAGCCGATCGTAATTGTAGCAGACAGCTGATGTGCGTATTTATGATTTGTAAACAGGTTAGTTAACCTCGGACCGATGACTGGTGTGTTTTATTATGTTTATCATTGTTTTAGAGTTAAAAATCAAAAGTAGTGATATACGTGGTGCATTATAAGAAGATTTAAGTGATTTTGAAGGGCTGGTTGATGATCCTGAAGAAGTAGGTAGTGATATTGATGTAAATTATCAGCCAGATTCCTAGCTATGGTTAGGCTATGCATTCTTAGCTAAACGCTATGTACCGAAATCTGTTTTTTGCCCATAACTTATTTATTTGCAAATCTACTTCCTTATATGATTATATTTGTAATCCTCATAAAATTTAGAACAAAGTGGCTATTTTCAAATATTTATAGGCCTATAATTTATACAATTTCATTGAGCGCGAACTTATTTTTTTTTGAAAATTTTTTTGGAACAAATGTTCCTTATGTTTTATGTATAATATTGAAGCCCATGATTTTCCAAACAAAATGGTATATAGAACAGTATAATTAACATTGTTTTTAAGCTTCTCAGATCCGTTTTAATAAAACCTTGCAAATGCGCAAAAAATAGGTAAACATTAAGGCAAAAACTAGGGACCCTCGGAGGGTTAAAGTTGTTGGAAGTAATCAAATAGTGATCCATACACAATTTTAAAAAAATCTTTCTTCAGTTTACAGGTCTGCGGGTTCCTAATATTTTCAGAATCGGTTGGACAAACAATTGACCTGAGGGCTTGATTTGGACTAGAAATAAATCTTGCAGACCTTGCTTAAATTTTAGCCAATTTATTGAATGACATGGTGGATGTACACAAAACATCTTCTATACTCTTTATTAATCCTCACGTGTTTTGACTTTCTGTCCACCAAAAGACAAAACAACAACAAAACTCATAAGGCTTTTAAAAATCTACATGTAGTATATAGAGTTATTAATACTTCAAGAAGCAGCCAGGGAAATATTTTAGTTTGTTGTGGTGGCTGCACTGTATTTGGAGATGACGTCGCGTCCCCTCTACCGATGCTCGTCCTCAGTCCCACGTCATATGTTTACAAGGTTAGTCGACTTGAATATTATAGTGCCGGGTTCTTTGAGCGTTCTTATTATATTAGTACTAAGTATTAGTTACTAAACTACATTTTAGTAAAACCTTTGACTACGTAAAACTAATGATGTTAGAAACATTGTTTAGAGGGTTTTCAAATAGGCCCTACCTACACTATTTTCTCTATGTATATTTTGAAGTGTTCGTGCTTTTGGTCTGTATAGAGTTCACATTATTTATTACCATATGTTACATACAAATAACAAGGTTGTTTACTTTTTGTTGTCAGTTAGTTTTTACATGATTAAAGTCTCAAGTTTCGTTTTACTAAGTTGTACTTAATTGTATAAGTGAATACACGTTATTGGCGACGAGGAATTAGAACTCACACAATGCCGACATCAGGTAGACATAGACGACATCAAGACGATCCAGGTACCAATCAAGTTCGTAATGAAAAAAGTATTTGTAATTTTAAATGTGACTTGTTCGACCCGGACACAGTAGAGATTGATGTGTGGCACATTAAGTTTACTACAGGTCTTAAACTCAATGGAATTAACGATGATGAAACCAAACGCTTGCTATTCATAAACGCTTTGGGTACAAATGTGTTAAGCACACTGGTTAACCATTGTAGACCTAATGATTTAAATGACTTTAAGTATGAAGAACTTTTTAAACTATTGTTGGAAAATTTTAAAACTAAATACCCCCGCCGCAGCAAACCTGCCGACTAAGCGAATTTCCATTTGTCTTAATTGATTTTCAATTAAATATATTTTAATAACATTAGGTTTAACGAGTACCTAGGTTTGCTGCTACAAGGAAACTAATAAAGTGTGTTTTTTTGTAAAATATTGATAGCTTAGTACAAAATAAATAAATTTGATCAAAATACAAAATATACCCTATCCATAAACAAGCAAACTACAACATTTTACAATATTCCCCATAAGAATAACATGGGAATTTTAAATTTACAATTTTTTTAATTTTCTCCGTTACTATTAACCGAACAAAAATACTTTTATATATTAAATTAATTGTTTTTTTAAGCTCTTTAAAAAGGTCTAAAGAAAAATTGGGAAATTTTGTGTTCTGAGGGTCAAAAGTGAGAAAAACCAATTTTTACCCCATAAAACCCCCCGTAAAGCCCCGTTCCCATGGTCCGATCATGCTGGTTCGCGAACTCATTCAAGTTTATCCCGCTTTACACCTTTAAACCAAATTTCATCAAAATCAGACAAAAATTACTCAAGTTATCGCGTTCACGGACGTATATATATATATATATATATATATATATATATATATATATATATATATGTCTATATTACTAAGCAAATCAAAATACCACAGTACCCTAAAAACATTTTATTTTATATTACTTACATGTTTCGGACATTAATGCCATGATCACAGTATAGTATATAACCTATTAGTTTCTTTTATTTACAAACATTATTAGATATTTCTTATTAAAGAACAGGTGATAATTTTTATGTTAAGGGAAGGAGGTGTTTTCTTTAAGATGTATAATTTCATTGAATATTACGTTTTGATTTTGAATTTGTGTCAAGTTTAGTAAATTGTCTTTGTCATTAATATGATGAGTATAAATATAAGTTTTTTTCTATAAATTTTAGAAAAGTTTAGTATAAATAAACACAAAATTTCTACATTCAAATCAATGGTATTTAGACTACTTAACATACCAATGTCTAAAGACAACTTTGAAATAGAAAAGAAAACTATAAAAAGAATTGCAGGAACAAACGGATACAAAGAAAAAATGATTGAAAAATTAATAAAAAATGAAAAAACAAAAAGAATGAAAGTAGAAGAACAAGAAAACGTATTGAAAGAATTTATATGTATTCCATTCAGCTCATCCTTAAACAAAACCTTAAGAAAGACATTACCGAACTCAAAATTTAAACTAAGTTATAAAACAAGGAATAACGCTTTTAACATCATTCAAAAAAGAACAAATCCGAGACCCAACCCACCAAATTTATATAAGAAATCAGGAATTTACAAATTATCATGTAACAACTGTGAAAAATACTATATTGGTCAAACAGGTCGAACATTCGAAGTCAGGTACAAAGAGCATATACAGGCAATCAGATCAAACAATATGACAACACAAAAATCCTCATACGCCGAACATATACTTCAGACCGACCATACATACTCAGAAATGAATAAAAATATGCACATTCTGGATGTTGAAAATAAAGGTGAAAAAATGAATACAAAAGAAGACTTTTATATTTATACTCATCATATTAATGACAAAGACAATTTACTAAACTTGACACAAATTCAAAATCAAAACGTAATATTCAATGAAATTATACATCTTAAAGAAAACACCTCCTTCCCTTAACATAAAAATTATCACCTGTTCTTTAATAAGAAATATCTAATAATGTTTGTAAATAAAAGAAACTAATCTATACTATTATAAAGAAGAGGTGGTGTCTGTGTGTGTGTTTGTATGAGCTAATCCAGGGGTGCCCACAAGGGGGGGCTGTGACGCAGACTGCGTCATTGAAATTCTTGGGGGGGGGCTCAAAAAATTAAAATGGGGGGGGGGTGAATAAAGTTAGTTGCAACAGTGTTCAAAGTGACGACAATCAAAAATATATTACGAAGTCACCAGATAGAAAGTCGATTAATGACAATAGTTATATTATTGAATTAAATTAGTTAAAATAGGATTTTAGGATAGTTTAGGATTCGAGTATGAAATTATTATTCAAGATTAGCAAGACGTGAGATCTAAGAGGGAGGGCACGCGATGGTTCACATGCTGTGATAGATAAAATATAACGCGTGGTACAGACACGTCCAGCTACACCGCGTCTTAGCACAGAACGCTTTGTTGACATAAAGCTCGTTAAAATACAATCAAGTAGCATAGGCTACATTACTTTACACTATTGTGTAGATACTCGATTACCTGAGTTAATAGGGAGGGTGGGTAATGAAAAATACGGTTAATCGAATATAGTATAAAAACAGATGACAAACCCATTAAAACGTTTTAAACAGCCATTAACGTCACGATTTGCATTTTTATAAACTAAATTCAATATTGCACAATCATTATTATTGTGCAATAACATTATTATTGTACATTTCAAATCATTTATCTTGGTTCAGCTGTACAAACGGCAACGTTTAAAACTATAGCTCACTCAAACTCAATTAATAACCAGCCAAACACTGCATTGCTATAAATAAAGTAAATATTAAAGGAACCTTTAAAAGTATTATAAGGTACTGCTCATGATAGACAGATAGGCTACCGGTAGGTGCTGTACACAGCATAGGAATTGATAGATAAGTAATAAAAAAAAGTGTAAAATTATATTTAGAGATAATAAAAACACTCTTAAAAAAGAATGTAACAAGAACAATCTTTATTAGGTTTATCTTCAATTCATACACAAATTCAACAAGTCACCATATTTAGGCCGACTCATTGGCCAATCACAGCCTTACTAAAGTTACCATGGTTACTTATTACTCAATCACAGTTTACTAAGCATTTATATCGGCATCATTCCCCAGCTGTTGTATCTGAAATTTGTTGTAACATAGCGCCTTTGTTTCCCCTTGGCTGTGATAGCGCACAGCAGACAGTGAAGTGTAAAACGGAGCAGACGATTGTTGGCGCAAGCGTCGTTACATTTTTCGGGAATCTCCGGTTCCCGACCTGGATGATGGCTAGTTATTTAATTTAATTTACAGTTACATATTAGTACCCCGTGATAAATCAAACGCGTTATGTAAGCCAAAGCCACACGGTTATTAATCTCACTTGGTTTTGGATTTGCTTACAAACGTGATCGGAAAAGGTTACAAACGTGATCGGAAGTGGTTAGGGCCTACACGGTATTCGTAAACAACATTTATGAATAAATATCAGTGACAGCTAGAAAAAGGAATCTTTATAAAACATCCGTTCGTAATTTCATATAATGACGTGTTCTCTTAACAGATTATTAGTATTTCATAAATGACGTATGTAGTAAACATGGAGAAAAAAAACTAGAAAAATCACACAAAATTGGATTTTTGATCGTCCGTTATTTTATTTCCAAAATAGTGAGGCCATATTTTAATGGCTATAAGGACACTCTCGCCAATCTTGTGAATACAATTAAACCATTAGAATCATAATCGGTACTCTAGTTTTCTTTAGAGTAGGCTGCGTAAAATGCCTTCTGGGCCGTGACAGACAGAAATAAATTGAGATAATACATGTTTCAACTTCTTCAATGTATAAAACGTAAAAATAACCCAAAATATGTATAGTTCTGAGCAATGTTCAGACAAAACTATAACTTTATTTATATAGATTAACTTGGTTTGAATTTTAGATATCTAAGAAAAATTTATAAAACTTCTTTTAGTTTTACAAATCGTACTGGGCGGCGGAATAATGTTTCTCATGTTGTGTACCTCATTTATGGTGGGGGGGGGGCTGTTGCTCAATTGGGGGGGGGGGTGCGTCATGAGTCTAGGGGGGGATGGGCACCCCTGGCTAATCTCAAAAACTACTGGTCGGATCGGGCTGAAATTTGGCATGATGATAGCTCACATTCCCGATTAACATATAGGCATATTTTTATCCCAAAAATCCTTCGGGGCTCCGCCCCAGTGGCTCTGGAGTTTCCCATGTTAACCTTATGAGAAATGGAATTAATGAATCTTAACAGCTGTTTCAATTAAACAAGTTGGTTCTGTTCTATGATGTTCAATAGCATTAAAAGTTACAAGGATTACCAACAGGGTGCAGCACTAGCACTATTATTTCTTTTACATTTATGACAACAGCAAAAGGTGAGTGAGCGTAGCGAACAAACTTCAACCTGGAGGCGAGTGAGCGTAGCGAACGAGCTAACCTGAAGGCAAGTGAGCGTAGCGAACGAGCTAACCTGAAGGAAAGTGAGCGCAGCGAACGAGCTCCAACCTAAAGGTGAGTGAGCGTAGCGAACGAACTTCAAAAAGAACCGAAATTTCTTAAACCATGTCCTCACTCATAACTGCTATAAGCATTTGATACTTATATGCCAACCCCGTACGAAGGACGGGTACTCTGCTAGTAGGTTATATACTATACTGTGATCATGGCATTAATGTCCGAAACATGTAAGTAATATAAAATAAAATGTTTTTAGGGTACTGTGGTATTTTGATTTGCTTAGTAACATTTAAAGTAGCCCTCATTGATGTATACAATAACAAAATATGTCTATATATATATACATATATAAAAATTTGAACGAATGGTGTTTTTGGCCTCTGGGGACATCAAAATGAAAAAGTAAATCGGTCCCGGGTCTAGGTCTTACCGTGCCACCTACGGTAATAGCTACTTCCCTATAGGGAAATTCGCTAAAAATCGCCATTGCAGAAAGAGTCAAGTTTTTTTCACTGCGTCAGGGCTGCGAGAGTCTGACGGAGTTTGAATGTTTTGAGGAATAAAGTAAATGATTGTCAATTTCCCATTCAATTTTTCCAACAAGCACTTGTTACCGCTTTTGTAATGGGGATATGTGATAACAATATAAGATCCAAACTCATGGAGAAGGATTATGAAACGTTCTCAGAAGTCATTAACGTAGCTAATTCTCTTTTCTCAGTAAAAGATGCTTCATTAAATAGTTTTTCTCAGAGAGAAGATTGTAATGTTTTATCTCTAGGACCATGCTTTATATGTGGTGGTAAACATCTGAAAAGGAATTGTAACATTACAAATCCAAGATGTTACAAATGCGGGAGTAGGAATCACATAACTAGAATATGTAAAACGGGACAGGTGGAGAAACGACACCTTAAAAGCAACATTGTTGAGAATGGTCCAAAGTCAAAGGAATCCGGTAGTAACGTTGTTGATAATGATGTAACTAGCTATAATGATACGAACTCTTTGGGAGGAATACAGGACGTTCTTTCAATCGGAAAGCAGGCAACCTTTTACCCGATACTTATTCTTAATATCTTACTCAATAACCAGATCGTAAGGATGCAGTTTGATACAGGTAGCTGCGCTTCAATTATCTCAGATCATACTTGGAAACAGATAGGAAAACCCGACCTTTTGTTAAGTAAACAGAATTTTACTTCATTTACAGGTCATTGTGTTAAACTTCTTGGTGAGATGGATGTAGAAGTTGTTTTTGCAAACGTTAAAACCAAACTCAGAGCTTTTGTCGCTTCGGGTGTCAAACAAAATATTTTGGGAAGAGATTGGATTACACCTTTATTTCTCCACAAAATATCACTTTCCGGTCTGCAAAGGATATGTTCAGAACCGTATAAACAAACCTTACAAGTAGAAAATACGGATCAACAACTTGCCAAACTTGTGGATGAGTTTTCTGACGTCTTTCAACCCAATGAAAATAAATGTTCAAAGACAACTGCTCATTTGTACCTAAAAGAGGGTGCTACACCAGTGTTTAAAAAGGCAAGGCCTGTTCCTTTAGCTTTAAGGGACAAGGTTAAAGAAGAACTTGACCGGTAAAAAAAAAATGGTATCCTTGAAGAAATAGACCATTCAGAATGGGCTGCGCCATGCGTGATTGTAAGAAAACCGAATGGAGCTATTAGAATATGCGCAGATTTTTCAACGGGACTCAACCAAGCATTAAAGGTGCAGCAGTTTCCATTACCAACTCAAGACAATTTATTGACCAAGATAGGTTCTGGACAGAAATTCACTACCCTTGACCTCTCTGATGCTTACCTTTCTATTCCCATGGACACAGAATCTAAAAAACTCCTTGTCATTAATACTATTTTTGGTCTTATGCGATACAATAGACTGTGTTTTGGCGTAGCTCCTGCTACGGCAATTTTTCAAAAGAAGATGCATTCTATGCTTTCTGGATTAGATGGAGTCGCTTTCCTACTGGATGATGTCATTATAACAGGAATAAATGACACTGAACATCTAAACACGTTAAAAGAGGTTTTGAAACGCATTGAGGACAATGGTTTTTGTTTAAACAGAGCTAAGTGTCACTTCATGAAGGAAAAAGTCAACTATTTGGGTCTATGTATTTCCAAAGATGGAATTTCGACGAATCAAGACAAGATAAAGCCCACAGTAGATATGCCTGAACCCCAAAACATTAAACAGTTGGAATCATTTATAGGAATGGCAAACTTTTACTCAAAGTTCATCCCAAACTTTTCTGAGATCTGTGCACCATTAAACAAACTAAGGCAGAAAAATGTTCAATGGACATGGACAGAACAATGCTCTCAGTCAATTAACCGTATTAAAGATGCTTTAGTTTCCACTCCTATTCTAGTGCCATTTAATAGTGAATTACCTATAGTAGTTGCAGCCGATGCTTCATCAGTGGGGATTGGTTGCGCAATTTTTCATCGATATCCTAACGGAGAAGAGAAGCCGATCGCGTATGCTTCTAAAACACTGAACAAGGCAGAGCAAAATTATTCGCAAATTGAACGAGAAGCTTTAGCTTTGATTTATGCTATTAAAAAGTTTCGCATCTACCTTTGGGGCACACATTTTCTGATCCAAACAGACCACAGACCTCTATTGTCTATATTCGGATCCAGCAAAGGAGTGCCAGTAACCACGTCTTGCAGAATACAAAGGTGGGCTTTGTTTTTAACAAATTTTCGTTTTGACATAGAATACGTTTCTACTAAACTATTTGGGAAAGTTGACTGTTTAAGTCGTTTGCCTTTCGAGGAAGATGTCGAGTTTGACCAAGCCGATGAGAGTTATAGCACCGTAGTTGGATTAATATTCTCAGGTAACATAGATTGTCTACCAGTTACGGCTAAAGAAATCAGTGAAGAAACGTCGAATGATGTCACTCTTAATCGGGTCAAAGAGTTTGTATTAAGTGGATGGCCAAACAAGACAAACAATCTGGAGTTAAAACCCTATGAGTCAAGGAAGAACGAAATATCCATAAATGAGGGCTGCCTAATGTGGGGGGTTAGAGCAATTATCCCAGAAAAGTTCAAGCAGAAATTACTTATGTACCTGCACGACACTCATTTAGGAATGGTAAAGATGAAGGCGTTGGCCCGAGATCGTTTTTGGTGGCCATCGATGGACAGTGACATCGAAAACGTGGCAAGAACTTGTGAACTATGCAACTTGTATGCTGCAAGAGAACCACAGAGAAAGTTCCTCAGTAATTGGCCGAGATGCACTGACCCTTGGACCCGTATACACTTGAACTTCGCTGGACCTTTCCTTAATAGTGTTTTTCTTTTGGTCGTAGATGCATACTCCGGTTGGCCAGAAATTATCAAGTTGAACTCTATGACTACTTCAGTAACAATCAAACAAATTAAGCTGTTAATATGCAGATATGGAATCCCTAAAACCATAGTGACAGACAACGGACCCTGTTTTACGTCCGTAGAATTTGCACAGTTTTGTAAAGCATTTGGAATCGACCACGTAACCACTCCACCTTACCATCCGTGTTCCAACGGACAAGTTGAAAAATACGTCGGTACCATGAAACAGGCGTTGAGAAAACTTTGCCAAGAACAATCCCCTAAAGGTTTGGAAGCTGACTTAAACAACTTTTTATTTAAGTACAGGTTAACACCACACATAACTTCTGGAATGTCACCTTCTGAGTTGTTTTTAGGACGTCAGCTAAGATGTATCTTAGATTTAGTTCAACCCCAAAAAGGAAGTCAGATTAAAACAGAAGAGGAAGAAAATAAAGAAGATAAAACAAAAGAGGAAGAGAATAACGAAGGAGCCACTACTAGCCTAAAAAACTTCAAAATAAATGAACCTGTGTTTTGGGCAGAAACCAGAAACGGAAATGTTGTGTGGAAACCCGGCGTAATCTTGAAGAGACTAGGGCGAAATGTGTGGAAAGTTGAAGGTAACGATAGAAGAATCTTTAAAAAACACGCTGACCAACTAAAGCATAAAAACCTTCTTGAAGACATGGACAGTAGTTCAATCTCGGCGAGAAGGTGAAGTGTTCGTGCTTTTGGTCTGTATAGAGTTCACATTATTTATTACCATATGTTACATACAAATAACAAGGTTGTTTACTTTTTGTTGTCAGTTAGTTTTTACATGATTAAAGTCTCAAGTTTCGTTTTACTAAGTTGTACTTAATTGTATAAGTGAATACACGTTATATTTCATAAAACTAAAATAGGTGAAGCTGATACAAAAACCAAAGTGCAAAACCAATATCTATTAAAAATGTTAAACTAGGGTAGGTATGTATTATAATGTTATATTAACATATCAACATATGTTAAATGTATCATATGTTAGTTGAAGACTTGAAGGTAAACAATATCAGTCATGTTTATGTTTCAGTCTTGAGTTGAATTGTAAATAAACTTCTGAACTTTAAATGTTAAAGCTTCTAATTTTATTTATATTTTCTAACTAAAACATGGTGTCAGGTGTATTTTGAAACCTAGAAGAAATAATGGAAGTATCTGGATTGTTTAGGTTGCCTGAACCTATGAGTTTTGAAGGAAATGTGAGTGAAAATTGGAAAAGATTTCGTCAGAAGTTTGAACTGTACTTAATAGCTACTAGTCATGGTAAGAAACTTAAGGATGAAATTAAGATTGCGCAGCTGCTTAATCTGTTAGGCGATGATGGCCTAGATGTATATAATACTTTTAAATTTGAAGATAATGACAAAGATAGTTTTGATTGCGTACTTGATAAGTTTGAATCTTACTGTTGTCCTCTGAAAAATGTCATATTTGAGCGGTTTAAATTCTATGGAATGAAGCAGGAAGAAGGTCAAGACTTCAGTAAGTTTGTTATGCAGTTAAAAATAGCAGCTAAATCATGCGAGTTTCTTGAACCTGACAATATGATTAGAGATAGAATTGTCTTAGGTATAAGAGATAAAAGTACTCAAGAGCGTCTATTAAGAGATACAAAACTTGACTTGAAGAAAGCTATTGATTTCTGTATGATTGTAGAGAGTAGCAAGGATCAATGTAGGACTATTGTAGAGCACAATGAAACCAAGCTTTCGGGGACTAAGTCGGATCCATACAGTGTAGGCTATGTGTTGTCAATAATGTACCAAATCAAGAACTTTCGTGGAGTATTGCAAAAGAAAAACAGAATGATCTGTGTAGCTTTTGCGGCTACAAACATGTTCGGGGTAAATGTCCTGCATATGGCAAAACATGCTCGAAATGTGATGGTAAAAATCATTTTGCAAAGGTCTGTAGGAGTAAAACTATAAAATCTCATGCTGTTACAAACAAGGAACAACACGATGAAGACTCTTGTGTGAGCGATGTTAGTTTAGGCTCGGTAAGCTTAAACATTAGTGGAGTGAAAGGTCAAAGTGAAAAATCGTGGACGGAAAACTTGACTGTTGGTGGTACACAAGTTAGATTTAAACTAGATACAGGTGCAGAGATCAGTATTTTACCTGCTAGTTATGTACGGAAAATGAACATTACACACGTAAAACGTAGTTCTTGTGTACTCTCAGCCTGGGGAGATGAAAAATTCAAAATCAAACCACTAGGTCTTGTGATGTTACAATGTAAAACAATTACAGGTGTAACTGCAGATGTGAATTTTGCTGTAGTGAATGTCGAACATGAACTGCCAATTTTAGGACTGAACGATTGTGTCAATTTAGGACTCATTAAGAGAGTGTCATCAATATGTTTGAATTTTAAGGATAAGGATGATGTTTTAACCGGCTACAAGACAGCTTTTGAAGGATTGGGACAGTTTCCAAGCACTCATCATATTCAGCTTAAGGAGGGTGCTATCCCACAAATTCGACAATCACGGAGAGTACCTTACAGTTTACAGGAAAAACTAAAGGAAAAGTTGGACCAACTTGAGGAAACTGGGGTGATTCGAAAAGTTGACAAACCTACAGCATGAGTCAATCCTCTGGTGATCGTGGAAAAACCCGATAAGTCTTTGAGAATCTGCATAGATCCGATGCCATTGAACAAGGTGGTAATGAGAGAGCACTTTCTAATGCCACACCCTGATGATATTCTGGTAACATTGAGTGGTTACAAATATTTTACTGTTTTGGATCTTAAGGATGGGTTTTTTCAAATTGTTTTAGATGAGGAGAGTCGTGAACTGTGCACAGTCAGTACCCCATTTGGGAGATATCAATTTTGTAGATTTCCTTTTGGAATCTGTTCGGGTCCAGAATTGTGCCAGAAAAATAACTACAAATGCTTTGGAAACCTGAAGGGAGTTAACATAGTACATGATGATATTATTGTAGGAGGAACGACATCGGAAGAGCATGACGAAAATTTAAAGAGAGTTTTGGACACAGCCCTTAAACTTGGAATCAAGTTTAATCCAAACAAGATGCAATTTAAGAAGAGCGAAGTTAAGTATCTGGGACACATAGTATCGGCTGCAGGAATCCAACCCGACCCAGATTATGTAAAGGCCATAGTTGAAATGGACCCACCCACGGACAAGAAAGGGGTAATGCGGTTATTGGGCATGCTAAAGTATTTATCGAGGTTCATACCGAATTTAGCAAAAATCACTGCACCCCTCAGATATTTGACAAGAAAGGATGTGGACTTCTTATGGACCGTAGAGCATGAAGATGCTCTGAAGATTATCAAGACATTAATTTCCAGTGAACCAGTTTTGGTATACTTTGACTCTCGAAGACCTCTTGAAATACAAACAGACGCTTCTCAAGATGGCCTAGGATGTTGTTTGTTGCAGAGTGGGCAGCCAGTGGCTTTCATGTCCCGTTCAATGACTGATACAGAGAAGAGATATTCGCAAATTGAAAAGGAAACTCTAGCTATAGTTTTTGCTGTTGAGAAGTTTCACAGGTTTATTTATGGCTATAAAGTAACAGTTCAGACTGACCACAAGCCGCTTGTAAATATTTTTCAACAAGATTTGCACGTGGTACCAGGTCGGCTACAGAAAATGAGACTAAGGTGTTTGAATTATGATCTGGAAGTAAAGTACTTACCTGGTAGTAGCCAACTTATTGCTGATACGTTGTCAAGAGCAGCATTAAAATGCACAGGAATGACAGTGTCTTCAGAATTTCAAGTACACAGTTTAACAAGTTCATTGCCTATGACTGAAGAGAAGAAGAAATTATTCCAGCGTTACACTGAAGAGGACCAAGAAACTGCTATCGTGAAGAGATACTGCAAAGAAGTTTGGCCAGAAAGGAAGCAAGACACCCCAGAGATAGTACGCCACTATTGGAACCAAAGACATATGGTATCTGAAGAAGATGGTTTATTGTTTTTAAATCACAAACTGATTGTGCCACGACAGCTACGACAGGACATGCTTCAGCGAATCCATATCGCGCATGGAGGAATTGAAAAGTGCAAAGCTAGGGCTCGACAGATACTTTATTGGCCACGAATGGCTACAGACATTGAAAGTTTTGTGGCTCGTTGCAGGATATGTGAAAGGTTTTCCAGGAGTAATGCAAAGGAAACCCTTATGCCGTATCCTATACCTACTAGACCATGGGAGCGTATCGGATGTGACATATTTTCATATGGAGGAAATGTGTACTTGGTCATGATGGATGCTTACTCAAACTGGTTGGAGCTGGTTAAAATGCCATGTAAATCAGCAACGTCTGTAATATCAGCATGCAAAGACATCTTCAGTAGATTTGGCCCTCCTGATATAATGGTAGCGGATAATGTCCCTTACAACAGTGCCCAAATGAGGGAATTTGCCCGTGAATGGAATTTTGAAATTGTGACACGCAGTCCAGGCTATGCACAATCCAATGGGCTTGCTGAAAGGGCAGTTGGAATAGCCAAAGAGTTGATAAGGAAAGTACAGTATGACAATAAGGATTTGAAAATGGCTTTATTGGAGCTTAGGAACATGCCCGTTAAGCATCTGGGATATTCTCCAGCTCAGCTGATGTTTCAACGCAGGTGTAAGACAACAATCCCTGTTACCGAGGAACTGCTGAAACCAACGCTGAATGATGGAGTACAAGACAGGTTAAATACAAGACAACAGCTGCAGAAAAAATACTATGATCGGTCAGCCAAGGACTTAAGGGTTGTAAGAAATAACGAAAGAGTTGTCTTCAGAAATGAAGGAAGGTGGGAGCAGGGAAAGATTGTTAATCAAGGACCAACTCCAAGAAGTTACTGGGTAGAAGGTGATAACGGAGCTACATTAAGAAGAAATCGCCGCCATCTGAAACCATCACTCACTCAACAAAACAATTCCCAGTCAGTTCCAAGGCAAGACGAGCCAGTACAACTAAGACCGCGTAGAGAAATCAAGCTACCATCAAGATTTCAGAATACAATATAATGGTCTCAAAAGAAGGGAGAAGTTTGGTTGGTTATTGTTTTTAGTTAATTCTTTCAAATTTGTTTGCTGTTTTTTTAAAGGGGAAAGATGTATTATAATGTTATATTAACTTATCAACATATGTTAAATGTATCATATGTTAGTTGAAGACTTGAAGGTAAACAATATCAGTCATGTTTATGATTCAGTCTTGAGTTGAATTGTAAATAAACTTCTGAACTTTAAATGTTAAAGCTTCTAATTTTATTTATATTTTCTAACTAAAACAAGGTACTCACTTGGTAACAGATTGATGATCTGTTTCATATCCTCCTCAAATCCGATCTGCAATATTCTGTCAGCCTCGTCTATCACCAGACATTGCAGATTCTTGTACAGGAAGTCTGGAGTGTTCTGTAGGTGATCCAACAGTCTGCCAGGAGTTGCCACAATTATGTTTATACCTTTGGCCAGTTTCTGTGCCTCGGTGGCTCTGTTGGCTCCTCCCATAATGAGACCATAAGTGTGGTAGTGATGAGCCATCAACTCCTTCAACACTCCAAATGTCTGCATGGACAACTCCCTAGTGGGTGAGATAATCAGACAACCCACACCTGGAAACAATATAAACTAAATGCTAACTTCAGCATTAACAAGTTACTTTAGGTCTATTCAGTACCAACTTGCATTGTAGCTGTAGGTCGTTGGCATCAAAACAAAACCAGAAATATACAGTAGGTTTTGCTGGACTTGATGAAAATAACCTGACATGTGATATCAAAAGTTGTGGCTCTGAAAAATTTCAGCTCAAACTATAATTGATAATTTATGTTCGGTAATAGATTTACTAACAAAATATTGTTAGAGCTGAGAAATAATTTTAAAAAAGTAAATAGACCTAACTAGCCTATAAAAAATTTGTTTGTGGTTGAGGATCAAACTGACAAAATTATTCTATTTAAAGAATGCACATTTTTATCACCCTTAATTGTACCTGTATCGATTGGTGACCACCTAAGTTGATAAAAAAAGTTATAAAAATACAAGAAGAGGCAGTTTCACTCACCATTCCTCGGCATGAACTTGAGCTTGTAGATGAGTTCTATGGCGGGTATGAGGAACGCCAGTGTCTTGCCGGAGCCAGTCTTGGCGCGTGCGACTATGTCTCGGCCCTCCAGCAGCGGGGGGATGGACTTGGCTTGTATCTCAGTCATGTTGGTGAACCCCATCTCCTCCACAGCCTTGAGAGTCTGCTCACATACATGGCCTTGCAGTGTAGAGAAGGAGCTGTCCTTCAGTAGATCCAAAGACAGCGATGAGCCAGGCACTGGACATCAGGTAAACATTAAACCTAGGGATTGTATTTGCATTGTATGTATAATATTTGGCATTTCATTTTACACTGCTGAGAAAAATAACACTTGAAGCTCGTTGGTCTTGGGAGCTCTCTACACTTGCAAGAAACATTCATTAATTTTTAGACTTACTAACCTAATTTTTTGATCCTCAACAGTACAGAATTACCAAGAGCTAAACATAGAAATTATTACGAGAACAAAAATGACCACTAAAGAAGTAAGCTATCACTTTGGGTATCAGGCCATTTTTCTGCGTTTGTCTGTCGTGGTTGCACGCCTGATCTCAGGCAACCATTCAAAAAATCTACCGAACGCATTCCAACTCTGTTGAATGTCCCCAAAATGTTTAGGTACATATAGTTTTAGAAAATCTGTACTGATGAAATTGCAACATTTAACATTTTGGAATCATAATCTAATATAAACATTAAACAATTTAGAGTATCAACACAGAGTTTAAAAAAATATGCAATGTTATTTATAATGTTTAGCTTTGAGTACTTACACAGCAAATTGTTTTCATCGGCCTTTTCTTTTTTACTGGAACTTTCTTGTGGTTGACTTTCTGTACTGATACTTGCATCACTTTCCGAGAGAGTTTTCTTCTTCTTTTTCTTTTTATTTTTCATCTGTTTAGAATCTGAAATCATATGGTAAATTGTTTGGAAAGTAGACTAATATTAATTGTATTTATTGCAATATAGGTTAGAATATATGTTAGAACGGATTATCGTGTGTGTATACCACACGACTTTGCTTGTCTGAATAATTAAATTTTCATTAGGCCTACATTTGATTGTTGAATCTTAGCACTTAAATTACTTAAGGTAAAACACTGACCGAATTACAAGGTATATGATCAGGCTGAAACTGTATTTTAGTTCAATATTTAGTTGCAAATTTTTAGTTCTAATTGTGGTTACAAACTAGACCTATCTGTTACAAGTGACCTATTCATAACAGATGATTGATATTATAAACAAATTAATATTCCTACTAGTCAGTTATATGAGGACCCAGGGAACTTCTTTTTAGGTTAGAATTTCTCTTAGGCATGATTGTTCTAATGTTCTCTATGAAATAATAGACATGATCACTCTGATGAAGAAACTATAGGCCTACCTACTGTACATAGAATACCCTAGAAAATTAACAACTACGAAATCGCTGCTAAACCCCATATAGTTGTCTATCTCATTATATTTTTTCTTTTATACTTTCTTATGAAATGGCGACCATACTATGTAGGTATTTTAAGCCAAGTATGAATGGAGATGAGTGTAGGATGAGTGGCGCGATCTTGTAGTCTTGTTAGTGACTAAGGCCGACATTCCTTAGACACAGCTGTTAATTAATAGCCCAAACAGCTAATGGCAACTAAGGGACCTACAGTTTAAAGTGGAATCCGAACCACATTTTTCCTTGGTATATACGAATTGGTCTAATTATCAGGATAGTATTGCGGATAGTAGTAGTACTCACTAGTGCGGATGTTAATCCACACCAGGGAGTATCCCATCCACAGTGCATGCCTATAAATATCCACAATCCGTGACCTCCAAGTAGCTGGATTACAGGACGACGCCACCCGTCCCAGTCTTTATTATTATATGGTATGTAATGGGATGAGATAATCAATGTCTCGATTCTGTCTTTTCAGTTTATTTAGTCAGGATCATATTTATTTAAGCAAGTTTAATGAGCTTAAGCCCCGTTCACACGGGGCGAGTTTACAAGCTACACGCCGGCTTTTTTACACGCAGCTAGTAAAATAGCTCAGTGTGAACGAAGTACTCGCTTAAAAGCGCTTGTAAAAAAGCTCTGGAAAAAGTTGACGCTGCCGCTACTTTACACGCCAACTCAAAGCGCATGTTACTCAAAGATGTTGGAGGATTTGGTTCGAGCCAGCTACTGAGCGAGTGGAAAAAGCATCGTGTGAACGACTACAAGCGCACTCGCCGGCGTCTTTCTACACGTTTGCGAGTGGACAAGCTCCGTGTGAACGAATACAAGCACACTCCCCAACTCGCCGGCTTCTTACTAATTTTTACTAATATAAATAATGCCTATTTCGATGTAATTGGTTTCAATACTCAGCTGTCAGACCATGATGGTCAACTCTTTGTAATAAATAGTAAAAATGATAGTCCTGATAATGCTGTATATCTTGAATATTCTAGGAACTTTAGCACTGCAAATATAGATCACTTTATTGAAATTCTTAGCCTTGAAACTTGGCTTAATGTATTTTTTGCTCCAGTTGAGTCAAAGTATGATGTATTTCACCAAACTTTTATGTATTATTTTGAGTTGTGTTTTCCTAAGAAATTATGTAGAAAATATAGACATAGAAGCAGGTGGTTTACTGAAGAGCTAAAGATTGAAAAACAATCAATTATTGAGTTTGCTAACAATGCTAGAATGTTAAAAAGCAAAACCATGTACAAACAACTAAGACAGAAGAATAAAATGTTTAGAAATAAGGTTACAGCTGCAAAAAAACTATATTATCAAAATAAAATAAACAACTCAAGTAACATGAACAAAACCAGCTGGCAAATTATTAACTCTGAAGTCGGTAAGGCAAAAGCAGATAACCACATTACTAGTGTTCATATTAACAATCAATGTTGTTCAGACCCTTATGTTATATGTAATTCATTTAACAATTATTTTACTGATTTGGTTGACACAAACATTGTTCCTAATTTGGATTCACTTGTTGGGGATGTAAAGGACAGTGTAAAAGTAGTTGAGTCAGATTATATAATTCCAGGTTTTCATTGTATACCTGTTGATGAGAAAGAGATAGACGAAATAATAAGTCATCTTAAAAACTCATTTAGCACCGGCTATGATGAGGTCCCTGTGGTGCTCATCAAAAAAGCAAAATTACCCCTCAGAAAACCTATAGCTCATTTAGTAAATTCTTCCTTTGTATCAGGCATTTTTCCTAATAAACTAAAAATTTCTAAATTAATTCCACTATTCAAAAAAGGAGATAGATATGAATTATCAAACTACCGTCCAATTGCTCTGCTTCCGGCCATGTCCAACCGTTTATATAGCTTCCTGGAAAGTAATCACCTTTTTGAGGACTGTCAACATGGTTTTCGAAGTGGTAGATCAGTTGTGACAGCTGCTACAGAGTTTTTAGAGTCAGTTATTGATTGTTTAGATGCAAAACAAAAGGCTCTTGGCATTTTCATGGATTTAACCAAGGCATTTGACTCTATAAACCACAATCTACTTTTAAATAAATTGTCAAGCATCGGAGTAAAAAATAAATCTCTTCAATGGCTAGAATCATACATTTGTAATAGAAAACAATTTGTAGAAACTATCCAATTCAATAATCAAATGAAAATTACTCACAAGTCAAAAATTAGAACTATTAAACATGGTGTACCACAGGGATCCATCTTGGGTCCCCTTCTATTCATTTGCTATGTTACAAACCTACCAGGGCTGACCAAATCTAGCAAACTTTACCTTTATGCAGACGATGTAAATCTTACAGTTACCGCTAATTCTGAAGAGGAAATTGAAAAGACAGCTAATGCTAATCTACATATACTTTCAAATTTTTTCCAAAACAATCAGTTACTTTTGAATCCAGATAAAACAAAGTTCATAAATTTTGAGACCCGTCAGACAAGACTTTCAATTAATCCTTCACTAGAAATTAATCAGAAACCTATTGAAGAATTAGAAAATATTAAATTCTTAGGATTTGAAATTGACAAAAATTTAACTTGGAATTCTCACGCAAACAAAGTAATAAAAAAAACTGTATCTGGTCTATTTGCATTAACTAGATTAAAAAATCTTCTTGATCAAGTAACATTAAAATCAATATACTTTTCGTACATACATTCTGTTATTTCTTTTGGAATATCTCTGTATGGCGCTACATCTATCAATAACTTAGAAACAATCCTAAAATTACAAAAACGAGCTATAAGAATTATTTTGGACCTTGACTCGAGAACTTCAAAAGAGCATTTTAGATCATTAAAAATAATGACAGTATATGGATTGTACATCTATGAAACAGTTCTATATGTTAAAAACAGATTTTCTCAATTGGCGTTAACTGGTGAACACCACCACTACAATACCAGAAACAAAACCAACATTGCTCTAAACCGCCACAGATTAGAACTTTACAGTAAAAAACCAAGTTATACCGGCTCCAAATTTTACAACAAAATTCCAAATGAAATTAAATCGGCAAAAAGCATGGTCGAATTTAAGAGGGGTCTTAAAACATTTCTCATCAACAAGGTATTGTATTCCCTTGATGAACTTTAAATTTTTTAGAAGGAGCATTCATTTGTAATTTGTATAAACTTATGTTAGATTTTAAGAACTTTGTATCCATAGAATATAACATTGTAATATAAAAACATTTAAGAGAATGACACTATTCATGTACTTTGTGCTTCAATGAATAAAGAAATATTGAATTGAATTGAATTGAATTGAATTACACGCTGGCGAGTAGCTTGTAAACTCGCACCGTGTGAACGAGGCTTTATATTTATATACAGTTGAACTCAAGTAGCCTATTGTTAAAATATCTACCTGGACCACTGCTGCTCTCGACTGAACCATTAAGGGAGTTTTCTTGAATACTGTCACCGTCTTCTTCGTCACTAACATCATTTTGGTTGCTTGAACTAATTTTTAACTTCTTCTTCTTTTTTTCTGAAAATTTTGGTAGGTAGTCAATTAGTGTTACACTGTGAATAAAATAAAAGCCCAGACAAGTCTAGATTTTTGTTTAGAAATTAGCAGTTAAAACCATCAACCGAGTCATGATTTCCCTCTTAATTGTCTATCTATTTCTTCTTGTTTCAACTCTAACTAGGCCTATTATAAGAGTAGACAAACTTGTATTGCATAGCATTCTTCATTGTTATAGTTCTATGCACAACTTCGTTGTTAGATGAGCAGTTTTAATTCCAGGAATATCCAAAAGGTTTGAGAGGTTTCCCTAAGGCGGTTAGGGAGGAGGGAAATTTAGTAATGAGCTCAGTATTTCCCCAAATCGCAGTTTCCACTGTCGCTTCTAACATGGTGATTAATATGTGGGGCATGGTGTGGGCATGTGTATATACAAAACTATAATAAGACCAGTATTACTATATGGCTCAGAGAATTGGGTGATAAGCAAGAGAACTGAGAAACGACTTATAGTGTTCGAAAACAAGATTCTAAGGAAAATCTTTGGACCAACCTTTGAAAACGGAGAATGGAGAGTTAAGCACAACAGGGAGTTGAGAGAGTTGTACAGGGACCCAGATATTGTGGCTGAGGTGAGAAGTAGGAGATTGAGATGGGCAGGCCATGTGTTAAGAAAGGAAGAGGGATCCTTAGTGAGAAACGCCCTAAACAACAATCCCGAGGGTAGAAGACCTCCTGGAAGGCCCAAGTTGAGGCGGAGAGATCAAGTGAGAAGAGATCTGAGAAGAATGGGAAGAAGAGAGGATGAAGCAATGGATCGTGCAGTCTGGAGGCAGTGTGTTGGAGAGGTAAAGTACCTCCTTGGGTACCAAGAGCCACGGCAGTAAGTAAGTAAGTATGGTGTGGACTGGCCTATTCCTACGCTGAAGGCCATCTAAAAAAATAAAGGTAACTTAGGCCTACCTATCTTCTGGTCAAGAGAAATAAGATATTAACTTGGAAAAATTTCAACAAATATGCTCAAGTATCAGAACTCTCAAAAATTACATAATTTTAATGCTCAAACTGAATTAGTTACTTAGTACGGTATGTTAACTTTGATTTTAATGTGACAAGTTTATTACAATTTTTGAAATTTGTCTTCTTCTCAAGTATTACCGGACTATCGCATACTGTATTTAGTCAAAGATATAGGCTAACTTAATTTTGTAAGACAATTTCAAATTTCCACTTTTGTCAGACCTGTGGTTCAGCCTTGAGGTTTGTACCAACCTTTGCAAAAATTTAATGCTTTCAAGCCTCGTGAGTCCCACATTATTTATCAGAATTATTTACAACAAAACCGTACATTTTAAGTTCTAACTTAATACCTAATCCAATGAAAATAAAAATATTTACCAAACTCCTTTGAAAATCATTAACTTACCAGTAGTTTCCTTCATTTACATTACTAGGCTACTAGTGTGAAAATTATAAAAGATAAAATCAATTTTTTTAATATCATCCAACCTTTAGAAATAGGCCTACAGTAAAATACGGTTCTACTTACTTTTTACACCTTGAACTTGGTCTCCCTTTCTTTTGTTGCTATTTCCAATTTTAGGTGATGTGATTTGACTTTTTCCTCCCACGAATGCATCTGACTTCACATCTGTAAAACGAAATTTTAAAGAAAAAATCTATATAAATAAAATTAGAGTTTTGTCTGTACATTGCTTAGAATAATGAACTTTTTGGTTATTTTTACATTTCATAGGTCAGAGAAACCGAATCAAACCTTATCTCAATTTCTGTCTGTCTGTCTGTCTGTCTGTCTGTCTGTCTATCTGTCATTCTCTTGGTAACGCTAAAATACGCACTTTATTACAACTACTCCTCAATAACTATAGCACTGTCCCGCCTGAAACTTATTTTCCAAATACTATACATATATGAGATGGTTTTAGACGTATTTCATCGAATATGAGACAGTTAGATATTTAACAGTAAACCCTTGAAAATCAAGTTTTTGTCGATTTTTGACGTGGAATTTCTGGAAGCCCATGTTAACCTTATGAGAAATGAAATTATTGAATCTTAACAGCTGTTTCAATTAAACAAGTTGGTTCTGTTCTGTGATGTTCAATAGCATTAAAGTTACAAGGATTACCAACAGGGTGCAGCACTAGCACTATTATTTCTTTTACATTTATGACAACAGCTAATTTGCAACATGGAGGCGAGTGAGCGTAGCGAACGAGCTAACCTGAAGGCAAGTGAGCGTAGCGAACGAGCTAACCTGAAGGAAAGTGAGCGCAGCGAACGAGCTCCAACATACAGGTGAGTGAGCGTAGCGAACGAACTTCAACCAGGACGTGATTGAGCCATGCAAACGAGATCAGATAGTAAAAATAAAAGTAAGCCTACCGTTATAGGATCGACCGGCAGACACAGAGGTAATTTAACCTTTTATTGATTGTCATACCGATCCGGAACAACAAAAAACAACATAAAATGAAGCTATGTATAATAGTTTGGCCAGCATATCTTAAAATATGCAAAACAACTGCTGTTCTTTATATAAGAAGGTTTCAACTGAATATTATAAGATCCCCGTGCGTAGAACGGGTACACAGCTAGTTTTAAATAATAGCAAAGCAGCAAAATCAACTAACTTAGGCTTAAGAAACTTTTACAATATTATTAGGCTACACACTGATTCCTGGTCTCTCACCTCCTTGAAAGCTCCTAAAAAGGCCACTCCTAGGGTTTAGATTACAGTCAAAAATCACTGAATATAGATATTTTATAACATTGACACAGATGCATTGAGTTTACAAACCACAGCATTTCAAAGGTTTTCCCACCACCAACAGGATGCAACCATGATTTACATTACATAGGCCTACATAGGCTATAGGATAATTAATGTTTTAATATGCTTCACCTCTGAAGCCTTAATTCAGCATTAGCCTACTTTAATGTCTGGTAAAATAAAAAAAGAAGTTGTGTGTGGAAGGGACAGGTTCCATTCCTGGCACATTCACTACACTTTTAAAATTTACTTTATCATTAAAAGTTGACAGAACCGGGTGGGGTGGGGGGCGACAGGGATTTTGCCCCGGGGCATCTTGTGCGATGGGAATTCCATGGCGTTTATGAAGCGCCACACACAGGACTGGGTGAGGCAGGGCACGTCAAAAAGACGCCCCTGGGCACCCGCAGGGCAAAATGAGAAGCTATCTAAAATTAGGCTCAGAGGAAAGTCGCTGCCGGGCAGAACTTTCTGCGCATGCACGGTCATGTGATTTATTCCCTAATGGGCTAATTTTGATAAGGATTATTTTACAACTAAAATAATTTACATTATATGACTGTAGCAATTTATACAACCAAATATTACACATTTTATGGGGGCCAAACATTTTACTTTACATGTCCTGCCTCGTTCCGTGTGTGACAGCAGCGGGACAGGGCAAGTCAGGCGTCTCATCATGCCCTGCCCCGCCCGGTTCTGTGTGTGGCCGGCCTTAAACTGGCAACAACATTAAGACGGGGATGAAATAGTTGTAACAATAGTCAATGTAGGCCTAGAATGTTGTTACTGACTAAGATCAGCTGTTTAATTAGCCAAGATATTTTATTTGAAGGCCAATAGGAACAGCTGGGTCCAGTTTTGAATCATCAAAAGGCTTCTGACTCTTCTCTGGAACGATCTAACAAACTTTTGATTGCTAGGCGGGCACTATTAAACAATCAGCAAGGTACCCAGATAAGAAACTATCAATCTTGTTATGTTGATATGAAAGCATTTACTCACAATATTTACGATTGGACTAGGCCTACACTTACAAGATTGATTAGGTAGGAGTAGGCTACCTGGTTGATTCAACGATAAATAATCATAACTAGGCCTATTACCATACTTAGTTACCAGTTAAAATGAGGTCAGATGGATCCAGTATCGAACCATCAAAAGAGCTTTTTAACTCTTCTCAGGATCGAACCAGCGGCCTTTTGATTTCTGGGGGTAGTATTATATTTTATATTTATTTATTTATTTTTTTATAACTACTCAGCTAGGGATGCGCATCGATAGCCGATGTTTTTGAAACATCGAAGTTCGTTGTTTTGTACATCGATGGTAACTTAGCCTAGATTACCAATGTTCTTCATACATCGATGATTTTGGACAAGTATTAAATGTCAAATGTTTTCCATGACTGAATCGTAACTTAGTAGATTTAAGTTAATAGCTTTTCAGTCAATAGAGCAGACGAAACACTGATAAAAACTAAGTTACATTTTAGCCCCGAAAACATCAATTTCGCGGCGATGAAAAGTTACTATCGATAGTTGACCTATCGATGTTCATCCCTACACTCAGCTACCCTACTTTATGAAATACTTAAATACTTATATATTTTTGGTAATCAGCTCTCAGAAAACCACGAGAGAATATTTTTCATCTTATATTTTTTGTACAAAGTTAGGTCTTTTTTATTCCAACATTGATACACCTAGGGAAGCACATGGTGAGCAGTTAACACCTAGTTTACAGTATACGTACTTGTTTCATTTTTACAAGCTTCTTGTTTTAGTTTTAATAACTTAAGTTTCCGCTTTTCGTTCCTTTTTATTTTCTGCATCAAAACCCGATCTTGTAGAGACATTTCTTGATTACATGTATTTCGGCAGGATTTAGGAAGCAATTCAAAATATAACCTCAATTTCAATTAGTGATGGGAGAATCGAATACAGAATCGAATAGTATTCGAATACAGCCCGAGTATTCGTAGATTCGAATACTTCAGATTCGTACGAATACTTTTTTGTGAATACTCTTGGCCTCAGATTTTGCAGGATTTCTTGAATCTAGAAAGCGAATTCGGGGGATTCAAAAATGTATTCAACACTTTTTCAACTACTGAATTCCCTTTTGAATATCTTACGAATCCGTAGCATTCGCAAGAGTACATATTTAATTTTTTTGACTGCAGCATTTGTTTTCATCTATTCGTTATAATTTTACCATTAGCCCTATAATTTACATACGATTATTATTAATCCTTAACATTTAGAATAATATTCTAAATGTTAAGGATTAATAAAATTAATTAATAAATTATATAGAATATTTAAAATATTAGGTTACTACTGGTAGAGGGCTTTTGAATAGAATTTATTATAACTACAACCGATTTATATAGTTCCATGGCAAAATAACATGCATATCTGATGTAAATTATCTATACAAATGAATGAGACATATTATTAAAGATATTAATTAGTTAATATAATAGAAAATAATACATTAATAAGACTGTAACTGACCATGAAATAAGTATAAGTCAAAATAAATGTACCTTTTAAAAATCATATAATTTAAAATTACATTGAATAAATTATATTAATGAATTAATTACTGTAAAACGAAATAACAGTGGCCAAAAGAACGGTTGCATTATGAAATAGTATATTTCGTACCTAGGGCCGAAAATGAGTTTTGCCGGCTCGAGATAGTTTTTAAGTTCGAGACGAAGTCGAGAACTTAAATCGATCGAGAGCTGCAAAACCATTTCGGTCCGTGGTACGAACGCTATTTTTCACCACACTATACCATATTACCACTATTCACCACTATAATAATGCACACTGATAGTCAACACAACTACAACTTTAAGGTTATGTGAAAAAATAATTTGAGGAATCAGCAAAAATAAAAATAAATAGTTGCTAGGCAACGGTGATAATAACATAATTCTACTGCAATGCTACGGATTTTGATTGTGTATTTAAAATGCATTCATGTTTTAATTAAGTAAGCGGACAGCTGATTTTGCGGCCCCGGCCTGTAAAAACCTGCTCGGTCCCCAAATTACGATGACAGCTGGCATGGCCAGCAAAACGTAACTTTCAGCCACCAATTAACGTATGTAATACAGCCAAAAACATCATAGTGTGGTGAAAAAAGAATTACACACTCATTTTCCATGCTTTGCATACTCAAAGGTGTTCGAATACAAGTATTCGTAAAAGTATTCGAATACAGGGGAGGCTACGAATTCACTGTATTCGATTCTTTAAAGTATTCGATTCTCCCATCACTAATTTCAATTCACTTCACTAGTAAAAAATAGTAAATCTGATTCTGAATCTGAATCTGACAAATAAGTTTGAGGGGGGCATCACCACATTACTCACATTCCGAGTTGCGTTCCGGACAGGCTCACGGGAGCCATCCGTGACGTCATATTGATGGTCCGTAGATCTATGACGTCATAAGTTTTACTAAATTTTCAAATTAAGAAGAATTATAAAATTAATGTTTTAACTATAAAATTAAACCGTCATATTATAACCTAACCAACCAAACTTGCTTATAATATAAAAAAGATATAAGATAAAAATTGAATGAAGGTTTACTAATGAATAAAAAATAGTCCTGTTCATAAAATAAAATTATAAACAGTGAAGAGGTAATAGCATTATAAGCTAAATCTCTGACTCTAAACTAAACTCACACTCACTACACAACCAACCAGAACCAGAGTACCACACCATTGATTATACATATCCCCAAGAAAGGAGATATATAAGCGATGCAATGCTACTATAGTACTTTACTACTCAAGACCGCAAATTATAAGGCATTGTTTGATCGTACAATATCCGTTTCCTTGTAACTTAAGTATTTCTAGTAAAAACTTGCAATTTCTCCCCCATGTTTATACTTGTTCTATATTGCTTTACTACATATTGTTGCTGTCTAGTATGGAAAAACTCACTGTTTCTGTTTGCTTAGATCTTGTTAGTGATTGTTATTGCATTGTAAATTAATGTATTGTATTTATTGTTCTGTCTTTGTTCTTGTTTTGCATTGTTATTGCATGTATTGATATTTCTCGTTGACTGATCTGTTATTGTTTCTTTTGTTGATTGTTAAATTATTGTTCTTTGCCTTTGCTTGTGAAATTTGTTGCACAGTATCATGTATATTTTGAATTGTCCATGTATAAATTGGCAATTTTGCCGTTGAATAAATGAAATGAAATGAAATGTACAATGCTGATCAATATGTTATTTATAGTAAACATTGTTTTGTAGTTTTACGGAAGTGTATTTTTGTGGTGTGACAGATACAAAAAAGACAAATTAAAATCTCATTTACAAGTAAATGGTATTTGATATGGTAACAGTAATTTTTAATAAACAATCGCATAACCAATGGTTTAAGTTTGAGTTGAGGTTGAAATCATTGGTTGAAATCTGATAACTCTCATAAGTCTAGTTGGCTGCCATGTGCTCTACTTGCCTGTAAGTAAGTAACTGAAAACTTAATCAGCTGGTGTTTTATACACGTAGCAGACGCGAGTGTTGGCGTTTTGATATTGTGAATTAATCTGTCAGTCAGTCACACTCACTTTCATAATCAGAAATAAAATAAAAACTGAATAAAATCACAAAACCGCATCTCTTTTTCTCTGTCAATATCAATACTGGCTTTTGTTGTGTCTACTAACATTCAACGTTTTACAGGTGTGTAAATTGTTTTAAACTGTATAATTTTGTAACTGTACTTAGTTAAGATGTAGGGCCAATCAAAGTAGATCCTAACATCAGTAACTGCAGTAACTTAACCATTTTTGTAGCAATTTCCGGCACTAATTTTGTTGGTAATTATAATTTAAAATTCAACCTTATTTTGTTATTCCAAACCTGACAACTCGTGTAATACATTCCAAACCACCCAAATTCCCTATCTTACATACTCAAACCATTTTACAGGTTTATAACTAAAAACACAATTACATTGCT
Organism: Macrosteles quadrilineatus; assembly: GCF_028750875.1. Taxonomy (NCBI): domain Eukaryota; kingdom Metazoa; phylum Arthropoda; class Insecta; order Hemiptera; family Cicadellidae; genus Macrosteles; species Macrosteles quadrilineatus. The sequence goes on from NW_026542596.1 coordinate 91,274,491, forward strand.
GGAATGCCTCTTGTCCTAAGTTAGTGACATCATAAATGTAATGACAATAAAGTATTGTCATTTTTGCAGCCCCTGTCAATATCTTTACTGTTGTTGATAATTATTATTTTTAGGACTAGTATTGCAACACTTGTCTTCTAAGAAACTGTAGGCCTAACTTATATGTATTTGGCTTTGACCATTGAGAATTAAAATACGGCAAATAAATATCCCAAGGTTAGAATTTGTGTGGAAAATTGTTAGGCTGCACTTGAGTATCTGGGGTACAGTTTCTTAACTGGGCTAATATCGATTGAAACTATTGTGATCGATTAGTAAACCTTCATGCGATTTTTTCACCATCAGCAAGTTTGGTTAATTAGGCTAGGTTATGAAAGTTTAATTTTATAATAGGCCAAGATATATTTTAAAATATCGATAATCAATCAATATTTTCAATTCGATAGCTTCAATCGATATTTACGTAGCCCAGTTAAGAAACTGTACCCATTATCTGTCCTACACTCATTCAAATGAAAAATATCGATACTGTATAGATTATTCTATAGCCTATATAACGATTATTTCATTCCAACTTGATATATCGAATGAAATAATCGATGTATCGATCGATATATTCATTAAAATGAGTGTAGGACGGATACCTAAGTGACTAGGCCTACCAAAGTTTTACTAAAGTGCAGCCAATTGTTAAATGCTAATCTACAAGACTTTAATTTTACTTCTACCCTGCTTGTAAACTTAAGTTAGGCTAGGTTATTCTATCAGAAGTTATTAGCAATTCAATTGATTGAGTTTAAATTAATTTGGCCTAAGTTACCTTCATCCAGGCAAAGATTCTCGATCTTTTGAGGCTCAATAGCCAATCAAAGTATAAAAGATTGTTAAAGTACTCTCAAAGTATAACTCACAATAACCACTTAACTAAACTAGCTTTTATGCAACTTTAGTTTTTTCGGTTAAGTAAAGCTTGAAGCTTCTAAGTTTGTGGTTTTTGTAGCCTGAAAATTAATGACTTAAATATTACAGTAGTTTGGTTCAATAGCTGTCATGTCAACAATAAACAAAGCATTTCCTTCCCAATTTCATTTTGCAGGTTATAAGTTAAACTTAATCAATAATTCTAAATTTGATCTACTTTTATAAATATATTCCACTGTTCAGTTTTAGCTTTAATATGGAACTTATTATATTTTTTAGGAAAAGCCTTTGATTTAAATTGCAATGAGCTCAAACTGATCCAGTGCTTTCCCGCTCCGACGCAAAATGTCGTTCATACCAGGGAATGGCGTTTATGTGGTCCAGGGAGAAATGTCGATCCTCTTGACAGCCATGAGGAGAGGTGCTCGCTGGTCGTCCCACTCTCATCTGGCAAGTAGAGTTTTTACCTAGAAAGTTGTGTCGAGCTTGTTTCAACATTAATATAATGCATTTGTCCTAGTAAAATGAGGCTATTTTGATGAAACCATTGTATTTTTTTTTACATTTGTCCACAGTACTCTAAAATTTAGAATTGATCATGAAATTAAACTCAGTTCAAGTATAGATATCCTTCAAACAAAATATAACTGGAGTAGGCAAGTGTAACCTGTGCTATTTTAACTCTCAATAGCCATGGTAGACGGTATAGTAGCTTAAAACTTCAAAATTTCATTGAATTCAAAATTCAATCTTTGACTAATTACTGAAATTCAGCTAGGCTATTATACAGAATTTCAGTACTAGTCAAAGTGGTATTTTTACTACCTGCCTTATTTATTCAATTCATTAATTTTATTTTTAAAGTAGTCCACATAGGCCCGGTCACATTTTTAATATGTAATTTAATATATCTTTTACTTGTAGGATGAAGAAAATGACATCTTGATTAAAGGTTTCTCAGCTCTTAAAGACGTCTTAAATTCCGTCGGTGATCTGAGAGCTATAGATCCACTTCATTTTCTCGGTAAGTTAAGCTTTCTTTACTAATTTTATACTACTTGGCCAGCAACATACTTTGTTTGTAGGCCTACACATTTTAAGCTGGACTATGAGTGAATGGCAAGTGTCTAATGGAGAGGATGCTTTGTGTATATTTCTTACATATAAAGATCAGCTGTTTCTTTAGCCAGGATAGTTTATCAGAAATCTAATTATAGAAAATTGGAACTTTTCATAGCTGATGAAACTGGGGACCTTCTTACTAAAAGGCGAGCACTTCAACCACTCAACTATCTAATTATACTTTGGTATTATAACAACCATAAGACCTATAAATATAGTTCCACATGAGATTTTGGATGGTATGTTTAACATTTATCAAACCGACAACCTTCAGCAAGCCCTCAAACCACTCAACCACCCAATTAGGCTATACTTTGGTATTATAAAACATCCACACCTATAAATGTGAGATTTTGGTTAGTATGTTTACCATTTCTCTACAGAAGTCTCTAGAGTCAAAAATATCAGGCTTTGGCTTATCACAATACCTCTTTCTTTCCCTTCTTCAAGGTACGATACAAAACAAATCTAGTTATGTTATTGTTGTTGGACAGTGCAAGTGTCTGATGAGACAGTTTTTATAGCATTTTAGCGCTAGAGTCTCGTCCGCTGCAGCTGATGTTCTTGTGTTGTTAAAGTTTTGATGCAGTGATGGATGGTAAAATAATCATTTGGGATTTACCCAAGGGTGAAGAGGTGGTAGTCTTTGCAGGACAAAAAATTTCCACCAAAATCAAAACATTGTATTAATTCAATTGACACTTTGTTTTGGACTAGACCTAGTTATTGCACAACTAGACCTAACCTGACCAAATCTACATGGGTGTGGTCAGTACGATCCAAAGTACAATAGACACCCTCTTATCCAGACACCTTTTAACCGGACTACACTTGGCAAAAATGACATCTCTTTAACCGGACAATTTTTATCAGCACATCGGTTTAACCGGACTAGATCGGCAGGAAGTGGGCGGTACTGAACCGACTGTTCTCGTAAGAAATATTTCAGACCAGTGATCACGTGTCTAAATACAATGCTCTCCTAAATTTAAGTCAAATATTTGGGTTACATAACAAGTTTTTGGGGACGTCGGTTTAACCGGAAAACCCGTTATCCATACTGGCCTCGGTCCTCGGTCCGACGAGTCAGGATAAGAGGGAGTCTACTGTACCAGCTTAGCTTAGTTTATAATGTGAAGGCAACAACATTAATAGGCGTACTTAATTGCCTGATAAAATGAACTTTTACTGCAAGTTAGGTCATAAGTTGCAAATACATTTAAGAACAATAGTACATTAGACGCGCTCAAGTCCAATTATCCAAGCTAAACAGGACAGAGACTAGCTTGGATAATCAAAAACTCGGATAACACGGAGGTAAAAATTATATCTGTTGGAATTGCATTTGCCCGGCTATCAATACTGTGGACCTGGAACAAAATTGTAAAACGGCTATATACAGTACTGTGTTTGCTCGACTCTCGAAAGTCAAGATTTATCGTAATCCCGACCGGACATCCGCCACATTAGTCCGGATGAGCGAGAGTCTACTGTATACGTATTCTCTTTGGTACATCTCTTGTAACTAATTATTAAGCTTTTGTGAGAAGTCAAATAAGTCTGAGCTGTTGTACTGTAGTAAAAGTTTATAGTAAGCCTACAAATTTAGCAATTACAGATTTCGTACTACTTCAAAAGTATACTGATGCACATTTAGTTTATTAATTCAGAAGTATACTGTAATTTTGAAGACATTGAACAAAAATCAGTTTAGTACTTTTGTAGGCCTATTTTAAAATGTGTGAAGTTAAAGTTGTTTGAATGCTAAAATTAACTGTAGCGTTCATTGGTTTTAAAATTCTGTGATATACTGTTCCAGAACCATTTTTAGAAGTGATTAAGTCAGAAGAGACTACAGGACCGGTCACTAGCCTCGCACTCTCCTCTGTCAGCAAGTTTCTGTCGTACGGCCTCATTGGTGAGCAACGGGACGTAACATTGCCTCATCAATACAATGATTACATCAGTACTAGTAACTAGATTCCTAAAATATGTAATTGTGCCTGTTGGTTTTCAAATGTATAAATAGCTTGATGAATTACCTTTTTGAATTAATCAAATTCCACTTTTATTGAATAACAATCATACATATTTTTATAAACACAACTCAACATTTTTATTTTTATTTATTTAGGGAAAAAAACTAGTAAATTTAGGACCATTTGCCAATTTAACCCATTGGGGAAGGAATTAATCCGCTACCTGCAGCACCTTCTGGCGGCAATTAATTTTACCGAATTTGTAGACTTTTACTCTAACTGCTATAGAAAGAAAACCTTAGGTAATAAATTAATAATTCTTTCACCATTTTGTTCACAGTAAAATTTTCCACAGAAAAGTGTTAATTGGATAGTCAAAGTTCTAAACTAAAAAAATATCTATATATAAAGATTATAAAAATAAAAATTTTCAGAACAATATTTTGAAAGTAAACTTGATATACAAATTAATTAAAAAAATTAATTAAATTAATTAATCCAGACACCAAATAGCACTACTATTATAAAGGTCGATCGATTCCCTACGTAGAAAAATCAAAAGTTGTGTACTTTTATAAGTAATAACATTTTTTTTAAATTGTTTGTTTACCTTACCGCAGCTGATTTTTGGTGATATGTGGTTTCCATGGCAACACAAAATTGTTTGTTATTCGCTATTAATTTATTAAAATACGCAAATCAAGAAGCAAGATATTTATAAACATTATAATAGTAAGAAGAAACAAAAAGGGCGAAAAATAATAATAACTAAATAAAAAATGGCGCTGCCTAGCGGTGACACGAGCGGCTCTCGTAAGTCGGCCTGCAGCGGCCGTACGAGTAACGCTCGTAAGTCGGCGCCAATGGCTTAATTAACTAAAGCCTATAAAATTGTTTTTTGCAAGTCAAATTCACTTTGTTCACTGTTCAACTTGTCGAATTCTTTCTTTTAATGTAATTCTTTAATATTACACCTTTGCTATTCAGATGATTAAATAATTTACTGTACCAATAAAAAATTTAGTATGTCCAAAATTAATCTGATTAAATAACTTAAGTATTACAACTAATTGTAACAGTTCCAAAGGTTTGTGTTTAAAAAAAATTTTCAACTTAGGCTTGTTAACAGTTAGATAATAAGCCTTGTAATCTGCCTGCTAACTGGCCTGGTGTAAACGCGGCATGATATTTGTTGTTTTTCTACCAGACCCTGGAGGCAAGTCAGTGCCAGCAGCTGTAGAGAGGATCGCAGACGCAGTCACTCACGCTAGGTTTGTGGGGACGGATCAAGCCAGCGATGGGGTTGTGCTCATGAAAATATTACAGGTATTTAGTTACTGTCACTCATCTTATACCATTAAACGATTACTGGTTGGTTGTGAAGGTTAATTTTAATTTACAGTAGATAGATACATAAGCCTACACATTTTTTTTAATTGATGGAAATTGTAAGGACAAGGTTAAGTAAAAGAACTGTGAATAAACTCAGTTACAGGGTAATAATAGGACAAAAGAGTGTAGGCTATAAGGGTTTTCGTCTAAATAATAGGTTAGCCTATAACTTATTGGGCAAGTGTTTACCATAGCACACAACACACTTATAACTTTACTAGATTACATAGTTGAACATAGTTTAGCAATGTTATTAAGTTATTATCTAGGCATTTTAAAGGTAAGCTAGCTGCGGTGCCCTTATTCTATAATTTAAGTATGAAAAAGATGTATTTCTTATAACATTTGTATTATTATTTTTAATGTTAATTTTGGTTAAATAATATTTTTCATAACTTTTACCTACGACTAATTATTAGATTAGCCTTTTCGATTCAGTACTTGGAATAAAAAATATATATTTTCCAGTATTATTTACTTAGTTTACAGTATTGTTTTGTTACTTTACAGTAAAAGTTTGGATCAATGAGGTTCAAAAATTGAGAGAAAAGGAAGTAAAATGTTAATACTTTGAATGCCAACTTATCGGCTGTTAAGACCAATTTAATTGATTAAACAATGAGTGAGTGGTCAATACAATAAGTCATTGCATCACAATCAGTGGCAACGAGAGGTTAAAAACGAAAAAATAACCCATCTTGGAAGTTATGAGTAGGCCTAGTGATTTTTAGTAATTAAGAAACTGTGGTTGGTAGGTAAACTAGTGTACGCACTGCGTAATTAGCCTTTATGACATTCGTAGATGACGTAGTGACTTAGTTACAGTGTATAAGGATAGCACCGTGTCAACGAAGGTACGTCAGGGTGACGACACTTCAGTGGCGACGAGGACAATTGGAGCAGTTTTTAACGTTCGGGAGTGAAGCGTCGGTCTACGTCCGGTACTGTACGCGTGGTGTAAATGGCTTGTTTTAGCGCCTTAAAAAGATTTTCGTTAGTTTGTGTGGGGAAGGAATGAACATAGAGAAGCTATTTAGTGAAGGATTTAAGTTCGGACATAAAATGGCGGGAATTATAGGAAGTGTCGGGGAGTTCGACCAACACGAGGAAACGTGGGACTCGTATATTGAACGTTTCGAGCTATTTTTAAGTTGTAACGAGGTCAGTGAAACGAAAAAGGTTAGTACGTTACTCACAGTAGTTGGTGTAAAGACGTTTAAACTTTTGCGAGATTTGTGTACACCGGACAAACCGTCTACTAAATCGTACGCTGAATTAGTGAAATTATTTAAAGACCATTTGTACCCGACCCCATCTTTCATTGCGGAACGATATAGATTCAGCTGGAGAAATCAGTTAGAAAACGAGAGTGTTTCCCAGTATATCGCGCAATTAAAGCATTTGTCGACACATTGCGAATTTGGCGCGAATTAAATGACTATCTACGAGATCGCCTGGTTAGTGGCATTAGAAGTGAATCAATGAAGCAGAGACTTTTATCGGAATCAAATTTAACATTCGAGAAGGCAGTGCAGATGACGTCACAGTTCGAGATGGCGGAGAAGAGCGCGGCGTCACTTTCGGCGGGAAGCAGCGATGGTCACGGCGGGAGGATCCAACGCATGGCGGCGGCATCAGCATCAGCTTCACCACGCCCATCAGGTCAGCAACCCCGCCCACGAGGTTCAGCGCATCACAACACCGGAAGAGGTAGACAACAGTAACAGCCAACATCGTCTGCAGCGGCATCGGCGTCAACGTCAAATGATAGAGTGTAGTGGCAGTGTTTTTGTTGTGGTGACTTCGGTCACATCGGCAGGAATTGCCGTTTTAAAGGTTCGACATGTCACAAGTGCGGTAAGAAAAATCATTTAGCAAAAGTGTGTCGATCTCAGCAAAACAGTAAGTCACAGTTTTAGTTCCGTAGTAATAAGAGTGATTTTAGATATAATAGAAATAAGCAGCATAACTATGTAGATGAGGTATCTGATGATGTAAGCGTAAATGATGATATTGAGGAGAGTATAGGTAATCTGTTTGAAATTAGTGAAGGGTCCTGGATAACTAAGGTTGATCCTTTCAAAACAGAGGTTATTCTTGAGAACAAATCAGTAACTTTTGAAGTTGACACGGGTGCGTCAGTAACTGTAGTAAGCGAGGCTTATTATAAAGATAATTTGAGTACTTTGAAATTGTTTCCTACTGACATAAAGTTAAGCTCCTACACTAATGTACCAATTTACCCTGTGGGTAAGCTAGAGGTAAATGTTCAGTTCAGGGATAAAAACCGAACTTTAAGCTTGTACGTCATTAAGGACGGAGCTCATCCCCTTATGGGACGAGACTGGATAAAGGAGTTAGGAGTAGACATTTCTTTCAAAAATATTGAGGAATTATTTGTTGCTAAAACTGAATCAAAGAGTAAACATGAAAGTTTAGTTAAGGAACTAGTAAATGAGTTTCCGGAAGTTTTCTCAGATCGATTGGGACAGTGCAATTGTAAGCCCGTAAGGCTGGTTGTAAAAGAAAATGCCATTACCAAATATCATCGACCCAGATCACTACCCTACACCCTTAAGGCTAAGGTAGAAAAAGAACTAGAACGTTTGGTGGAGTCCGATATTTTAGTCCCAGTTTGCAGTTCAGAGTACGGATCGCCTATTGTGCCAGTTCCTAAAAAGGATGGTAGCATTAGGATTTGTGGGGACTTTAGGCATGTTAACGCACTATTAGAAATTGATAGGTACCCCATTCTTAGGGTTGAAGATCTGTTTACAGAACTACAAAAAGGGGAATTTTTCAGTAAGATCGATCTAAGTCAAGCCTATATGCAGTTAAGATTAGACGAGTCATCACAAAAGCTGTGTACAATCAGTACACACAAGGGGTTGTTTGCGTACAAAAGATTGCCTTATGGCATAGCATCAGCAGTAGGTATCTTTCAAAGAGTCATCGAACAAGCTTTGCAAGGGTTGCAAGGTGTGAAATGTTTTTTGGACGATATAATTGTATCAGGACCTAATGACGAAGTACATTTAAATAGACTAAGGGAAGTTTGTTCACGCCTCAAGGCTGTAGGTTTCACAGTGAAACAAGATAAGTGTAAATTTTTTGCATCAAAATTGGAGTTTTTGGGGTTTACTATAGACAAACATGGGCTTCACACCTCGCAAGCCAAGATAAAAGCGATTGTCGATGCTCCTGTACCGAGAAATGTGACAGAAGTAAAATCATTTGTGGGTCTAGTCAACTATTACTCTAAGTTTGTCCCTAATATTGCAGGTGTTTTGAGACCTTTGTATGACCTTTTGAAGAAAGATGTAGAATTTTGTTTTGATGACGAGTGTATGAAATCGTTTAAGAAAGTTAAAGAGCTACTGTGTACGGCTCCTGTGCTAACACACTATGACCCCCAAGCACCAGTAATACTTACAGTAGATGCAAGTAACTATGGTCTAGGTTGTATTCTCAGTATAATAGACAAAGACGGTGCTGAAAAACCAGTAAGTTTTGCATCACGTACATTGAACCAAGCAGAGCAAAACTATTCACAAATTGATAAGGAGGCATTAGCTGTAGTTTATGGTGTTAAGAAATTCCACCAGTATTTGTACGGGAAGCATTTTACCCTTAAAAGTGACCACAAACCCCTTATTAGTATTTTTGGACCTAAGAAAGGCTTGCCTGTGTTCGCAGCCAGTAGATTACAGAGATACGCCCTGTTCCTGTCAGGGTATGATTTTGACATAAAATATGTTAGGTCAGACAACAATAGCGCCGATGCGTTGTCTAGGTTACCGCTTAAAGTGTCCCCAGCAGACGAGGAACCCGAATTGTTGTGGTTAGGTACTTATTTACATTTACACTTTGTTAAAGAGAGCTCAGTACCAGTGACATGTGATCAAATTAGAGTAGAAACACAAAAAGACCCGTTATTACGGAGAGTGTTAGGCTATGTCATGTTTGGGTGGCCAAATTTTGTCCCTAAAGAGGAATTTGAATTGTTCCCATTTTATCAAAGGAGGGAGGAACTAGCTGTCGAGCAAGGTGTTTTGATGTGGGGGTACAAGGTAATTGTTCCTAGTAGTTTGAGAAGTTATGTTTTGAATGAACTTCATGCATCTCATCTGGGCATAACTAAAATGAAGTCTGTTGCGCGTTCTTATTTTTGGTATCCAAGTCTAGACAAAGACATAGAGAACCTTGCTAACAGCTGTTCGTCCTGTCTTCTTGAAAGACCAAATCCTAGTAAAGCCGAATTGCATCATTGGCATTACCCGAGTAGACCATGGGCTAGGTTACATGTAGATCACTTAGGCCCATTCAAGGGAAAGTTGTATCTGATAGTAGTTGACGCACATTCAAAGTGGCTGGAAGTTTTCGAAACTAGTTCGACTTCAGCCAATCACACTATAAATCACCTTCGTGATTTGTTTGCACGGTTTGGTTTGCCAGAGTCAATCCATAGTGACAACGGTCCTCCATTTAGTTCAATGGAGTTTGCCTCATTCTTGAAACATAACGGTATCAAGCACACAACATCGGCTCCGTACCATGCTCAAAGTAACGGACAGGCCGAGAACTCGGTTAAGTATGCTAAGTCAAAGTTAAAATGTGCATTTAGGGAAAATGTAAATACTTCTGTAGCCTTAAGTAGAATTCTTTTTGACTATCGCAATTCTGTGCACATGACCACTAATGAGACACCTGCTATGTTAATGTTTAATAGACCTTTGAGAACCCGATTAGACCTACTCAGACCTAATTTGTCTGAGACTGTAAATAGACAACAACAAGCTCAAAAGATGTATGCTAGGGGTAGTAAGACTCGATATCTGTTTGAAAACCAAAATGTATTGATTAGAGATTATAGATCTAAGGATAAGTGGATTGAAGGATGTGTGGTTAGGCAGATAAGTCCAACTATGTATATAGTTAAGTTAAGTTCGGGTGTTACGTGGAAAAGACACATTGATCAGCTGATAGCTATCGACAGTGGCCCAGTGTTGACATCAGGTGCAGACAACAGGCCCACGGCGACTACAGTCATCGCGCGCCCAGCTGTTCAGAGTACACCAGCTGAGCGTGACGTCAGTCCTATGACGCGCGAGCTTCCGGGACATAGTACGCGCTCGTCCCTCTCTCCCACTACCAGTTAATAATATTTGAATAAACGAATGCTATTGGACGATCGGGTCACGCCACTTCCCCAACCCATGAGTCCATGTTAACCGACACCTCTACACCTCAGTTATAGCCAGCTTCCATCCTGAGTAACTCCGGCGCGTTCGGTCGTTAGCAGTTTTACAGTGTTAAACCGTAGTGCTTATTAACTTCCCGATTCCCGTAGTGTAAGACGTCAGGGTGACGTAGTGACTTAGTTACAGTGTATAAGGATAGCACCGTGTCAACGAAGGTACGTCAGGGTGACGACACTTCAGTAGATGTTTTTAAGGCTCTCACGAAGGCTTGTACCTCAAACTTTCTGCTTGTGTTGTAAAGACTATCAGTACATGATCGTTGCGTAAACTAATATTAACAGTTTCATTTATTGCTCAACATGTGTACAACAACCTCACAGTTACTCCACTCTGTCTCAGGTTCTACGCTCGCTGGTATTGTCTCCTCTCGGAGTGATGCTCACCAATGACAGTGTTTGTGAGATCATGCTTAGCTGTTTGAGGATCTGTTTTGAAGTTCGATTAAGCGGTAAGTGTTTATTTTGATTAGCCCCTTTAACCTAAAACACCAATATAACGGAAAGGGTTACATACCAAACCTTCACTTAAAATAGTATCAGTGAGCATGGTCCAAAAAACCTGACTTGTGATAAATCCTGGGAGTTGAGGTTAGATTCCCCGCACAGCTTTGTCTTCCCAAACAGGAGACAGCAGCTTAAACTGTGGTTTTGATCACCTATTGGTCAGGTATGGAATGCAACTCATGTAGGGTTCACATGTGCTACAGCAGGGCTTCATGGTAGTAGATGGTGGAGTGGCCTACCTGGTTCAGGTGGAAGTTAACAGGACGGGTTTATTATTTATTAATTTAACCTTAAATTAGGCTTGTTACTTTTGACCCGCCATTACTGTGTGTCTCCATTGAACACTTGTTTTATTAGCTTGAGATTTTTCTGTTAATAAGAGTGTAAAATCTGTCATGATTAAATTAATTAAACATCTTTGGCGGTAGGTTGTCAATGCTATTTTAGTTATGGTGGTTATTATCATATCCTCTGAATTTTCAAGTAAATTTCAACATTGTGACCCAATTATTAACATTGCGTATCTTGATATTGTAGAGCTTCTGCGACGGTGTGCCGAGCATTACCTCAAAGACATGGTGCAACTTCTGTTCACAAGACTGCCTTACTTCTCCGAGGACTTGAGGAAACCCATCAATATGAAGGTAATCTGGTGATATTTAAAAAGTTAAATTATTTTTTATGGTGAAAATTATGTAGTCATATTCGATTAAAAGGGAGAAGGGAAACAGAGAAGTGGGATCATGATTCTGTATTCAGATCATATTTGACACATTGAGCTTCTAATTAATGAAACTTTCTAACAACAAGTTCAAAATTAGATAGTAACAACTAGATTTTAAAGTAAAAAGTTGTCATTTTTTGGGTTAAAGTATTTGTTAAAGTATAAGTTAACTGAAAAGTGAAAATGTTTAATAAATTTAACTTTTGGTATTGTTTGTGAAAAATTTACATTTAGACAGTAGCCCGTATTTTAGTACTGTATTTGGATTCAACTTCAATTCAATTCAATTCAATTATCTTTATTAGTTTTTATGTACATTGTACAATAAATAGTGTCAAAATAAAATAATAACAATAAATAGTGTCAAAATAGTTCAACAGGATAAAAAACAGCAAAACATGAGGAATGGTTGTAAAAACAACAAATACATTTTACAAATCTAGTAAGATAGTTTCAACTATCATAGCAACTGAGGGAGGTGAAAAAATCGTCAAAAGAATAAATTGCCAAATTTATTAAAAACTCGTTTAATATTGTTTTAAATTTGTTTGGATCTGTTTCTTTTTTAATATTTTTTGGAATAAATTTAAAAAATCTATTACCTGCATAGGATGGTTTCTTTTCAAAAAATTTAGTCCTGTGTGGTTGTACATTTTCGTTCTTATTTCTTAAATTACTAGTGTCCCTGTTGCTCGAAATCGAGCAATTGCTGAGTATTACAGG